>NC_079487.1:57555645-58170695 GCF_020520425.1 Spinacia oleracea
TGTGCAATTGCGTAGAGATGGTTATAGGACTGTATCGTCGGTTCATTTTTGCTTGATGAACCGTAATGTTAGCTTGAGTATTGCTGATTTTGGTGGAATTTTTGGTTTTTCCACCACCCCTAGTAGGAAATCTGGTAGTGCCCATAATATTAGTACCATGTGGGGAAAGCAAACTGGTAATGATAATCCCGGTAGTATGCAACACTTGCATGCTTCCAAGATATAACACCATGTCGCTATTGTTTTCTACAGGTTCCTGGGGTTCACTATATTTGGTAGAGAGGAGACTCAAAATGTTAGGAGTACCGAGCTGGAGATTTAGGGTGGCTATGTTTTAGATGGGGAACAGAGATATACAATGAACCTAGCCCATCATATGGCTTCCCAACTTTATTCTATAGCCACTAGCTCCCATACCACTCGCATTACCATTGGTGGGTTGATCACCCACATTGCCATGGCCACGGTAAACTTTGTTGAGGCTAACCAGACTCCGGTTTTGGGTAGAAACTTATTAGATTTGGCCTATTTTGCTGGACTCCGCCGCTTGCAGGGTGAGCATGGGTTGTATAGGCCGGGTGTCATGCATTGGATGTTCGAGGGGAACAGGCTTTTCTCCTTGCCTGGCCCTCATGGCCGCACCCGTTTCAGACACGGCCAGGCTCACTATTTATATGTTGGATTTGAGCAAGAACAGCCTGACCCACAACCCCTGCCTGACCCACAGCCAGAGCCCCACCAGTTTCAGCCTGAGCCTCGCACCTACTTTAGGAGGGGGCGTCGAGGGGATGAGGGGAGACCTCAGGGTGGCCCGACATTAGAGGAGGAGCAGGGGTCCGTTCATGAGAGATTGGGCAGGCTCGAGATCGGTTTTCATGAGTTCGCGAGTGACTACCAGAGGGCCATGTTCCCTATCTATGATCAGTATGCCAGGCAGGGCTATATTGCTCCAGATGCTCAGCACCCTTCCTAGTTTACCTACCCCGCGGAGGGATATAGAGCTCCCGGTTCTATGGGCACCTTCACACCCACCTACTACGGTGGGTATGGAGCGGGCACTAGCGGTTATGGTGGTCGAGGTGGTGATGATGGTGATGATGGTCAAGGCCATCACTGATGTTGAGGAGGATCGAGATGGTTCAATACCCGTTGAGCCAATGAGGACATTGTCTGATTTAGCTTGGGGGGGTGTTTCACTCACTTGTACATTTTAGGTATGTTTTCTTATTATTTTTGGTGTGTTTATTTTGGTGTGTTTATTGTTTTCTAGAGTAGTTTATTGCTTTGGAAAAAAAAAATACAAAAATACGTTCCAATGAATACAAAATCATGCTTCCCTGTGCCCCTTGAATGAAAATTGTTTTTGATTCTTGGTATTTGATGATGAGCAATGTAGATGTGTTAGCCATGATTTGATATTCGATTGCTTTGATGCCTTAGCATGAGTCAACTCTGACTAACTGCTTGTGGAGTTGGTGCTTGGCTAGTTGACTTGGTTAGGATGTGTGATAGCTTCCTGGTGTGTCTTTGATTTTGAGTATTGGTTTGCACCTGTTAGTAGCGTTTTATGACTCATATACATGCACATTGTGGAGGAGGAAGGCATTTTTCTGTTTAGGTAGCCTTCAGATGAATTTAGATACATTTGTTCCCTCATTTTCTACCCATGTTGTTGCTGGTGCCCTTTATTCGGTGACTAGCCACATTACAAGCCTGTGTAAACCCCATTGGTTACTAGTCCCAAGCCTAGCTTGGGGGAGCTAATAGTAGTGAGGTGAGGGAGTTGTAGTGTGCTACATTTTGAGCACAAAGTGAGTGTTGAAAAAGGAGTTCGTCTTATCATGTTTGTTGTTGAAACATGAGTTGAAAATGAAAGAGATGAAAGAATAAAACAAATGTGAAGGTTTCTAAAAGAAAGAAAAAAGAGAGGTTGAAAAAGAAAAGAAAGAGAAAAATCTATTACTCTCAGAAAAAGTTCAAAGTATAGTTTTTATCAAGTTTTGCAAATTCATATCCTTATGAGTGATTGGTTATAATTGTGAAAAAAGGCAAGAAAGTATGATGTTGGTTATTTGTTGTTTTGTCATGTGTTGAGTGGGAGAGTTATGGTCATTATTTCGGTTGATCATGGTTGTATTTAGGATTTATGCTCCCCAAAGCCAAGGCTTTAAAGCTCACATTATACCCAAATTTACCGCACCCTTACCTAAGCCTAACATTACAAGCTTTGAAGACCTTCCGACCTTTGTGCATAGAGTCGTATTTATGCGAAAATAGTTGTTTATCAATGCAAGTTATGACATGACGCATTTCGAGTCGACTACTAGGTTGAGTGTATGTTTTCTAGACACACGAGTGTTGTGAGTTTGGGAGGGCATTTTTCACTTATATGTTGGGAGGAGAGCGAACGGGTACATCATTTATCCGCCACATAAATGAGTGACGAGTGTGTGAGCACTAGTCTTGAATTCCATTGTGCATTTGTGGTTCTCTTTGCGTGACGATTGTTAAGGTGGATTAGCGGTTGGATGGATTTGATTGGTTGACATTGATGCATGCTCGTTGGATTTGGCCATGAATTATATTTTTCATTTTTGAAATATGTTGGGGGTGAAGTTGGTCTTGTATTCATCGATGATTTCCTTGCTTAGGGACAAGCAAGGATCTAGCTTGGAGGAGTTTGATATGTGTGTTTTATATAGAATTTTATCCCCGTCCCTTAGTACTTTTATGCGTCAAATGAGCTCTTAGGAGCCGTTTTTAGTACTAATATGTGTTATTGAGTGTGCCTTGAGTTTCAGGTTTGATTATGATAAATTGGTCTTTTTAGACCCGTTTCATGGTGATTTAGGCCACTACACGAGCCCGAGGAAGTTCGGGACCTTTATCGTCGACTTTCGGGAGCCTTAGATGCTTATGGTTGAGCCCCGAGAGTTAGACTCGGTGATATGGGCGAAGGATATTGAGGATTGTGTAGACACCTAATATGTGTCTCCCCTTTGGGATGATGACGATACCATTATCCTTGCTAGGTAATTGGAGTAACTCCAGGCGGAAATCCCAATTGCTAAGAACATCTCCAAAATTCAAGGTCCAAAATCCAATCCCCGAAGCCGTTCTCCTCCCGGAACTCGGTACAAAATACAACTTCCAAAATCCAATTTCAAAATCCAAGTACAATCTCAATTAGTAGACCATCCCATTGGTTTTACTAGGTCTTTTCCACTCAGAATCATATAAGGCAAATCAAATTCGGGCGCCGACCCACAAAACCGAGCATGTCGGGCCCCGTCCCGTAAAACCGGAATTCAAAAACCCGAGAAAGGCTTGTTTTTAGACGCTAAACCATGCCTTAACCTCCAAGAAAATACAAAACGCCAAACCTAGTACAATTCGTACAACAGGTACAACGCAACAATACGAAACAAGGACGATTCCTCGTCCTTGCATTGGCGGCATTCAAGCCACATCAGCAGCGCACAGCGCTGGCCTGGCGCCAGGAGCTGGCGTGTGTTGGCGTTTTGCACCATTCCCCTCCTATAAATACCCCTCATTTCCATCGAAAAAAGGGGGAGCACAATACATACAACGTCGTAATTTCGACATTACTCCTCAAAATACAAATTCAAAAACTCCTCAAAAACACATACAAAATTCTTAAATTCAAAAGAAATTGGGAGCTCTTGCCTAAACCTAACTAGGTAAATCCGAATCCCATTTCAATCAATCAGGCTATTTTGATTTCAAATAATTAGCAAGTTGGTGTTTTTTGCCATAAAAAACACCACTTGCAACAATCATACATGTTTTTTTAAAATACAAACTTTTTCAAAATACAAAATAAAAACTTTCAAGATTCAAGGATGTTCAAAGTTGCTTGCATTCATCTCTTTGAATTAGAATCACCTTCAAGCATGGAGTAATCAAAGATGACACCTTTTAGCATTTAAAGGTTTAATCTTTTGAGATTCAAAACTCCATTTTTCAATATACAAGTTCAAGTTTTCAAATTTCAAATTTCAAATTTCAATCATTTCAAGTTCAAGTTTCAATCTTTTCAAGTGCAAACCTTTCAATATTCAAGCTTTCAATTTCAAGTTCAATATGCAAAATCTAGGACATTTGGGTTGAGCAACCTCTCCCAAGTTGAGATTTTTGGCTTTGGATTCGTGTCGGGCGCACTTATTTTTAAGGAGCCGCTTGGCGTTCGAATCTCATGTGCCCAAGTACAAGTTTCAATTATGCAATTTCAATATCGCAATTTCAATATCGCACTTTCAATTATACTATTTCAATACCGCACTTTCAATACCGCACTTTCAATTCCGCAATTTCAATTATGCACTTTCAATTCCGCAATTTCAATTCCGCACTTTCAATTCCGCACCTTTACTTGCCTAGTCCATTTCTAGGCAATGTGGACCTACTCCCTAGTCCATTTATAGGGGGTCTTGTATTTACTAATTCCGCATTTTATTTAGTATTGTGATGTTGCTTTATTGCTTTCATCACCAACATGCTAAATACAACAAACTACAAAGGTTACATCACGCTTAACAAAGATAATTTCTTGGACAAACCAACCTTAGGTTCCTTAAATTAATCTTTAAAGCAAAGTGACCACCATACAATTAGAATTTCTATTTGCTCTAAATTCAAACCCACATAGTCTAATCTAGGGTGTATTTTCGAAATAATGTTATGCCAACGTACTTGAATATTTCTAAAGCTCGCCGAATAAGCATTTTCGTTCCCGAGCCCAGATCTCACCCATCCGTTTCAAGGATTCAAGGCCTTATCAAAAAATAGAGTAATTTTGCGGTCCTCCCAAACGGGACCTAAAATAAAGTTTGGTGGCGACTCCTTCGAGGTGCAAAAACAATTCAACGGTTCTCTAAACGAACCGCCGCGTGCCAACCCCCCTTGTAGGAAACGGGGAAAGAACGGAAAACCCCCCTACAATTCTGGCGACTCCACTGGGGAATTTTCTAATTTCAATTTCGAAAATGAGAGCAGATTTCAAGCAACCGGCCACTGATCTGCCGAAGTACTGGATGCCAGCATTGGCGCCAGGCGCAACCCCTGCGCCGAACGCCACTGCCTGCATCCAGGACAGTGGCTCAAAGTGTCTTGTCGCCCACTTTTGCTCAACTTTTTGTGTTGGGAGTTAGTCTGGTTTTGCATCTGGAAGGACGCTCCCAAACCTCGTGAACGAGTGCCGAAAAACAAGCTTTACAAATACAAATTCAAGTACGATTTCGATTTCAATTTCTAGGCATTTCATGCATTTTTCGAAAACCATATTGTGCAAAATGAATTTCTACCCTTGCCCAAACGGATGTGTTCTACATTCGGGCTAGCGCTGGGGGCAACAAAATGGTGACTCTCCATACGATTCCCGACCAAAGTGTGTGACCATTTCCGCGCCTACCGAAACTTGGCATTTACTTGACATTCCCGATGTCAAGTATGGAGGCCGTCTACCGACACACACTTCCCTTAGGCGGATGTGAAAGCTTGTTGCTGGATCCGTCTCTTACCCAAGTACCTTTTGACACCCGAAGCCGACCACTTGCATCATACAAAACTTAGACAGACCTTAGGTTAAGAACTTTGCATGTCGCATTCATATTCATGATTAGTGTGACAACGTGCTACTTGTGCATTGTGTGGGCGTCTTTGCACGCGTGAATGGCTAACCTCGAGATCTAGCTTGCCAAAACCAATTAGCCTCCAACTAGGAAACCAAACCCCTAGGAGCATCATTCAAACCTCAAGCATCTAAATCGCCGATTTTAGGGTCTTTAGGAGTGTCACTCCATTTGATTCAAAACCCTTAAACACGCCTCACGCACAAATGCCAAATTCAAAATTCAATCTAACGGCGTCATAATGCCGGATTTTCGAGTCCAAATTCCAAATGCCAAATTCAAAGTTCAATCCAACGGCATCATAATGCCGGATTTTCGAGTCCAAAATTCCAATTTTCAAGTTCAAAATGCAATCCAACGGCGCCCTAATGCCAGATTTCCTACTTCTTCCAAGTCAAAGTTCAAATCCAACGGCGTCATAATGCCGGATTTTTCAGTCCAAATATCGAGTTTCGAGTTCAAGTTCAAATTTTTTAATCCAAAACCTCAATTTTCAAGTCCAAATCCAACAGCGCCATAATGCCGGATTTTCCAAACTCAAGTTTCGATTTTCAAATCAAATTCAACCCAACGGCGTCATAATGCCGGATTTCCTAGTCTTCAAGCTTCAAGTTCAAATTCAAACTTTCTAGTCCAAAACTTCAATTTTCCAATGCAACCCAACGGCGCCATAATGCCGGATTTTCTAGTCCAAAGTTCAAGTTTCAAGTTTCAAGACAAGACTCAATCCAACGGCGCCTTAATGCCGGATTTTCTAGTCCAAATTTCAAGCTTCAAACTTCAAAGTCAAAAACCACAAATCCATCGGCGTCATGCCGGATTTCCTATTTCAAACATTCAAGTCTTCAAGCATCGAAGTCAAGTTGCCAATTCCAAGTCTCAAAACCTCAAAGTTCAAATGCCAAAGTTCAAATGCCAAAGTTTATGACCGGCGTAATGCCAACTTTTCAACTCCAACTTTCAAACCTAAAATTCCATGTCAATCTTTCAAATTTCAAGTCATATGCTCAAAACTTCAAATTCCAAATCCATGTCGTCGTAATGCCGATTTTCCATTCCATATTTCAAACCTCAAGCTCGAAGTTCAAAAATTCCAAATCTTCAAATCTCAAATCCTACACTCCAAGTCCACGGTGGAATAATGCCGGACTTTCAAGTTCCTAAATTCAATGTCTCAAATCCACGGCGACATAATCCCGGATTTTTCAAATACAAAGCTTCATGTTCAACATACAAAATGCGTCCTTTTCCATTTCAAAGTTCAAACTTCGAGTCAAATTCAAATTCCATATTCTATCTCCGGGTTGAAAATCCCCTAAAATAATACAAGTCCAATTGTTCAATGGGTTGAAAATCCCCTGAAATAATACAAGTTTCAAATCGGGTTGAAAATCCCTTGAAATAGACTCAACTTTTCCACGGGTTGAAAGTCCCCTGAAATAATACAAACCCCTTTCCAATCTTCCAACGGGTTGAAACTCCCCTAAAATATTGACGGGTTGAAATTCCATTTAAATAATACAAAATCAATCCCCTTTCAATTGGGTTGAAATTCCCTTCAAATATTCCAAGTCCAACGGGTTGAAACTCCCCTAAAATATTGACGGGTTGAAATTCCCTTTAAATAATACAAAATCAATCCCCTTTCAATTGGGTTGAAATTCCCTTCAAATATTCCAAGTCCAATGGGTTGAAACTCCCCTAAAATATTGACGGGTTGAAATTCCCTTTAAATAATACAAAATCAACCCTCTTTCAATTGGGTTGAAATCCCCTTCAAATAAGTCCAATTTCCAATAGGTCGAAATATTCCTTTTCGATTTCCCAAATTCTAGTACAAAGAGTCAACTTTCAACAAAAGAATGAAGGCTCCTCTCAAACATTTCCAACGGGTTGCAAATCCCGAATACAAGTACAAAATCCAAAATCCCGAATATTCGGAGTGGCACTTAGAGTCAAGTCTAGGTCTCATTCATTGCATGCATATCATATCATGTGTCGAGAATTTCAAGTTCTACAGTTCAAAATCATGTCCAAAATAGGTGCTCAGACTCCTCTTCTCAAGATACTATTCAAGATGACTTCACTAGCAGCAGCTGTAGCAGAGCTCTATGAATGTGTTGAGGAAGATGAGGCTCGCATAAGGGCTCTCGAAGACAATCAAGAAACTCTTTTCCGTGTTGTGGGCCCATTCGAGGTAGAGGAAATATTTCATAATCAAGGGTCTGTACCACACCTTGTGCAGCCAAGTGAAAACTCGAAATCTGGGTTACCTCAAGGAGACATTTGCGGGATCTGGGCCAGCGATGATGAAGACACATTTCAGGACCCTCCGGTTGAAAACATCTCTGACGATGAATGCCGAGAAATCGTGAGTGCCGACTGGTACTTGGACCCTAAGGCAGAAAACAGTGTTCAAGTCACGACTAGGTCTGGTCGAATTCAAGAGCCAGCCAACAGAACGGCACCGGCAACTAATGTTCCTCTACCCACCGAGGAAAACCCTCTAATCAAGCAATTGAAGCGCACTAAGGCAGAGGTTAATATTTGGCAACTCATGGCTTCCTCTGTGGAGCACCGCACTGCTCTTATCAATGCTCTGGTCAAACTGAATGTCACCCCAGAAGTCACTCCTGACGAATTGATCGGGTTGCTTACAAATCTGGAAGAAGGAATCACCTTTACTAATGAAGACCTCCCACCTGAGGGGGCGGGCCACCACAAAACTCTCTATCTGACTGTTGAATACAAAGACAAGATCATCCCCATGACTCTGGAGGACAATGGATCAGCCATCAATGTGTGTCCTCTCCGCACTGCTGAAAATTTGGGTTTCACCCCTAGTGACTTTTCTAGTTCCTCCCAAGGTGTTCGTGCCTATGACAACACTCGCCAGGAAGCAATGGGTACTCTCACCCTACTACTCCGCACAGGGCCGATCGAGCGGAAAGTAAGCTTTCAAGTGCTCAACATCAAAGCAAGTTTCAATCTCCTACTGGGAAGACCTTAGATTCATGACCTCAAAGCAGTGCCATCTTCACTTCACCAGAAAGTCAGAATGGAGGTACAAGGAAATGTCATTACGCTGCACGCGTCTCATCCAAGGACCAAGATAGCCGACAAGGCTCTGATACTAATCGAACATGATGACAAGGACGAAGACATCTGGGGATTCAGTGCTAAAGTTGGAGCCATCGAATCCCGAATGAATCCCATGGCAAAACGCATGATGATCAAGCGTGGACGTTTCCTGGGCACTACTCTGCCACCATCCACCGAATCTCCCTTCAAAGCCCAAGGACAGACCAACTGTTGCGGTCTGGGATACAAGGCAACTAAGTTCGATGACAAGCAGCAAAAGGCTAAGCTAAAGGCCCGTCGAGCTGGAAAAGATCAATTCAAAATACCTCCTCATCAACTCACACTCAATGGACAATTTGTGAAAGAAGGAGAGGATGACTTATACTTTGACTTCCCAGAACCTTTCTATGACTCTTCAAAGGGGATCCTTTACCCCGGATTCGAGATCTTTCAAGACTGTCACTTTCTAGAGGATGCTCCTCCAATACAAGACAAGGCCTCCCCTGAATGCCTTGATTCATCAGCTTTCGGTCTATTGTTTGGCCAGGAGATA
This sequence comes from Spinacia oleracea, assembly GCF_020520425.1. Classification (NCBI taxonomy): domain Eukaryota; kingdom Viridiplantae; phylum Streptophyta; class Magnoliopsida; order Caryophyllales; family Amaranthaceae; genus Spinacia; species Spinacia oleracea. The sequence goes on from NC_079487.1 coordinate 57,564,931, forward strand.
ACCCCAACCATTTCCGAAGAAACCATGGTTCAAATGATCACTCAAATCGAAGATTTCGACCCATCTAAGCTGATTACTCCGAGTGAGAAGATGGTCAATGGCTGGAGAAAGTCTCTCAAGATAACAGCTCCAAAGGGCAAAATGTTCAAGATTACTGTGGGCGAAGGATCTATGATGAGCGAGTCCGAGTCGGAGGATGAGTCTGGATTTGAGTCTATCAATGAGTCTAAGTGTCTTGAACTAGAGTCTTGCATCAATCAAGTGCCTCTAAAGGCCGAGCTACAAGTCAAAACAGTCGATGTAATGATTGCTGATTTCAATAACACTTCAATTTCTACTTACTCTTCGAGTCCTAATTCAAAATCAAATCCTAATCCACACAACTTTGTTTCACAAGAAACTGACCAAGAAATTCTAAAAGCTATCGAAAATCATGAAAACAGGACGCCCATAATTGAGGAAACAGAAAAAATTTACCTTTCTAACAACAGTGATTCAAAACTAGTTCAGATTGGTCCTACTGTCAAGCTACTGTCAGAGTATGTAGACGTCTTCGCATGGTCCTATCATGATATGCCAGGGGTTGATCCAAGCATCGGTCAGCATTCAATTCCCCTTATTCCAGGGTCAAAGCCCATCAAGCAGAAACTCCGTCGCATGAAACCGGATGTTTCCCTCAAAATTCAAGAAGAGGTCTCCAAGCAGCTAGAGGCCGGGTTTATTCGAGAAGCAAAATATCCAGAATGGATCGCAAATGTCGTCCCAGTTCCAAAGAAAGACGGTAAAGTATGAATGTGTGTGGACTACAGGGATCTTAACAGGGCCAGCCCTAAAGACGGTTTTCCATTGCCTCACATCGACATCTTGGTCAACAACACTGCAAATCATGCCTTACTCTCCTTTATGGACGGGTACGCAGGCTACAATCAGATTCTCATGGCAGAGGAGGACATGGAGAAAACAACCTTCATCACTCAGTGGGGTACATATTGCTATACAGTTATGCCGTTCGGAATAAAGAACGCAGGAGCAACTTATCAAAGAACAGCAACAGCTATCATGAGCGATATGATTCACAGGGAAATTGAGGTATATGTCGACGACATGATTGTCAAATCCAAAGAACGGCATGAGCATACCTCAGTTTTTCAACATGCTCAGGCAATACAATATGAGGCTCAATCCACAAAATTGTGCATTCGGGGTAACGTGAGGCAAGTTACTTGGATATGTTATCAGCTCACGGGGCATAGAGGCTGATCCCTCAAAAATCAAAGCAATTCTCGAGATGCAACCACCAACGAATGAAAAGGAAATTCGGGGTTTTCTCGGCAGACTACAATATATCAGCAGGTTCATTTCAAGACTCACAATGATCTGTGAACCGGTATTTCGAAAGCTCCGAAAAAGCGAGCCCAAGGTGTGGGATGACGACTGTCAGCATGCAATCGATACAATCAAAAGATACATTTCCAACCCACCAGTACTAAAGCCAGCAATGCCAGGGATTCCCCTCAGGCTTTACCTCACAACAACAGATTCAGCAGTTGGGGCTATGCTTGCTCAAGAAATTGAAGGCAAGGAGAACGCCGTATACTACATAAGCAAAAAACTGATCGAGTACGAGACCAAATACACTAAGCTCGAGAAACTCAGCATCGCCTTGGTTTGGGCCACAAAGAAACTACGGCACTACATGCTCTCCCATACAATACACGTGATCAGCAAAGTCGATCCTCTCAAATATCTATTCGAGAAACCAGCACTCAACGAACGTTTGTCCAGATGGTTGGTCATGCTAGCAGAATTCGACCTCAAATACATTCCACAGAAATCTATCAAGGGTTCAGCAGTCTCAGATTTCCTAGCCGACTGTCCTGTCGAGGCAGAAGAGGAAGATTATGACTTACCCGACGAGCAAATCTTAATGACCAGTGATGACAGTTGGTCAATGCATTTTGACGGTGCCTCCAATCAGAACGGATGTGGTGTTGGAGTAATTCTAGTAGCCCCAGACGGCACACACATTCCTATATCAGCAAAACTGCAATTCAACGTCACAAACAATGCGGCAGAATATGAAGCATGCATCATGGGCCTGGAAGCTGCCTTAGCCCTAGGCGTCCAGAAACTTAGAGTGTACGGGGATTCCTCCCTAATCATCAATCAAATTTCCGGCAAATGGAAAGTAAGGATCGAGAGCCTGGCTCCATACCAGTCTTACCTTGAGCAGTGGTCCGAACAAATAGAAGAGCTCCGCTATACATACCTCCCAAGAGAGGAGAATCAATTCGCCGATGCACTGGCAAAACAGGCCTCAATGATCAACATTCCAATCGGCATGGCTGAAATGCCACTTACAATTGAAACACGTCAAGAAGCAGCATATGTCCATGCTATTGACAACGTCGAGCAAGACGAAGACGAACCTTGGTTTACAAACATCCAAAGGTATCTACAAAGTTCGGAGTATCCCCCACACTTTTCAAGCAAGAATCGAAGGTCTCTGCGACTACAATCAGCCAATTTCGCCATAGAAGGCTTCATTCTATACAAAAGGTCCCTTAACGGTCCTAACCTCCGATGTGTTGACAAGCACGAAGCTCAACAAGTCATGGACAACATACATGCAGGAGTCTGTGGCACCCATATGAATGGGAAAATGCTAGCTCTCAAGATCGTCAGGGCACGATACTACTGGACTACCCTCGAAAGGGATTGCTACTTCTTTGTCAAGAAATGTCCCACATGCCAAAAGTGTGCGAATCTGAAGCACATTCCTCCATCATTGCTATACTCTCAATCATCACCGTGGCCATTCTCAGCCTGGGGTATCGATGTCATTGGCAAAGTCACCCCAACAGGAACCGGGGGCCATGAGTTCATACTGGTTGCTATCGACTACTTCACCAAATGGGTCGAGGCCAGATCATTCAAAGTGTTGGGTTCTAAGCAAGTGGCCCAGTTCATACAAGAAAACATTATATGCAGATATGGCGTTCCTCACGAGTTTATCAGCGACCAGGGAACCCATTTTCAAGGAGAGTGTGAAGATCTATTCACCGAGTACAAGATTCAACATCATCGCTCTTCGCCTTATCGCCCACAAACCAATGGGGCAGTCGAAGCGGCCAACAAGAATGTCAAAACCATCATCATGAAAATGACTACCAACTACAAGGACTGGCCCCAAAAGCTGCACTTCGCATTGTGGGGATATCGAACTTCAATTCGCACTTCAACTGGTGCAACTCCGTTCTCATTGGTCTATGGAATGGAAGCAGTACAACCTATCGAGCTGGAGATACCTTCTCTAAGGATAGTCCTCGAAAGCAAAATCCCAGAAGCTGCATGGGTACAAGCAAGATATGACGAGCTAGTCATTCTCGATGAGCGTCAGCTTCAAGCCGCTCACCATGTACAAGTCTATCAGCGCCGAGTGGCCAGACATTTCAACAAAAGGGTCAGAACCCGAAACATCAAGGAAGGCGAGATTGTCCTGAAAGCCCTTCGCAAAAGCACCATGGACCCAAGGGGAAAATTCAAACCCAACTGGGCAGGCATATACATCATCAAGAAGATCCTCTGCGGGGGAGCAGTCGAACTAACAGACATCGACGGAACAGAATTCAGATCTCTGACCAACCTCGATCAACTCAAAAAGTTCTATGTCTAAGTTCCATGTTCAAATTCAAGTCCTGTAAGGTAGGCAGAACTACGTCCGGCCTGATTCCCTAACGGGACACGTAGGCAACCTCATTCCGAGGCCCGGTAACTTTAATACAAAAAAATCCAAAGTTTCCTCAATTAAGGGAATCCTAAAAGTCAAATCAAATTTCAAAGTTCAATTGTTGTTATTCCAAATGTGCCAATTCAAAGCAAAGCATGTTCAAGCGGAATTTAACACAATAACTCTTTATTTGGCCCCAAGGCCTTCAAAGCTAATTCAAATACAAAGTTAGGATCAAGTGAAGCAAAGTTCAAAAGCCTTGTCACTTCCTAAACACATCTCCTAAACACATCTTCCAAACACATTACAAACACATTCCAAATAAAATTCATTCCAAACACATTTAGCCTACAAAGAACTAGGGTCGGGCGACTATGCTCTAGAGTCTTGGCACCTTGAGTACTATCCCCTGGCTCCTCCCGCAATCAATCATCAATCTTCCCCTTGCCCAAGCGGCGGGAGAAGGAACTTGCAAGACTTCCAAGACGGGAGGACGACGAACCTTCTTTATATTTCGAACGGTCAAGTACCGGATGGGCCACGCTCTCGTCACCCTCCTCATAGTCAGTTGATGCAGAACGTCTAGCTCTAGAACCTCAGACTCTAGCTGGTCCGGAGAAAGAAATGTCCCTCTGGCTTAGGCCTCTCATCCATACAATATACCCCGCAGACAGAGTAATTGGCTCAGGTGGGAACTGGATATTCAAGAATGGTTTGGCGACCCAATACCGCCTCCAAACTTCAAGTCGATTTGCATTCAGCGCAACAGATTTCGGGTTCTCTTCAGTACAGTTCGGGATCTCCTATTTCAAGCCATACTGTCTTATCACTCGGTAGGCGAGTAGAAGACCAGCATTATGAGGCTTGGTACCCTCAAAGCAATAGAACCAGGGGCATGTCTCATAGCAGCAATCCCCCACCAAGGAACTACCCACCTTATACAAGATTCAACCCCAGAGAGTGTACACCGCCACTTATCCAATGAAAGCCGGCCATACACCATGGGCCGCACGGTGAATCCTTTTCTATTGTAGCTCTCCATGTTCTCCGGTGGTGCCACCAACATGAGCCTCTCCATAAGCCAAACCTTGGGGAGTATACAAGAAGCACATTTCAAAATTCAACATTCAAAATTCAAATACAAGTACAAAATTCAACATACAAGGGAGCTCCAGATCCTTACTTGGAGTAACACCGGACTTCCCGATGGCAAAGAAGAGGGGTCCGACTTCAGCATATCAAGGCCCATCAATGTTTCGCCAACCACAAGCGGTATTGGGTCCCGACCATTAGCAAACTGCTCTACAATCTCTATTAGGGAGGCGTATTTCCAAACCCCTGCTTCGAAAAGAGGAAGCGAGCGAATATACAAAAACTCAAGGCTCTCAAGCGAAAAACTTTGGGAACATCAAGCCCAGCAAAGTAGGTGACAAAGAGGGACAAATCCACCCCTCTCCCATATACAACAGCACTAAAAAGTGGGGGCTTCAAACCCAAATATCTTTCAAAACTCAAGAAAAAAGTGTTCTTCAACACTAGGCATGCATGGCTCCAGCATCAAGGGCCACCCCAATATGGCACTAAAATTCCTGAGGGAGGGGACATACCTCATTATTTCCAAAACGGAAGACATGATGATTCTGTTAGGTTATGATTCATATGACAAAACATAAATCATGCGGAAAAACCATAAAGCCAGGAAAGCATATTATTTACACATAATCATTTAGCATATTTTAGATGCATACACTTTGTTGCGTTCCCTCCCTAGCTGCGCCCGAACCGAACAAGAACAAGTCTTTAGGACTCCAAGTGTCGTCCCTCCTTAGATAGTCCATAGTACGTCCGAACCCGCCTCAAGTTTGACCAACTAGAATCGCCCTTAAGGTTACTAGGAATTTTCGGCTATTGTGTATAGTAGCAAGTGTATGGCTGAATTTTTCTTTCAAAAACTTACCTTTAGAATACTTCAATTGTGTCTATAAATTATGACCCTAGACTCTTATTTATAGAGGTATGGAAGGGAATTGGAATCCTACTAGGATACGAATTAATTAAACTAGAATCCTATAAGAACTCTAATTAATTAATTTATCCTTTTAGGATTAGGAATTTAATCATATACCAAATCCTAATAGCTTTAGGAATCGTGCATGAACACAAACACACACACGCACGGCAGCCCACGAGGGGCGCCTATGCGCGCGCGCGCTCAGCCCACGCCACGAGGCCCGCAACGCAGCCATGGCCTTGGCGCGCGCTGGGCCTGCCTTGCGGTGGGCCTGGGCGCTGCCTTGGCTTGGCGTGTGGCGCGCGTTTGGCTTGCTGGGCGTTGGCCCGGCTTCGTGCTGGGCCTTCGTCCGGCAGGCCTCGTCCGATGCTTATTCGTACGATACGCTTCCGATTAAATTCCCGGTTCCGGAATTCATTTCCGATACGAACAATATTTAATATTTCCGATTCCGGAATTAATTTCCGTTTCGAACAAATATTTAATATTTCTGTTTCCGGATTTATTTCCGATTCCGATAATATTTCCGATTCTGACAATATTTCCGTTTCCGGCAATATTTCCGATTCCGGCAATATTTCCATTTCCGATAATATTTTCCGATACGTACCATGTTTCCGTTTCCGGTAACATCTACGACTTGTATAATATTTATATTTCCGATACGATCCATATTTCCGTTTCCGGTAATATCATCGTTTCCGGAGTATTCATTTCTTGCTTGTGACGATCTCAGCTCCCACTGAAACCAAGATCCGTCGATTCCGAATATCCATAGATGGAGTATTTAATGCCATTAAATACTTGATCCATTTACGTACTATTTGTGTGACCCTACGGGTTCAGTCAAGAGTAAGCTGTGGATTAATATCATTAATTCCACTTGAACTGAAGTGTCCTCTAGCTAGGCATTCAGCTCACTTGATCTCACTGAATTATTAACTTGTTAATTAATACTGAACCGCATTTATTAGATTTAACATTGAATGCATACTTAGACCAAGGGCACTATTTCCTTCAGTCTCCCACTTGTCCTTAGGGACAAGTGTGCATTACCTAATTCCTTTGTCGCTCGATGCTTGGTCTTGAACATAAGGTAAGAGTTGTCATCCTTATTATGTCCAGAGGTGTTTCTCGGTTTCAGAGTTTAACTGATCAAATAAACAGATAATCATAGCCTATGATTCATCCGAGCACGGCCATGCATTTCACAGTTTCTAGCTCTCCGAGTGGCCTTGTACAACTTTTAAGCATCTCATCCCGATTTATGGGAGGACAATCCCATTCTTGCGATCTTGAGATTAGACTTCGTTTGATAGGTGATTACCTGAGCATTGCCTTTATAGCCTCCTTTTACGGTGCGACGGTTGGTCAACGTCAAAGCAACCAGTTCTCAAACAAGTATTCTCAAATCACTCAGGTATTGAGGATTTAGTGTCTAATAATTTTAATGAAATTTACTTATGACAGATTTTCATCTCTTACAGTAAAGTTTCATAGGTCTGTCCGATACTAGTCTTCCCAAAGTAAGTATCTATGCAAATGATTATGACATTGCCATGTCCACATAGTTCAAGAAACAGAACTACTAGTCATCTTGCATTCTAGTCGTCTAACGTTTTCTATGCGTCCATCTTTATAGAAAACTTCGACCAGGGACCTTTTTCAACTTTTGACATTCAAGTTCACTTGATAGACATTTCTTAGTCAAAAGACTGGTCCTGACAGTCTATCTTGAATATATCGTCAAATTTGAAGGGACTCATCATTGAATACTAAACCAAGATTAAATGGAATATGAAAATACATTTCATATATGATAAATGTTCAACCCCAATGTTTTACCACCATGGGCCTCAAACCCATCTTTAAAATAGTTCATGGAATTCAAAGCTATGCTTGATTTCCAGTGCTACAATGTGAGTGTTGCTTCTCACTTGTTGCATAGGTTTAGTTATCATGCTTTGCCAATCTTAATATCCCTTTCATCGAATGTTCTTCGAGATATGATGATATGATCTTTTGAGTATGTTTATTTTGTGATCTAGTCTGTCCAGCTACAAGAGTGATTCTACGCATTTTTCAATGAAGAATCATCAAGTCAGCAGACATGTGATCTACCCAAGTTCAGTGAAGAACTCTTTAACATAAACAACCCTGTTTTATTGCTTTTTAGGCAATAAGTACTTTTACTTCAATTGTATAGGTTGCTAGTGATGCTTTGGTTTTACTTATCCAAGCAGTTCATAGATACGTGGAAGACTTTCCAGCTGTATCTTAGAACATAGAAATTAATATTTAATTTCCCACGCAACAACTCATGGTCTTAAATCCATGTTGCCATTTCAAAACACGATGCTCTATAGCTCGTCCTTGCCAATGGTTAACTCCAAAGGAATCTTGCTTGATCCTTTGCCAGTGTTTATGCGTGTAGCATCAATATTTAGCACATCTTTATTTCCTTGAATCAAGAACTATTTCTATGTACCTTTTCAAGTACCATAAGTTGTTCTTGATCTCAATCTAATTGATCTTCACTTAGATCAATAGAGATTGGTATATGTTCGTCATGCCTAAAGTCATACGATACGTTTTTGGCGATCCTCATATTATATCATACATGATAAATTCTTTTGCAGAATTATTCTCAATTGAATTCTATTCATGTAACTTTAGCTCATTCAATTTCACCAGATACTGAATCCAGCTAAATTCTTTGACATATAATATAGGTTAAGAATCTCATTTAGACTCTTTGATGTTTAACTTAGTAAATGCTTATACATAGTTCAAACATTCATTACTTAGATTTATTCACATGGGTCGAATATCTCCTAAGGAGTCGTTCGTGTTTGATTTAGTAAATGCCATTACTTAATCCAAAATAATATTATAAGATCTTTGTAAATAGATCTTAATACCCAGTATGTACTAAGTTTCGCCATGGTCCATCATTGATGAATAATTTCAAATCTAAGTCATTAGCATTTGAATGTTATTTCACAATAGATAGATATGTGTGTGATACACATTGGACCAATTAAGTTTTACGTACTCCCACTAAACTTCTTATATATCTATGAGAATCATGTACTTTTATGAAACTAAAATACTTATTAGCTTCACTAAAATACAGTTCCAATTCCCAATTGCTTGCTTAAATCTGTACTTAGATTTCATAAGCTAGCTTTCCTTTTCAAGTATTTATTTGGATCCACAAATCCTATGACATACCATGTACATAGTTTCTTCCAACATTTGATTGAGGAATACGTTTTGTCATCCAATTTCCATATGTACCAATAAGGAATCATTGCTTGATTTATAGACTTGAGCATTACGATTATGATTCATATGTTAGGTTATGATTCATATGACAAAACATAAATCATGCAGAAAAACTATAAAGCCAGGAAATCATATTATTTACACATAATCATTTAGCATAGTTTAGATGCATACACTTTGTTGCGTGCCCTCCCTAGCTACGCCCGAACCGAACAAGAACAAGTCTTTAGGACTCCAAGTGTTGTCCCTCCGTAGATAGTCCACAGTACGTCCGGATCCGCCTCAAGTTTGACCAACTAGAATCGCCCTTAAGGTTACTAGGAATTTTCGGCTATTGTGTAGCAAGTGTATGGCTGAATTTTTCTTTCAAAAACTTACCTTTAGAATACTTCAATTGTGTCTATAAATTATGACCCTAGACTCTTATTTATAGAGGTATGGAAAGAGAATTGGAATCCTACTAGGATACGAATTAATTAAACTAGAATCCTATAAGAACTCTAATTAATTAACTTATCCTTTTAGGATTAGGAATTTTTAATCATATACCAAATCCTAATAGCTTTAGGAATCGTGCATGAACACAAACACACACACGCACGGCAGCCCACGAGGGGCGCCTATGCGCGCGCGCGCTCAGCCCACGCCACGAGGCCCGCAACGCAGCCATGGCCTTGGCGCGCGCTGGGCCTGCCTTGCGGTGGGCCTGGGCGCTGCCTTGGCTTGGCGTGTGGCGCGCGTTTGGCTTGCTGGGCGATGGCCCGACTTCGTGCTGGGCCTTCGTCCGGCAGGCCTCGTCCGATGCTTATTGGTACGATACGCTTCCGATTAAATTCCCGGTTCCGAAATTTATTTCTGATACGAACAATATTTAATATTTCCGATTCCGGAATTAATTTCCGTTTCGAACAAATATTTAATATTTCCGTTTCCGGAATTATTTCCGATTCCGATAATATTTCCGATTCTGACAATATTTCCGTTTCCGGCAATATTTCCGATTCCGGCAATATTTCCATTTCCGATAATATTTTCCGATACGTACCATTTTTCCGTTTCCGGTAACATCTACGACTTGTATAATATTTATATTTCCGATACGATCCATATTTCCGTTTCCGGTAATATCATCGTTTCCGGAGTATTCATTTCTTGCTTGTGACGATCTCAGCTCCCACTGAAACCAAGATCCGTCGATTCCGAATATCCATAGATGGAGTATTTAATGCCATTAAATACTTGATCCGTTTACGTACTATTTGTGTGACCCTACGGGTTCAGTCAAGAGTAAGTTGTGGATTAATATCATTAATTCCACTTTAACTGAAGCGGCCTCTAGCTAGGCATTCAGCTCACTTGATCTCACTGAATTATTAACTTGTTAATTAATACTGAACCGCATATATTAGACTTAACATTGAATGCATACTTGGACCAAGGGCACTATTTCCTTCAGATTCGGGTCCCAAGCCTCCAGACCAGCAAGAATGAAGTGCAAATCCAATTTTACAAACTGGAAAGAGACGAGCACCCCAAGATGCATGCCATCAAGATCCCTCTTCTCCAACTTGCCTAGCGAACCAAGCCACGAGTTCAAGGTACTCTCAAGGACACAGCCATATTTTCACTTCGTGAGGAAGCAGTATGCAATGATAGCAGGGAAGGATTGATACAAGAAATGATCCGAAATGCTCCCTATTTATACAAGATTTGGCTTGCACGATAGCTCACAGGCGCCAGGCTCCAAGCCCGCGCTGAGTTCAGGGAGCCCGCATCAAAGGACGAGGCCACCGTCCTCTCTTATGACTCCGAGTACACACTCTTTAGTGTTTCGAACAGCAGAGTACAACCTACATTACTCAAGATTCCAAAGCCGCAAGCCACGCAATTTCAATCAGTCCGGATCAACGCTTCGAAAAGATGTCGGGCCAATTCTATTCAAGCATCCTAGTCCTAGATCGACGTCCTAAGTCGAGTCTGCATATGCATAGCAAGAGTTGAATATACTTAGACTTGCGCTTTTCCTAACTAAAAAACCTCAGTCAAAGTGGGGGCTTATAGTGGGTATATACACCCGGAAAAATGGGTAAATGTTTTCAAAAAATTTCGCAAAATTGTCATGCATGCATTTAGCTACAAAATTTCAAGGCACACACAACGCATACAATTCCAAATATTCAAACATACAAATCCCAATCTTCAAAAATTTTAAGCCAATTCAAGTTCAAAGCCAATACAACCATACAAAAAATTTCAAGTTTTCAATCCACACAAATACAATACAACCCAGCCTATACAAAATCAACCCAGGCGAGATGGAACTCGCTACCATGCAGGGTCAGTCTGAATCATCATTCACAACAACCTCAATCACAGGCGCCTTGTCTCTGTTCCGCCTCCTAAGACGCTCCAGCTCTTAATCTAACTCCGTCCCAGGGGTACTAGGTGTGCCGGGAGAGGGATGGACTCCCTGCTGAGGAGAGGAATACTGATAAGGCGGCGGCATCGCCATGTACTGGTATGGCCCAAACATCTGAGCCTGGCGCATCCTATCCATCTCCGACCAGTAAGCCCATGAATCGGCACCCCAAGGCTGAGGACCACTCCCTCCGAAGTAGAAACTGGGAGGAGCAACAAAGGGCCTCGAACTGCCAATACCCCCAAATGAATGTCTGGTGGGATCAACATGTGCAAAAGGGGAAGCTCCCCGCTAAGCATCAGAATGCCTCTGATGAGCACTAGCACCGGATCCCTGTCCCAGCTCCAAACCCTGTCCCAGCACTGCCTCAAGGACGTCTCCACCTGGGGCTCCCTATCAAAGGAACCTCCACGGTCTCGACGGCGTTCCTATACAACATACAAGTTCAAAGATCAATATCCAAGTTCGAATTTCCATAATACAAGTTTCAAGATCAAGAAAGGCACCTCTCTGTTCCGGCCAGCAAGCTTCCGGGTTAGTTTGGCACACTGCCTCTTCCAAAAATCAAGCAAGAGCATCCAGCGATGCAATCTCACCCGAGGCGCCTGCATACAAAATCCAAGATCAATTTCCAAATACAATATTACACACAGTTCAAAGAGATGCAGCAGTACTTACAGGGGCGTAAGGCTCGGGTACAGCATAATATGATTTCTGGTGCGGAGGAGAAGCCCAAGGGATGGTCTCCACCACCTCTTCCCCGTCCGAGTTCTCATAGCGGAGGATCCTATCAGCATGAGGAATGTCCTCAGGATCAACCTCCTCCTCCTACATACAATCATACAATCAATACAAGAATACAAGATACAAGGTCCAAAGCTCACCGGCAGTACGAAGCGTACTGGTGGAGCCAACCTCCTCAAGAAGTCATCATAGATACCCTTCTTGTACACAAACTCCCTCCAAGAACGGCAAACCGCATCGCCCCTAGCCTCCGCATAGAGCCGGGCAAGATCTTCATCTAGAGCCAGCATGGACTCCGGTGGATCCTTGGGGACAAGCCTATCCCCCGGATGATGTTGAAGGGACACCCGCTCCCCCAAATACCACATATGGATGTACACCCCTGGAAGCAAAACCCGCCGCCCAAACAGGAAATGGGCACGAGCAGATAAGGCAGGTACAACCGCGTTGGCAAAAGGACGCCATACCACCAACAAAACCAACAACTCAGGCAACAGTACAAATACAAATACAAGAGAGCAAAACAATACAAGAACATTACCCTATCAGCAGGTAAAACTCTCCAAGCTCTGCGAGAAGCCGCCAGGGACGCACCCACGCGCACCGCTCCTATCCAAGAGGCAGCATACGGGTAAGCCGCATCTCTAGTACGCTCCGGCGCCAAAGTCTGAAAGTGGTCATAGATCCAAATCTTTCAAGGAACAGACAAAACATCAGTCAAGTTCAAGATACAAGCATACAAATACAAAGTACAAAGTACAAGGAGTCTCGAATACCTCCAGCACGCTCCACAGAGCAGCCTTGCTCGGGTCACTCCCCAGTGTAGTCCGGGAGGCCCGCCCCATCTCATACAAGAGGTGGCTATATGCCAAACCACCTCAGTTATAACTCGAGACAGCTCTCAAGTCCCTTAGAGCGGACAAGAAGCTAATATGCACCCAACTGTTCCTACTCGGGGCAATCACTCTGCTAACCAAGACAAGGAGGAAGAGCCTAACCCTCTGCTCCGCGGACACACCCTCACCACAGATAGCATCCACAAGCACCGTCACAGAAGCGTGAGATCGTCCTCTGACAAATCAATAACAGGGCTGAGCAAGTCCCGGGCAATGGCTGAGCGCCACGTCTGCTTAGAATAGAAGATCACATTCCTCTTAGAAAAAGGAAGACCTGTAATCATAGAAAACTCAAGACGGGTGTGAGGGGGTCGAAAAAGCACGAGGCTAATGCGTGACCTTGTCCCTCGTGGGTATGACGTTTCTTTTTGTCAAATCAAGTGTAATTGGATTTCCTGTGAGTTTACACCCAATTGACTAGTTATATAGGAGTCGCCATTCAGTTTTTAACGACAATGAGAAAAACTGACAAAACCCGGTTATCGTGACATAAAGGGAGTGCAATTATGTTTGACCACGACGGCCGTAGGTTCCCTTGTGATCCCTGGTGTGGGGATCTCTCAACATACACCCGCAAGGTAGAGATTGAGGGTTCGGGGACTGTAACTACCGAGAGGAGTACTCGCTCTTCGATAACTCCAGAGGCAGGATATCCTTACTAGCTCAGCATAAATAATTGAAGGGACATGCGTTAACTATTAAACTAATCTGAGTTGATTTTAACAATATGCAACATATAGTACTAGATCGAACGCGATTATCTGATTTAGATTGTTTTAAGGGACCTAGCATGATAATCCAATTTCCCAACATATTATCTTTATTAGGCATGATAGAACAATCAGATTTAATTAGTTTAACAGTTTATAAAAGGGCGAGGAAAGCAATTAAATCATGAAAAAGGGACACATTACGACGCACCCTTGAGAGGTGCGTCACGGTTCTTAGAAAACTAACCACTTTGAATTTGCTATTTCTCCTTTTATTTAACGAGTCTCAAATTACGGGACAGGATACGTTCTGTTCGATGTTTGGATCGATTGCGACAGAACGCGTGATCAGTTTTGCAGCGTGAGGCTTAGGCTTAGGGGTTTAGAGTCAATACTCAGAATAATAATTGTGTGTTGTTTTCACGTCGAACCTAGGGCCCTATTTATAGAAAAGAGTTTGTGGAAAGATAGAATTGTAGAACTCTAATCCACGAGGAATTAGGAAAGAATACGTCCCAGGTAATTTCAGCGCCCAGGGTTGGGCGCCGAAAATTTCGGCGCCCAGAGCCAGGCGTTGAAAATAGGGTCTGGGCCGTTTCTTTGCCAGATTAGGATTCTTAGAATCCGGAGTGTATGAGACTTTAATCGAGTCTTTTACTGCGTATTAATTTTATGACGAGATGCGTCTGGGCCCGTTACGAACTCTAGGCTCGTTAGGATTTTAATTAATACGTAACTCTTATTTTCGAATCGTATTAGGAATAGGATTCTCTCGCAATTTCTATCTCATTTAGGATTTATGTTGGAGTGCAACACCTAATTCTGACAGGTTTCTATCTTTTATGACTTGCCACTTTTAACAACTACCCATTACGGTAGTTACTATTTTTAGCAGGTTTCCATAAATAGCAGGTTTCTATAATTAGCAGGTTTCGGGTGAAATGAAAAGGGGAATTGAGATTCGTTATTTTATAGGAGATGCGTTGCCAAGTGGAGATTTATGTTCTCATCATCGAACCTTCCCTTTCGGGAATGGGGACAAAAGTAGGTGTCTACAGTTAGCCCCCACTTTGACTGAGTCTTGGAGTAAGACGATGGTCAAAGTATTTGACGGAGTGCGCCACACAAGTCATGGTGACCTGCTTTTGCGAGGGTCTCACGAGCCCCCGAGTGATAACATTTGACTTAAGGGTCATCACTTGAAGTGTCGACATATCCCTCACGTGTCATTGGGATTTGTCAACGCATAGTATAGAAACTCCCTCACTTTGTCATTGGAAGTATCTAAAGAAGCGTAGAAACTCCCTTACTTTGTCATTGGGAGTAGCTACTGATGTTTTCGAAATCAAAGCTATAAAGTGTAATTGGGCTGGCCAAGCCCAATCACGAGGTAAAAATGTTTTAAAAGATTCTCATTTTCAGGGCTAGCTAAATGAGAAAAACCCCCTTGTTTTTATGGGACGTAAAACGAAGGAAAATCCAGCACATCGTTCTTTTTTAGAAAAACGGAAAACCAATCCTTTAATTTTTGGAAAAAGGGAAAACCGAAAAAGTTATCGCTGCAGCGACTAAGGACCTGCGCGGTTAGTGACGCAGACCCCGCCAGCTTAAGATGGCGAGCGTGTCCGCTGAGGGTGGACGCCTCGTCCGATAGAAGTGGACGAATCTGTTTTGATGTTTTGAAAATAAGGACCTACGCGGTTTGTGACGTAGACCCCGCCGGTTGAAGATGGCGAACCTGTCCGCTAAGGGTGGACACCCCGTCCGATAGAAGTGGACGAATCTGTTTTGAAATTTGTTTGTGCTTTTTTGAAAATAAGGACCTACGTGGTTTGTGATGTAGACCCCGCCGGCTGAAGATGGCGAGCCTATTTTAAATTTGAAGACTTTATTTTTCGAAAACTGAGGACCTGCGCGGCTAGTGACGCAGACCCCGCCCGTTGAAGGTGGGCGAGCCCATTTCGAGTTTCTTACTTTCTTTTCATTTTGCCTATGTAGAAGGGCTTTTGTGTTTACACCCTGTTGGAGGGTCGCAATATTTCCTGATTAGGTGTGTCCTATGAGTGGGCCCACACTGTGTATATTTCTTTTAAAGATATTT
Organism: Spinacia oleracea; assembly: GCF_020520425.1. Taxonomy (NCBI): domain Eukaryota; kingdom Viridiplantae; phylum Streptophyta; class Magnoliopsida; order Caryophyllales; family Amaranthaceae; genus Spinacia; species Spinacia oleracea. Next base: position 57,580,830 of record NC_079487.1, read on the forward strand.
TTTTAATTTTTTTTTTTAAAATACCCTTTTTTTTTAGATTATCCAAACACGGGACTGTGTATAGTGTAGCCCGGGAACATGATTTTAACCTTGCACACTCTTTGTTGGAGTATATATTTTTTCGCGAGCCCCCAAGCGATTGGGCTCGTCGGTCATTTTTTGCCAAGAGAAGTACGTAGCTTATGATATCTTTTAATCATGTCTGGGGTCATGCTCGTACGTGCGAGTGACCATTATAGTGGTATGCTATTTTGACGAAGTCGTGGAGTGCGACTTCAGTTTTCGTGCGACGAAGTTTATTTTCAAATAATATTCGGTTTAGCTTGGCCCGGATTAATCTTTTGACAAACAAACATTTTTCATTTTGAGAAACCAACGACTTAACAATATATTTTTTTGGTGTTTCGAAGAATGACCTTGATATTTATTTTGCTCATATTTGTTTTTAAAAAATGTACACATATATTCCTTGAGACGAGTCTAAGTTTTGACCAAGTTTTATCATTCATTTTTTGATACTTGGGTGCTAAAGGTGCTTTTGGGCTTGATCTTAATTGCAAGAGGACCTCGCGTCTAGCGACACGGCTTTAAGTCCTTTCCTGTTCCGCGTTTTGTGAAATCTGGGCCTTGGGCTGCATTTTCAGCGCCCAAGGAAGGGCGTTAATTACTTCGGCGCCCAGCCGTGGGCGCTGAAAGTCCTCTCCTGGCGATTTTTGGTTTTCGGATTTCTTTAAGCGTTTCCGAATGGGATCAGGATGTCACTTGATGTCATCAGCTATATATAGGGGCTAGATACGTCCCTATTTTCTATCACTCTCAATTTCCTTCTCTCTTGTAATTGTTGCGTTTTTAATTACTCCTTGCTTTCGTTATGTCGATTCCTCCTTTCTCACTCCAACGGGCTGTTAGGCGTTGGCTACGAGCCCTTACTCCTACAGAAAAGGCTTTGTTGAAATAATACCACTTAGAGGCACTTTTAGGCTTACAACAAATTAATATTGATTATAACTTTCTGCATGCATCCCTAGGCTTTTTGGATTCCGATCATCATGTTTTTGTCTTTCGGGGCAACGAAATATGTCCTTTGCCAGACGAATTTGCCGCGATCCTTGGTTATCCTACTAATGCTACTCCTGCCACTCCTGGCACCATTGAAGAGGGTAAAACAGCCATAGGGGCTTTCCTAGGACTAGATGCTAACATGCTTGCTGAGATTGTTGTAGGTGATGAGGTTAATTTGGCAAAGCTTGTAAAACACCACTTTAGACCTAGTAAAAATATGACTGAACAAAAATTGAACATTCGAGCCCTTGTATTTTGCTTGTTGAATCATTATTTGCTGTCGAATAAAAATGGTGAGTTCGGGGACATAAGGTTGATCCCCTTGATTAGCTAAATGGAAAGCTGCTATTCTATCATACCATTGGTTGTTGCCGAGACTTTGCTGAGTGCGGATGAACTGAAGAAGGATGCCAAATCTGAATATTTTAAGGGGAGCCCCCTGTTACTGCAGGTAATCGATCTTTTCCTTGCGCATCTTTTTTGCATTCTTTTTACTCGTCCTGCCTGGAGCTGAGTTTCAGCGCCTAGGGTTGGGCGTTAGAATCATCGGCGCCTGGTCCTGGGCGTTGAAAATGCGCCCCAGGCTTCGTTTATTTATTTATTATTTTTTGATCTGATCGTACCCTTTTTTTTTGCAGATTTGGCTCATGGAACGACTTAGGCTCTTAGAAATTCCTGCCGATCCTAAACAATATTGCCCTGTAGCCTTGGGTAACCGGAAGTGTTTGCACCGAGGCCAGGACGAGGCCGAGTGGGCCTCCTTTTTTACTCATGGTATCTGTTCTATTAAGTGGGTGGTACCGTGGTGGGGTTTGACTATTATGACGGGGGGTTCTGATGTATCGGTTTATGTTTCTTTGTTGGGGCTATCTCGGCCCATTTATATATTCCCTTACTGAGTCATGCGTCAATACGGTTTAAGGCAGACTATCCCCTTTTCTGATACGGTACCACCTAAAGTAGCGGCCTTTTCACAAGCACGGGTTCAAGCATGGGTTAAGTATTATGATGGTCTCCCGCGTTGGGCCGTAGCTACAAATGGCTTTGTGGATCTTTCTGAAATTTACAAGTTGTGGATGAGTTCCGATGATAAAGCTGTGAGGACCGAGGCTCGAAATGGAGAGCCGGCTGAGCTTTTGATACCACGTATTCGGTTTAGGTATGAGGGCCGTGATTCTTCCAATCCTCGCACCCATGGTATTAAGACTGTGAAAGCTCGTTCTGATCGAAAGCGAAAGGAAGTTCCTCCCCGTTCCAGTTCTAGGCCTAAGAAGATGCCTAACATGAAGGGGCCCGCCGTTGCTAAAAGAAATGCAAGCTCTCGCGAAGATCGTCGCCTGAAAAATGTATAGGTTAGGAAAGCTCAGCCGCTAGTAGAACCAGTGACTAATCCGGTTGATTTTGATGATCCTTCCCCCACCATTGTCTGTGCCCTTGAGGCTGACCAGGCTATAACTTTTCAAACTGGGAATGTTTCTGAAGCCTCGGCTTCTTTGGAAGTTAGTATCCAGGAGTCGGTTCTTATGGAGATTGATATAGGGGCAGTGCAGAAACCTGTGGGGGTGGACCCTGCAAACATTGCCCTCTACAAGACTTTATTTGATGATCCGGAAGAACTAGAGTAGTGTAGTTCTTGCTAGGGTGTAGGTGCCCTTCATTTATTTCAGTTGTGTTTGTTTTTTATTCCGAGCACTTTTGTTTTCCTTTTTATCATTTTTTAATAAAGGCGTATTTTAGTTCTACTTTCATTTTTTGCTTCTCTTCTTTTTTCATTTTATGTATGTCTAACACTTTTGCACAATGTATATATATTTTGCTATTTTAATTGGACCGAATCCATAAATAGGATTGCCTACCTATCTTTGTTAGAATCAGGTCGCGCGTAGTTCTAGCTAGAATAAATTCTAGGATGCCGGATCTTAATAGATATGCCCTGAGGTGGAAACATATTATTTAATCGGTCAAATGAGTGAAGTATCATCATTATTTTCGTCTGCTGTTTTTGCCGTAAGCCGCGTAAAAAAATGAAATTCCATGTGTTTTTTGTACGGCTATTTTTTTTGGAGTGGTACGCATATCTGGATACGTGCTGTACCCCCCAAGTGTTCGTTATTTTTCCGTTATGTGCGGATAAAATGACGAGCACTTCTGGAAAAAAAATTTAGGCAGGCAGAGAGTTTCAACGCCCAGGCTGGGGCGTCAGAGATTTCGGCGCCCAGCCCTGGGCGCTGAAATTGATTTCTGGGCGGTCGTTTTTTGACGCTTTGCTTCACATGTTCTTGCATTTATTTCTTTTCTCTTTGTTTTGTGCTTTGCTTTTTACTCGTATTAAAATCAATTTTGAGGCTATTTCGGAGGCTTTTTTGACTGTTAGCGTGAGACGCATTTTTGTCCGGATTAATTTTTCCTATTCGTGACTTGAAACGGTTTTGAGAATTGGGTTAGTGTGTGGAAGATATGAAGATCTTTGTGTAGGCTTTTGAGTGGGTTGAGGTGCGTGTTGATGCCGAGGGCGGTGTTTATTTTTATGAGTTTTTTTTCTTGAGCAACATTTGCATGGTTTGAATTTGATTTCCTTTTGATTTCTTTGGGTTGCATGGGTTAGACCCTCATGTTTTGGTAATATGATATTGTGGTTCTCCTTTGGGGTTTGATGAATTTCGATGTCACGATTCAAAACCGAGTGGGCCTTGTTTATTGGGCCTGGAGTGGGCCGCCTCTTTGCAAGTACGTTTGGTGCTCATTTAGTGTTGAGAAATAAAGTTTTTAGGAGGAATATTACGCCTTTATTAATTCGGAAAGTAAGGAAAACACACTGAAATAAAATTAACCTATATTCTAAGGGGTCTTAGGACCATCTAAAGTCTTTATTTTTTTCTACCAATCTAAAGAACTACTAGGCGCTTTTTACTATGGTGCTCTATATGGTTCAAGCCTTGGGTTTAGTCTCGTAAAACTTTGGTCCTTCACCGGTACTCATCTTGAATTATATTCCTTTTGCGTTGACCCACTATTATGTCTTCACCCATCCGTTCTCGATCTCTTCTAGTGTTGATGCAGGAGAGATTAACCGGGTTGGATCGAAACCTTCATCTTGTAAAGCTAGGGTAGTCATTACAGTCTCGTCCTCCATAGGCCTCGATTCGTTAAACAATTTCCATAGAGCCTGGTTGTCAAATATTTCAGCTGTTTTGGTCTTGGTGAGGTGGGGTGCCTCATCCAAGGTGTGACAGTCATGGAAAATTTCAAATCCGGGTCTTAGCAAGCCATCCTGAACAAAGGGTTCAGGGAAATCACAGCATGGGTGTTCTTCTCCTTCCCGAATGAACATCCCGTTAAGGGTCCTTTGATATGGGGAAGGAGGGTGGTTTGTTTGGCCTTATTGAGGCGTAGCTTAGACAGATGGTCAGCAATATCTTCCTCCGTTGGTTCATAGCCTAAGCCAAAGGGAGTAGATTTTTTGGGTAAAGGATGGAATGTGTATTCCTTCTTCCTTATGCCCAATGGGGTTCCTGGGAAATAACCTTGAGCTAACAGCATTCTAGGGACGATTCGGGATGCGCGCGGGTCTAGGAATGCTGGATCATAATCTTCGACGAACTGGATTGCTTCATCCATTTGAAACCCATAAAGGTCGTCTACAGTTTCAGCCGTTCCAACCATAGTACAATTGACGTCGAGGGGAGGGGCGCGGATTTCCAGTATTACCCCGTTATGGTTATGTTTAACCATTTGGTGCAAGGTAGAAGCCACACCTCCCAAGTCATGGAGCCAAGGTCGCCCCAAGAGGAGGTTGAAAGTGGGCTTGATGTCGATTATTTGAAACTCTGTGGTGCGTACCACAGGCCCGGTTTGTATGGTAAGGTTGATTTTTCCCAACACAGGCCTTCGAGAGTTATCATAGGCTCGTACCCCTTGCGTGGAGGTTTGGAAGTCATCGTTTCCTAGCCCCAAGCAATGGGCGGTTCGTAATGGGCAAACGTTAACCGCTGAACCGTTATCTACGAGCGCTAGGGGGATGTTTTGTCCTTTGCATCCGACCACTAGATAGAGGGCTTTATTATGAGCACCTTCCTCCTTGGGCAAGTCTTTTTCAGTGAAAACTATGGCCTTTTCTCCAGCATCTCTCATGACGTGGCTAACCAATGAGTCAGGTGTGATATCTGTAGGTACCGAGATGAGGTCAAGCGAGCGGATAAGCTTTTCGCGATGTTCCTTTGAAGTACACATGAGGTCCCAGATGGTAATCTCGGCGTTGGTTCTTTTTAGCTGCTCCAAGAGAGGATTTTCAATGACTTCCGCGACGGTGGTGTGCCGTCCATTCTCAGGAGTTTGTCTGAGTGGGATATCGTCCATAGGGGGTGGGCCAATATCCGATTGATATATCCTTCCGGATCGGGTGAGATTGTCAACTTCAGGTTCCTGAGGGGTGGTGTCAATAAGAGCATACCCGGGCCAAGTTTCAGTAAAGAGGTCCTGGCCCGAGACTTGAGACAGGTAGATATCTTCAGCATCATCATCCCACACACCGCACACTTCTCTCTCGATTCGATCCATAGGGACCACAGCGAGTGGTGCACCTTGAGGTGTGATATACACCGTAGGGTCGAAGTTCTCATTTTCTGGTTGGTCGAGAGAGAGGTGACAAGAGCCGAGTGGGCTTTTGTTATTGTTGGGTTTGCCAACGTTAGGGAGCGGTATCACTTCATCCTCTATCATCTCCTGGATCGTATGTTTTAGGCCCCAGCAGTTTTCAGTGTCATGCCCATTTCCTTGATGGAATTTGCAGTAAGTGCCTTCGACCCAATATTTGTTCTTGACAGTAGGGTCACGGGTGGGGCCTATAGGCCTTAACTTTCCTTGACTGGTTAGTCTTTCAAAGACTTGTACCAAAGTCGACCCGAGTGGGGCAAACTTTCGGTCTCGGACCCATCTTCCAGGGTTTCTTCCGGCGGGAGTTTCCTCTACGGCATGGACTTTTTGGGCTTGGGATGTATTGCCCCTGTTGTAGGCGTTGCTTTTGTATGCGGGTTTACTTTGTATTGTTTTTGCGAGGTCATCCTCGATCTTTATTCCCACATCATAAACTCTTTTGAAAGTGTCAAGTCCCAGGTACCTAAGGTCTTGTCTGTAAGCCGGGTCCAGGTTGTCAATGAATTTTTGGACCAATTCTATTTCGGGAGGCCTATTGATTAGTTGGGCCGCCTAGTCCCTCCATCTAGCAAAGTAGGTTGTGAAACCTTCATTTTTCTTTTGGAAGAGAACTTCCAGCTCGCGCATGGTGACTTGAAAACCCATGTTCGACGAGTATTGCTTGATGAAGACATTGACAAAGTCTTCCCAAGTGGGGAAGAGCTTAGGGTCCTGGTGGTAGTACCATTTGAGCGGCACAGGTTCCAAGGACAAAGGAAAGGCAGGTAGATACATGGACTTGTCCACGCCTTTCATGTTCATAACATTCACAAAGCTCAATAGATGGTCACGAGGATTGTCCTTGGCTTTAAACTTTGGTAAGTCAGATGAACTAAACTTTTCTGGTAGTTTGCCAGGAAAAGGTTCAGGATCAAGGGAGAAGTACTTGCTCCCCATGGTTTGCTGTAGGACCATTTTTTCAATCCTCTTCTCGTTATCGAGGTCATTTTTGGCTTGCGCAGCCGCTAAGGCTTCGTTTTCCATTTTCAGTTGGCCCATGAGTTGGGTCATTTGGGCCATCTGGTCTCGCAATTCTTCGATGGACATGTTTGAGGGTGCGAATCGTGGTTGGGGAAGCGGAGATCCTTGAAATGAGGGATGACGGACGGAGCTTGGAGTCACTAAACGTGGTGTTGGCGATGTATCTTCGAGACGTACTAACCTTTGATTTCCCGATCGGCACCAAGTGGCAGGACCAGTCCTATGCATAAGATAAGCTAAAGTTTAGGCCCCAAAGTTTCAAGCATTACTTAGTCTAGACTTTGACTCTCTCTATTGGTTTCTTCGCTCTTTCTTTTGTTGGTACACTTTTGGTTCTTTCTTTTTGGTCATTCTTTGGATTTTCGAAACACTTGCCCATTGTGACATTCATAGTTATTGGCATGTTCGGTTTTGGTGCCGAGCATTGTCGTCGTAAGAGGCCTAACAACGACTCGGAGAGTTATTTATATATTTTTTTGTCGCTTTAAGAATCGAGTGCTTTTCATACGCCCTTGTAGCAATTTTTTATGAATGGTTTTTTTTTGCTACACATATTTTTTGCGCGGGCACCGAGGCTGCTGCGCCTGACCAAATGGCCAGGCAGCAACTTCAGCGCCCAGCGTAGGGCGTGAGAAATTATGGCGCCCAGCCAGGGGCGTTGAAAATGCGTCCCTGGCTGGTTCTCGTTTTCTGTTTACGTCTTTCTTTTTTTATGCGACTTTGATTTAGCGTGCTTGCCTAATAACGTCCTTACGCGTTGTGCAGCGTTTGTGGGATTCGTTACAGGCTATCCCGAGCGTCGCTTATTTTCGTGGCGATCGGTCGGGTTTGCGGAACACGTATTTCGGTATAACTCTTTGGCCAATTGGTTTATGAATGTTTGGGCAATTTTTTAAGGTCGTTGGTTTTCTAACATTGTTTGTCACACACAATCACATATTTCGCTACACATAACTAACATTTCATCATGAGGCAATAATAATATGTCATGTACTTTATTATAGGCTTCTATGGGTAGTTTTTGCGCCTGGCTTGGTACCGCTTCTATCGCAGATCCAACACATGCCCCGGTCGAGGTAGTGCCTTCAACAGACGAATTTCTCCCAAGAGGCCAATCACGATGTAAGCCAAGGGGGCATGCACCAATGAGAGGGACCTAATGGACGAGCGATTGGGTTTGGGACGGGTGTACTACTAGCGAAAGTGCCGAGTGGACAACATTCGAAGCGTATGCACCCCCCGGTTGGCGATGGGTATCCTTAGTCCCAACTCCCGAGATGAAACATCCAAGGGAGCCAAGATTCGTTATGCGGTTCTGTCCGTTCACATTAATATGCTGATTTTCAGGTCGTCCCAACTTGATGGGGAAATAAACGCGGGGTAGGATCGTTTCACCCTTCGGCTATTTTGATTACCTACAAGCACGAGTATTTCCTTCACTATCCCCAGTGGAGTCGCCACTGTGAGGGGGTCGAAAAAGCACGAGGCTAATGCGTGACCTTGTCCCTCGTGGGTGTGACGTTTCTTTTTGTCAAATCAAGTGTAATTGGATTTCCTGTGAGTTTACACCCAATTGACTAGTAATATAGGAGTCGCCATTCAGTTTTTAACGACAATGAGAAAAACTGACAAAACCAGGTTATCGTGACATAAAGGGAGTGCAATTATGTTTGACCACGACGGCTGTAGGTTCCCTTGTGATCCCTGGTGTGGGGATCTCTCAACATACACCCGCAAGGTAGAGATTGAGGGTTCGGGGGACTGTAACTACCGAGAGGAGTACTCGCTCTTCGATAACTCCAGAGGCAGGATATCCTTACTAGCTCAGCATAAATAATTGAAGGGACATGCGTTAACTATTAAACTAATCTGAGTTGATTTTAACAATATGCAACATATAGTACTAGATCGAACGCGATTATCTGATTTAGATTGTTTTAAGGGACCTAGCATGATAATCCAATTTCCCAACATATTATCTTTATTAGGCGTGATAGAACAATCAGATTTAATTAGTTTAACAGTTTATAAAAGGGCGAGGAAAACAATTAAATCATGGAAAAGGGACACATTACGACGCACCCTTGAGAGGTGCGTCACGGTTCTCAGAAAACTAACCACTTTGAATTTGCTATTTCTCCTTTTATTTAACAAATCTCAAATTACGGGACAGGATACATTCTGTTCGATGTTTGGATCGATTGCGACAGAACGCGTGATCAGTTTTGCAGCGTGAGGCTTAGACTTAAGGGTTTAGAGTCAATACTCAGAATAATAATTGTGTGTTGTTTTCACGTCGAACTTAGGGCCCTATTTTTAGAAAAGAGTTCGTGGAAAGATAGAATTGTAGAACTCTAATCCACGAGGAATTAGGAAAGTATACGTCCCAGGTAATTTCAGCGCCCAGGGTTGGGCGCCGAAAATTCCGGTGCCTAGAGCCAGGCGTTGAAAATAGGGTCTGGGCCGTTTCTTTGTCAGATTAGGATTCTTAGAATCCGGAGTGTATGAGACTTTAATCGAGTCTTTTAGTGCGTATTAATTTTATGACGAGATGCGTCTGGGCCCGTTACGAACTCTAGGCTCGTTAGGATTTTAATTAATACGTAACTCTTATTTTCGAATCGTATTAGGAATAGGATTCTCTCGCAATTTCTATCTCATTTAGGATTTATGTTGGAGTGCAACACCTAATTCTGACAGGTTTCTATCTTTTATGACTTGCCACTTTTAACAACTACCCATTACGGCAGTTACTATTTTTAGCAGGTTTCCATAAATAGATGGTTTCTATAAATAGCAGGTTTCGGGTGAAATGAAAAGGGGAATTGAGATTCGTTATTTTATAGGAGATGCGTTGCCAAGTGGAGATTTATGTTCTCATCATCGAACCTTCCCTTTCGGGAATGGGGACAAAAGTAGGTGTCTACAACGGGTAACAGTGATCTCTCCCCATGCCATGTGGAAAGTGTTGGTGGTATCCCACCACCGCTCTAACAAAGCCCATAAACGGTATTTAATTCCCGTTCTCTTCGAAGAACCTCCCATGGTACGCAAGAAATCGGACAGGCCCGACTGCGACCAAATCTCCATAGCCTCCTCGTCAGCACGAAGAGCACTAAAGGCTCTCTGGGCCTCCACCAAGGACCAGCAGGTGCGGAACGGCTTCCCCTCAGCCTACGGGTGAACAAGTTAGCCCAAGGCCCATACAAGTACGAAATACAAAATTCAAAACACAGTACAAGACTCACCATGCCAGCGCGAGGCCGGTCAGACAAGTGCCAATCCGGCCGAAACACCAGGTCGGAAGGGGTCCAACCAGCACCAGGGGAAGCAGGCGCATCTTGGGGAACCATACCACCACCTGGCGCATTTATTGCGGCCGCTTCGTCATCCGAAGCGTCTTCCTCAGCAGCTCGAACCACAGATGATTCAGCGAGCTTTCTCCGAGTGTGATGAGGCATACTAAATCAAGCAGCATACAAAGTGTCAAAATTCTAAACTGGGGGCTATCCTATACTGGCCCACACAAGGTCAAACGATGCAAAATAAAATCCCCAGTGGCTATCCACGCCGAAGCAGGTATTCAAGTTCTACACTAACGCCTAGGCTACCCACGCCGAAGCAGGTATACAAGTCCAACATCAACGCCTAGGCTATCCATGCCGGAGCCAGCATTTCAAAACTCTACAAATAACCTCAAGGCATCCTAGCCTATTTCTCTACCTGAGACTCTGCCAGGTCACCAGTGAGACTGCCATCTAGGTACAACATTCAAGAAGATTTCTAATTTTTTTTTTTTCAAAACTACAAGTTCCAACAGTTCAAGTTCAAGTGGCTATCAAACAGTTTTCTACAAGATTCAAGGAGCTTAAGCATACGAGCATCATTTCAAAGTACGAGAAAATCAAAGCTACATGCAATCCTAGAGTTATTTCATAAGAAAAACATGAAATACTTACATGGACAAGGCAAGAACAAGACCAAGGGGAGAAGCTAATCGACCTTTGAGAGAATGACACGGCAAGGGGCTTTTATATAGTGCAGCCCCGCGCCAGGCACCGCCCCAGCGCACTACGTTGCCCTGCTGCATGCGCGGACCTGCAGCGCGTGCAGTCTCCCGTGCTGATTGCACGTCCTTTGCTGCTACGGTCTTCCGCACCAAGCATCAAACGTCGCATCGAACCATCCATCGAAAATACGGGTATACACCTGTATCTCCAATTACAAACAAATGAATATTTCAAGAATGCAAAGTCCAAAAAAAATACAACGACTCAGGCGTACAACTCCCAACGGACCCAAGCTCCGGGAAAGTCAGTCGAAATTCAAAAATTTTGAGGGCCAGTAAAAAGCTCTTATCCCCAGCAAAGCACATCCCAACGGATTAACTCCGGGTGTTCAAGTTCAAAAATTCAAGATTCAATTTCAAGATCCAAAGTTCAAAATTCAAGATTCAAAAATTCAAATTTTCGATGCCAAGCACCGTCCTGGACTGAAGGCGGAAAAATACAAGTACAAATCGGAGTCTTCACCAACCGCACCGAATTAGACTCTATCCTTTTTCTAACGCCTGTTTTATGCAGGTACCGGCGTACAAAGAGTGGTCTCGATTGCAGAACATCTTGACCTTTCTCCGTCCCTTTCGAAATACTTTGACTTGCGCTTTCCTAACCGAACGCTCAGTCAAAGTGGGGGCTTCTGTAGACACCTAATTTGTGTCTCCCCTTTGAGATGATGACGATACCATTATCCTTGCTAGGTAATTGGAGTAACTCCAGGCGGAAATCCCAATTGCTAAGAACATCTCCAAAATTCAAGGTCCAAAATCCAATCCCCGAGGCCGTTTCAAAATACAAAATACAAACTTTCAAGATTTAAGGATGTTCAAAGTTGCTTGCATTCATCTCTTTGAATTAGAATCACCTTCAAGGATGGAGTAATCAAAGATGACACCTTTTAGCATTTAAAGGTTTAATCTTTTGAGATTCAAAACTCCATTTTTCAATATATAAGTTCATGTTTTCAAATTTCAATCATTTCAAGTTCAAGTTTCAATCTTTTCAAGTTCAAACCTTTCAATATTCAAGCTTTCAATTTCAAGTTCAATATGCAAAATCTAGGACATTTGGGTTGAGCAACCTCTCACAAGTTGAGATTTTTGGCTTTGAATTCGTGTCGGGCGCACTTATTTTTAAGGAGCCGCTTGGCGTTCGAATCTCATGTGCCCAAGTACAAGTTTCAATTATGCAATTTCAATATCGCAATTTCAATATCGCACTTTCAATTATGCCATTTCAATACCGCAATTTCAATACCGCACTTTAAATTCCGCAATTTCAATTATGCACTTTCAATTCCGCAATTTCAATTCTGCACTTTCAATTCCACACCTTTACTTGCCTAGTCCATTTCTAGGCAATGTGGACCTACTCCCTTGTCCATTTCTAGGGGGTCTTGTATTTACTAATTCCGCATTATATTTAGTATTGTGATGTTGCTTTATTTGCTTTATTGCTTTCATCACCAACATTCTAAATACAACAAACTACAAAGGTTACATCACGCTTAACAAAGATAATTTCTTGGACAAACCGGCCTTAGGTTCCTTATATTAATCTTTAAAGCAAAGTGACCACCATACAATTAGAATTTCTATTTGCTCTAAATTCAAACCCACATAGTCTAATCTAGGGTGTATTTTCGAAATAATGTTGTGCCAACGTACTTGAATATTTCTAAAGCTCGCCGAATAAGCATTTTCGTTCCCGAGCCCGGATCTCACCCATTCGTTTCAAGGATTCAAGGCCTTATCCAAAAATAGAGTCATTTTGCGGTCCTCCCAAACAGGACCTAAAATAAAGTTTGGTGGCGACTCCTTCGAGGTGCAAAAACAATTCAACGGTTCTCTAAACGAACCACCGCGTGCCAACCCCCCTTGTAGGAAACGGGGAAAGAACGGAAAACCCCCCTACAGATTGCAAATCGCCTTGCGAGCTGAGGGCGAAACGCGACCATCGGGCGGAAAGAAGAAGAATTGAAGTCATCCGTGCGCGCCGGATCGGGCGCACTTCGCCCGGTCTGGATCGGGCGCCCATCAGAGTGCAGCTATGGACCTTTCGCAAACCGCCCGATCGGGCCGACTGTCGAGCACATCGCCTGATCGGGCAAAGCGTCGCCCGATCGGGCAACGCCAACCTCCAACAGCTTTTCGCGTGGTTTATTTCAGTTTTTTAATGTTATTTTAGGCAAACTATTTATACTGAGCCCCATTATTTTTAAGTGACATCTTTTTCTAGTTTCTAATACTTAGTTTATTTTTAGTTTCTCTCTAATTTGTTCAAACACTTAGTTTTAAATTCAAAGTAAAAATTCAAACTTTAATATTTCATTGTTCCTCAATTCGGTATTGTTTCTTACTTTATTTTATTTCATTGCTTTAATCATGTTTTCTATTATGTTAATTGCGTTGTTATTTATTACCATGAGTGAGTAGTTTAATTTCTAGGGTTTAGTGGATCCATGAATGCATGATTGGGATTATATGTGGACATGATATTTGATTGATTGATTATAATTTCTATAGCTTATTATTATCGCTCGTCAATTCTGTTCGGCCGGACTATTTTGATTTGAGTTTGATTAACCTTAGATTATGCGCCGAGAGGTATAAATATGATGTTTTTTGTCTATGGCTATTAGATAGGAATTATTTCTAGTACATAGCGAGAGCCTGCTAGTTGTTTTATCCTAAGGAATTCATAAGATTCGAGAGATGCATGTTTTCCTCGTTATGATTGTTAATTGATTGTTATTTTCCGTTGTCCAATCCTGGTCTGGATTTATGGTGAACCGCTGCCCTAGATTCCCTTAATATTGTTATTTTCCGATTTGATTATTTGCTTTAGTTTAATACACAGATCAATCCAACTCTTGTTACCAGTAATCTAGATTAGTCATTTAATAGTAGAAAGAACAATGTTTCCCTGTGGATACGATCCCTGCTTCCCTTGCTATATTTTTAGTTGGTGAACGTTAGGTTTATCTTTGATAGGAGTGCGATTAATCCTGTCAGCTTTGAACCTGGAATGAGGGGAATTTTATGTTGAGCGATGCTTTGATTAACACCTGGCATATCATGATTCGACCATGTGAAGACGTCTATGTACTCTGAAAGTAGCTTGATCAGATCATCCCGCTCTACTTGAGATAGAGTCAAACCAATCTAAACTAGTTTTGGATCACTGCTGTTAGAAAGGTTATATTTTTTTTGTTTCCTCAATTATGGGCGTCCTGTTTTCATGATTTTCGATAGCTTTTATGATTTTAAGGTCGGTTTCTTGAGAAGAAAAGTTGTTTGGCTTAGGAATGTGTTTTGAATTTGGACATGAAGAGTAGTAGGACATGAATCCGATACAAGATCCTATAAGTATCTATGCAAAAGATTCTGACATCTAGTCAATCTAGTTCAAGAAGCCGAACTACAAATCTACTTGCAATCTAATCTTAATTAGTCATTGGTCGACCACCTTTCAATGACCTGGATTAGGGATCCTTTGTGACTTCAATATTCAAGTTCACTTATGGGTGTTTCTTTGTCGAAGAATCCATCTTGACATCCCATTTGAATGTTTTGAATCACATGGACTTTTCATTTAATACTAAACCAAATTAAATGAATATGAAATGAAGAATTTCATAAATATGAAATGGTTAAACCAATTGTTTTAAACACAGATCTAACAGATATGTTCTAAAACAAAACTTAGAAAATAAAAGCTATTCTCTAACATGCTTGATTCCCATGGTTGCTACATGTGCGTTGTGCTTCACTTGTGGCAACGGTTTAGTCAATGGATCCGCGACGTTGTCAGCAGTTCCAACCTTGCAAATCTCGATTTCTTTCCTTTCAACGATTTCTCGAAGTATGTGAAATCGCTGCAGTACGTGCTTGGACTTCTGGTGGCTCCTAGGCTCCTTTGCCTGGAAAATGGCTCCGCTATTGTTGCAATACAAAGCCATTGGTCCTTTAATGGAGGGGACAACCCCAAGTTATTCGATGAACTTCCGAATCCAAAAAGCTTCCTTTCCTGCTTCTGAGGCAACAATGTACTCGGCTTCAGTTGTAGAATCCGCAATAGTGCTTTTCTTAGCACTTTTCCAGCTTACTGCTCCGCCATTGAGGCAATACACAAAACCAGACTGTGATCTGAAATCATCTCTGTCGGTTTGAAATCTTGCGTCCGTATAGCCTCTAACAATCAACTCATCTGTACCACCACAGACCAGAAAATGATCCTTAGTCCTTTTCAGGTACTTTAGGATATTCTTCGTTGCAGTCCAATGTGGCTCACCTGAGTCTGACTGGTACCTGTTCGTTGCACTGAGTGCGAACGAAACATCCGACCTTGTACAAATCATAGCATAAATTATGGATCCAATAGCCGAAGCGTATGGAATTCCACTCATCTTTCTATGCTCATCAGATGTCTTGGGACACTAAGTATTACTTAGATATGTGACATGTGTGTCATGCGTAGATGGCCTCTTTTGGCTTCCATCATAATGAACCTAGCTAGCACTTTGTCAATGTAAGTGCTCTGGCTTAGTCCAATCATCCTTTTAGATCTATCCCTGTAGATCTTGATGCCCAATATGTATTGTGCCTCTCCTAAGTCTTTCATTGAGAAACACTTTCCAAGCCAAGTCTTTACAGACTCCATCATAGGAATGTCGTTTTCAATAAGTAGTATGTCATCTACATACAAGACTAGGAATGCAATTTTACTCCCACTGACCTTCTTGTATACACAAGATTCGTCCTGATTCTTGATGAAGCTAAACTTATTGACTGCTTCATCAAATCGTTCATTCCAGCTCCTTCATGCATGCTTTAATCTATTAATGAATTTCTTAAGCTTGCATACCTTTCCTTGGTTCTTTTGATCGAAAAATCCCTCCGGCTGTGTCATAAACATAGTCTCTTCAAGAACACCATTCAAGAAGGCAGTGTTGACATCCATTTTCCTTATGTCATAGTCATGAAACGAGACAATCGCAAGGATTATCCGAATAGACTTAAGCATAGCGACTGGAGAAAAGGTTTCATCGTAGTCAACGCCGTGAACTTGCCTGCAACCTTTTGCTACCAATCTAGCCTTGTATATGTATACAATTCCATATTTGTCTTTCTTCAATTTGAAGACCCATTTGCATCCGATAGGTGTAAACCCATCCGGCAAATCTATCAAATCCCATACTTGATTTTCAGACATGGAGTCTATCTCAGATTTTATGGCCTCTAACCATTTAGTGGAGCTTGGGCTCGTGATAGCTTGCTTGTAAACCATAGGTTCATCACTATATAATATGATAACATCTAAGTTTTCAGTCAAGAGGACGCATGTCCATCTGTCCGGCTGAACCTTAGTTCTACGTGATCTACGAGGGGAAACAACGTCTTGAGGAACTACTCCCACTGGCTCTTCTGAAGGCCTTGGAGGTTCTTCACCTTGAATTGCTTCTAAAGAGTTCTTGGTTGGTTGTTCGTCTCGAATCTCTTCGAGGTCTATTATTCTCCCACTTGTTAATTTGGAAATATGATTTCTTTCCAAAAAGACACTGTCACGAGCAACAAATACTTTGTTCTCTGACTTGTTGCAGAAGTAATATCCCTTTGTTTCTTTCGGATACCCAACGAAGAACATTTGTCAGATTTTGGTTTGAGCTTGTCCGAAATTAATCGCTTGACATATGCTTCGCAACCCCAAATTTTTAGAAATGACAACTTTGGAAGTTTCCCAGTTCATATTTCCTATGGAGTCTTTTCAACAGCTTTTGACGGAGCACGATTCAGTGTGAGTACTGTTGTTTGCAACGCATGTCCCCAAATTGTAAAGGAAGTTCGGCTTGACCCATCATTGACCTGACCATATCGAGTAGGGTCCTGTTTCTCCGTTCCGACACTCCATTCCATAGGCCCACATACGTCCGTGTGTATTAGCCCTAGTAGTTATTCGCTTTCTCTTTCTCCCACCTTTGAGAAAGGTCGCTTTGTCATTTTTCCAAGTAAACAAGATTTGCATTGATCAATCTTCTCTA
Organism: Spinacia oleracea; assembly: GCF_020520425.1. Lineage (NCBI taxonomy): Eukaryota > Viridiplantae > Streptophyta > Magnoliopsida > Caryophyllales > Amaranthaceae > Spinacia > Spinacia oleracea. The sequence continues at coordinate 57,597,663 of NC_079487.1, forward strand.
AGTCGAATGATTCTAGAACGCCCTTACTTTGAAGTCTTTCCATGCGTTTTGTGTTTATATGGCCTAATCGACAATGCCAGAGATATGTGAGGTCAGAATCACTAGTTTTAGCCTTTTTGGTATTTATGTTATAAATGTGTTTGCTTGTATCTAGCACATATATACCATTTTCTTGTTGAGCTGAACCATAAAACATTCCATTCAAAGAAAAAGAACAACTATTGTCTTTAAATTGAAAACTAAAACCTTTAGAATCCAAACTTGAAACGAAAATAATGTTTCTGGTGATATTAGGAGCATAGTAACAGTTTTCTAGTTCCAAAATAAAACCACTAGGCAAAGAAATAAAATAAGATCCTACGGTTAATGCAGCAATCCGTGCTCCATTTCCCACGTATAGATCCATCTCGCCTTTATCAAGCTTTCTACTTCTCCTTAGTCCCTGCGAATTGGAACATAAGTATGAGCCACAACCAGTATTTAATACCCAAGAAGTAGAATTAGGAAGATTACAATGTATAACATACATACGTGAAGGAAACGTTTCCGTCCTTCTTCTCTTCCTTTAGTTTAGGGCAATTTCGTTTGTAATGACTAACTTTATTACAATTGAAGCATTGCGATTTAGATGGAGAACGATCCCTCTTCATTTTCATCTTGGAGGGCTCCACTTGCCCTCCTGGAGTAGATGGAGATGCACCCTTGCTTTGGATCTTCCCCGTAACCTTTTTCTTGATTTTCTTACTCTTTACTTTTAGTGACACTTGCTTATCACTTACAAAGTCCAATTCATATTGATTAAGCAAATAGATTAGCTCACTAACAGTGTTCTCCCTTTTCTTAGAGAAATATAGTAGCTTGAATTTCTTATAACCAGGGTGAAGAGAATTCAAAAGTATTCCCGCAGCTGCAGAATCTGGGAATGACTCACCAAGTAGCTCAAGGCGGTTGAGAATCCCAACCATTTTCTTTGTATGAGCCCTAATTGGTGTTCCATCTATCATTTTAAGATCAATGACCCTTTCCCTTGCCTTTTGTCTTTCGACGTCAAAGCAACAACCCAATGGAGCATTAAGCTTTAGATCCCCAAATGAATGTACCAATTTAAAGACATTTTGGTCGAGATGTTGACCACCATGTTGGAATCTACCACGACATATATCCCTAAGATGCCTTAGGAGTGCCCATGGCTCATGTGCAATGAACCTTGCACTCCAATCCTTGGGGATTGAGCCAAGAATAAGATCCATCACTAGCGACATGCATGTAGTTCGCCCAGGCACAGTGCTTTTCCGTAGTCATATCCTTTGATTAATAGTTGGGGATGGGATTGTCAACAACATATTCAATGTTGTTCCACCTGAGGACTTGCCGAAGCTTCCTCTCCCAATCAAGAAAGTTTGATAGGTTCAATTTTAAATCCAGAATTTTGGTTACTTTGAGTGTTGTTTTGATTGCGGCCATTTGATTACTACATTTGAAAAGAATTTGCAATAAATGACCATTCATAATATTTAATAACTTTGAAATAAATGCTAACATGAAATAATTAAAGCTGTTAGACATTTCATTCATGCAAAAGCAAAACATGGTCCAAAAATGAATGAAACGATTCCAAGACCCTAAAAGTCCTAAATCCTTAAGCAGCTTTGGCATGTCTTAAGTCTTTTAAGATTCTAGGTAAGCAAAACCTATTGCTAGTAATCTCCAAATTACTCTTGGTTGATGAATTAATACCATATTTTATCCCATTGCCACAACATATACCATTGTTGTTTGAGTTAAAACCACAATCAACGTGTTTCTTTGGGATACCTTACCATCTAAGTCAACTAAAATAGCACCTCACTTTGGCGGAAACCTACTACGTTAGATCCTTAGATTTTTGTAAGTTCTTGATTTGGAAGACAACTTTAAACTCAATATTACTTTGGACCTAGTTGTTTCTATATTAGTTCGATTATTTAGTGAACTAAATCTAATCGAGCATACAAACAACAATCATGCATAATATACATTCATTCACAATATATATATATAGTGCATAAATAAACTTGGTGAACTAGTATGGCCCAAAACTTTGTCTTCAAGCATCCAATCTTCTTCATCACCTTGTTAGCTTGACATCGTCTTGAACTTCATTCAATGCTAACTTAAAGTTCTAAACTAGAAATACTTGAAATAATTAAAAATTACATCAAAATGTCAATGGTACGCAGACCATATTTTAAACTTTACACTCAAAGATAAAACGGTTAGCAAACCGTATTTAACTATCCTAGATTGGCCATACTAATCACTTGAGTACCTGCATTACATAAAATATATATTCTATGCATTCATCCATTCGTGTCCTAAAGCGAATGACCCATTTAAATATGCAAGTATTTACGTGATTTATTTAAAAATCACGTTCACATAAAACGCGTCCTAAAAGATTAATCAATCCCGAATTATTAATCCTTAGAATTTCTTCTAATCAAAATTTAATTTAATTAAAATAATAGTGCCCTGCGAAAATAATTAAAATAATTTTTTCATTTTAATTTTATGAAGCGGCTCCCACTCAGACCAATATTTTATTTCGGATAATTTAATATTAAATATTTAATTAAACTCACGGCCCGGCTCAAGTTAAATAAAATAATTAATTAATTATCCACCGTTAGCCATTTAATGCAAATATTAATTTTAAAGCCCAAAAGAACAAAAATGCAAAATTTTGTGCAGTACGGGCGTAGCCCAGCAATGCCAAGTCAGCTGTGGTCGTACGAGGCCACGAGGAGCTAAGCCCCTCCCTTGCAAGCCCATCGCACTCGTACCACATCCATCGCTGCTAGCGGGGTGCTCGTGTGCTCGTCAGGGCGCACAAGGCAACGCAGCATCGCTGCTCGCAAGCCAAGGTAGGAGCACTGCCTTGCTCGCTGTTGGCCAGCGCGTGCTGGCACGCCCAGCTCGATGCTGGTTGCCCGCGTTGCTGCGCCAATGCTGCGGGGAGGCTGTGCGCATGGGCTACGCCTAGCCACACGCACCGCATACCCCTTTTCTTGTTCCTTTGGTTCGTGCCATACGAACCAACTAATTTAAAAAAATTAATTCACGAAACCATATTTGCATTATTTATTATTCATAAAATTAACAAAATTAATTTTTTTTATTTTCGAAAAATAAGAAGTTGGTAATTTAATTAATTTTTACAACAATCTAATTTTGCAAAATTTATTAAATCTTGGCTAACAATATTCAAATTTAACGAACGAACAATGTTAACAAAAATTTGAACATTTTGATAATCGAATCCAAAAATTTAAATAGTTCTAAACATTTAAATTTAAGATTTTTTACCAATTTGGTTTAAGTGACGATTAAAATTAACGAATCTAATCAAAATTTTAATCCAATAATTTATAAAACCCGTCACTTTATTTGAAATTATATTCCTTTTCCCAATTAACCAAATTTCCAGATCTAAATTATTTTAAAAAATCAATTTGCGATCTAAAAAATTACAAATTTTGGGTAAGTAAAATTAGGGATTATACTTAACATTTATGGCCGAAAATTTTACCACAATTTTAAAAAATAACCAAGAACAGTAGGGAAAAATTTCCATCCATTCCGAGTATTTTAGGTCGTGCAATTAATTGAAATGCTTTCCGAAATTGTTAATTTTAATTCGTTAATTAACAAAAATTCCCAAAAACTCACACTTCGAGGACTGTTTTTGCGATTCTGTTCTCATGATTTGATCTTAGAAAATCGTTATCAATCAGATTAGGGTCAGAAAAATCGAAATTTTGACAATTTTTGAATTTAGAACATATTACGCGATTCATCCAATAATCCAAATATTTCGTAAATTCAATAAAAAAATCCAAAAAATTTCGACAGCAAACAAAAACATATAATTCATGCTAAAAGGTACTCTAATACATAAGGCTCATGATACCACTGTAGGGGAATACAGTTAAAACATATTAACATGTGTGGAACAATCCCCAAAGCCAGGAAACATGTATAAAGCACAAATTAAGCAAACTTACATTCGAAGCGCGTATTCCCTAGTTTATGATTCACGAACACGAACAAAGAACTCCAATCTTCGTTCCTCTATTTGGTTCACCGACACGTTCAGATCGTCTTGAGATTCGTAGCTTAGACAATGGTCAAGAGTGTTTTGCTTTTTGGGAAGAACAATTTAGAGCGGAGGAAAAACCTGAACGTACGTAATTTCAGAATTAGGTTAGGGTTGGAAAAACAAGTGTGTGTATGGATTATAACCCTTAGGTTATAATGTGTAACCGGCCAAGGCACAAGGCCTCAACCGACCACACATGCCCACACACCGAAGCCCACACAGCAGCCGAGCATCGCAGCCGTGGGCTTGGGCCTCGTTTCTTTCTCGCTACATCCCTGCACTCTATGCGCGAACACGCCGAGCCTTGCGAGCTGGGTGCTTGCTGCACGCGAGCTGCTGGCTCGTTGGGCCTTGCGTGCATGCCCGCTTGGTTCGATGGGCCGACAGCTTCGTTGCAGCTCGTATTCGCGACCAACGCCTTACGGCTATTATTTATCGTATCGTACTCGACGAATCACCGTCGTACGATATGATTATTCGTCTCACCCAACTTACGAATATTCGCGATACGATATACGATTCCGATCCAACGTCATATCGTATATTATGTTTTTCCGAACTAATTCCCGAAAAGCTATTAAATGAATTTCCGATTCATTTAATCCGGTGATCTGTTACATGTCAGTGGTGTGACCTTATAAGGTCAGTCAAGAGTAAGCTGTGAGCCTAATATAGATATTAGAACTCACTGATCGGAAGCATTGCTCCAACTAGCTATTCCGATCACTTGATCTCACTGAATTATTGTTCGTAATTAATCTGAACCCTGGTATTAGACTAATGCACCTTGGGTGCAGGACACATTTCCTTCATTGGGATTACCCAGTCTTTAATGTGCGGGATGAGATGGTGGAAGCTTGAGACTACCAACTCAAAAGAAGTCTTGTATGTTGTATGTATCAGGTTGCACGGAAAATCATCTTCCTCATCCCCGTAGTCTTGAGAGATGGCTTGTACTGATGGTGATTTCTTGGCTCCTGGGGGCAAAGGCAAGGTTTTGTTGTCAACCATGTTTTGAATCAGGTGTTTGAGCTTGAAGCAATTCTCGATGTCGTTCCCGTTTCCTTGATGGAATTTGCAATAAGCTTTGAGGTCCCAAATTTTGGATCTCTTGTTAGCTGGGGGATCCTCGGTAGGACCAATAGGAGTGATGACTTATTTTTCTACCAACTGGTCAAAGGCTTCAGCGTAAGACATTCCAAGGTTGGTGAAAACCCTTTGAGGCCTGCTGTGGAAATTATGTTATTGGAATTGCTCTTGAAGTTGCTTGACTTTGTACCTTGAAGAGCCTCTAAGGCGTTGACCTCATGGACCTTGTGTGTCGTCTCGACCTTCTTGCCTTTCCACTTCTCAGCTTGTGGAACCGGTGCCGCAGATTCTTTCATGAGGTCATCTTCTATGTCAACCTCGATATCATATGTTCTCTTAAAATTCTCTAGGCCCAGATACTTCATATGAGTGTTGTACTTTGGTAAGAGCCCGACAATGAAGATCTTGACTAGTTCTCTCTCGGAGGGTCGAGTGACCATTTGAGATGTCATTTCCCTCCATCGGTTGAGGTAATTGGTTAAACCTTCTTGGGGTCCTTGTCTGAGAACCTCCAATTCTCGAAGAGTGGTTTGAAGTTGTATGTTTGGTTGGGATTTCTCCATGAATGCTTGAGCTACCTCATCCAAGTGCTAGTTTGGTGGTCTTTGAGGGAATAATACAATTTATGACATACTGGATCCAAGGAAATGGTAAACATACAGGGTACAACTCAGGATCAACCCCTTGATGGCCATGGTGGCTCTGAAATTTGTTAGATGGTACTTAGGATTGTCTGTTGACTTGAATTTTGGAATGTCAATGCAGAGAATTTATCAGGTAAATTGGCTTTCCCCTTGAGCTCATCCTCTACTGAAGTGTCGAAGTAGTTCTCCCGATTGGTTACTTTGTTGACCATACTCTCAATCTTCTTGGTAAGATCGGCTGGGGCTGAAGTTTGCTCCACCACACCCAAGTGGTTGCTCACATTTTCCAAATTTGTGTTGAGATTGGCTACGACGGCCATGAGTTGGGTAATCTGATCTATGCTGGCCATTTGAATTGGTTCTTGAAAGGGATTTGAAGTTTGATTTGTAGAAGGTGGACTTGCTGCTGCTTGTTCAATGCTGGCTATAAGGGAAGATAGGACTGACGGTGCTCTCTTCAATCTCTCTCCTCTTCGGAGAACCCACAAGATCCTTTGATTCCTATTTCATATGACATGACATGACTTTAGAACTTGGATTTTCCGACACATGGTATGATATGCATGCAATGAATGATACCTAGACTTGACTCCAAGTGTCACTCCTAAGATTCGGGATTTCGGATATTTGTACTTGTATTGGGTTTCCAACCCATTGAAAATATTTCATAGGAGTTTCAACCTATTGGGATTTGTATAGAAATTTATACTTATATCGGGACTTACAACCCGTTGGAAATATTTTGAAAAGATCTTCATTCTTTTGTGAAGGCTACCTTATTGTATTATTTCAAAGGAATTTCGACCCGATAATAGAACTTGGAATATTTTTGGAGAATTTCAACCCGGCTATAGAACTTGGAATATTTTAAGGGAATTTCAACCCGGTTATAGAACTTGGAATATTTTTGGAATATTTTAGGGGAATTTCAACCCGGTGAGATGACATTGACTTTTGTATTATTTCTAGGGATTTTCAACCCATTGGAAATGTTTTTGGAATTTGTATTATTTCTAGGGATTTTCAACCCATTGGAATTGTTTTTGGAATTTGTATTATTTCTAGGGAATTTCAACCAATTGAATTTGAATATTTCAAGGGAATTTCAACCCATTGAATTTGGACTATTTCAAGGGAGTTTCAACCCATTGGATTTGGAGTATTTCAAAGGAGTTTCAACCCATTGGGTTTGGAGTATTTCAAAGGAGTTTCAACCCATTGGATTTGGAGTATTTCAAGGGAGTTTCAACCCATTGTAAATGTGGCAATTGGTTCCGGGTTTTGCAACCCGTTGGAACTATTTTGGGGGGATTTCAACCCATTGATAGAATTTGGAATATTTCAAGGGAATTTCAACCCATTGATAGAATTGGGAATATTTCAAGGAAATTTTAACCCATTTAAATATGGAAATTTGTTCCGGGATTTGCAACCCGTTGGAACTATTTTAGAGGAATTTCAACCCATTTGATTTGTACTTGTATTTGAGAATAATGGTAGGTAAGGATTTTTGTAGTTTGAACATTGAACTTTGACACTTGTTCTTAATTGGAAATTTGACAAAAGAGGTTTTGTATAGTAAATGAGACTTGGAATTTTTGGACTTGAAAATCCGGCATTACACCGTCATAGGTTTGAGGCATTTAAAATTGGATTTGGAACTTTGATTTTTGATAGGTTTAGAGTAAGGGCTTGAAAATTACGCCGTCAAAGATTTGGACATTTGAATTTGGGAATTTGCACATAGGATTTGAATTTTGAAATTGGACTTGAAAATCATGACGCCATTGGATTGGATTTTTGGAACTTGAGTTTGGAAATTTGATTTGGAAATCCGGCATTGTAACGCCATTGGATTGGGATTTTTGAATTTGAATTGGGTGTTTTGACTCGAAAATCCGGTATTATAATGCCGTTGGATTGGGTTTTTGAATTTGAATTGGGAACTTTGACTTGAAAATCCGGCATTATAACGCCGTTGGATTGGGTTTTTGAAACTTGAATTGGGCATTTTGACTCAAAAATCCGGCATTATAACGCCGTTGGATTGGATTTTGAATTTGGCATTTGTGCGTGAGGCGTGTTTAGGGGTTTTGAATCAAATGGGGTGGCACTCCTAGAAGACCCTATATCGACGGTTTTAGATGCATGAGATTTGGATGATGCTCCTAGGGGTTAGGTTTCCTAGTTAGAGGCTAATGGTTTTGGCAAAGCTGGAACTCGAGGTTAGTCATTCACACTTGCAAAGACGCCCACACAATGCACAAATAACACGTTGTCACACTAACATAGATATGAATGCGACATGCAAAGTTCTCAACCTAAGGTCGGTCTAAGTTTTGTATGATGCAAGTGGTCGGCTTGGGTGTCCAAAGGGTTCTTGACTAAGAGGCGGATCCGACAACAACCGTTTCACATCCACCTAAGGGACGTGTTTGTTGGAAGACGGCCTCCTTGGCTTGATGTCAGGAACATCAAGCAAATGTCAAGTTTCGGTAGGAGCGAAAATGGTCAAACACTTTTTCAGGAACCGTATGGAGAATGACCATTTCGTTACCCCCGGGGCTAGCCCGAATGTAGGACACATTCATGTTGGGCAAGGTAGAAATTGGTTGTGCAAAGATAAATGTTTTCGAAAATATGCATGATATGCCTAAACACAATCGTATTTGAACATTGTACTTGAAAAGTTAGTCCTTCGGCGTTCGTTCTCGTATTTTGAGAGTGCCCTTCGAATTTCAACATTTCCGAGCTTAAACTCCCACTCGAGCCCTTGGGGAAAATGAGCATTGTGCCACTGTAGGCCACTGTGCTGATTGCAAGTAGCAGGGGTTGCGCCCAGCGCTACTGCTGACACCCAGAACTTGAGCGCAGCAGTGAAAGAATGCTCATGAGATGCTCGTATGCTCGAATTGAAATATGAACTCCCTAGTGGAGTCGCCAGATTGTAGGGGGCTTTTTTTGTATTTTTTCCCATAGATCCCTCTTTGATTTTTGGAATTTTGAATTTCTAAAGAGTCGCCACCAAACATGTTTAAGGGTCTAGTTTGGAAAGACCTTAGTTAACTCTTGTTGGATAAGGCATTGAATCTTGAAACCGGACAGGTGAGAACCGGGTACGGGAACAAACCGCTTATTTTGGAAAACTTGAAAAGTACGTTCAAACACAAGACAAGGATCGTTTTCGTGAAATCCTAATCATGGCACTAGGCGGGTTGAATCATGCATTTAGAACATTGTATTTGCTACTTGTACGTGGTCACTTTGCTTTAAATTTAATTAAAGGAACCTAAGGCAGGTTTTTCCAAAAATTATCTTTGTTAAGTGTTACGTAACCTTTGTATATTGTTGTATTTAGCACGTGGGGTGATGAAAATCAATAAACATGTCACTACTAGAAAAATCGAATACAGGGGCAAGTCATAATTGCCTCTAAAAATGGGGATTTAGCCTCTAATGGATTTTTTAAGCAAAAAAATGGATGCCTCTAATAAGTCTGTCGCTAATTAGTGGTTGCCTCTAAAGTCCCCTTTTTGAGGCAACACAATGTGTTGCTTCTAAAAGCCCATAAATTAAGAGGCAACCAATTTATCCTTGCCTCAAAATATAATTAGAGGCAACCCCATATTATTGCCTCAAAATATAATTAGAGGCATCCATACTTGCCTCAAAATATAAATGAAGGCAACCATATATCTTTGCCTCAAAATATAATTAGAGGCAACCACATATTATTGCCTCGAAATATAATTAGAGGCATCCGTTTATTCTTGTCCCAAAATATAATTAGAGGCTAACATATATTCTTGCATCAAAATATATTTAGAGGCAATATTAAAAGTTGATTCTAAAGACACTATATTTAGGGGCAGCCATATAATTTTGCCTCAAAATATAATTCGAGGCAAAATAAAAAGCCGGGGGCAACCATATGATTTTACCTCGAAATATAATTAGAGGCAGTATAAACGGTTGTTTCTAAAACGACGTATATTTAGGGGCAACCATTTAATTACGAATATATAATTAGAGGCAATATCTTATTTTAAAAATAATGATATTTAGTTGTCATTTGATATCATCATGAAAAATGTTTAAAGGGACCGAAAATTGCTAGCGTATTTACATTTGCAACCACGATCACCTATAAGAAATAACCATGATAAGATAACAAAAGTAAAATTTCATAAGAATCGAAAATTTATCAACTACAACTCTACAAGTAATATAAATGAGAAACAATTGTTGTTCAATCTGAACCAAAATAACACTTTAGGGCTTGCAACAACCCGCAAGCCCAAAACTAACAAAAACCGCAAAAATAACAAGTCTTGGAAGATGCCTGATTGGTATATTCGGATATTTCTATAACTGCTGATAGCTTTCGTGCATGGTTAAATTTCACTAGATTGGTGCATAAACAAAAATTTCACAAGCAGAACAACAGTATGACAGCAACAAGACAGCGGGAGGACAGGAGGACAGCAGGATAGGACATCATCATAGCGGCAAGACAGCAGCAGGGTACCGGCGAGACAGCAGCAGCGTAGCAGCGAGACAGCACATATTCAGAGTGTAACACAATATAGCAGCAACTCTTATCCTGAAGGTCATATAGAGAGTACTATTTAAACAAGCGATTTCAAAAAATAGGGTGAGAAGCAATACAGCAGCAATACAGAAGGGCAACAGAAACTTTTTTCAAATGATGTCACCTAAACTGAGCAACATAGATCCCTTGCCCGTGCACCAGAAACTTTTTCAGACATAATGGAAGCATGTACAGTGGCCAGCCAACCAACCGGAATTAGCATAATCTATCCCATCATATCAAGAGATATTATTGCAGAAATCTGACTCCAGATTCAAGATTAAAACCATAATAAGAGTACTCACTTTTCACAAGCTTTAAATACCCAAGTATTCTTGCATTATTAAAAGTGTCATACTTTAAGTTCACTGTACCAGAGTAATCAAAATTGAAAAGATATAGAATTACAACAACGTACTAGTGTAAGATTTAAGATGTATTCTCCGACATGATAAAAAGAACCTTTATGAATATCGAGTCTATCGACAGTCTCATTTAAGAAACAGAAAGGTTCAAATTCAAAATTATGCAGCAACTAACAACAGAGAATCTGCTACACGCCAGGGATTTAGAACACAAGATGTGATACATAATACTACCAAATCACAATATTAAATGCACAAGTATACTTGAAAGACAAAGATCCTACAGAATCTCCACAAATTAGTTTCCATCACCTACAGGAATGGAAAGAATTATGTTCACCTCACTTTATACAAAACAGTTGCCAAAAGACAAGATAGCAAGCAGTCGTGCAACTAAGCATGAAGAGATCACAAAGAAACTAGCAGATCCTTTAACCTACTTCTTACAGTGACACAAGGAATCGTACACAAGTCTTCCATGAAACGTGTCTTTTATGCCTGTAAGAAAATTGCAACAAAATCCATAAAGTACAAGTACATGGTCAAGTATTATATTCAAACAACACCAAAAGGGACGATCTTTACATAGTTTTAAGGTTTAACCTTAAAGTCCCTCAAAATGGATGTACCTCCTGACATTGTAAATATAAAAGGATCCATGATACATTTCCTCACTCTAATCCCGAAGACAACAAGAAGCAGAAATGATAAAGTTCAAAGCATAAAAAAGTTACAAACCAAAAATAAGCAGAGATGGATATTTGTGGAGAATGACACTACGCCAATTATTAAAGCAAGTCTATGCAATCAAACAAAATTAGCTTACTTAAATGCTGCTCTGGAGGCGAAGGATCCAATCTCAATGAATATGAGATATGCAACAATACACTTGGCGACATTGAAAAGTATGGAAATTGATCAATTAGTCTACAACTTATTCAAATGGAAATTTAATTCAAACTATGCACCAAAGTTAATCAAAACACAATAAAAATCTTCATGCTATTAAAGTAAATTGTTTACTCTGTTGGATATTGTTGAACTACCCGAGTGGATTATGATTGAAATTATAATTTTAAAATTTATTTGATTAATAAAATGAATTTGGAAAACTCAATCGTATTTCCATTTAAAAACCCTTCCTTGTATAAGGACACATTAATTTGAATTACTCAATTATATTATCAAAATCGGCTTAATTCGATAATCAAAAACATTAATTCAATAATCAAAAACATTTCAATGTAATCAAAATATTAAATCAATGACGATTTACTTCCATAATCTATTATAATATGCTTCGGCTAAACTAATAGATAAAGAAGAGTTGGGCTAAAGTTATAACCTTAAGAGAAAACCGAGAGGCAGAGAAACATCAACACAGGAGTCCAACAACTAGAACCGACAACAATAATAACCACATCAGCCGCAACAATAACAATGAACGACAACAACAACTGCAACAGCAGCAGTGATTGCTTCGACGAGGAGGAGAATAAGAAGCGGATATGTGATTGTGGAGGCATCGAAACATCAATCAACAACCAAGGCAGCATCACCTGCAATAGGAAAACGCCGGCGGTGGAGGATGACACACCATCAATAGAGGAGAGAGAAAATCGACTGAGTTAGGGTTTGTAAATTAGGTTTTTTTTTCAATTCAACAAATCAATGAACATGATTAAAGAGATTACCTAATTCAATGGTGGGTTGTTGAAGACGACAATTCGAGACCACCATCGTCGGCGGTACTTGGAACCAGAACGAGAGAAAGAAAGCGAAGCAACACCAACAACAATAGCGCAACAAGAACCGAATCAGCGGCGACCAGCCAGAAGGGGAGGCGAGGAAGCAGCCGTTCCGGCGCGGCAACACGGAGGAGAGAGAAATTGAATTAGAGGGGAAGGGAGGTGTGAATCGGGGAGATAGATGGAGGAGTGAGAGGAGAGGTCTCCCCAAATAAATTTCTGGAAGAACAAAAAAATCTTTTGTTTTTTTTTGAAAGGGGTACACGAAATGAATTTCTGAAAATGGTTTAGAAAGGTTGTTGTAATTTATATACTTGGAGTAAAGAAATCGATTAATTTAGAGAATGTTTATTTAAACAAAATATACTTATAAGTATAAAAATATTTTCTCATAATTTTATTTTAAAAAAATATTAAATTCTTAGATAATTCTTGGATTTAAATAATTATTTTAGGGTAACAAAATCTATAATCATTAAACAAAATTTTCAAAAATTTATCTAAGATAAAACTCGAGATTTAAATTTCGAAAACTATCTTAATACTTAAGAGTTAATAATAAAATATTCAAATTCACTCACTAGTTTTTAAAACTTTTCGAAACTATAATCTCAAATTTGTTTAGAAAGAAAATTTTAAGAGAAAAATTAAGACCATATTTAGACTTAATTATCAAGTTAAAAGCTGCACAAAATGTGGAATATTGCACAATACCACCCTTCGAACAACGTAAAACCTTAAGTCATCTAAATAAACTTAGGGCATGTTCGGCATCATTTTTTGTTTTTTGTTTTTTGTTTTTATGGTTTAATTTTTTATTTTATTAAAACTGATTAAAAACTACATCAGCCCCTTAACAAAAAATTAGAAAATAAAAGCAATTCCTATTCAATTCCTTCGTTTAAAAAAAATTAATTCATTCATTTTCTTCTTCCTCTTTTGCTTTGCTATATTTATCATTTTTGAGTGTTGATCATCAATCCATCATCCATTCATCATCGTCATCTTCGGCACCATTCAGTCATCATGAGCATCATCCCAGTAAATTAAGGACATAAACATCATTTTAAATAGAAAAAAAACTAATTACCAAACTGACTCATCCTTTCCTCGCCTTAACTGCTTAACCATCTCCGACCGCCCACCCAAACACTCCTCCTCCTCCTCCTAACCACCTTCGGACCATCAAAGATCCTTGAAAGATAATTGTTGAAGAATTACAACATCTGCATTCACTCATCCTTCTCATCTCTCTTTGTCTACCAATTTCCTCTTCCATAGCTAGCGGCGGCGATGGTGGTTGGGATATTGGGGCCCACAAAGGTCGAAGGTGTTGCACGCAGGAAACAGGAAGCACTAGATCGAACGATAAGAAGGGTTTTGCCTTTTGCCGACGTATGGAACGATATTTCGGATTTATAAAACGTAAAATCTAAAACCACATTTTGTGGTTTGCCTATTTGCGTTTTAGTTTTCATAAAAACAATACGAGAGTTGGTTTTTTCAACAACTCAACCGAACTGGTTTTGATTTTTTCCTGTTTAAAAAAACAAAAAAAAAAAAAAAAAATTGCATCAATGCCGAACACACCCTTAGTTACTAGTTAATAGTTAATTATAAGCAATTTAAATATAAGTAGAACTTATAAATGTAAGTATGAAAAGAGTTCAATATTATAAGCTAATAACTTTATAAGCTATATATACAACTCTTATGCATGCAACACGATCTAGGAAGCTTTATTTTCAGAAATAATTTGCACGATAACTCTTATATTAGAGCATAACTTGTGACACGGGAGAAGGTTTGTAGTAATGAGTTCAGTAATAAATTCAAACAAAGTTAAAATAAGGCTCTACCAGGTCAATAAGTTTCAATAAATCTCAACCAGGTCAACAAGTTTACTCTAACTCTATAGTTTACTCTTTTGCAAGCATGTATGAATAGGCCCAAACTCCATTCAGATCAATCAAGTATTCAACTTTTGTAGTAAATAGCTTTAATGTACCACTTATAACGACAAATCTATCTGTTAGTCGCAATTACCAAGATGTTGCTCTATTATTAATTTGACAACCGTTGTTATACATTCCAAAAAAAAGATAAAATTAAAATAAAATAAACTTGTCTTATTGCTAAAAGAGGACGCGGGATTATAGCACGGTCGTTGAACCATAATTTTTTTTAAAGCATTACTGAAAAGTTAAACCAAGTCAACATTAGTCTAAAATAGTTTTGCACAAACTGATAACACCACGTGCTACATGTAACCCCTCTTCAGATCAATCAAGTATTAAAGTTTCATCAGTTTCTTTCAATTATAATAATAACAAGCCCATATTCAAGGCTATAAACTAAAATTGCGTATCGTTTTAAATTAAATTTCAGTGGAAAATTTCAAGTTTAATCAACTTAGATCAATCAAGTATTCAAGTTTAATTAGTTCCAATAAATTAAGGTTTTGGGTTAGGGTTTTGGGTTTTAGGTTTTGGCGTAACTTGTTTTTCATTTTTTTCAATTATAATAATAACAAGCCCATATTGCTATAAACTAAATCTCATATTGCTTTAAATTAAAATTTAAATAAGAAATTTCTCTCTAATACAATAAGGAATTGTTTGGCCCAACTCTAAAAATTAAGCAACTTCTATTATTAATATTTCTAAGAAGTATAAACAATTTTACTTTGTTTGGCCAATTATTTATTAATAAATTTCATATTTATAGTCAACTATTTATTCATTTGATTGGTTTATAATGAAGAAAAGTACAAAAAAAATTTTTATAAAATAACCTACTCATTCTTTTTACAAAAACATATCGAAGTAGGTCATTTAGCTCAATCAATTCAGATAATTTTCAATAAGGTATATAATTTCACTCTTTTGTCGGCGACAAGACTTATCAAATAAGATTCATTTGTTCAAACAAGTTATGTTTCATTTTTCGGTTAAATAAAATGCAACATAATACTCTTTATACCATAATTTAAATAATTCAAAAGACCGAACTCCCAATTCAGTCCAAAATGATTTCGATTTCAAACTCGAACACTCGCTTATTTAGCTCACCGCTAATTATAAGCACTTATCTTATTTGAAGTTAATTTTTTAATTCCTTTCCAAATAAAAAAAAGTTAATTTTTAAAACCAAAAAATGACAGCTAATGAGCTAAAGCAGAATTAAATCTGCAAATCACGCGTTTTCTCAAACCTCCCTTCCCCTCCTTCACGAAAATATTTGATTTAAGCGCCAGTGACAATTGAGAGGTGAGAGACTGAAAATTTCATTTGCGCCTAAAATCTTTGGGATCTTTTCATTTGCTGGGTAAGTGATTTTGGTTGTTGACTGACTTGTCTTTTCCCATTTTCTCTATCTTAGGGTTTCGAAGCAGCCATTCATGGAGGATTACTCTGTCTCTTTCAAGCGCTTAATTAGTATGGTGACTGACTACTCTCGACCTGTCACTTTCTTTCTCTCCGATCCCCTTCAAATCTCAGGTAATTTTCTGTTCTAATTATTCTTAATTCTTGCTTCTATTTTCCGCATTTTGGTTTTTTAATTGATATGTTTGATTTATGAATTTGGTTGTTGCTTGTTTATCAATCGGATTGAATTGTTGGTTACTTCAACCGGATTGAATTGTTGGTTGTTTCTTGCGATGAGTGAGTATTTGTTTAGAGTTAAATGTAACAATCAAAGAGAAGCCTCTTTGAGTCTCTTGCCTAAAGGCTGAGTTGATGGTTATTATGTGTGGCCTTTAACTCTTATAATTGATGAGGATGCATGCATTATTCAGGCCTACTTGTTCAGAATTTGATTTTCCTAGTACGTACTTTAAGAAGATAAAGGTACAGAACATCTAGGTGTCTGTTTGATCTATTTTGACTTGTTGATAAAATAGTTGTTGGGTGATTCATATTTCCTTTTCTTCTAATTATTTCCAGGATTTCCAATAACATATTAGTCACTTCCTATAACATGCTCATCTTAGTGAGCTACAAGGTATTGTAGCTTGAAAATCTAATGTGGCAAGCCAAGATACAATAACTTGTAGCTCATTGTTGGACTTGCTTTAAGTAGGAAAATATATTGCCAATTTTCCGCATTGCCAAGGATCTTTACTGTTTTTCCCTTTAATCTTGACTGATTAAAGCTGTGTTCAAAGGAACTTTTGCATTGATAGGGAAGCAGTGATTATGACAACATGATTTCTCATAGTGACGCTCCTATTTGATTTTTCAGGAAAGTTATGAGAGAGGCTGCTTCTGCAGGCAGAGATGCAGAGCGAGTGACACTTAGACTAGAAATCGAAGTTGAGGTAATAAAACCTTTCATTACTTGACATTGTTCATGTTTTGAGGCCAGCATGAAAAGTGAGAAAAAGGGTTCGGGGGGTATTGCTTTGTTTATGATGATTTTGCACTTACCCCTTTCTGCTCATTCCCTCGAAACATAATGTTTTAATAGAAATCTGCACCATTAAATATTTGCCTCGATCTTCTTAAGCAAGACCTATGTGGTTTGTAAAAGGGTTAATATGTTAAGACTATCTAGTTATAGTTACATATCAAGACCAGTGGGGCTTTCGTGCTTCCTAATTCTGAGATTTGATGCTTTGATATACATGTTGACCTGACTTCCTAGCTATATTCAAAATTGATGCTTTGATTTATATGCTAACGAAATAATTTTTCGTTATTGTTTTCCTTGATATTTATGAAGGCAAACAATATCGATGCCAAGAAGCATCTTGGAAGAAATTAGACAACATGAGCTTATATAACAGTGAAGCGAATCCTCAAACATCAAACCATATCTTACTGAATAATCTGAGGGAATCAAGTATCCTGTGGAATCCATCTAAAAACTGTTGTAGACTCTTATGTTTGTTCTGATTCCCAACAATATATTTGAGTGTTAGTAATTAGATTAATCCAGAATAAAAATGCATGGAGAAATTGATTCTTAGGAAGGCTTTTGATGATGAGAATCAGGCAAGCAGCCTTACTTAATTGCCAAAGGTAACCAATTCATTCAACTCTGTAAACTGTTAAAAAGAGTAGTTTATGTTAGCATCTGTAACCTGAGGCCTTTCTGCTTCAACACATTTTTTACAGGCAGAAGGAGTAATTCAGTTATGGTGTAGGATGCAGTTGAATTTACAGACTCAAAGCGCATGCTGAACAACAAGCAACTTCTTTAGAACACCAAAACACATACTCCATAATCATTTTTTTTAATGTAATCTACACAACAATGTCAAATGATTGGCGCTTAAATTTAATTTCGGAATTGGTTCTTGCATGTGACATATAAGATGATGCAGCAAGCGGAGCATATCTTCTCACATAACTCTCCAAAGACAATGCTTTCATATCTTTGACGGTTGGTAATTGGTACTGGTTCTTTTACCATTCATTCCGTTAATTCGTTTGTTGTCGGGATTGAGTTGTCGTGTTACTGGTTGTAATTACAATATCAATGTACGAGAGTTTTAATTTTAATTCCGGAGGAACGGAGGAAGGGAGTTGAATATTGAGTTTTCATGTTACTAGTTCAAATTGCGTTAAGAGTTTTAATTCAGGACGGAAACAAGAACATGATCATGACTTGTTGTAATGTGTGGTTATTATTATTGATTAGAGGTAATTCATACTCTGAAACTCTCCCTCGTTTTGTGCAGTAAAGGGCCAGATAATTTTCTTTGGTGGGTTTCAAGTTGAGGCTATAAGCCTATGATCGAAGATGCTACTGCTGGGAGTTCAGAACTATGTGATGTATGTATAAAAGTCGTCTTATATTGATCTTAATTTTCTGTTTGGACTACGTTATTAAGTGCTTCATTATTTTTATTCACTCTTACAAGTAACCCTGCAGTACCCTTGACTTTTAAAAGAATCATGGTGGTATTTTTGGGATTGATATAGAGTGAACTGAAATTCTACAACTTTGTTTAGAAAATATATACATTATATACTTCGTATTTAAACTGGACCATGAAGTACGTTTCAGTTTGAAAAATACAAAGTAGGCCTCAATGTTTATGGGTGGATATGAAATGTTAAAACCCTCAACATGTTGGGATTATGTTTAGCTTAAACTAAACAACATTACATGTACTTTTGCTTCTTTAATTTGAAAATTATGTCCTTAACTTTTTTCTTGTTTTATCCCTGATTGTTTTCTTTTGCTAGACTTTTGAAACAAAGAGATACTTGCATTATTATTATATATCAGAGATACTAGAATCTAGGGTGCCATATTCTTATGTCAGTTAAGATCGAGCCTAGGATGTGTCATTGATCCTTCTCTTATTAACACGAGTGTTGCAATTGCTAATGCTCATGACTTATGAGTTCCAAGGGATTCCTCTCCCCTATAAAACAGAGAGTCGGGATGAGAACAAAACTGATATTGGGAGGGGAATGTTATTAATCATTGTTTTGTGAATGAAAAAGTTCCGCTACTGGTTTTTTGGGGATAGTGTAACAATTTCTACTCTTCCTGTGCATTTGCATCTTCTCAGAACTTTCTATAAAATACGATGATGTAGACTATTGTTTTTTAATCCAGGTTTTGGGTTACATTCACAAATCACAACTGGTTGCAAGTTTGCAACATACAATGTTAATGATTAGGAAAGGCTCTTAAAGAGTAATAAATAAGATTAACAATATAGTGAAGTCAAAGGAACAAACAGAACAGCTAGATGTTATTTGTTGTTTAGAACTAACCCTGTCAAACCATTCTTTTTGGCCAGCTTAACATGCAGTTAGATACACAGTCAGGTTTAAGCCCAATATTTGTTATCTCCTCGTCATTCCTAGTTGCACGACTGATTGCTATCTCGTCTTTTGGCAATTGGTTCTGTTATAAAGTTAGTCAGTCAAACATATTTTATTCCACATGGAGCTGATAGCAAATCATTTGAATTTGAACGTTTTAGACTTTTAGTTGACGTTTTTAGGCTTGGAACATGAACCTTATGTTTCCTTTTTATTCTCAGGAGTTCTCAATTGGTCAGAATTGGTAACATAGTTGACAACTTTGAAGTGAAATTTACCAGCCTTGCAGGATCCAAGTTACAGGGCTTTTTGTGCAATCAATTTGGCTGGTGTTCACCGTGCAATCATCATAGCGAGGAATTTCAGTCTTCTGATTGGATTATGTGTGTTTACGGAGGAGGAATAACACATAACATAATCATAACCTAAAGGAGAGGAACTTATACTGATATTTGAAGATTATTTAGAACTTAAACATACAGATTATCTTTTATGATGAATGGATGTGATTTTATGGTTTCATCTAAATGATGTAAATGTTTTTTTCCAGGAATGAAATTACCTTTTGTTTTCATTGATTATTTTTATTTTTATAATATTATATAATAATACTGACATTGTAAAATTTCGGCTATTAAGGTTGTTGTATGCCTCTAAAAACTAACAATGAACATGACGACGAAAATTTTCCGTCGTTAAAAACCCTTAACGATAATCGTTGTATGCCTCTAGACATTTTTTCTAGTAGTGATGGTAATATATATTTTACTATTGCTAAAACAACTTTTAGGGCACTCTAAATTTCAAATAATTGTTGAAAAGACTTTTAGAGCTACCTAAACTTCACTAATGCAAAAAATTAACATTCTGGGGCAATCTAAATTTCTATATTATAAAACAATCTTTTAGAAGAAAATCTAATATTACTAATGCTAACAATGAACTTTTAGGGGTAACATCAATTTTAGTAATGCTAAAATGAACCTTAGAGGTAATCGATACTAAAAAGAAACGTTTAGGGGCAACACAAATTTACTAATGCTAAAAAGAAGTTTTTATAGGCGACCATTATTTCAGTAATGTTAAAAATGTACTTTTAGAGGCAACTTAATTTTATTGATGCTAACAAGAATGTTTAGAGGCAACCATTGTTTCATTAATGCTAAAAAAGTACTTTTAGGGGGCAAAATCAATTTCATCGATGCTAAAAAGAAGTTTTTAGAGGCAACCATGATTTCATTAATGCTAAAAAGTACTTTTAGGGGCAACTAAAATTTAACTGACGTTAAAAAAAATGTTTTAGAGGCAACCATGATTTCATTAATGCTAAAAAGTACCTTTTAGGGGGAACTTAAATTTTATTGACGCTAAAAATTACTTTTAGAGGCAACTATTATTTCATTAATGCTAAAAGATACTTTTTAGGGGCAACTTAATTTTTTTTGATGCTAAAGAAACTTTTTAGGGGCAACCATTATTTTGGCAATGCTAAAAAGTACTTTTAGGGGCAGGCTAAATTTCACCGACCCTAAAAATAACTTTTAGGGGCTACCTTAATTAACTAATGCTAAAAAGCACTTTTAGAGGCCATAAAAAATGAATTGCCTCAAGGTGTTGCCTCTGTATGTAAATTTTCTTGTAGTGTGTAAAGCATCATCACAAATAGTAGGAATTATTGAAATGCGTACAAAACACATTACCTTAAAAAAGGTGAGTAAAGTGTGCGGAATTGAAATTGCAAGCATATAAAATAAAAGTGCGATATTGAAAGTGCGTTATTGGAATTGCGATATTGAAAGTGCGATATTGAAATTGCGGTATTGAAATGCGGTATTGAAATGCGGTATTGAAAGTGCGATATTGAAATGACATTATTTAAATGACGATATTGAAATGGTATAATTGTGCTTGAGATCCGAATTCCAAACAACTACTTAATAATAAGTGTGTCCAACACATATTCAATTCTCTAAAAATCTCCACTTTAGATGAGTTTCTCATCACAAAGTATCCATGGTTTTGGTTATTGAAATAGAACTTGAATATTGAACTTGAATATTGAACTTGAATATTGAAATTAGGAGACTTGATTCTTAAAGATTAAACCTTTTAATGTTAAGAAGGCCCCACCTTTAATATCCTCCATAACTTATAATTGATTCTAGTTTAAGGAGTAATGACTCTCACTTAAGCATCATTGAATATTGAAAATAGGACTTGCATTTCAACATAAAAGGATGAATGTTCATGTGATATAGTTTGGAGAAAGGTTTTCACTTTTCCAAACATCCTTAAACTTTAAAAGATTTGTATTTTGTAAAATTGTATGATGATTGTTGTAAAGGAGAAACCTTTCAAGTATGAAAGTGTTAGGTTATGATACATATGACAATTCATAAATCATGCGGAAACAACCATTAAGCCAGGAATACATATTATTTACACATAATCATTTAGCATAGTTTAGATGCATACTCTTTGTTGCGTGCCTTCCCTTGCTGCGCCCGAACCGAACAAGAACAAGTCTTTAGGACTCCAAGTGTCGTCCCTCCGTAGATAGTCCACAGCACGTCCGGATCCGCCTTAAGATTGACCAACTAGAATCGCCCCTAAGGTACTATAAATTTTCGGCACTTTTGAGCAAGATGTGTGACTGAATTTTTCTCTCAAAAACTCACTTTGAATACTTGAATAACTCGTTATAAATTGTGAACCCAGGCCACATATTTATAGGGGTATAGAAAGAGAATTGGAATCCTATTAGGATACGAATTAATTAAATTAGAATTATAATAAAACTCTTATTTAATTAATTTATCAAATAGAATTAGAAATTTAATCATTAACCGAATTCTGCACGTTTTAGGTTTCATATGCGAACACAAACACTTACGCGAGCATGACCCGCAAGCGTGCAGGCCATGCCCGCGCACAGCCCACACGGCCGCACGGCCCACGCGAGCTACAAGCCAACGCGAGCTGCAGCAATGCTCGCAGCCCACTGCTCGCAGCTGCGCGCGCTGCGCGCGCTGTGCGCGCTGCCACGACCTGCTGGGCCTGGCCTTGCGCTGGGCCTGGCGTGGCCTTGGCTGTTCGTGTGGCGCGCTTGGCTTGCTGGGCGATGGCCTGGCTTCGTGCTGGGCCCTCGTCCGGCAGGCCTCGTCCGATGCTTATTCGTACGATACGCTTCCGATTAAATTCCCGATTCCGGAATATATTTCCTATATGAACAATATTTAATATTTTCGATTCCGGAATTAATTTCTGTTTCGAACAAATATTTAATATTTTCGTTTCCGGAATTATTTTCCGATTCCGATAATATTTCCGATTCTGACAATATTTCCGTTTCCGGCAATATTTCCGATTCCGGCAATATTTCCATTTCCGATAATATTTCCCGATACGTACCATGTTTCCGTTTCCGGCAACATCTACGACTTGGATAATATTTATATTTCCGATACGATTCATATTTCCGTTTCCGGCAATATCATCGTTTCCGGAGTATTCATTTCTTGCCTGTGACGATCTCAGCTCCCACTGAAACCAAGATCCGTCGATTCCGAATATCCATAGATGGAGTATTTAATGCCATTAAATACTTGATCCGTTTACGTACTATTTGTGTGACCCTACGGGTTCAGTCAAGAGTAAGCTGTGGATTAATATCATTAATTCCACTTGAACTGAAGCGGCCTCTAGCTAGGCATTCAGCTCACTTGATCTCACTGAATTATTAACTTTTTAATTAATACTGAACCGCATTTATTAGACTTAACATTGAATGCATACTTGGACCAAGGGCATTATTTCCTTCAGAAAGTTCCTCACTTTACTAATCATTTTCGAAAATAAAGCTTGAATGTTGCATATTGATATTGAAAATGTGCTTAGAAAATCATTTAGGAAGAGGTTCAAGAGTGAAAACCTCCCCAAAGATAGCACTTTTGGACATGTTTTCTAGTTTATCATGAGTTTGTGCTCACATGAAAACATCATAGGAACTGAATTGAACTTAGAAAGGTAGAAGAGTAGAGAATATCATGATGACTTAATTAGGGATTCGGATGTACCTATTTAGGATTAGGTTATTTTTCCGATTAGTACTCCCAATTGCTTTGATATTTTTGAGGAATTGTATTGAAAATTGTAGATTAGGACTTGAATTTTGTGTTTGGAATTTGAGAGGAAAAATTGAAATTACGACGTTGTATTGAATCCTGCCTCGCCATTTGGTGTGGAAATGAGGGTTTATATAGGAGATTAGGTGGATAAACGCCAAGACACGCCAGTGCCTAGCGCAAGGCCAACGCCTGGAGCAGGTGATGTGTCCCAGGTTCCGCCAAAAAAGGACGATGGCACCTTCCTTGCTTTGTTTTGTAGTGTTGTACCTTTTGTACGATTTGTATGTTGTTTGGCACGTAGATTTGCTTGGGGATTAAGGAAGTTTGCGACTAAAAACACTCCCTTTTTCTTATTTGTATTTCGTATTTTGTACTCGGGTTTACGGGACGGGGCCCGGCATGCTCGGTTTTATGGGTCGGCGTCCGATTTTGGAGTGCTTAGTGTCATTTCGACTCGAAACAACCTTGTAAAACCAATGGAGAGGTCCATTAGTTGAGATTGTGTTTAGATTTTAAATTTGATTTTTAGAAATTGAATTTTGTACCGAGTTCCGGAATGGGAACGGGCTAGGGAATTGGACTTTGGATTTTGGATTTTGGAATACGCCTTCGCAATTGGGAATTCCGTACGGAGTTGTAACAACCACCTAGCAAGGATAATGGTCTCGTCATCATCCCATTAGGGGAGACACAAATTAGGTGTCTACAAAGGGCTTTAGGATGTTTACCCGGTCCCCCAAAGTATGTGTACACTTCCTTCATGGTGGTACCCCCAAGTTCAATTTGTCCCTTACCCTTGTGGCAAACCTCTTCACCCAAGACAGAGACCTTAAACCAAGACCCTAATTTTTCAGCATCAAAACAAAATGTCTTCCCATTGACTTCCGATTCAAAAACACCCCGTTTATTCTATAAATTTGATTAGAATTCCCCCATAGCCTCCGGATACATGCAAGTGTTTGAACAAACCTCAAACAGATAGGTCCACCCCTATGACTCTAGAGTTTCCAACAATTCGACAAACCCTACTTCTCTACACCAAGTAAAATCATTGCTAAGACCAGGAAGCATACGATCAGGAGGGAAGAAATGATACCTAGCACTTTCAGTTTTGACCTTCATTTCCATGGGAAGGCTGGATTCCCCATGAGTTGGTGCCGCCGGTTCCTTTTTCAGCACGAGCTTGCGCTTGGTGGCGAGTTTGGTGGTGGAATTTGAAGCTGGTGGTTTGGTGGTAGGTTATTTCGAAGCCATGGAATCAGTGTTTGAAGGGTGGGTGGTTTGGAGAGGAATGACGGTGATGATGGGTTCTGAGGGAGATAAAGGGTTGGAAGGATTGGAAAATGTGAATTTGTTGAGGGTCATGATTATAATGGGTAGGTTGTTCACGAATTTAAGGGAAGGATAAGGGTTTGGTTTTGAAATTTGAATTTGGGTTGATTTCGTTAAGTGTGAAGAAATGATACTGATTCTCCTCTTCTTATAGGCGGGATGATTGGAATGGGAAAGGTTTTTGGTGTTGGGAATTGATGTGGGATGCGTATTTAAGTGAAGAAAAAGATGAACAATTATGCATGCACCTGGTTCGTAATATTCTACGAACCAAAATTGCTTTTCATTCATTTTTAATTGCCCCACATAAATGTATAATTTATGAGAATGTTTGCTAATTGTTCCTCTGTGGGACAAAATTCAAGCTTGGCCAGTTCCTTTTTCACATTGTCCTTTAGAAAGTGATAACGAATGTGTATGTGTTTGACTCTTGAGTGGTGGATTGGATCCTTAGATATACAGATGGCACTAGTGTTATCACAAAGAATAGGAACACAATTTAATCTTATACCGAAGTATCTAAGCTATTGTTTGATCTATAACATTTGGGAACAACAAGATGCTTCAGCTACATATTCGGCTTCTGTGGTGGATAGTGCTACTGTGTTCTGCTTCTTGGATGCCCGGGAGACGGCACACACTCCTAGGAACTGGACCATTCCGGATGTGCTTTTCCTTTTTACTGGATCACCTGCATAGTCTGCATCTGTATATCCTTTGAGGTCAAAGTGATCATAGTTAGGGTACCATAAGCATAGATCATCTGTTCCTTTTAAGTACCTTAGGATTCTTCTAACAATATTAAGGTGAGATTATTTTGGATTGGATTGAAAGCGAGCGCAGACCCCGACACTGAATACAACATCGAGTCTGCTGGCAGTAAGATAAAGTAGAGAACCAATCATACCTCTATACCTTGTCTGATCGACACTTTTACATCCAACGTGGTGGTTGTTCCCATGGGGGTGTGGGTGGTCTTTGCTAACTCCATTCCGTATTTCTTGATCTTGTTTTTCCTAACCTAATGCAAAAATCAGATTCTAACCTAAGGCAAGAGAAACCCTAAACTCTCTGTGCCTCCATTAGAATTGTTCTTCCCTAAAAGCAAAAATATCTTGAGTGATGTCTAAGCTATTGATCTCAAGACGGATCTGAACGTGTCGGTGAACCAAGTAGAGGAACGACATTTGGAGTTCTTGTTCGTGTTCGTGATTCGTTGAACTAGGGAAAACACGCTACAAACGTAAGTCTGCTTAATCTGTACTTTATGCATTGTTCCTGGCTTCGGGGATTATTCCGCTGCATTAATATGTATTTAACTGTATTCCCCTACAGTGGTATCATGAGCAACATGTATTTTAAGTAATTTTTGGCATGTTAATATGTTTGTGATGTTGTCGAATTTTTCTGAATTTTTTCATGAATTTACGAAATATTTCTGGATTATTGGATAGATCGTAGAATATGTTTTGAATTCGAAAATTGTAGGAAATTTAATTTTTCCGACCCTAATCTGATTGAAAACGGCATTTTAAGATCAAGTCATGGGAACATAATCGCAAAAATAGGCCCCGAATTTTGAGTTTTTGGGCGTTTTTGTTAATTAATGAATTAAATTAACAATTTCGGAAAGTTTTTCAATTAATTGCACAACCTAAACTACTCGGAATTAATTGAAATTTTTCCCTACTTGTCTTGGGTATATTTTAAAATTATGGTAAAATTTTCGGAAATAAATGTTAAGTATAAACCCTAATTTTATTTTTCCCTAAATTGGTGATTTTTAGATCGTAAATTGATTTTAAAAATAGTTTAGATCTAGAAATGTGTTTAATTGGTAAAGGGAATATAATTTCATTATAAGTGGCAGTTTTTTTAAAAAATTATTGGATTAAAATTTTGATTAGATTCGTTAATTTTAATCATCACTTAAACCAAATTGATAAAAATCTAAAATTTAAATGTTTAGAACGATTTAAAATTTTGGATTGGATTATCAAATATATTCAAATTTTTAAGATCGTTCGTGAAATTTAAATGTTGTTAGCCAAGATTTAATAAATTTCTCAAAATTGGATTGTTCGAAAACTAATTAAATCACCCACTTTGTTATTTTTCGAAAAATAAAACGGTTGATTTTGTTAATTTCAAAGGAAAATAACGTCACGCAAATAAAGTTCCGTGAAATTAAATTTTTTTTGATTAATTGGCTCGTACGGCATGAACCAAAGGCGTGGAACATGGGTGTGTGGTGCGTGTGGCTGGGCATAGCCCATGCGCGCTGCCCCCTCCCCCCCCCCCGTAGCTTGACGCAGCAATGCGAGGCAACCAGCAAGCGACCTGGGCGTGCCAGCGCGCGCTGGCCGAAGCAACGAGCAAAGCAACAGTTGTGTCTTGGCTCAGCGACGAAGCAGCGAGCAAGCAAGGCAGCAGCGCTGGCCTTGGCTTGCGACCAGCGACGAGCAATGCAGCAGCAGCAGCATCATAGCTCCGGGATGTGCGTTGTGCTTTGCGAGGCAGGGGCGATGCTCATCGAGGCCTCGTATGGCACACAATGCACTAGGCAATGTTGGGCTGGGCGCATGCCTAGACCGTGTTGCACAAATTGGCTATTTTGCTTCGTTTGGGCTTTGAATTTAATTTTTGCATGAAATGGCTAAGGGTGGATTTTTTTATTAATTTATTTTATTTAACTTGGGCCAGGCCGTGAGTTTAATTAAATATTTAAAATTAAATTATCCAAATTAAATACTAGTTTAAGTGGGAGCCATTTAATGAAATAAAATGAAATAATTAATTTTAATTATTTTCGTAGGGCACCATTACTTTAATTAAATTAAATTTTGATTAAAATAATTCTAAGGATTAATAATTCGGAATTGATTAATCTTTAAGGACGCGTTTTATGAGAACGTGATTTTTAAATAAATCACGTAAATACTTGCATATTTATTTGGGCCATTCGTTTTAGGACACGAATGGATGAATTCATAGAATATATTTTATGTATTGCAGGTATTCATGGTGACTAGTATGGTCAATCTAGGATAGTTAAATACGGTCTGCGTACCGTTTTATCTTTGAATTTAAATTTTTAAATATGGTCTGCCTACCATTGAAATTTTGATGTAATTATTTAATTATTTCAAGTATTTCTATTTCTAGGAAATTTAGAACTTTAAGTTAGGTTATTAAATAGAGTTCAAGACGATGTCAAGCTAACAAGGTGAGGAAGGTTGGATTCTTCAAGACAAAGTTTTGGGCCATACTAGTTCACCAAATTATTTATGCTTTTATATATTGGTATATGTATATTATGCATGAATGCGTTGTTTGTATGTTTGATTATGATTTAGTTCACTAAGTAATCAAACCGACATAGAAACAACTAGGTCCAAAGTAATATTGAGTTTATAATTGTCTTCCAAATCAAGCACTTACAAAAATCTAAGGACCTAAGATAGTAGGTTTCCGCCAAAGCGAGGTGCTATTTTAGTTGACTTAGATGGTAAGGTATCCCAAAGGAACACGTTGATTGTGGTTGTAACTCAAACAACAATGGCATATGTTGTGGCAATGGGATAAATTATGGTATTAATTTATTAACCAATAGTAATTTGGAGATTACTAGCAATTGGTTTTGCTTACCTAGAATCTTAAAAGACTTAAGACATGCCAAAGCTGCTTAAGGATTTAGGACTTTTAGGGTCTTGGAATCGTTTCATTCATTTTGGACCATGTTTTATTTTTGTATGAGTGAAATGTTTAATGCTTTAATGATTGCATGAATGCTTTTATTCATGTTATTAAATTATCATAATGTTTTCTTTGCTAGTTCATTTTGTAGAACCGTAAATCTTCAACTTTATTGCGTTCGGATAATAGAACTGCGATATTTCCTCGATTGATTGGTAACTAATTTTGAGAGCGATTATCAAAGAAAAGGAGAATGAGAGCGTATCTTGAATACTATTTTCTTATAGTGATCTTCATGGTTGTTTTCAAACTAAAATTTGAATTGTAGACCAATTAGACCTCATATATTCGGAATATTGGGTAGTTTTGGAATAATGAAGTATTGAGTTAAAGGCTCATGTATAACTGATCGAGGTAAAAACTAGGTCGTTACTAGTCTCTCCTAATCAAACAAATTACCTAAACTAACCACTAAACACAAGTAAAGCAGTAAGCAAGGGTCGGAATCCACAAGGACTAAGGTGCGCTAATTTATGCTAATCGAACAACAAGCTAGGTCGAAACGGGGTTTTGGAAAATCCTAATAGACTAAAACTAATTAAACTAAACTAAGAAACCAAAAGTAAATGAGATTAGGGAATGGGTCAAACAACAACAAATCATGGAATGGACATAAAAGAATTGAAAACGGGGAAGATTCACAAGCACTACATGATAAGCGTTGAATTCACAAATAGCTCCAACTATCTCCCCACATGCGAGCAATTTCCCTAAGCATCAAGGATGAACTCCCGTTCTACCCTATCATACCCGAGGTAAATCAAAGTCCCAATTCAACCAAATACTCAAGTTTAGGTCTTTAATCCCTTTCCAACCCAACTAAACTACTCCAAGCAATCATGAAACACTTAATTGATCAAGTTAAATGCAACATGTATTGGAAATGCCTAATCATGCAATAATTTAATCATGAAAATCCCTAATTTCCAATGACAAATACCCAAACCAATCAATGTTGAGTTTTCACCAAACCCTAATCAATAAACTACTCCATAATCATAAAAATAAGGAAAAACAAGAAATTTCTAAACAAAACATGATATCAAACATTAATCTAAAGATTAAACTAACTAATCAAATCATGAACAATAAAATCAAGCAAAAACAATTAAGTTAATCAAAACAATAAATAAAGCAATAAATGAAGAGAGAATAGTAAAAAATGCTCATTGATTGATGGTTGATCTCCAAAACAAGTAGTTGAAGGAAATAGTGCCCTTGGTCAAAGTATGCATATAATATTAAGTCTAATAAATGCGGTTCAGTATTAATTAATAAGTTAATAATTCAGTGAGATCAAGTGAGCTGAATGCCTAGCTAGAGGCCGCTTCAGTTCAAGTGGAATTAATGATATTAATCCACAGCTTACTCTTGACTGAACCCGTAGGGTCACACAAATAGTACGTAAACGGATCAAGTATTTAATGGCATTAAATACTCCATCTATGGATATTCGGAATCGACGGATCTTGGTTTCAGTGGGAGCTGAGATCGTCACAAGCAAGAAATGAATACTCCGGAAACGATGATATTACCGCAAACGGAAATATGGATCGTATCGGAAATATAAATATTATCCAAGTCGTAAATGTTGCCGGAAACGGAAACATGGTACGTATCGGAAAATATTAATGGAAATGGAAATATTGTCGGAATCGGAAATATTGCCGGAAACGGAAATATTGTCAGAATCGGAAATATTATCGGAATCGGAAAATAATTCCGGAAACGGAAATATTAAATATTTGTTCGAAACGGAAATTAATTCCGGAATCGGAAATAATTAAATATTGTTCGTATCGGAAATAAATTCCGGAATCGGGAATTTAATCGGTAGCGTATCGTACGAATTAGCATCGGACGAGGCCTGCCAGACGAAGGCCCAGCACGAAGCCGGGCCATCGCCCAGCAAGCCAGCGCGCCACAACGCACCAGCCAAGGCTACACCAAGCCCACCACAAGGCAGGCCCACCACAAGGCAGGCCCAGCGCGCGCCAAGGCTGCGGCAGCGTGTGGGCCTCGTGGCAATGGGCTGCGAGTGCTCGCGGGCTGCGCGCGCGCGCGCATGGCGCCCCTCGTGGGCTGCTGTGCGTGCGTGTGTGTGTTTGTGTTCATATACGAATCCTAAAGCTATCAGGATTCGATATATGATTAAATTCCTAATCCTAAAAGGATAAATTAATTAAATAAGAGTTCTACTAGGATTCTAGTTTAATTAATTCGTATCCTAGTAGGATTCCAGTTCCTTTTCCATACCTCTATAAATAGGTGCCTAGGGTCATAATTTATAGAAACAATTGAAGTATTCAAAAGGTAATATTTTGAAGAAAAGTCAGCCATACACTTGCACCTAAATAGCCGAAATTCCTAAGCAACCTTAAGGGCGATTCTAGTTGGTGAAGCTTAAGGCGGATCCGGACGTGCTGTGGACTATCTACGGAGGGACGACACTTCGAGTCCTAAAGACTTGTTCTTGTTCGGTTCGGGCGCAGCTAGGGAGGGCACGCAACAAAGTTTATGCATCTAAACTATGCTAAATGATTATGTGTAAATAATATGCTTTTCTGGCTTTATGGTTTTTCCGCATGATTTATGTTTTGTCATATGAATCATAACCTAACAGTGGTATCACGAGCCTCTTATTATTTTCATAATCTAAATTGCATAAACATGGTTAAATTTTACAAATTTGCAAAGAATTAAAAGGGGTGATTAATTTTCGTAATTGTTAATTAATTGCAAATTGCGTTTATTTAATTATATGTACGCAGTTTTTCGGCGGTTTCTTCGTTAATCATCCAAATCGAGTGATTTTTGTGTCAATTCCGCATGTAAAAGGCATTCTAAAATTTTCGGCCGAACCCAGAATTCCCAAATTTGAAGCCTAACTATGAACTTTCGGAGGTTTTAGTTTTTCGAACGCAAAAGTTTGTAAATTTAAGATGTTAAATTAAATATTTGCGATTCTTGTTGATAAATCTTGAATTTTTGATTGACCTACAGTATATGTTTAACAACTTTGAATGCCTAGCCTTGTTAATTATACAACCTAATTTGTA
Organism: Spinacia oleracea; assembly: GCF_020520425.1. Classification (NCBI taxonomy): domain Eukaryota; kingdom Viridiplantae; phylum Streptophyta; class Magnoliopsida; order Caryophyllales; family Amaranthaceae; genus Spinacia; species Spinacia oleracea. Next base: position 57,629,300 of record NC_079487.1, read on the forward strand.
ATTATGATTAATTTGTTTAAATTAGAATAATTTGAATTAATTTGATTTTCATAATTAATTAATAATTTAATTAGGTATCCATGATTAAAATCCACCATAAAAATTGTTAATTTATGTTAAATTTTTAATTTTTATGACCTATATTTGAATCCATGTTAATCGGAAATTAATTGATTCATAAATTTTCGATTTTTCGCCCTAAAATTATGAAATTAATATGTTTTATTAATTTGTCATTAATTTTGAATTAAAAATTTTAATTTTTTTTGAAAACGCTCATTAATGTTGCACGCACAAAGCAATGAAGCTACGTGTTACCCTTAAGGGGTGTTGTATAGTGCGGGCACGCGACGACGAGCAAGGGAGCTCGTCGCCCGTGCGGTACGAATGCAGCAAGCAACATAGCGCATGGCGCGCGCACGAGGCAAGGGAGCCTATGCGTGTGTGCTGTGTGCTATGGCGATGGGCGAAGGGCGAAGGCATGCCACGAGCAGAGGCGCGCGCGCGCCCGAGGGCGAGAGCTGGTCGCCCAGCGATCGCTGCTCCGCGCACCAACACGCGTGGCCTCGAGGGCTTGCTTGCGCGCGAGCGAGCGAGCACTCCCATCGTAGCTGCTGCGATGCATGCGGGCGAGCAGGCTGCGCGCAAGCGTGGCTTGGCTTGCTGCGTTTGCGCGTGGCTGCTGCTGCGATGAGCCATGGGCCAGCGATAAGTCGTGCACTCGACGGGGCTTGGGCGCAAGCCCAAGTGCTCGTCATGTTACGATTATCAAGTTTTAAATTTTAATTTGAGATTTTCAGTTCATATAATTTTAATTAATTTTAAAATTAATAATTTAAATTGTTTTCTTGGATTTTAATTTTGAATATTATAATTATTATAAATTTTAATTTATTCTAATTATTTTACTAAAATAAAAAAACCTTGAATTAATTTAAATTCGACTAAAAATAAATTAAATAAGTGGATTCAATTATAAATTTATATGAGCTTTAAATTTTAATTAAATTTGTATGTTTCCGGTTATACTAGAAATACATTTTTATGTTTAAAATTAGTAAAGCATATGAATTTATTGGTTTAAGTGGGAGCAATTTTAGTCATAAACTCTTGATTAGGTCTACAAATCCTTTAAGGTTAAACAACTTGATTAGAATTAATAAGGACTGAATAATTGGTAGATTATTCACTACTACAAAAAAGGGAATAGAGAACTGTTGAAATAGGCTTTAGAGGACGCCTGAGGACCGTTCTCCTGCTAAGCGATCTCTATAGTTTAGAGGACGGTTGGGATAGGCGTTCTATATACATATAAATAGAGTATGGTGGTATTAGTTAACCATCCTCTATTCCCTTCATTAAATCAGAAAATACAAAAGGAATAGAGAACGGTTGAGACACTTAAATGTTATGTATTAATTAAAATAGAGGACATCTGGCTTAGATAGGCGTACTCTATTCTTCTTTTTTACATAAAGATCGAGGACGGTTTTTTTAGATAACTGTCCTCTATTCCACCTTTTTTTTATATAAAAACTATATATATATATATATATGAATAAACGAACATTAAATAAATAAATAAAAATTGGACGAGAAAATGGAAATATATATACTTGGACGAGAAAATAGAGTATATATATCAATCAATCCCTCCTTGTCCATCAGAATCAAGGGGTAGCAAAAGTGGGGCTTTCTTCCATACAAATCTTAATCTCTTCCAAAAGAAAGAGCTGATTTGGCCATGCAATCGGCAACCTTATTACAAATTCTACCGGCAAAAGAAACCTACAACGCATAAACTTCTGAACATAGCTGAGAATACCATCAACAAGAACTTGGACAGACGATCTCTCACTGTTGTCCCTCTGCAGCAGCTTCAGTAACGCAAGGGAATCAGTTTCAACCTCAACGGAGCGGTAGCCTGCTTCATAAGCATACTCATGCCAAACCGTACTGCTTCAGCTTCAGCTTGAAGAGCTGGTAGAGCAGCATCAATCCTCATGCCTGCAGCCATTAGCACGTCACCTACATTGTCTCAGACCACCATACCCAACCCTGTCATTCTCACCGATGTAGCAGCGTCTGTGTTCAGCTTGTATGGAGTAGTTAGCGGGGCCTTCCACCGGCTGCTAGTTTGCTCACTCACAGGAGAAGGGGTGAGCTCTCATGTATTAGCTGCTTCATGTTCATGGATTGAACGACCATCAAGATTGTGGTTCTGGTGCTTTGCGTGCACTGTTGGGTGGCCTGCAGCTGTTCATCTTGAAGCGCAAAAACACAACCTCCGGACTTCTTAGACAGGCCAGCCTGAAACCATTCAGTTAGTTAGATACAATACTAACATGACTTGATCATAATTATGTAGGATTGCAGGATTCAGAGAGCTACTATACCCATGAATAACAATTTCAGTTACGCATGCCATAGAACCAACTAAATTAGGTTACAGCCTGAAACTTACTCAATTATAACTAAAAACAGGTTTTATTTATAAATATTAAAAACAATCAGCAATTTCATCCTCTCACGTGCCTCCTTCACCCTCTTAGTTGGACACCTTCATTACAACCGAAGCTTCAGCTTTACAGATTCCAGTTAACAGGTGTTAGGTAGTTAATTCGCCTACACGATCACCTCTTTTAAAAACAATTGAACCACTCTTACCCCTTCCTGCAAGTTCAGAACTGTCTCGAATTGAACATCATATGCATATAAAGCACTTAAACCAATAATAATGCATATAATATCCAGCTTCAATATATCAGGCCATTCAATCAAAGGCCAGTAATGCAGAGAAGTGTAAAACTAACCTGCAAATATTTAATCTCGGTTTCATCAACTGACTGGTTCTGTATATAACTCTGGATTTTATTAGCATGCTCCGAGTGCTTTTGACGGAGACCATAAATTACCACTTGAAGACTATTAGCATCTTCTGCTATCAAATCCTGGAGTACTTTTAAGTTCACGGATAGCATCTGCTACATCCACAAATAGAATAGATGCTCAATCAATAAAATGTACTGGGCACTAGTCCAAGCTTAGAACAATAATTGAAGCTACTAAAATATGAATGGTTAGTAGAATATAGGTTTCAATGATCTACAACAGTTCAAAGAGAACTTCAATCACACTTGAATATCTCATATGAGTCATAGATAACCTGATACCACTAGTAGAAAAATATTGATTTGCGGCTACGCGCTAGCGCCGTTTATTTGATAACGTCTCAAATTAAACAACAAAACATTAATTGGCGGCGTTATAACACCACTAATCCATGGTAATTATTAATCAGCGGCGTTTAATGATATTTACGCCGTAAACTAATAAGGTAAAACCCTTGCCTTTCCTTTCCTATCCTTCAGTTGTCTTCCTCTTGCTCGTTTTTGAGTCTGTATCCTTCTTCCTTCTTCATTCATTCTTCTTCACCACAAAGTATCTCCTCTTTAATAGATTTTGGGAATGATCTCCACCGCCGTCGTCTCACTAAAGGGTAAAGATCGACTCATCTCGACTGCGAATCACAAAACTTTTCACACTCGTCTATGATGTACTGAAATTATGTGAAAATCAGAGCAACTATCTAAAATCGTCGATTCACGGGGTTGGACGGTTGGTTCAAGTTTTCGGGTGACTGACACCATTTTTTCAAGTTCTCCGACCGTCGTGCTTAGTCTAGGTAAGTTTAGCTCCTACTCCTTGAGTCCTTTCTCCTTCTTGCCGTTTTTTCTATTCAATTACGTTATTATATCTCTTTCATCTTTTGATTTACATGAATTATTTCTGAATTATTGGATTATTTTTCTTTGTAATTATGTGTTTTAATTTCTAGGGTTTGTGTAATTTTCATTGTTCTTTTGGCATTTGGACGAAATTGTGGTAATTATAGAACTATTTGTCTTTAAAATTCATCTAATTTCGTAATTGCTTTTGTGAAATTCATTTTTTTCCCCTTGTGGAATTCATCTAATTACGGTATTCTTGATTGTTTGATTAATTGGGTGTATAATTCAAGTGTAGTTTCTTTCATGCTATTATAAATTCAATGCTAGAATGTAGACAACTAGACAATGATCTGTTTTTTAAGGTTAGATTGTTGCTGCCATTCCTTGATAGACCCATTATGTTTAGAGGCAGTGTATAACCTTTTCTTCCATTCTCTTGTAAAATTGTAATGGTTATACATACTTTGAAGCCAATACAGAATGATAAAGTAGCTCATTTGACTCTTTTTGTTAGGGAGAAGCTAATACATTCGCATTACAGTGGCTTCTTGATTGGAATTAAGAGCTTCTACTTTGTGCACCTCCATTAATGATTGAAACGGAGGGAGATTTTGGATAAGGTTGTTTTCTGAGTAAGTGTTTTCCAACGGTATAGAGAGGCAATCTGCAAGTCTCTCTTTCTCAATCACAGTATTTGTCGGATGTGGATTGGTTTTTGGAGCTTTCTGTATTTTACTGACATCACTTCGATTCGAATCATCCTTAGGAAGGGGTTTCCAAGACCAAAAGTCAGGACCAGGTGGCCCAACTGCAGAAATTCTCGATTGACGTTTGTAAGAGCTTCCACTATCTATTCCTGCTAATTCATAACAGTGTTACAAATTCCTTTGGTTTTCCGACAGTAAATGACATCTATAAGCATCTATTGGCTAAACCTCTCAGGAATAGCTCTATCTCTAGTTTAGTTCAGTTGGTTTGTCAAATACTTCTATAAATCTTTTGACAGGCATATACTATCGACTCTATCCAAGTATCAACATGACTACATAAGATAACAGACTAACAGTACTTAATTAACAACATTTAGGAAGGATGAGAAATTGGCAGATATTGAGCTAATAAAGAAAAAATATGGCAAAAGGAAAAATAATTCCTCTTTATCAAATCTAAGTATAGCTTTTACCTTATTCCGCCTTCAATGCACTATATGAGTTTTAATCTGAAATTGAATGGGGTAGCCAATGCAGGAATGTTTTCTTTACGTTGTCTTAGTTTGTTCTCACTTGTCAGGTTATATTGGATGAAGCAATTGTGAAGCTTTCCCCTGACTACTTCTGGTTGGGAGGTGGGGAGATCTACTGAGTGGAGATCATTTCACCGATGAGAAAATTGATGAAATACGAGACAAATGGGCATCATACTTCACCGAATATTGTGTCTAATATTAACGCTTCATTGATCTCTTTTTGTGGATGTTTCATGCTATTAAAATCATATATAATTGCCTTATTATATTTTTGGTGCAATTTTGTAACGTATGAAGTGTAAAAGATATAGTTATTATAGACTTGAAACTATTTAGGTGGTTTATTTTTGTAAACATATGATGGTTAACTTATATGTAAAAATCAAAGTTTCTTGGAAGTTATTGGTGGTTGATGACACTTTTGGACGTTGTATAAATGTGGCGTGAGTACAGGTTCTATATTTTTGGGATTTTTGAATATATAAAAAATATATTATTTATTAAAAAAAAATTACACATTGTTCGCGGCGTTTAAACTCTCGCAATTTTACCAAAGTTTGAGGCGTTTGGGTAGAAACGCCGCCATACAATACTATTCATTTGAGGCGTTTTTTCTACATTACGTCGCAAATGAATGATTAATTTGAGGCGTTTTTTAACGCCGCAAATCAGTGCCATTCATTTGCTGCCACTCTATTTGCTGCTACGCCTAAAACGCCGCTAATGAATATAAAAGTGACGCCTCAAATGAATGTTTTTCTACTATACGGTAAATTCAGTTGTATCTTGTAATTTCATACACAAGCTCTTGTTTACTTTTCTTCTTTGAAACTGCGCTAAGATAACGTTTAAATCACAAGGCTAAACTCGGGAAAACCCCGCATTTGCAATTACCGGCACAACATGTGGTATTCGAGAAAAGGCTTCCAGTCCAACGGTAGCATCTTCATCCACCTGCCACATGGTTAATCAACCAAAATACATGACCACAAAAGGTCAGACACATCAAAGTCGTATAACTCACAGTAAGCAAAGGTTGGTTGGAAGCAGCAGGACACTCCCAAGCAAATGTCATACTAAATGTTCAATGTAGGCTGACAACACCAGAATTGAATATCTCAAAGACCATACACACCGCGATAAAGTACCACAATGAACATTAACTAATGTTTGACAAAATGCACTTACATATTCCTTAAATTCAGGGCTTAGAAAATGGACCGAAATATTTTTCATCAACAACAATACCTAGTAATTTCAAAGGAAACATCATTAAATAACACAAGAAAGTATAGATCATAAACATATGAAAGGCTGATCGAAATATCTTTTGTTCAGTTAGGTTGATCTGAATATCTGATACTTGGTTATTTTATAACAGTATCCTTATCAGTCATCACAGATTATATGAAATGATGGTTGTAAAACAAGGTTATAACGAGCATAACTGTGGCAGAAAGTATTTTTTCTATTCAATATGATGCAAAACAAAAGGTACAAAATAGCCCTAAGAGCATGAAATTTGGAAAAAATTATTATTTAGATGCAGGGAGGTGCAACTACCTTGACCTTGACCTGTTGATGAACTCATAGGTGTTGGTTGCATAGCAGGTTCCACACAGATATCTGATGAATACTTTGACAGAAGAGAGAGAGCAAATCCCGAGTCGTCAGCTGAAACCATCAGTGTCCTGCTTACGGTTTGACCAACGGCAACCCCATTCAGAAGTGGCTCATAAATTGTTTCTTGATTAATTCTAAAGTACAGATTAGGAGGCTATGACATTGTAGGCCAGTTTACAGTTTGAGTTTGTGGGCAGCAAAACTGATGGAGCATTCCATCTGCTGCATTTTGAAAAGTTTATAAATTATCAAGAAACAAGTCCTAAGATGATATATATGTAGCGAATATGTAAAGAAATTTAGCTGAGAATTGATTATATCACCTGTATGAGATGACAAAAAGCCAGCAGCAAAACTACACATGTAAAATGCTTCAGACTGTCTGTTCCTCCTACGTCAATTATGTCCATCCAACGGTTTTCTGCAGCTTCTCTTAACCTCGTCAAACTCTTCAAGGGACCGAAACCTAAGGGATTGCAGTATATACTATGACAGGAAAAACAAACCAAAGATATAGCAAATCACAGGTTATGCAGTAGAATCAATGCATCAGCACTATAAAATCATTACTCTATGTACCTATATTTTCATATGGACCAACTTTTCTACAATCAACACTGTAAAATCATTACTCTATGTACCTACATTTTCATATGGGTAATCTTTTTTACAATCAACACTGTAAATCATTACTCCATGTACCTACATTTTCATATGGACAACCTTTTCTACAATCAACACCAATAAGTTAATATATAAAGTGGTTTCTTATCAGCTCAATGAAAACGTCAGGTCACAAGGCGCACAATACCTTAAACGAGGTCAATAGCATATCAATTAGTTTAGTTATAAGATAATAATTTCATAATTTCACCTAATTAGGCCGGCTTAGAGCCTGTAGAGGGTAATAATGACATTTCTTTTGAGACAGAAGGAGTATCATTCTTTTACCTGCTACACTTCTGGCAGAACGACGAATCCTTCCCAGCAACAATAATAACAACAACGTCTTAGAGTGCCTCTCGCATACCTTATGGCGGCGGTGGTATTCCCTGCATTGAGTAAGGTCAGAAACATTTAGAATGGATTCTTTCAGGATCTGGAAGATTTCTGGCTTCTTGTGTATTTCTTTAAGATCTACCCACACTAAGACATCAATTTAACCCCCTCTTCATTTCTCTAACTGAGAATTTAAAATTTTTTTTGATCTAAATCTGTTAATTCAAAGAAAATAAGTATAATTAATCCTTTATTTGCAAATTCAATCGAAAATAATTCTACATAATGTAGTGTAGTTCGATTTAATTGTTTCTCATTCTGTGCATTTATCAAGCGGCAATGCTTCAATTAAATTAATTTGACCTAAAATAATTCTACCTAATATATCAAGAATTCCTTACTCTTTTTTATATTGGGAATTAACAAGTCTAGAATTCCTTAGTCATACATTACAATTAGATAATTAAAAATATTCGTAATCCTAGGTTATTAGTTGAATAAATAGTATGAAAAACAAATTTGAGAATACTAACCTCGAAATTGACGGAAGCGACGGGACATACGACATTCATCGGAAGCCTGGAGGCGGTGGGAAAGGCGTCGGCAGTAAATTGAGGAGATAGGGGGAAGGCGGTGGTTAAGGCGCGACGATGCTTTGCTTTTGTGGGGTTTCAATCTCGCCTTCAGTTTGCTCTTAGTTTTTTTTTTTTTCTTTTTTTGGAGTTTGCTTTTTCTTTTGGGTAGTATATTGGGGATTGCCGCCTAATTACTTTGTGTTTCAATTGAAAAAATTAGTTCTCTTGCTTTTGGGTTTCATTGATGGAGTATTGCAGCCGCTAATAATATAGATTATATTATTAATAAGTTTTTTATTATTAGAATATCTTTTTCTAAAATCCAAAATACACAACCGTTATCGTAAACACAGCTTTGTATTTTATCGATTATTTTAAATTAAGTAATTATTTTTGTTATTGTAAATAATATAAGACGGTTAGGTAAGGTAACCGTTCTCTATTCTTCTCTTCACACAACTGTTATAAGTGAAATGCGTACTCTATACTTCTAGAAAACGTTTAACAAACTTAACAGTTTTCTATTCAGCGTTTCTTATTCCAACTTTTGTAGTAGTGATTGGTGCCCTTAATTAATTGCTGCAAATATTTATGTGATGCATAACGTGTTTTACTAACCAGCTATGTGGGACATTCATGATAATGAATGGGTGAATGGTATATATTGTATGTGTACTGTTTTGCAAGTTATGAAGTGACTAGTATGGCCCAAATAGGATAGAAAATATGGTATGCGTACCATTAATTTGAATGTAATTGGTCTAAAGTACCAAAATTGTTTTTCAAATATGGTCTGCGTACCATCAAATAGTTGTAATTAGTTTAATTATAGCTTATCCTATTTGAAGAAAATGGCGCCTCCCACGAAGATTTTCAAGACGGACTTTGAAGTTGAAGCTTCAAGATGAAGTCGGGCCATACTAGATCACATTTATCTTATACATGTTTTAAGTTATTTATTGCTTTTAAATATGTCTTAAATATGCATGAGATCGAAGCTTGATTATGTTGCATGATTAAGGATTTTAGTTCACTTAAAATCTAACCAACATAGTAAGAGCCTTAAGTTCCAAACTTAAAAATTGAGTTAAAAGGTGCCATGCCAAAATAACACTTACTTGGATATCCTTTCTTCATCGATCTTAGTAATAGTTTTCCGCCATAGCGAGGTGTTACTTATCGATACTAAAGGGGTAAGGTACACAAATAATTGTGAGTACATGTTAGTTTTGGTGAAACTCAACGATATAAGTAAGGAGTCCTTTTATGTCGTGGCAAAATCGATAGGTTTACCTAATAAGTTCTTAGACGTACCTATCAACCAAGAGTACTTTCTAGACTATTAGCAAAAGGCTTTTGCTTACCTAAAAGATTTTAGAATTGAGTCTAAATACATAATGTGCTTAATTCTTCAATGGATTTTAGGGTCTTGGAATCATTTTATTCACACCTGCCGGAACACATAACTTGAATAAAATGCTTAATGAACATTGAATTATGCATGTATGCTAGAATTTAAGTTTATTAAGAGAAACTGTGAATGGTTATTTATTTGTTTATTCTTTTTCAATTGTAGTTTTATGGTAAACAACAATTCATTCAACATTCGATCAATTCATGAAAAGGAGAAGTTGAGCGGGAAAAACTTCCTTGACTGGCAAAGGAACTTGCAAATAGTTCTTATGCAGGAAGAAAAGGAGTATGTCCTGGAAGAGGCGATGCCCCAAGCCGCAGGCGAAGGGGTCACTCAGGCAGCCCTCAATCGTTGGATTGATACCAACAAGGATGTGAAATGTCTAATGCTTGCAACCATGAGTGCAGATCTACAGAAAACGTTCATCAACTCAGATGCTTTCACGATCATCAGTGAGTTAAAGAACATGTTCCAAGATCTGGCTCGGGTCGAAAGATTCGAGACTCATAGGCAAATTCTTGAGACCAAGCTCAAGAAAGGCGAGCCCGTAAGCCCACATGTTCTCAAAATGATTGGACTCATTGAGAATATGAGTCGGCTGGATCAGCAATTCTCTCAGGAAATGGCTGTAGACACCATCCTCTATTCTCTTCATAACGGGTATGATCAGTTCAAACTGAACTACAGTATGAATAGTCGGGACAAAACGCTCACTGAGCTTCACGGTATGCTGAAGACCGCTGAAAAGACGCTCAAAAGTGATAAGCAAGATGTTCTTATGGTACGTGGGGGCAAGTTCAAGAAATCTGGAAAGAAGAGGAATGCTAAGAAAGGTGGCAACAAGGACAACCCAACTAAGCAAACTGGCGCCAAATCTGAAAAGAGGAAGGTCAGTCAACCCACTTCTGAATCTGAATGCTTCTACTGCAAAAAGAAGGGGCATTGGAAGAGAGATTGCTTGAAGCTAAAGGAAGATCAGAAGAACGGAACAGTCGTTCCATCTTCAGGTATTTTCGTTATAGACTGTACACTTGTTAATTCAACTTCTTGGGTATTAGATACAGGTTGTGGCTCACACTTATGTTCCAATTCACAGGGACTAAGAAGAAGTAGAAAGTTAAGCAAGGGTGAAGTCGACCTACGAGTGGGAAATGGAGCAAGGATTGCTGCATTAGCTGTAGGAACTTATTATTTGTCGTTGCCCTCTGGGCTAGTTTTGGAACTGGAAGAGTGTTTCCATGTTCCAAGTCTTACTAAAAACATCATTTCTGTTTCTTGCTTAGATGCTAAGGGATTTTCCTTTTTAATAAAAGACAATAGTTGTTCGTTTTATTTTAAAGAGATGTTTTATGGATCTGCTAGATTAGTCAATGGACTTTATTTATTAGATCACGACAAACAAGTTTATAACATAAATACCAAAAAGGCCAAAAAGGATGATTCAGATCTCACCTATCTGTGGCATTGTCGATTAGGCCATATTAACTTCAAACGCATGGAAAGACTTCAAAAGGAAGGAATTCTAGAACCATTTGACTTAGAGGATTATGGTAAGTGCGAATCATGTTTACTTGGCAAAATGACAAAGCAAGCTTTCTCTAAAGTTGGAGAAAGAGCAACTGAACTATTGGGTTTAATCCATACAGATGTATGTGGACCAATGAGTACAAATGCTAGAGGTGGTTTCAGCTACTTTATCACTTTCACTGATGACTTCAATAGATATGGTTATGTCTACCTAATGAAGCATAAGTCTGAATCCTTTGACAAATTCAAGGAATTTGAGAGTGAAGTAGAGAATCAATTAGGCAAGAAGATTAAAGCACTGCGGTCTGATAGAGGCGGTGAATATCTGAGCTATGAATTTGATGACCATCTGAAATAATGTGGAATTCTATCAGAATTGACTCCTCCTGGAACACCACAATGGAACGGTGTGTCGGAACGGAGGAACAGAACCTTGCTAGACATGGTTAGGTCAATGATGGGTCATGCCGAACTTCCAATAGAATTTTGGGGACATGCACTAAATACAGCTGCACTCACTATAAATAGAGCTCCGTCTAAAGCTGTTGAAAAGACTCCATATGAGTTATGGTTTGGAAAGCCTCCAAAAGTGTCTTTTCTTAAGATTTGGGGATGTGAAGTATACGTCAAACGATTAATTTCAGACAAACTTCATCCAAAATCTGACAAATGTATCCTTGTGGGCTATCCAAAGGAAACAAAGGGGTATTACTTCTACAATACATCTGAGATCAAGGTGTTTGTTGCTCGAGATGGTATCTTTTTCGAAAAGGATCACATTTCCAAAATGACAAGTGGGAGAAAAGTAGACCTCGAAGAAATTCGAGTCGAACAACAAACTCTAGAGAATGCTCAAGATGACATTCAAGATGAAAATCAGAGATCTTTAGAAGTATCTGGTGAGAATCATGGTCAATCTAGAGATGTAACCCCGCGTAGATCGCAGAGATATAGATCTCAACCGGAAAGGTACTTAGGTATTTTGACGAACGAGAGCTATGACGTTCTATTACTTGAAAGTGATGAACCTGCGACTTACAAACAAGCTATGACGAGCCCTAGCTCGAAGCAATGGCATGAAGCCATGCAATCTGAATTAGAATCCATGTCTGAAAACCAAGTATGGGATTTGGTCGATTTGCCAGATGGCAACCAAGCCATTGGAAGCAAATGGGTTTTCAAACTGAAAAAGGACAAGGATGGGAAACTTGAAGTTTTCAAAGCTATATTCACTACAAAAAAACGCGGCAAATTGTGACGCTTTTTGGGACAAATTGCGACGGTAAAGAGTGTCGCTATTTCACATAGCGACGCTTTGGGAGAGGGTCGCTATTTTCATTGCCGCTATTTACCGACGCTTTAAAGCGTCGCAATTTGCAAAATAACGATGAATTTCGCTGCCGCTGTTTGGAGTATAGGGACTCTATAGATAATCGCAATATTTAGACTGCAAAAAGCGTCACTATTTACACGCGTATAGACACATTTCTCCACCACTATAAACCATATAGAGACGCTTTAGACACCCGAAATATAGAGACTCTTATTAGAGTCCCTATATGTTCACTTTTGTGCGCGTTCTCCTCATTTCCTCCAAAATAATTTAGACCCTTTGGAGCGTCACAATTTGCATCATAATATATATATTGCATCATATATATATATATATGTATATATATATATATATATATGTATATATATATATATATGTATATATATACATATATATATATATATATACATATATATATATATATACATATATATATATATATATATATGTATATATATATACATATATATATATATATATATATATATAATCACAAATTATTTATAAAATATATATATTGACCATAGATGATAGTAATCAAATACTCTAAGTACTACATTATCATAAAACACCGTAACGTCGTGCTTTGATTAATTTAGAAAAATTAACATAATAATATAAATCATCCATACATTAAATTAATTTCCAGAGTCTAGTTAACTGAAGTGACATAATAATATAAATCATCCATACATTAAATTAATTTCCAGAGTCTAGTTAACTTAAATAAAAGGAATATGTTAAAGCAAAAACAACTTCCTAACATCATTTCTTCTACAAGATAGTCCAAAACTAAATAAAAACTACCTCCTGACTACGTACAAACTAATTACCAAGTAAACCTATTACTATGCTAGCTTAGCTTCAAGATAACTTGTTGATCTTGATCTACATATACCATTACCACTTGAATCATCAATAATCTGCAAAGAAAATTCAATATGTCAAATATATAAAGCATGATGAACACATTTTAAAATCAGAGGAAAATTAACAATATCATTTGAATCACTCAAATTATATTTTTCAAGGTAGATCAAGAAAACACTTATTCAATCTACGATCTTTGAATAATGAGATAAATTATAGTTCAGCAAATTCAATCATACATGAACATTATTAAAAAAAGGTCCAGGTATCTCCGCGGAAAATGAAACAAAGAAAAAAAAAAGTCTAGGTATCGCAGCTAGAGATCTGTGATATTTACACTTAGTTCCCTATGATTCTTCCTATCCTGCTCTTTATGGTATCCTTTACAACTTTTACAAGAGAATCAGTATGTATAACTTCAAAAATCCAAATTACATCACTTCTAACTCTCCATATTGGTATTACTAAGGCAGGAACATCAGTTTACTATCTAGAGCCTTTGTAGTCCTTCTGTAGCCATTTCAGCAGGTATAACAGATCAATTCTTGAAGTTCTTATCCCTAGCCACTGCTTAATCTGGTCTAAAGCAGCCTTGCTGTAGACACAACCAAAAGACAGGTGCTCAAGAGTTTACCAGCAGCCTAGCTCTCTATTTTAACATTCTACGCTAGAATTGGCTTACACATTATGATGGTAATTTGGTACTTTGTTGTGGTCTGAGCTCACGATCGAATTTGGAGCTTAATCCTTTTTAGGTGGAATTTAATGACCATGGTTAAGCCATATTTAGTGTCATTTGAAAGCTCTGTTAAGCCATATTTATTAATAGCTTCATTCAGCATTCCTATGTTTATTTCAGATTGTTTATGTGCTGTGGTGGTTTGATACTTTAAACTTTGAACATTGATTTTGTTTGCAGCAACTATATTTGCTTATGGACAGAGAAGAAGTGGCAAGACATATACAATGCGAGGAATTATCACATTCATATGAAAGTTTACGCTCAAATATGAACAATATATAGACAGATTACTAACCTCGGGTACTGGACAGTCAGCTTTACTTCTATGCAACGTAGTTGGGATATCATGAGAATAAACATTGTCCTGCCATGCAATAAGAAGTAGCTTTTAGTACATCCAATTTATAAACAATCAGCCAGGACAACATTAATCGTCCTCGAAGCAATCCCATACATACAATCTGGATCCGTCAAAGTTGTTACATTGGATCACGCTTTCAAAGGGCTCATTCAAGAATTAATCAATCTATCAGTCAACACAAAGAGCTTTGCATCCAACCTAAGAAATGAAAAATAGAGGTAACTGTCATTTGTGGATTCTTAGGTAAAAATAATACCAACTATAAATCGCCCCTTCCCAAATAGTTCTAAGCTTGTAGCATGTGGCTTTGGTGGTTCAGCTATTAATCTCTAGGCAGCAACACAAGTCTCACAATATTTCAGCAGATAGTCTAGAAAACCAAATAGGTTGGTCAGATGGAAAAACAATATCTTAGAGAAATTTTACATTTTATAAGCTAATAACAGTACAAGGGAGCACTAAAAGCAATAAAAAGGATTTTAAGCAGGTTGGTAGGATGACAATTTAAACCAAATAGGCAATGTAGAAAAGGACTGTTACCAGGATGATAACTCCTTTGGTCTATTAAGCTGATGTACACATGCCTCTGATGGATACTTGGAATGTACAAGCCGTTGAAACTTGTCCGACAATTCTTGATAAGGTTGAATCTCTGATGGGTGTACACGAAGAATTGCAGTCTTCAAGTGCTCCATCTTTACTTTTGAAAAATTTAGGTTTTCCTGATTTCATTGAAATATGCAAATAAAAATTATAGCTGAAAATATAACAAACGTTTCTGTAACCCAAGAACTTCAATTGCTGAAATTGCTTATTCCTTGCAGATCGAAGATATGTCAGCACCAGTACAACCTTCAGTGAGATGAGCCAGCTCGCTTACATCAACATTAGAACCGCAAGGCATTTTACGCAAATGAACATGAAATACGTCAACACGATCTGTTTCACTAGGGGGTCCAACATATAGGAGTCGATCAAACCGCCCTGTTCAATAACCGGGTCCAACATCAGGAAAATATTTAAGAAGTTGGTAACATGCAGGATAAAGAAAAAAAAAAGCAAATTTAACCAAACAATTGCTCATATTTGTGTATCAGAGAGAGCCGCAGAAGATCACCTGGTCTAAGAAAGGGAGGATCAATCTTGTCAGGACGATTTGTAGCAGCAATAACAGTAACATTAAGTCTTCCATGTAGACCTAGAAGAAAGCAGGTCTTCTTAGGGATCCAGACATCATATGACATGAATAAGAAAAAACATTTTCGGACCATACATAAGTCTAGTTTGCTTCACTTTTAATTGACACAATTTCCATCATTGCACCATGCCACCACTTAATATGAGGGGGCATTAAATGTACTCTAAGATTGTAGATATCTTCACATGGTTCTTTCAAGTTCACTAATAGATCTTGAGTGTAAAATAAGGAAACAATCCAGTTCCAATAAGAATGCAAACCCAAAGGAAAACTAAAGAAAGGCGTAAGGGTAGAGATTAAAGAAAGCAACAAAACAGCAAGAAGACAACAGAAGGTAAATAGCTAAAACAGCTTTACGACAAAGTAACACTTCCAATCTATTAAACAATTATACTGCTACTAGACCCACAAATATCTTACCATCCAATTCAACCAAAAGTTGACTCATGACCCTATCTGCAACTGAAACACCATTACTTTCCTTTCCACGGATGACAACAAGACTGTCTATTTCATCAAAAAATATAAATGATGGCGCGTTAGCTCTTGCTTTGGCAAAAAGATATCTAACAGCCTTCTCAGATTCACCAACCCACTTGCTGAATAACTCTGGACCCTTGACAGCCAGAAAATTCAGTTCTGCCTCAGAAGCTACAGGACGGGCCATGAGCGTTTTGCTGCATCCAGGGGGGACCAAACAACAACACTCCTGTTGGTGGGCAGGTTCCAATTCTCTCGAATGCATCCTGGTGCTTTTGAGGCCACTCAACAGCTTCCATCAATTGTGCCTTCACTTCCCATGTCCACCAACATCTTCCCACTTGACCCGAGGGATCTCAAGAGTTACCTGCAGAAGAAGAATGTTAAAAAAGAAAGAGATTAAACCATACTTCATATAATACTTTGGGTGTTGAATTATAAAGACCAAAAGAGATTGACTGTAAAAATGTATATGATTTAGACTCATATGACCATCTTTCTGGTAAAAGCAGCAGGCAGCTCCCTCAACTATTACTCAACTTTCTCTCTCATAACAACCCCATGGTACTATAGAATTTTATCGGCGCATAAATCATATTATATAATTTTACCATCGCATAAACTATCCACACTTTTTGGTTTACGTTAATAAACAAGCACAAATACATAAATGCTTTCTCTCGAGCTATGTACCCCTCTCCATTGGTTTTCCATTCGAGGGAACTTGGAGGCCTGCACGGTATTGGTACGGATTGGAAAGAAAGACGACCTGATATGGTAGATAACACTGGTCTCACTCCAGCGCAATTGGCTGCTAAAAAGAATCACTGACAAGTTGCCTTTTTCCTTGTACGCCTTGCATTCTAAACTGGTTTCCTTATGTGTGAATTATATTTTGATATGGTGAAAATCTTCTTCATACATTCTAATGTTATGTTTATAGGAGTCGTTGATTGCAGATGATCTATTTGCAATCATGTTATCTTCTTCATACTTTCTTACCAGTAGGTCGTAGACTCTTCTAATGATCATGTTATCTTCTCTATCTCAGTATTAGCCAAGGCTATGCAATCGTGTGTCTATTTGGTGAATTAAACTCGTTTTTCTGTTTCCTAGTTGCACTATCAAGGATTCCTGAATCTGTTGAATTCAAATTAAAATTTGTTTGGGATTTCAGTAATTGTTGTTTTGTTCAAGTCCCATGTGTTTCAGGATTGGTTTATTTAAAAACTTAGAGGTGCTAAGAAAGTAAGAAGAGCTGAAAACGTGTACTTGTGTACCAGGAGTTTGTTTCCTAATTAGATTAGGTTTAGTCTTCTTATTTCAGAATCTTTTTAAGGACTAGGTATTAGATATGTAATTTGTTAAGGAGGTAGTTGTGAGGTTATGATACATATGACAATTCATAAATCATGCGGAAAAACCATAAACCCAGGAAAACATATTATTTACACATAATCATTTAGCATAGAATAGATGCATACTCTTTGTTGCGTGCCTTCCCTAGCTGCGCCCGAACCGAACAAGAACAAGTCTTTAGGACTCCAAGTGTCGTCCCTCCGTAGATAGTCCACAGCACGTCCGGATCCGCCTTAAGATTGACCAACTAGAATCGCCCTTAAGGTACTATTATTTTCGGCACTTTATAGGCAAATGTGTGACTGAATTTTTCTCTCAAAAACTCACTTTGAATACTTTGAAACTTGTGTTATAAATTGTGAGCCCTAGCCTCATATTTATAGCGGTATGGAAAGGGAATCGAAATCCTATTCAGATACAAATTAGTCAAACCTAGAATCCTACAAGAACTCTAATTTAATTAATTTATCAAATAGAATTAGGAATTTAATCATTAACCGAACTCTGCATGTTTTAGGAAACGTGCACGAACACAAACACTTGCACACACACGCACGACAACCACGATGGGCCTCATGCGTGCGCGCGAGCAGCAGCCCACTCAGCGCCCGCGCGCGCTGCGCGCTGTGTGCTGCGCGTGCTGTGCGCGCTGCGCGCAGCCTGCTGGGCCTGGCCTTGCTGTTTGTGCGGCGCGCTTGGCTTGCTGGGCGATGGCCTGGCTTCGTGCTAGGCCTCGTCCGGCAGGCCTCGTCCGATGCTTATTCGTACGATGCGCTTCCGATTAAATTTTCCGATTCCGGAATTCATTTCCGATACGAACAATATTTAATATTTCCGATTCCGGAATTAATTTCCGTTTCGAACAAATATTTAATATTTCCGTTTCCGGAATTATTTTCCGATTCCGGTAATATTTCCGATTCTGACAATATTTCCGTTTCCGGCAATATTTCCGATTCTGGCAATATTTCCATTTCCGATAATATTTTCCGATACGTACCATGTTTCCGTTTCCGGCAACATCTACGACTTGGATAATATTTATATTTCCGATACGATCCATATTTCCGTTTTTGGCAATATCATCGTTTCCGGAGTATTCATTTCTTGCCTGTGACGATCTTAGCTCCCACTGAAACCAAGATCCGTCGGTTCCGAATATTCATAGATAGAGTATCTAATGCCATTAGATACTTGATCCGTTTACGTACTATTTGTGTGACCCTACGGGTTCAGTCAAGAGTAAGCTGTGGATTAATATCATTAATTCCACTTGAACTGAAGCGGCCTCTAGCTAGGCATTCAGCTCACTTGATCTCACTGAATTATTAACTTGTTAATTAATACTGAACCGCATTTATTAGACTTAACATAGAATGCATACTTGGACCAAGGGAATTATTTCCTTCAGTCTCCCACTTGTCCTTAGGGACAAGTGTGCATTTCCTAATTCCTTTGTCGCTCGATGCTTGCTCTTGAACATAAGGTAAGAGTTGTCATCCTTATTATGTCCAGAGGTGTTCCTCGGTTTCAGAGTTCAACTGATCAAATAAACAGATAATCATAGCCTATGATTCATCCGAGCACGGCCATGCATTTCACAGTTTCTAGCTCTCCGAGTGGCCTTGTACAACTTTTAAGCATCTCATCCCGATTTATGGGAGGACAATCCCAATCTTGCGATCTTGAGATTAGACTTCGTTTGATAGGTGATTACCTGAGCGTTGCCTTTATAGCCTCCTTTTACGGTGCGACGGTTGGTCAACGTCAAAGCAACCAGTTCTCAAACAAGTAATCTCAAATCACTCAGGTATTGAGGATTTAGTGTCTAATAATTTAATGAAATTTACTTATGACAGACTTTCATCTCTTACAGTAAAGTTTCATAGGTCTTGTCCGATACTAGTCTTCCCAAAGTAAGTATCTATGCAAATGATTATGACATTGCCATGTCCACATAGTTCAAGAAACAGAACTACTAGTCATCTTGCATTCTAATCGTCTAACGTTTTCTATGCGTCCAATTTTATAGAAAACTCTGATTAGGGACCATTTTCAACCTTTGACATTCAAGTTCACTTGATAGACATTTCTTAGTCACAGGACTGGTCCTGACAGTCTATCTTGAATATATCGTCAAATTGAAGGGACTCATCATTTAATAAACCATAAATTAAATGGAAAAATGAATTCCTTTCATTTATTGTGAATGATTAACCAATAATGTTTTACAAAGATTTAAACTCTAAAACTTTAAAACATTAAACAGAGACATCAAAGCCATTCTCCAATATGCTTGATTCCCATAGCTGCAGTGTGCGAGTTGTGCTTCGCTTGCGGCAGAGGTTTAGTTAATGGATCTGATATGTTGTCATCAGTTCCAATTTTGCTTATCTCGACTTCTTTTCTTTCAACGAACTCTCGTAGAAGGTGAAATCTACGAAGTACATGCTTGACTCTCTGGTGGTGTCTAGGCTCTTTTGCCTGTGCAATAGCTCCGTTATTATCACAATACAGGGCTATTGGTCCTTTAATGGAGGGGACTACACCAAGTTCTCCTATGAACTTCCTTAGCCATATAGCTTCCTTTGCTGCTTCATGTGCAGCAATGTACTCCGCTTCAGTTGTAGAATCCGCAATGGTGCTTTGCTTAGCACTTTTCCAGCTTACTGCTCCTCCGTTGAGGCAGAAGACAAACCCAGACTGTGATCTGAAATCATCTTTGTCGGTTTGGAAACTTGCGTCCGTATAGCCTTTAACAATTAATTCATCATCTCCACCATAGACCAGGAAGTCATCTTTGTGCCTTTTCAGGTACTTCAGAATATTCTTGGCAGCAGTCCAATGCGCCTCTCCTGGGTCTGACTGGTATCTGCTCGTAGCACTGAGTGCGTACGCAACATCTGGGCGTGTACATATCATAGCATACATTATTGAACCAATCAATGATGCATATGGAATCCCATTCATTCGTCTACGCTCATCAAGTGTTTTTGGGCACTGAGTCTTGCTTAGAGTCATTCCATGAGACATGGGTAGGTAGCCTCGCTTGGAGTCCGCCATCTTGAACCTATCAAGCACCTTATTGATATAAGTGCTTTGACTAAGTCCAATCATCTTTTTAGATCTATCTCTGTAAATCTTGATGCCCAATATGTACTGTGCTTCTCCTAGATCCTTCATCGAAAAACATTTCCCAAGCCAAATCTTGACAGAGTTCAACATAGGAATGTCATTTCCGATAAGCAATATGTCGTCGACATATAATACTAGGAAAGCAATTTTGCTCCCACTGACCTTCTTGTATACACAATATTCGTCCGCGTTCTTGATGAAACCAAAGTCACTGACTGCTTCATCAAAACGTATATTCCAGCTCCTGGATGCCTGCTTCAATCCGTAGATTGACTTCTTTAGCTTGCATACCTTTTTAGCATTCTTTGGATCCTCAAAACCTTCAGGCTGTGTCATAAACACAGTTTCTGTTAAAACGCCGTTTAAGAAAGCAGTTTTGACATCCATCTGCCATATTTCGTAATCGTAATATGCAGCGATTGCTAACATTATTCGAATAGACTTTAGCATTGCAACTGGTGAAAAGGTTTCATCGTAATCCACACCGTGGACTTGCCTGTAACCTTTTGCAACCAATCTAGCTTTGAAAACTTCAAGTTTCCCATCCTTGTCCTTTTTCAGTTTGAAAACCCATTTGCTTCCAATGGCTTGGTAGCCATCTGGCAAATCGACCAAATCCCATACTTGGTTTTCAGACATGGAGTCTAATTCAGATTGCATGGCTTCTTGCCATTGCTTGGAGCTAGGGCTCGTCATAGCTTGCTTGTAAGTCGCAGGTTCATCACTTTCAAGTAATAGAACGTCATAGCTCTCGTTCGTCAAAATACCTAAGTACCTTTC
Organism: Spinacia oleracea; assembly: GCF_020520425.1. Taxonomy (NCBI): domain Eukaryota; kingdom Viridiplantae; phylum Streptophyta; class Magnoliopsida; order Caryophyllales; family Amaranthaceae; genus Spinacia; species Spinacia oleracea. The sequence continues at coordinate 57,650,673 of NC_079487.1, forward strand.
CGGTTGAGATCTATATCTTTGCGATCTACGCGGGGTAACATTTCTAGATTGACCATGATTCTCACCAGATTCTTCTAAAGATCTCTGAGTTTCATCTTGAATGTCATCTTGAGCATTCTCTAGAGTTTGTTGTTCGACTCGAATTTCTTCGAGGTCTACTTTTCTCCCACTTGTCATTTTGGAAATGTGATCCTTCTCCAAAAAGACACCATCTCGAGCAACAAACACTTTGTTCTCAGATGTATTGTAGAAGTAATACCCCTTTGTTTCCTTTGGATAGCCCACAAGGATACATTTGTCGGATTTTGGATGAAGTTTGTCTGAAATTAATCGTTTGACGTATACTTCACATCCCCAAATCTTAAGAAAAGACACATTTGGAGGCTTTCCAAACCATAATTCGTATGGAGTCTTTTCGACAGCTTTAGACGGAGCTCTATTTATAGTGAGTGCAGCTGTATTTAGTGCATGTCCCCAAAATTCTAATGGAAGTTCGGCCTGACCCATCATTGACCTGACCATGTCTAGCAAGGTTCTGTTCCTCCGTTCTGACACACCGTTCCATTGTGGTGTTCCAGGAGGAGTCAATTCTGATAGAATTCCACATTCTTTCAGATGGTCATCAAATTCATAGCTCAGATATTCACCGCCTCTATCAGACCGCAGTGCCTTAATCTTCTTGCCTAATTGATTCTCTACTTCACTCTGAAATTCCTTGAATTTGTCAAAGGATTCAGACTTATGCTTCATTAGGTAGACATAACCATACCTACTGAAGTCATCAGTGAAAGTGATAAAGTAGCTGAAACCACCTCTAGCATTTGTACTCATTGGTCCACATACATCTGTATGGATTAAACCCAATAGTTCATTTGCTCTTTCTCCAACTTTAGAGAAAGGTTGCTTTGTCATTTTGCCAAGTAAACATGATTCGCATTTACCATAATCCTCTAAGTTAAATGGTTCTAGAATTCCTTCCTTTTGAAGTCTTTCTAAGCGTTTCAAGTTTATATGGCCTAATCGACAATGCCACAGATAGGTGAGATCTGAATCATCCTTTTTGGCCCTTTTGGTATTTATGTTATATACTTGTTTGTCGTGATCTAATAAATAAAGTCCATTGACTAATCTAGCAGATCCATAAAACATCTCTTTAAAATAAAACGAACAACTATTGTCTTTTATTAAAAAGGAAAATCCCTTAGCATCTAAGCAAGAAACTGAAATGATGTTTTTAGTAAGACTTGGAACATGGAAACATTCTTCCAGTTCCAAAACTAGCCCGGAGGGCAACGACAAATAGTAAGTTCCTACAGCTAATGCAGCAATCCGTGCTCCATTTCCCACTCGTAGGTCGACTTCACCCTTGCTTAACTTTCTACTTCTTCTTAGTCCCTGTGGATTGGAACATAAGTGTGAGCCACAACCTGTATCTAATACCCAAGAAGTTGAATTAGCAAGTATACAGTCTATAACGAAAATACCTGAAGATGGAACGACTGTTCCGTTCTTCTGATCTTCCTTTAGCTTTGGACATTCTCTTTTGTAATGGCCTATTCCATCACAATAAAGACAGCTTGATGTGGACTTGTCCTGCTTTGATTTAGCATTGCCCTTGGACTTTCCACCTTTCTTGAATGGTCTCTTTCTAGCCTTGAGTAAATCTTTGGCTTCACAGTCCAGTACTATTTCAGCCTTTCTGACAAGGTGAATAAATTCTGCAACTGTTTCTTCTCTTGGTTCACTTAGGTATAGTTGCTTGAAGCGACCAAACCCACTGTGTAGTGAATTGAGCAAGACAGAGACTGCCATCCTTTCGCTTATTGGTGTTCCTAGTAGACTTAGGCGATCAAAATATGAACACATAAGATCCACATGGAACCTCAGTGGGACGCCTACCCTCTGTTTAGTGCGAAGGAGCTGAACATGTGTTTCTTGGACCTCCATCCTATAACACCTGTTGGGAGAACTAACCTTTAGACCAGACATTGATTCAATCAACTCATGGACGTTCAGGTCCCTGTCCTCCGTACTTCCACGACAGATATCCCTCAGATTCTTGATGAGCGTAAAAGGTTCATAGGCTACAAACCTTCTAGCCCAATCATCAGGGATATTGTTCAGCATGAGACTCATAACCTTTTTGAGATCCGCATCCCAGGCGTAAAACCTCTCAGGGGTCATGTCTCTGGCATAGTAGCTTGGCATGGGATGTGACAGTACATACTCAAGTCCATTGAGTTTGACTATTTCAACTAGCTTAGCTTCCCATTCAAGAAAATTTGTCAAGTTCAGCTTGACCATAAGCTCAGAACCCATGATGATGTTTTGATTGTTGTTTGCCATATTAAAAACTACAATTGAAAAGAATAAACAAATAAATAACCATTCACAGTTTCTCTTAATAAACTTAAATTCTAGCATACATGCATAATTCAGTGTTTATTAAGCATTTTATTCAAATTATGTGTTCCGGCAGGTGTGAATAAAATGATTCCAAGATCCTAAAATCATTGAAGAACTAAGCACAGTTTGTCGACTTAATCCTAGAACATCTTAGGTAAGCAAAAGCCTTTTGCTAATAGTCTAGAAACTATTCTTGGTTGATAGGTACGTCTAAGAACTTATTAGGTAAACCTATCGAATTTGCCACGACATAAAAGGACTCCTTACTTATATCGTTGAGTTTCACCAAAACTAACATGTACTCACAATTATTTGTGTACCTTGCCCCTTTAGGACCAATAAGTAACACCTCGCTGAGCGAAAACTATTACTAGATTGATGTAAAGGATATCCAAGCAAGTGTATATTTTGGCATGGCACCTTTTAACTCAATTTTTAAGTTTGGAACTTAAGGCTCTTACTATGTTGGTTAGATTTTAAGTGAACTAAAATCCTTAATCATGCAACATAATCAAGCTTTTGATCTCATGCATTTTAAGACATATTTAAAACAATAAATAACTTAAAACATGCATAAGATATTTGTGATCTAGTATGGCCCGACTTCATCTTGAAGCTTTGACTTCAAAGTCCGTCTTGAAAATCTCCGTGGGAGGCACCATTTTCTTCAAATAGGATAAGCTATAACTAATTACAACTATTTGATGGTTCGCAGACCATATTTGAATTGAAAAATAACTTTGGTACTTTAGACCAATTACATTCAAATTAATGGTACGCAGACCATATTTTCTATCCTATTTGGGCCATACTAGTCACTTCATAACCTGCAAAACAGTACATATACAATATATACCATTCACCCATTCATTATCATGAATGGCCCACATAGCTGGTTAGTAAAACACATTATGCATCACGTAAACATTTGCATCAATTAATCAAGGGCACCAATAATCTACCAATTATTCAGTCCTTATTAATTCTAATCAAGTTGTTTTAACCTTAAGGATTTGTAGACCTAATCAAGAGTTTATGACTAAAAAGCGCTCCCACTTAAACCAATAAATTCATATGCTTTACCAATTTTAAACATAAAAATGTATTTCTAGTCTAACCGGAAACATACAAATTTAATTAAAATTTAAAGCTCATATCAATTTATAATTGAATCCAAAAATTTAATTTAATTTCAGTCGTATTTAAATTAATTCATGATTTTAATTTTAGTAAAATAATTAGAATAAATAACATTTATTATAATTATAATATTCAAAATTAAAATCCAAGAAAATAATTCAAATTATTAATTTTAAAATTAATTAAAATTACGTGAACTGAAATTTTTCAAATTAAACATTCAAAACGATCTAATCGTAACGCAAACACCCTACGCGTTGCACGCCCATGGGCCGTACGCACACCGCCATTGCTGGCCATGTGCGCGCAGCCCATGCGCTCGTCGCATAGCTGCTGCTTCTCTATCGCAAGCCTCCGCACGCATTGGTGCTCGCTGCGCGCGCCAGCGCTCATCGCACGCGAGCTATCGCTCGCAGTGCGCGCGCGCGACATCGCTCGCTGGGCGCGCGACATCGCTCGCTGGGCGCGCGAGCCATCGCTCGCTGGGCGCGCGACATCGCTCGCTGGGCGCGCGACATCGCTCGCTGGGCGCGCGACATCGCTCGCTGTGCGCGCGAGCCATCGCTCGCTGGGGCGCGACATCGCTCGCTGGGCGGGCGACATCGCGCGCTGTGCGCGCGAGTAATGCTGGGCGCAGCGCTCGTGGCACGCGAGCTTGCGCTCGCTGCGCGCGAGGCTGCGCGCTCTTGTGCGAGGCAGTGCGCGTTGTGGCGCAGCTCGCTTGCTGCCCACACGCGACTGCCTTGGCTCGCCCTTCGCCCATGCCCATTCGTTCATTGCTCGTGGCACACGACACAAGGCAGGGCTGCTGCCTTGTGCTCGTGCACTACGCCCTTGCTCATTGCATTCGTGCCGCACGGGCGACGAGCTCCCTTGCTCGTCGTCGCATGCCCGCATTATACAACACCCCTTAAGGGTAACACGAAGCGTCCATTGCTTCGTGCGTGCAAGTTTTATGAACGAATCGCATAAAATTTAAAATTTATATTTAAAATTAATGACAAATTAATAAATAATATTAATTTCATAATTTTAGGGCGAAAAAATCGAAAATTTATTATCCAATTGATTTCCGATTGTTATGGATTCAAGTCTAGGTCATAAAAATTTAAAATTTATCGTAAATTTACAATTTTTATGGTGGTTTTTAATCATAGGTTTCTAATTAAATTACAATTAATTATGAAAATCAAATTAATTCTAAATTATTCTAATTTTCAACAAATTAATCATAATTACAAATTAGATTGCATAATTAACAAGACTAGGCATTCAAACTTGTTAAACATATGCAGTAGGTCAATCAAAAATTCAAGATTTATCAACAAGAATTGCAAATATTTAATTTAACATCTTAAATTTACGAAATTTTGCATTCGAAAAACTAAAACCTTCGAAAAGTCATAGTTAGGCTTCGAATTTGAGAATTCTAATGTTATGTTTATAGGAGTCGTTGATTGCAGATGAGCTATTTGCAATCATGTTATCTTCTTCATACTTTCTTACCAGTAGGTCGTAGACTCTTCTAATGATCATGTTATCTTCTCTATATCATTATTAGCCAAGGCTATGCAATCGTGTGTCTATTTGGTGAATTAAACTCGTTTTTCTGTTTCCTAGTTGCACTATCAAGGATTCCTGAATCTGTTGAATTCAAATTAAAATTTGTTTGGAATTTCAGTAATTGTTGTTTTGTTCAAGTCCCATGTGTTTCAGGATTGGTTTATTTAAAAACTTAGAGGTGCTAAGAAAGTAAGAAGAGCTGAAAACGTGTACTTGTGTACCAGGAGTTTGTTTCCTAATTAGATTAGGTTTAGTCTTCTTATTTCAGAATCTTTTTAAGGACTAGGTATTAGATATGTAATTTGTTAAGGAGGTAGTTGTGAGGTTATGATACATATGACAATTCATAAATCATGCGGAAAAACCATAAACCCAGGAAAACATATTATTTACACATAATCATTTAGCATAGAATAGATGCATACTCTTTGTTGCGTGCCTTCCCTAGCTGCGCCCGAACCGAAAAAGAACAAGTCTTTAGGACTCCAAGTGTCGTCCCTCCGTAGATAGTCCACAGCACGTCCGGATCCGCCTTAAGATTGACCAACTAGAATCGCCCTTAAGGTACTATTATTTTCGGCACTTTATAGGCAAATGTGTGACTGAATTTTTCTCTCAAAAACTCACTTTGAATACTTTGAAACTTGTGTTATAAATTGTGAGCCCTAGCCTCATATTTATAGCGGTATGGAAAGGGAATCGAAATCCTATTCAGATACAAATTAATCAAACCTAGAATCCTACAAGAACTCTAATTTAATTAATTTATCAAATAGAATTAGGAATTTAATCATTAACCGAACTCTGCATGTTTTAGGAAACGTGCACGAACACAAACACTTGCACACACACGCACGACAGCCACGATGGGCCTCATGCGTGCGCGCGAGCAGCAGCCCACTCAGCGCCCGCGCGCGCTGTGCGCGCTGTGCGCTGCGCGTGCTGTGCGCGCTGCGCGCTGCGCGCAGCCTGCTGGGCCTGGCCTTGCTGTTTGTGCGGCGCGCTTGGCTTGCTGGGCGATGGCCTGGCTTCGTGCTGGGCCTCGTCCGGCAGGCCTCGTCCGATGCTTATTCGTACGATGCGCTTCCGATTAAATTTTCCGATTCCGGAATTCATTTCCGATACGAACAATATTTAATATTTCCGATTCCGGAATTAATTTCCGTTTCGAACAAATATTTAATATTTCCGTTTCCGGAATTATTTTCCGATTCCGGTAATATTTCCGATTCTGACAATATTTCCGTTTCCGGCAATATTTCCGATTCTGGCAATATTTCCATTTCCGATAATATTTTCCGATACGTACCATGTTTCCGTTTCCGGCAACATCTACGACTTGGATAATATTTATATTTCCGATACGATCCATATTTCCGTTTTTGGCAATATCATCGTTTCCGGAGTATTCATTTCTTGCCTGTGACGATCTTAGCTCCCACTGAAACCAAGATCCGTCGGTTCCGAATATTCATAGATAGAGTATCTAATGCCATTAGATACTTGATCCGTTTACGTACTATTTGTGTGACCCTACGGGTTCAGTCAAGAGTAAGCTGTGGATTAATATCATTAATTCCACTTGAACTGAAGCGGCCTCTAGCTAGGCATTCAGCTCACTTGATCTCACTGAATTATTATCTTGTTAATTAATACTGAACCGCATTTATTAGACTTAACATAGAATGCATACTTGGACCAAGGGCATTATTTCCTTCAGTAGTGAGGTACTAGGACAGTTTATTAAGATTATTTCAGCTCTTTGCTTGTAATTTTCAGATTTTGAGATAAATATTCAGGAATTTTTTCAAAAATTCTTTTGTGGAAGGAGAGACTTTTAACTAAAGAGTCTGTTGTAAATCGGTGAGTAAAACAAGATTAAAGACACTTGTGGGCCAGTGAAAACACTGAAAATTAGATCAGGTAGATTAATTGCATTTAGTGAGTGAAGCTCATATAATCAATCTAAACCCTTTCTAATTTGTCCCTTAGGGGAGTAAAGCCTTTGAATTTGAATTAGAACCCTAGGGTTTTGGCAGTTGAGTAAAGATTGTTATAGATCGGACACCAAAACACAGCAAATCTACATCACTTATAAAACACAAGATGTCCATATTACTCTTATTTCAAACAACTACCCCCACTGCAACCCTCACAGCCCATATAAGCTGATGCAACCTCCTTTTTCTTTACCATTACATACCTTATTATGATAATACTAAATCTAAGCTTCTACCTTCTAATTTCACCATCATCCATAAATAATCGACAACTATTAAGCTTGTTTCAGCTATCAGTTTATCTATAAAGCATTAAACGCAGTTAACTCCATATGAAATTACCTTGCTTTTGGAAATAGTGTCAAAGTCTCATGTCTCGGCCTGCTTTTCACCATTGCCGCCAGAATCATCAGTAATCTACAAAAAGAATTTTAATATGTAAATTAGATATGACACATTTCAGGGCTAAATAACATTGACTGGTTTAAATTTTACAAGAAGAACACCACAATCAAAATGTGAAAGAATATCAGGACAACAAAATTATATGGGTTATGCTATTGTAAAATCAAGTAGAACGTAGTCTTATTAATAACAACATAATTCAATAATGTGCACGGAAAAGAGACAATAAGATGCACAAGTGGATATAATGAAAGGAAAACCTGATTTTTTTTCTACTTTGAGCAAGATCCCATTGGCCAAAATGAATTCCCTGGACTGTGCATAGTAAATTAATAAGAAATGAGTTGAGTGGACATGCATTCCACCAAACCGGTTACCAATTTTCAGTGTACTAAACAGGAAACAAAATATTAAAAAATATTATGAAAACCATTTAACTGCTCACTTGCTGTTGTTTTGAAGCATCTAGGAGAAAATAAACAGAGCCAACCCCACTAGCCAAAGTTTTTTCATACAGGCCCTGTTGACGAGAAGAAAAAATAAGGAATTACATGATACAATCAGAGAAGGAGAGCTTGAGTAGACACACTTCCCTTTATCTGAAATCCATAAAGATCAACTTAGGATTCTTACCTCATTCCTATCCCGCGTCTGTTTGTATCCAAGAGCAACACGTGTAACAAAAATGACGAGGGCGCTCACATAAATGATATCTAGCAGTAAATATGACCTAAGAAGAATTTACACAAGGCTCAAGAACTTACCAATGCTATGTAACAGAAGCAGGTATGGGTCCAAAGTGGCCAACATCAGTTGAGAAGGTTAAAGAAAAACACGGAGAATGGTGAAGGGAAAGAAGGAGATTATAAGATGAGATGAAATTTTCCCTAAATGAGCCAACCGTGAGCCATATGCTTTGACTTACACTTAAAAACTTTGGACACAATTGGAGGGAGCTCGAAGATCATTTTATTGTACGCCAACTCAATAAGATAGCATGAACTAAACGAGGCTTTAATGAGGCATAGTTTAACATTGCTCTGGACTTACAAATAAGGATCAAGCTAAAACTTTTATGATATGAAAAGCGAGTGAATGTATCCATCGTAAGACTAGAAAACACCTATGAAGTCCCTGTAGTGGCGAATCCCCCTTCTTTCATAATTGTTTAATGAAAGAAAGAATCCCTTTGAAAGAGGTTTATCTTGTTTCGGGCCTTTGGATCAGAGGATATTTCCTAAGCAAGAGCTCATTCTTCCAGAAACACCAGAAAAGACAAGCAGTATTAGCAAGCAGAGGATAATATACTCAATCACCTCGTCAAGATTTGTTTCACATGTCTCCTTTATCACGAAGCTTAACTTCCAGAATTGTGTTTTGAGTAATGATATAGGTGGTTCTTTAGGCTTGTGGAACTATTAGTCTATTATCATAACAACTACTTATATTAAAGAAACAAAAGCTTGTAGATTTGAAAGATATTGCTCATGTTGGAAATATTCTGACAGTTTAACTGTCACCTAATGTCCTGATGTAACAGACCAACAACGATATACTAGACAATACGATACTTCTACGCATAGTACTTGTGCGTTCAAGCTTTTCAACATTAGTGGACAACTATTGTAAAAAGTAATGCAACTCAATGATATTACCCACACAATTTATAATATGTTGACAGATTTGGTATCCTTTTAACTTAAACTCAGGTGTCCTCTTTCTTGTTTGCAGCAATAAATTGGCCCTAGGATTCTTTGATTACTTCCAAGCATGTCTACTAACTTATTACTCCATAATAAATTAGTAGACATGCTTGGTTAATTTAAACTAACAAATCACATGTGCCAAGATATCACTTGTGCCACAATATTCGTGTTTTTAAGTTCTTATCTACTAAGCAACTATAGCAACTGAAATGCAACAACCCAAATAAGGTTGCAAAACATACAAAATCAGCTCTCCGATTAGCAAAGCTTGTAGCACCACTACACACTCATAATCAACTAATCTAATTACAGTCATCAATCGAAAGACATTTTAATTCCTTAATTTTACGCGAAAGCACCATTTGTAAGTGTAACCTTGCTGACAGACAGTATACCAGATAGATGCTCAGAAAACAGAAATTACTCAAGTTTGATCGAGGAGCCTAACAGAAAGCATAACCAGCCAGGAAAGGTGCTAGAGAGAAAAGCTCGAGCTAAGACACCTAATAGAACATCATATTATTAATGGAATGTATACTTTTAATTTGTTAGGAAAACAAAGCAGAAGAGCTAAAACTTTGTCTGCGATTCTTCCTGTTGTTGGAGAGTTGCAGGATTTGAAGGCGGGAATGAGAATTCAGTGCTTATCTTTCAAAGCAGGGTTACATTCTCATGGTTATGTTCTTGTTGGTCTCATGGTTATGTTCTTACGGGTCTTGTGCATAAAAGAAAAGGTGCAAATTTAAGCTAAAATTTTATGAATAACTCGGCTAGTGCAAATTACAAATGTGCAGATGAATTATTATTATTGATGATTTTGTAAAAGCAGTGAAATTACAATATATCGATGATTTTGTAAAAGCATTGAAATTTAAACAGCCATTAAACAACAACATATATCGATGATTTTGTAAAAGCATTGAAATTTAAACAGCCATTAAACAACAACATCCAGCATCTATGTTACTCTATAAATAGAACAATAAGCAGCAACATAAAACACTTAAGATCGATATACAACAAAAATGAATAAAAACAAAACCAATATAAACTAAAAGTAATTAAAATACAACCACGAAACTAGCTAGATATTAACCCTAAATTAAAACATAATAACAATATGCTGAATTCTTGTATAAATCTGTTAAATTGCCATAAAATTACTATGAGTATGTAGAAAAGAAATAACAAACACAAAAATTCCGGCAACAAAAGTTTCAAACAAAACAAACAAACCTTCACGAATTTCTTGAGTGAATTGGGCGAATCTATCTGGAAAACCAAAGAAGCTGTAGCTCTACAACCCACAACTCAGACGAATTTCTCCAGAAAAAAAAAACTAATTCATAGAAACTTGAGATGGTTTTGTTTGGACAATTGTGAAGACCCCTTAACCTGAGATTTCCAGCCTTAAATATTAATAGGAATAAGAGGATTGCTACAGATTTTGAACAAATTTGAGGGATTTTGCTTTAGGTAACAGATTGAAGACGAAGTATAGGGGATTCTGAGAGCTTGAGCTTTTAAGTAGGAACGTTTTTAATGAAACTAAGCAGTTGATTTTGGGGGTGTAGGTTGAGTCGGTTGTTTGAGGGATCTGATAATCGTGGAGTAGGGTGTGGGAGCAGGGATAAGAGAATTAGGCGGGATATTTTGGGCGAAATATTTGGGAAAAAATTTCCTTTGCGGACTTACAAACACGTGGGTTCCACTTTTATTTAATTTTTAATTTTTTTTTGTAAATAGCGACGCTTTAGTACGTCGTAATATGTTGCGACTCTGTAAAGAGTCGCAATTTGCAAAGTAATATTCGCGGTCCGAAATCTCTTGCGACCCTTTGTTACACCGTCGCAATTAATCCGTCTAAATATGTACCCTTTTCTTGTGGTGATTGGTTGCAAAAGGTTACAGGCAAGTCCACGGTGTGGATTACGATGAAACCTTTTCACCAGTTGCAATGCTAAAGTCTATTCGGATAATGTTAGCAATCGCTGCATATTACGATTACGCAGATGGATGTCAAAACCGCTTTCTTAAACGGCGTTTTAACAGAAACTGTGTTTATGACACAGCCTGAAGGTTTTGAGGGTCCAAAGAATGCTAAAAAGGTATGCAAGCTAAAGAAATCAATCTACGGATTGAAGCAGGCATCCAGGAGCTGGAATATACGTTTTGATGAAGCAGTCAGTGACTTTGGTTTCATCAAGAACGCAGACGAATCTTGTGTATACAAGAAGGTCAGTGGGAGCAAAATTTCTTTCCTAGTATTATATGTCGATGACATATAACTTATCGGAAATGACATTCCTATGTTGAACTCTGTCAAGATTTGGCTTGGGAAATGTTTTTCGATGAAGGATCTAGGAGAAGCACAGTACATATTGGGCATCAAGATTTACAGAGATAGATCTATAAAGATGATTGGACTTAGTCAAAGCACTTATATCAATAAGGTGCTTGATAGGTTCAAGATGGCAGACTCCAAGCGAGGCTACCTACCCATGTCTCATGGAATAACTCTAAGCAAGACTCAGTGCCCAAAAACACTTGATGAGCGTAGACGAATGAATGGGATTCCATATGCATCATTGATTGGTTCAATAATGTATGCTATGATATGTACACACCCGGATGTTGCGTACGCACTCAATGCTACGCGCAGATACCAGTCAGACCCAGGAGAGGCACATTGGACTGCTGCCAAGAATATTCTGAAGTACCTGAAAAGGCACAAAGATGACTTCCTGGTCTATGGTGGAGATGATAAATTAATTGTTAAAGGCTATACGGACGCAAGTTTCCAAACCGACAAAGATGATTTCAGATCACAGTCTGGGTTTGTCTTCTGCCTCAACGGAGGTGCAGTAAGCTGGAAAAGTGCTAAGCAAAGCACCATTGCGGATTCTACAACTGAAGCAGAGTACATTGCTGCACATGAAGCAGCAAAGGAAGCTATATGGCTAAGGAAGTTCATAGGTGAACTTGGTGTAGTCCCCTCCATTAAAGGACCAATAGCCCTGTATTGTGATAAAAACGGAGCTATTGCACAGGCAAAGGAGCCTAGACACCACCAAATAGTCAAGCATGTACTTCGTAGATTTCACCTTCTACGAGAGTTCGTTGAAAGAAAAGAAGTCGAGATAAGCAAGATTGGAACTGATGACAACATATCAGATCCATTGACTAAACCTCTGCCGCAGGCGAAGCACAACTCGCACACTGCAGCTATGGGAATCAAGCATATTGGAGAATGGCTTTGATGTCCTTGTTTGATGTTTTAAAGTTTTAGAGTTTAATACTTTGTAAAACATTATTGGTTAATCATTCACAATAAATGAATAAAATTCATTTTTCTATTTAATTTGTGGTTTATTAAATGATGAGTCCCTTCAATTTGACAAAATATTCAAGATAGACTGTCAGGACCAGTCCTGTGACTAAGAAATGTCTATCAAGTGAACTTGAATGTCAAAAGTTGAAAATGGTCCCTGGTCGGAGTTTTCTATAAAATTGGACGCATAGAAAACGTTAGACGACTAGAATGCAAGATGACTAGTAATTCTGTTTCTTGAACTATGTGGACATGGCAATGTCATAATCATTTGCATAGATACTTACTTTGGGAAGACTAGTATCGGACAGACCTATGAAACTTTACTGTAAGAAATGAAAATCTATCATAAGTAAATTTCATTAAAATTATTAGACACTAAATCCTCAATACCTGAGTGATTTGAAATTACTTGTTTGAGAACTGGTTACTTTGACGTTGACCAACCGTCGCACCGTAAAAGGAGGCTATAAAGGCAACGCTCAGGTAATCACCTATCAAACGAAGTCTAATCTCAAGATCGCAAGATTGGGATTGCCCTCCCATAAATCGGGATGAGATGCTTAAAAGTTGTACGAGGCCACTCGGAGAGCTAGAAACTGTAAAATGCATGGCCGTGCTCGGATGAATCATAGGCTATGATTATCTGTTTATTTGATCAGTTGAACTCTGAAACCGAGAAACACCTCTGGACATAATAAGGATAACAACTCTTACCTTATGTTCAAAAGCAAGCATCGAGCGACAAAGGAATTGGGTAAATGCACACTTGTCCCTAAGGACAAGTGGGAGACTGAAGGAAATAGTGCCCTTGGTCCAAGTATGCTGAAGGAAATATGTCCTGCACCCAAGGTGCATTAAGTCTAATACCAAGGTTCATATTAATTGCGAACAATTAATTCAGTGAGATCAAGTTATCGGAACAGCTAGCTGGAGCAATGCTTCCGATCAATGAGTTCTAATGGATATTGAACTCACAACTTACTCTTGACTGAACCTACAAGGTCACACCAATGACACGTAACAGATCACCGGATTAAATGAATCGGAAATTCATTTAATAGCTTTTCGGGATTTAAGTTGGAAACGTATTATACGATACGACCTTGCATCGGAATCGTATATCGTATCGCGAATATTCGTAAGCTAGGCGAAACGAATAAATCGTATCGTACGATGGTGATTCGTCGTATACGAAACGATAAATAATATATCGGAAATATATTAAACGCGGATACGAGGAGCGGCCCACGAGCCGAGTGCACGAAGCACTCAAGGCCCATGGGCGCGCGCGCAAGGCAAGCAAGCAAGGCGACACAAACAGCGCTGGCCCATGGCCGAGCAGCAGTGTGCGCGCGCGGGCCATGACCACGACACAGCAGCAGCAGCGCGGCCCACGGCCCAGCTCGATGTGCGTGTCCGTGTGATGCTGCGCGGGCTTGCTAGCCGGCCTTGCCTTATGGCTTGGTCGGTTAGTAAGGTTATGTAAATAACCTTATGACCTAATTTCCAACTACTGCAATCACAATTCAGATTACACACAACCCTAGGAGAAAACAGAGAACCCTAATTCTCTCTGCGCCTCCATAGTGTGTTCATCCCAAAAGGCAAATCTCTTGATCAATTGTCTAAGCTACGACAATCAAGACGGATCTGATCGTGTCGGTGAACCAAGTAGAGGAACGACAAGTGGAGTTCTTTGTTCGTGTTCGTTGACGGATTATTGTGGAAAACACGCTTCGAATGTAAGTTTGCTTAATCTGTGCTTTATACATGTTTCCTGGCTTTGGGGATTGTTCCGCACATGTTATTATGTTTAACTGTATTCCCCTACAGTGGTATCATGAGCCTTATATATTCAAAGCATGAATTAGCATGATTATTATTGTTTTTGCATTGTCGAAATTTTTGGAATTTTTGTTGATTTTTCGGAATTTTTTCGAATTATGGGATTAATTGGGAAATTGGCAGTTCCGAAATCAAAAATATTCGCTTTTTCGATTTTTAAAACCCTAATCTGGTGGAAAACGATTTTCAAAGATCAACTCATGAGAATACAATTGCGAAAACAGGCCACGAAGCATCGTTTTTTGGGCGTTTTTGTTAATTTTTCATTAAAAATTAAATGTGTCGGACAGTAATTCAATTAAAAGGTCGACCTAAACTACTCGGAATTGCTTGAAATTTTGACAAAATGTTGCTGGGTATATTCTTGATCTATGGTAAAAATTTTAGATTTTTCCGATAAGTATAAACCCTAATTTTGCCTTTCCCCAATTCGTAAAATTTACAACCCTAATTGAATTTTAATTAATTTTGGATTAAAAATTCGGTTAATTGGGGTAGGGGGTATTATTTCATGGGTCAGTGGCTAATTTTAAAAATTATTGGATTAAAATTTTGAATGGTTTCGTTAAATTTAAACGCACTTAAACTAAATTATTAATAATCTGAAATATAATTGTTTATGAACGATATAAAGTTTCGGATTTTATTAATTAAAAGTTCAAACTTTAAATGTTGATTCGTTCGTTCTTAAAATTTTGAATATTGTTAGCCCTTGATTTAATAATTTTACGAAATTGGATTGTCGTTAAAGTTTATTGAATCGTTAAAAATCGTTGTTTTTCGAAAATAAAAATCGTAACTTTTTTGAAAAATAAAATTAATGCAAGTTCGTGAAATTAAATTTAATTTTAATTAAGTTGGTCCGTATCACGAACCAAAAACACGAACACATGTGTGTGGTGGGCGTGTGGCTCGACGAGCCATGCGAGCTACCGTGCGCAATCGAGTCGCAGCAACGCGGCCAGCAGCATGCACGCTGCGTGTCGCGCGCACTGGGCGAGAGGTCAAGGGCGTGTGTTGCGCGCATTGTAGGGCGCAAGCCCTTGCGATGGTGCAGGGATGCGCTACGACGAGTCGAGCAAGGCACGTAGGGCAGCAGCGATGCTGCGGGTACGCGTGCGCTGGCATGCGATGGGTGCGGGGTATGCTCGCATGCCTCGTAGGCCATGCGACGGCTGCGATGGCTGCGGGCTATGCTCGTGTGCATCGTAGGCCACGCAATGCTAATGGGCTGGGTGCAAGCCTAGCCCAAGTAAGCACATGACAATTTTTTTTTATTGGGCTTGACTTATTTGCATTCATTTGGGCTAACGGGATATTTAATTTAATATTTTATCTGCTTGGGCCGGACCGCGAGTTTTAATTTAATATTTCATAATTAATTATCCGGAATAATTATTGGTTTGAGTGGGAGCCACTAAATGAAATTAAAATGAAATAATTATGTTAATTGTTTCGTAGGTCGCATTATTTTAATTAAATTCAATTTTAATTAGAATAAAGTCTAAGGATTAATAATTTGGAAATTGATTAATCTTTTAGGACGCGTTTATGTGAACGTGAATTTTAATTAATTCACATAAATACTTGCATATCAACATGGGCCATTCTTTTTAGCATACGAATGGGTGAATGCGTAGAATATATATTTTATGCAATGCAGGTACTCCAAGTGACTAGTATGGCCAAATTTAGGATAGTTAAATACGGTCTGCGCACCGTTCTATCTTTGAATGTAAATTTTTAAATATGGTCTGCGTACCATGGAAATTTTGATGTAATTTATTATTTTCAAGTATTTCTAGTTTAGAACTTTAAGTTAGCATTTGAACGAAGATTCAAGACAATGCCAAGCTAACAAGGAGGTGATAAAGATTGGATGCTTCAAGACAAGAAGTTTTGGGCCATACTAGATCACCATTTATTTATGCACTTCTATATATATATTATGCGTGAATGTATGAATGTATGTATGCTTTGCATGAACAGGTTGTTTCCTATGAATCGATTAGTTTTAAGTTCACTAAATAATCGAACCAACATAGAAACAACTAGGTCCAAGTAATATTGAGTTTAAAAATTGCCTTCCAAATCAACACGTACAAAAATCTAGGGATCTAAGATAGTAGGTTTACGCTAAAGCGAGGTGCTATTTTAGTTGACTTAGGTGGTAAGGCGTCCTAAAGGAGCACGTTGATTGTGGTTACAACTCAAACAACAATGGCATTAAGTTGTGGCAATGGGATAAATTATGGCATTAATTTATTAACCAAGAGTAATTTGGAGATTACTAGCAATAGGTTTTGCTTACCTAAAATCTTAAACTACTTAAGACATGCTAAAGCTGCTTAAGGATTTAGGACTTTTGGGGTCTTGGAATCGTTTCATTCATTTAGGACCATGTTTTTGCTTTTTGCATGAATGAAATGTTTTAATAGCTTTAATGATTGCATGTTTTGCTTTTATTTCAAGTTATTAAAGTATGATAAATGTTTTTCTTTGCTAGTTCATTTTGTAGAATAGTCAATCTTCAACCTTATTGCATTCGGACAATAGAACTGCAATATTTCCTCGATCGATTGGTAACTATTTTGAGAGCGATTCTCAAAGAAAAGGAGAATGAGAGCGTATCTTGAATGCTATTTTCTTAAAGTGATCTTCATGGTTGTTTTCAAACTAGAATTTGAATGGTAGACCGATTGGACCTCATATATTCAGAATACTGGGTAATTTTGAAATAATGAAGTATTGAGTTAAAGACTCATGTATAACCAATGGTTAACAACCAATTTTCTTTTGATTCGATGATGAATTAGACTCATTGGATATTGTCATTCAAAGTGAACAAAAGAAAGGAACTTTGTAAGCGTAACAAAGTAAGAAGATCAAGCAAAGAGTAAAATCTTTAGGACTATAAGAAAACGTGCTAGAAGGAATAGGAAAAGGGGAACAAAAGAAATGAATTCAATATTCAATTTCTACCTTGAAGTTTATGTTAAAGAGAAACGACTTAGCAAATAAACTCCTATGGTATTAGATTACCGCTTGAGGTTCTAAACTCTTGTTAAGAACTCAAATTCCGGGAGCTAAGTCTGGTTATAGACCTACAAGTGGGAAATGAAGCAAAGTTGTGCTACATTGATTATAGGGTCATCATGTTTGTTTTAAAGTCCTTCTAAAGGCTGGAACTTAATGGTATTATGTTCCATTAATCATCATAATCAATTTCTGTTTGGACAACGGAAAGACTCACATTCAAAGTAAACAAAAACATTCGTTGAGTGTTTATTTGAATGAAATGGTCATTTAAGGGTTGAGTCATATGATTGATTAATAAACAAACGAATCTCTTCAAACTCAAACTTCAGAAGGTTCAAATCAAACACTTTGATTTGTGTTCCACATATCTTTGGCAATGTCATACGACCATATCAACAAGACAACATTCCAAGATTCCATGGCATGGATTTCTGAAAGTTGGTTAATTTAAGACACGTGGGTCTTGCTTGTTGAACATGACATAGAAATGGACTATTGTTAGAAGTTTCTAGACAATAAAGTTCATGGGCCAAAGATGGATTTTATGACTTACCTATTTCACAAGAATTTGAGAAAATATGGCTATATTTACTCAACGTGAAATATGTGAAATGCTTCAATGCGATTCACAAAAGAGTATAAAATCAACTTGGCAAGAATTTTGGAACATCTAGGCTGGGTCAAGGTGATGTTTGCATGAGCCAAGAAAGATTATCTAGATTGTTTATATGGCATTATAACAATCGAAGCTCCATAAGAATATGGTATGTCCAAATGGAGAAATCGGAATCTATTTCGATTAACGATAATCACGACTATTTTCCTATATAGTTTCTAAATGATACTCTCAAGTGACTTTCGCACTAAACAAAGTTGTCAAAGCTAAGGATAAGATGTCATAAGGATTGAACTTCGGTTCAGTACATCTTTTCAGTACATATATATCTAGGGTTGTGGAACCCAGTGGGAGTTAGTGTTTCATCAAACAAACTCAAGGATAGATATATGTTTCTTTATGAGCGACTCATAGAAATAAAAGGTATTGATTCTACCACATATCTGAGAACATATGGTTGTTGCTCTAGATAATGTCTTTTAGGAAACCATCATATTTCCAAAAAGGAAAGTGGGAGAAAAATGACCTCGAATGGACTTCGACTCAAGCAACAAACAAATGTAGGATACTTAGGAGTCTTTGGAAAAGCTCCTTACTTAGAAGCCTTTGGAAGAGCTTCAGGAAGACTTTGGAAGTGCTTCAAGAGAATCCTAAAACTCAAAGGACTTGAGTAATGTCTTTATAGACACTAACGTTTGATGTTCAATACCTAGGTAAATCGTATAAGGAATAGAATTCAACCAAGATAGATACATAGATATCTTGATGAATGAAAACTATGAAGACTTTGGAAAGTGCTTCAAAAACATACGACTTACAGGTTAGCTACGACGAAATAAAATTCCCAAGTATGGTTTGAGGCCATCAAATGTTAGGTTATGATACATATGATATTACATAAATCATGCGGAAACAACCATTAACCCAGGAATACATATTATTTACACATAATCATATAGCATAATTTAGATGCATACTCTTTGTTGCGTGCCCTCCCTAGCTGCGCCCGAACCGAACAAGAACAAGTCTTTAGGACTCCAAGTGTCGTCCCTCCGTAGATAGTCCACAGCACGTCCGGATCCGCCTTAAGATTGACCAACTAGAATCGCCCTTAAGGTACTAGAATTTTCGGCACTTTTGAGCAAGATGTGTGATTGAATTTTTCTCTCAAAAACTCACTTTGAATACTTTGAAACTCGTTATAAATTGTGAACCCAGGCCACATATTTATAGGGGTATGGAAAGGGAATTGGAATCCTATTCAGATACAAATTAATTAAACCTAGAATCCTACAAGAACTCTAATTAATTAATTTATCTAATAGAATTAGGAATTTAATCATTAACCGAACTCTGCATGCTTTAGGAATCGTGCATGAACACAAACACTCACGCACACACACACGGCAGCCACGATGGGCCGCCCATGCGCGTGCGTGCGAGCAGCAGCCCACGCAGCGAGGCCTACGCAAGCAACAAGCCCACGTAGCTCCTGCGCGCGCTGCGCGCGCTGTGCGCGCTGCCTCGGCCTGCTGGGCCTGGCCTTGCGCTGGGCCTGGCGTGGCCTTGGCTGTTCGTGTGGCGCGCTTGGCTTGCTGGGCGATGGCCTGGCTTCGTGCTGGGCCCTCGTCCGGCAGGCCTCGTCCGATGCTTATTCGTACGATACGCTTCCGATTAAATTTCCGATTCCGGAATTCATTTCCGATACGATCAATATTTAATATTTCCGATTCCGGAATTAATTTCCGTTTCGAACAAATATTTAATATTTCCGTTTCCGGAATTATTTTCCGATTCCGATAATATTTCCGATTCTGGCAATATTTCCGATTCTGGCAATATTTCCATTTCCGATAATATTTCCGTTTCCGGTAATATTTCCATTTCCGGTAATATTTCCGTTTCCGGTAATATTTCCGTTTCCGATAATATTTCCATTTCCGATAATATTTCCGTTTCCGGTAATATTTCCGATTCTGGCAATATTTCCATTTCCGATAATATTTTCCGATACGTACCATGTTTCCGTTTCCGGCAACATCTACGACTTGGATAATATTTATATTTCCGATACGATCCATATTTCCGTTTCCGGCAATATCATCGTTTCCGGAGTATTCATTTCTTGCCTGTGACGATCTCAGCTCCCACTGAAACCAAGATCCGTCGATTCCGAATATTCATAGATGGAGTATTTAATTCCATTAAATACTTGATCCGTTTACGTACTATTTGTGTGACCCTACGGGTTCAGTCAAGAGTAAGCTGTGGATTAATATCATTAATTCCACTTGAACTGAAGCGGCCTCTAGCTAGGCATTCAGCTCACTTGATCTCACTGAATTATTAACTTGTTAATTAATACTGAACCGCATTTATTAGACTTATCATAGAATGCATACTTGGACCAAGGGCATTATTTCCTTCAGTCTCCCACTTGTCCTTAGGGACAAGTGTGCATTTCCTAATTCCTTTTGTCGCTCGATGCTTGCTCTTGAACATAAGGTAAGAGTTGTCATCCTTATTATGTCCAGAGGTGTTCCTCGGTTTCAGAGTTCAACTGATCAAATAAACAGATAATCATAGCCTATGATTCATCCGAGCACGGCCATGCATTTCACAGTTTCTAGCTCTCCGAGTGGCCTTGTATAACTTTTAAGCATCTCATCCTGATTTATGGGAGGACAATCCCAATCTTGCGATCTTGAGATTAGACTTCGTTTGATAGGTGATTACCTGAGCGTTGCCTTTATAGCCTCCTTTTACGGTGCGACGGTTGGTCAACGTCAAAGCAACCAGTTCTCAAACAAGTAATCTCAAATCACTCAGGTATTGAGGATTTAGTGTCTAATAATTTAATGAAATTTACTTATGACAGACTTTCATCTCTTACAGTAAAGTTTCATAGGTCTTATCCGATACTAGTCTTCCCAAAGTAAGTATCTATGCAAATGATTATGACATTGCCATGTCCACATAGTTCAAGAAACAGAACTACTAGTCATCTTGCATTCTAATCGTCTAACGTTTTCTATGCGTCCAATTTTATAGAAAAATCCGATTAGGGACCATTTTCAACCTTTGACATTCAAGTTCACTTGATAGACATTTCTTAGTCACAGGACTGGTCCTGACAGTCTATCTTGAATATATCGTCAAGTTGAAGGGACTCATCATTTAATAAATCACAAATTAAATGGAAAAATGAATTCTTTTCATTTATTGTGAATGATTAACCAATAATGTTTTACAAAGATTTAAACTCTAAAACTTTAAAACATTAAACAGAGACATCAAAGCCATTCTCCAATATGCTTGATTCCCATAGCTGCAGTGTGCGAGTTGTGCTTCGCTTGCGGCAGAGGTTTAGTTAATGGATCTGATATGTTGTCATCAGTTCCAATTTTGCTTATCTCGACTTCTTTTCTTTCAACGAACTCTCGTAGAAGGTGAAATCTACGAAGTACATGCTTGACTCTCTAGTGGTGTCTAGGCTCTTTTGCTTGTGCAATAGCTCCGTTATTGTCACAATACAGGGCTATTGGTCCTTTAATGGAGGGGACTACACCAAGTTCACCTATGAACTTCCTTAGCCATATAGCTTCCTTTGCTGCTTCATGTGCAGCAATGTACTCCGCTTCAGTTGTAGAATCCGCAATGGTGCTTTGCTTAGCACTTTTCCAGCTTACTGCTCCTCCGTTGAGGCAGAAGACAAACCCAGACTGTGATCTGAAATCATCTTTGTCGGTTTGGAAACTTGCGTCCGTATAGCCTTTAACAATTAATTCATCATCTCCACCATAGACCAGGAAGTCATCTTTGTGCCTTTTTAGGTACTTCAGAATGTTCTTGGCAGCAGTCCAATGCGCCTCTCCTGGGTCTGACTGGTATCTGCTCGTAGCACTGAGTGCGTACGCAACATCCGGGCGTGTACATATCATAGCATACATTATTGAACCAATCAATGATGCATATGGAATCCCATTCATTCGTCTACGCTCATCAAGTGTTTTTGGGCACTGAGTCTTGCTTAGAGTCATTCCATGAGACATGGGTAGGTAGCCTCGCTTGGAGTCCGCCATCTTGAACCTATCAAGCACCTTATTGATATAAGTGCTTTGACTAAGTCCAATCATCCTTTTTAGATCTATCTCTGTAAATCTTGATCCCCAATATGTATTGTGCTTCTCCTAGATCCTTCATCGAAAAATATTTCCCAAGCCAAATCTTGACAGAGTTCAACATAGGAATGTCATTTCCGATAAGTAATATGTCGTCGACATATAATACTAGGAAAGCAATTTTGCTCCCACTGACCTTCTTGTATACACAAGATTCGTCTGCGTTCTTGATGAAACCAAAGTCACTGACTGCTTCATCAAAACGTATATTCCAGCTCCTGGATGCCTGCTTCAATCCGTAGATTGACTTCTTTAGCTTGCATACCTTTTTAGCATTCTTTGGATCCTCAAAACCTTCAGGCTGTGTCATAAACACAGTTTCTGTTAAAACGCCGTTTAAGAAAGCAGTTTTGACATCCATCTGCCATATTTTGTAATCGTAATATGCAGCGATTGCTAACATTATCCGAATAGACTTTAGCATTGCTACTGGTGAAAAGGTTTCATCGTAATCCACACCGTGGACTTGCCTGTAACCTTTTGCAACCAATCTAGCTTTGAAAACTTCAAGTTTCCCATCCTTGTCCTTTTTCAGTTTGAAAACCCATTTGCTTCCAATGGCTTGGTAGCCATCTGGCAAATCGACCAAATCCCATACTTGGTTTTCAGACATGGAGTCTAATTCAGATTGCATGGCTTCTTGCCATTGCTTGGAGCTAGGGCTCGTCATAGCTTGTTTGTAAGTCGCAGGTTCATCACTTTCAAGTAATAGAACGTCATAGCTCTCGTTCGTCAAAATACCTAAGTACCTTTCCGGTTGAGATCTATATCTTTGCGATCTACGCGGGGTAACATTTCTAGATTGACCATGATTCTCACCACATTCTTCTAAAGATCTCTGAGTTTCATCCTGAATGTCATCTTGAGCATTCTCTAGAGTTTGTTGTTCGACTCGAATTTCTTCGAGGTCTACTTTTCTCCCACTTGTCATTTTGGAAATGTGATCTTTCTCCAAAAAGACACCATCTCGAGCAACAAACACCTTGTTCTCAGATGTATTGTAGAAGTAATACCCCTTTGTTTCCTTTGGATAGCCCACAAGGATACATTTGTCAGATTTTGGATGAAGTTTGTCTGAAATTAATCGTTTGACGTATACTTCACATCCCCAAATCTTAAGAAAAGACACATTTGGAGGCTTTCCAAACCATAATTCGTATGGAGTCTTTTCGACGGCTTTAGACGGATACTATTTATAGTGAGTGCAGCTGTATTTAGTGCATGTCCCCAAAATTCTAATGGAAGTTCGGCCTGACCCATCATTGACCTGACCATGTCTAGCAAGGTTCTGTTCCTCCGTTCCGACACACCGTTCCATTGTGGTGTTCCAGGAGGAGTCAATTCTGATAGAATTCCACATTCTTTCAGATGGTCATCAAATTCATAGCTCAGATATTCACCGCCTCTATCAGACCGCAGTGCCTTAATCTTCTTGCCTAATTGATTCTCTACTTCACTCTGAAATTCCTTGAATTTGTCAAAGGATTCAGACTTATGCTTCATTAGGTAGACATAACCATACCTACTGAAGTCATCAGTGAAAGTGATAAAGTAGCTGAAACCACCTCTAGCATTTGTACTCATTGGTCCACATACATCTGTATGGATTAAACCCAATAGTTCATTTGCTCTTTCTCCAACTTTAGAGAAAGGTTGCTTTGTCATTTTGCCAAGTAAACATGATTCGCATTTACCATAATCCTCTAAGTCAAATGGTTCTAGAATTCCTTCCTTTTGAAGTCTTTCTAAGCGTTTCAAGTTTATATGGCCTAATCGACAATGCCACAGATAGGTGAGATTTGAATCATTCTTTTTGGCCTTTTTGGTATTTATGTTATACACTTGTTTGTCGTGATCTAAATAAAGTCCATTGACTAATCTAGCAGATCCATAAAACATCTCTTTAAAATAAAACGAACAACTATTGTCTTTTATTAAAAAGGAAAATCCCTTAGCATCTAAGCAAGAAACTGAAATGATGTTTTTAGTAAGACTTGGAACATGGAAACATTCTTCCAGTTCCAAAACTAGCCCGGAGGGCAACGACAAATAGTAAGTTCCTACAGCTAATGCAGCAATCCGTGCTCCATTTCCCACTCGTAGGTCGACTTCACCCTTGCTTAACTTTCTACTTCTTCTTAGTCCCTGTGGATTGGAACATAAGTGTGAGCCACAACCTGTATCTAATACCCAAGAAGTTGAATTAGCAAGTATACAGTCTATAACGAAAATACCTGAAGATGGAACGACTGTTCCGTTCTTCTGATCTTCCTTTAGCTTTGGACATTCTCTTTTGTAATGGCCTATTCCATCACAATAAAGACAGCTTGATGTGGACTTGTCCTGCTTTGATTTAGCATTGCCCTTGGACTTTCCACCTTTCTTGAACGGTCTCTTTCTAGCCTTGAGTAAATCTTTGGCTTCACAGTCCAGTATTATTTCAGCCTTTCTGACAAGGTGAACAAATTCTGCAACTGTTTCTTCTCTTGGTTCACTTAGGTATAGTTACTTGAAGCGACCAAACCCACTGTGTAGTGAATTGAGCAAGACAGAGACTGCCATCCTTTCGCTTATTGGTGTTCCTAGTAGACTTAGGCGATCAAAGTATGAACACATAAGATCCACATGGAACCTCAGTGGGACGCCTACCCTCTGTTTAGTGCGAAGGAGCTGAACATGTGTTTCTTGGACCTCCATCCTATAACACCTGTTGGGAGAACTAACCTTTAGACCAGACATTGATTCAATCAACTCATGGAAGTTCAGGTCCCTGTCCTCCGTACTTCCACGACAGATATCCCTCAGATTCTTGATGAGCGTAAAAGGTTCATAGGCTACAAACCTTTTAGCCCAATCATCAGGGATATTGTTCAGCATGAGACTCATAACCTTTTTGAGATCCGCATCCCAGGCGTAAAATCTCTCAGGGGTCATGTCTCTGGCATAGTAGCTTGGCATGGGATGTGACAGTACATACTCAAGTCCATTGAGTTTGACTATTTCACCTAGCTTAGCTTCCCATTCAAGAAAATTTGTCAGGTTCAGCTTGACCATAAGCTCAGAACCCATGATGATGTTTTGATTGTTGTTTGCCATATTAAAACTACAATTGAAAAGAATAAACAAATAAATAACCATTCACAGTTTCTCTTAATAAACTTAAATTCTAGCATACATGCATAATTCAATGTTTATTAAGCATTTTATTCAAGTTATGTGTTCCGGCAGGTGTGAATAAAATGATTCCAAGATCCTAAAATCATCGAAGAACTAAGCACAGTTTGTCGACTTAATCCTAGAACATCTTAGGTAAGCAAAAGCCTTTTGCTAATAGTCTAGAAACTACTCTTGGTTGATAGGTACGTCTAAGAACTTATTAGGTAAACCTATCGATTTTGCCACGACATAAAAGGACTCCTTACTTATATCGTTGAGTTTCACCAAAACTAACATGTACTCACAATTATTTGTGTACCTTGCCCCTTTAGGACCAATAAGTAACACCTCGCTGAGCGAAAACTATTACTAGATTGATGTAAAGGATATCCAAGCAAGTGTATATTTTGGCATGGCACCTTTTAACTCAATTTTTAAGTTTGGAACTTAAGGCTCTTACTATGTTGGTTAGATTTTAAGTGAACTAAAATCCTTAATCATGCAACATAATCAAGCTTTTGATCTCATGCATTTTAAGACATATTTAAAAGCAATAAATAACTTAAACATGCATAAGATAAATGTGATCTAGTATGGCCCGACTTCATCTTGAAGTTTTGACTTCAAAGTCCGTCTTGAAAATCTCCGTGGGAGGCACCATTTTCTTCAAATAGGATAAGCTATAACTAATTTACAACTATTTGATGGTTCGCAGACCATATTTGAATTGAAAAATAACTTTGGTACTTTAGACCAATTACATTCAAATTAATGGTACGCAGACCATATTTTCTATCCTATTTGGGCCATACTAGTCACTTCATAACCTGCAAAACAGTACATATACAATATATACCATTCACCCATTCATTATCAAGAATGGCCCACATAGCTGGTTAGTAAAACACATTATGCATCACGTAAGCATTTGCAGCAATTAATCAAGGGCACCAATAATCTACCAATTATTCAGTCCTTATTAATTCTAATCAAGTTGTTTTAACCTTAAGAATTTGTAGACCTAATCAAGAGTTTTGTGACTAAAAGGGCTCCCACTCAAACCAATAAATTCATATGCTTTACTAATTTTAAACATAAAAATGTATTTCAAGTCTAACCGGAAACATACAAATTTAATTAAAATTTAAAGCTCATATAAATTTATAATTGAATCCAAAAAGTTTAATTTAATTTCAGTCGTTATTTAAATTAATTCATGATTTTAATTTTAGTAAAATAATTAGAATAAATAAAATTTATTATAATTACAATATTCAAAATTAAAATCCAAAAAATAATTTAAATTATTAATTTTAAAATTAATTAAAATTACGTGAACTGAAATTTTCAAATTAAACATTCAAAACGATCTAATCGTGACGCAAACACCCTACGCATTGCACGCCCATGGGCCGCACGCATACAGCCATTGCTGGCCATATGCGCGCAGCTCATGCGCTCGTCACATAGCTGCTGCTCTACCAATCGCAAGCCATCGCACGCTATGGTGCTTGCTGCGCGCGCGCCGGCGCTCGTCGCACGCGAGCCATCGCTCGTAGTGCGCGCTCTCCAGCGCTCGCTGTGCGCGCGAGCCATCGCTCGCTGGGCGCGCGACATCGCTCGCTGGGCGCGCGAGCCATCGCTCGCTGGGCGCGCGACATCGCTCGCTGGGCGCGCGACATCGCTCGCTAGGCGCGCGACATCGCTCGCTGGGCGCGCGACATCGCTCGCTGTGCGCGCGAGCAACGCTGGGCGCAGCGCTCGTGGCACGCGAGCTTGCGCTCGCTGCGCGCGAGGCTGCGCGCTCTTGCGCGAGGCAGTGCGCGTTGTGGCGCAGCTCGCTTGCTGCCCACACGCGACTGCCTTGGCTTGCCTTTCGCCCATGCCCATTTGTTCATAGCTCGTGGCCCACGACACAAGGCAGGGCTGCTGCCTTGTGGTTGTGCACTACGCCCTTGCTCATTGCATTCGTGCCGCACGGGCGACGAGCTCCCTTGCTCGTCGTCGCATGCCCGCACTATACAACACCCCTTAAGGGTAACACGAAGCGTCCATTGCTTTGTGCGTGCAAGTTATATGAACGAATCGCATAAAAATTTAAAATTTATATTTAAAATTAATGACAAATTAATAAATAATATTAATTTCATAATTTTAGGACGAAAAATCGAAAATTTATTATTCAATTGTTTTCCGATTTACATGGATTCAAGTCTAGGTCATAAAAATTTAAAATTTATCATAAATTTAAAATTTTTATGGTGGTTTTTAATCATAGATTTCTAATTAAATTATAATTAATTATGAAAATCAAATTAATTCTAAATTATTCTAATTTTCAACATATTAATCATAATTACAAATTAGATTGCATAATTAACACGGCTAGGCATTCAAACTTGTTAAACATATACAGTAGGTCAATCAAAAATTCAAGATTTATCAACAAGAATCGCAAATATTTAATTTAACATCTTAAATTTACGAAATTTTGCATTCGAAAAGTCATAGTTAGGCTTCGAATTTGAGAATTCTGGGTTCGGCAGGAAAAAACTATTTTTGTCAAAATTTTAGAATGCCTTTTACATGCGAAATTGACACAAAAATCACTCGATTTGGATGAGTAACGAAGAAACTGCCGAAAAACTGCGTACGTATAATTAAATAAACGCAATTTGCAATTAATTAACAATTACGAAAATTAATCACCCCTTTTAATTCTTGCAAATTTGTAATATTTAACCATGTTCATGCAATTAGATTATGAAAATAATAAGGGGCTCGTGATACCACTGTTAGGTTATGATACATATGATATTACATAAATCATGCGGAAACAACCATTAACCCAGGAATACATATTATTTACACATAATCATATAGCATAATTTAGATGCATACTCTTTGTTGCGTGCCCTCCCTAGCTGCGCCCGAACCGAACAAGAACAAGTCTTTAGGACTCCAAGTGTCGTCCCTCCGTAGATAGTCCACAGCACGTCCGGATCCGCCTTAAGATTGACCAACTAGAATCGCCCTTAAGGTACTAGAATTTTCGGCACTTTTGAGCAAGATGTGTGATTGAATTTTTCTCTCAAAAACTCACTTTGAATACTTTGAAACTCGTTATAAATTGTGAACCCAGGCCACATATTTATAGGGGTATGGAAAGGGAATTGGAATCCTATTCAGATACAAATTAATTAAACCTAGAATCCTACAAGAACTCTAATTAATTAATTTATCTAATAGAATTAGGAATTTAATCATTAACCGAACTCTGCATGCTTTAGGAATCGTGCATGAACACAAACACTCACGCACACACAGACGGCAGCCACGATGGGCCGCCCATGCGCGTGCGTGCGAGCAGCAGCCCACGCAGCGAGGCCTACGCGAGCTACAAGCCCACGTAGCTCCTGCGCGCGCTGTGCGCGCTGCCTCGGCCTGCTGGGCCTGGCCTTGCGCTGGGCCTGGCGTGGCCTTGGCTGTTCGTGTGGCGCGCTTGGCTTGCTGGGCGATGGCCTGGCTTCGTGCTGGGCCCTCGTCCGGCAGGCCTCGTCCGATGCTTATTCGTACGATACGCTTCCGATTAAATTTCCGATTCCGGAATTCATTTCCGATACGATCAATATTTAATATTTCCGATTCCGGAATTAATTTCCGTTTCGAACAAATATTTAATATTTCCGTTTCCGGAATTATTTTCTGATTCCGATAATATTTCCGATTCTGACAATATTTCCGTTTCCGGTAATATTTCCGATTCTGGCAATATTTCCATTTCCGATAATATTTTCCGATACGTACCATGTTTCCGTTTCCGGCAACATCTACGACTTGGATAATATTTATATTTCCTATACGATCCATATTTCCGTTTCCGGCAATATCATCGTTTCCGGAGTATTCATTTCTTGCCTGTGACGATCTCAGCTCCCACTGAAACCAAGATCCGTCGATTCCGAATATTCATAGATGGAGTATTTAATGCCATTAAATACTTGATCCGTTTACGTACTATTTGTGTGACCCTACGGGTTCAGTCAAGAGTAAGCTGTGGATTAATATCATTAATTCCACTTGAACTGAAGCGGCCTCTAGCTAGGCATTCAGCTCACTTGATCTCACTGAATTATTAACTTGTTAATTAATACTGAACCGCATTTATTAGACTTATCATAGAATGCATACTTGGACCAAGGGCATTATTTCCTTCATCAAAAACATAAGCATGGTTCGAGGCCATACAAAATGGTTTGAGGCCATTTCATCCAAAGTACCTTCATCTTAGAGAATCAAATCTATGACTTGGTTGATTTGCATAAAGGGTTCACTCCCATTAGTTGCAAACATGTTTTCTAAACGAAGAACGTTGATTTGCATAAAGGGTTCACTCCCATTGGTTCCAAACATGTTTTCTAAACATACAACATTGATTTGCATAAAGGGTTTACTCCCATTAGACTTGTAGAAAGGAATTTGTTGTTCCTAAGTTTTGGTTGATGACACACACATATTGCAAACTTCCTGATTATGGTTGCTAAATGACTTTGAACAGGCATATGCCCAAGTTTCTATTAGGATAGGAACTTGAATAAACTGGTGAAGTTCCTGAGGTACACTTGGAACAGTCAATGGAGTTTCAGAGCTGGAAGTTGTATCTGTTCCAGTTTGAAGTCACAAGAGGAGCAACACAGTTACATATCAAGAGTTCCGAATATCCACAAGAACTATTACAGACTCATAGCCAAGAGTTCCTGTGTTAGCTAGAGAGGAACTCATCAATGTTCCTTGGCTGGAACGTCTGAAGCTTCTGAGTTGCAAGTTCCAGACAAAGGGAAGACATGAAGTCTAGGTAGTCCACTGTACTTAGAATTTTATGTAAATATTAATTATGCTAATGGTATATAGAGTACTCAAGGAACTTATGATTTAATTAGGCCATTTATTTTATTGGAAGCGATTTTTATGGAAAACATTTTCATAAATAAAAACAAGTTTTGCATATTTAATATAAAATAGATTTACGTTTTATTTTATTTAAACAAAACTTATTTTCCTAAAAATTCTCCTAAGTTTTTGTAGATAAATAAAATCTGTTTTAAAGAAATATTTTAGGGTTTGATTGAGTCAAATCACTAACTGCTTTATGGCTGAACGTGGGAAGTGGTCTTCCCCTTGTTCCTCAAGTCAAGGGACGTGGAGACCAAAGTGCTGGCAGTTAGCAGTTGAGGTTTTGAAGGGAACTAACCCTAAGGATAAACACTATAAAAGGGAAATCGTTTTTGGTTTAAAGTACACAAACATTCTGAGAGTTCTTGCTTTCCTAAAAACGTTTTGTCTAAGATTTTCTAAAACAGTTTGTGTCCTAGTTAATTCAAAGTTCCTAAGTTCCTTATATCCACACAAAAGCATTATTAATATCTAGAGTTATCCAAACACGAATTATATTTTGTATTAGTAAGGATAGAGTTATCCTGTTTAGACTTAGAGTTTAAGTCTGAGAGAGAGAAGTTAAGGAGTTGTAATCGAAGTAGATTACTGTGAGGAACACGAGTTTGAGAGGAACTTGTGTTGGAGAGATTATTGTAATCGAGGCATTACCATAATAAAAGAATTCTCTTCTTGATTAGTATCAAGAAGTTTTCACAATTGTTGTTATTGTCTTCTCTATTCTCAGTTTCTTGATTGTTTCTTAAGTTCCGCAAGAAACTTTATCAAAGTTCTAATTACAATTCACCCCCCCCCCCTCTTGTGCGTGTTCCTACTGGAATAACAGTTGGTATCAGAGCCAGTACTCACCAAAACACAGGAAACCCTGTTTGAGTCAAGTTCCTGAAAGTATGAACTCACAAGAGAAACTGGAAGAAGGTTACTCGACACAAAGGCCACCTATGTTCAATGGCAAATTCTACTCATACTGGAAGAATAGAATGGAGATATTCACCAAAGCTGAAAATTACCAAGTTTGGCGTGTAATTGAAGTTGGAGACTTCGAGGTAACAAAGACCAATGCTGAAAACGAGGTAGTTCCTAAACCAATGTCTGAATTTTCTAAAGAAGACTTTGATAAATATGAGATGAATGCCATGGATGTCAAAATCTTGCATTGCGGGCTTGGACCTCATGAACACAACAGAGTCATGGGGTGCAAGAACGCAAAACAGATTTGGGAACTACTTCAAGTAACCCACGAAGGAACTAATGAAGTTAAGCGTTCCAAAATTGACCTTTTGATGTCTAAATATGAAAGATTTGAGATGCTTCCAAAAGAAACTATTCAAGAAATGTTCACTAGATTTACTAACATAACCAATGAATTAGTTTCTCTTGGTAGAATCATTCCCACAGATGAACAGGTAAGAAAAATACTAAGAAGCATGCCACAAGATGATCGCTGGAGAACAAAGGTCACTGCACTGTTTGAGACCAAGGACTTCACCAAGTTCAACATTGAACAACTTGCTGGTTCCTTGATGACACACGAACTGCATCTTGGAGCTGCTGTTCCCGAGAGCTCAAGAAGTCGAGGACTTGCTCTAAAGGCTGAGGAACTCGATGAATCTGAACCAGATGAAGAAGAGGCTGCCATGCTGGTCAGAAGAATGAGAAAGCTCTATAGGAACTTCAAACCAGGAAACCAGAAAGGAAGGAACTTTGCCAAGAAAATCACTAGTTCCAAAACTGAGCAAGGTTGCTTCAAATGTGGAGAAACTGATCATCAAATTCGTGAATGCCCTCTGTGGGAGAACGACAAGACCAGAGGAAAAGGGAAGGAACAGGTCAAAGATCGCTTTAACAAGTCTACCTTCAACAGACCAAACTTCAAGAAGGCCATGATAGCTGCATGGGGCGAAGCAACAGACTCAGAAGACGATGAGGAACAACCAAATGAAGAAACTGCAAATCTCTGCCTTATGGCTAGAACAGAAGGAACTGATCAAGTTCCATCAGAAGAAGTAAGTTCCTCCACTCTTCAGTGTCTCTCAAAGTCAAAACTAATTGAACTGTTGCTAGAAACTCTAGATGATTACAAAAAGCTAAGTATATTAAAAGCACAAAGTGATAGAGCCTTGGAACTCAGTAAAGACCACATAAATTATCTGAACAATATTAGATCTGATGTCCAAGGCAGGTTCTTTGAATTACTAGATAGAAATACCTCTATTAATGAGTCATTCGAAAAAATTAGAAATGAAAACATCCTTCTACAAGTTCAACTCAGTCAATATAAGATGTTTAATTTAAGTTTAGATCCTACAAAATCCTTGGAAATCAACATGGGAATTTTTAACATCGACTTAGAAAATTTAAACAAAGATCTGATCACCACAAAGGAACAAAAAGAGAAACTGGAAAGGGAACTATCCATGGCCAGGGCACAGAGACAACCACCTAAAGTTCCTCCCAAATGGATTGAGAATGCTCAATCTAAGAGAACAGAAGGATTGGGCTTTAACCATAAAAATAGTCATAAGAAGAAGTATGTGGATCTTCCTAGTGTAAAAGTCTGCTTCTCATGTGGAAGTGGAAGTCACATAAGTACTGAGTGTTCCAAGATGAAGGAACAGGATCAAAGAAACATAAATTATGTAAAACAAAAATGGGTTAAGAAGTCTGAAGTTATAGTTGAAAAGGAACTCGAGGAAACCCGAGTTCCTGTAACTAACCTTTGATCTCTTTACAGATTCTAGTGAAGGGGAACAGCTCGTGGTATCTCGACAGCGGGTGTTCCAAACACATGACAGGAGACAAATCTAAATTCCTCTCACTAGAAGCCTACAATGGAGGAACTGTGACCTTTGGAGACAACATGAAAGGAGAAATTATTGGAATTGGAAAAGTTGGAAGGTCAAGTTCCTACGCCATTGAAAATGTATTTTTAGTCGAGGGTTTGATGCACAGTCTACTAAGCATCTCTCAATTCTGTGACAAAGGAAACTCTGTAAGTTTTACTTCTGAAAACTGTCAAATCATAAACAATAACACTGGGAAGGTTATTTTGGAAGGAACTCGTAAAGGGAACACATATTCTGTGGATCTCAATACAGTTCCCAGGAACAATCTAACCTGCCTCAGTGCCCTTGAAGAAAATTCCCTACTATGGCACAGGAGGTTTGGACATGCTAGTTTCTCGCTGCTTGACAAACTAAGATCAAAGGAACTGGTTCGAGGACTCCCCTCAATCAAGTTCCTAACTGATAAAGTGTGTGATGCATGTGCAAAAGGCAAGCATGTCCGAAGTTCCTTTAAATCTAAGAAATTGGTAAGCACCACAAAACCATTGGAACTCATCCATATGGACTTATGTGGACCAATGAGAATTCAAAGCAGAAGTGGGAAAAAATATGTATTAGTTATTGTTGATGATTACTCTCGCTTTACTTGGGTCATATTTCTAACAAGCAAGGATGAAACGTTTGATGAGTTTGTTACATTTTCAAAGAAAATCCAGAAAACCACAGGTCACCAACTGATCCATATAAGATCAGATCATGGAACAGAATTTGAAAACTACAAATTCGATGAATACTGCAAGGAACAAGGTATGGACCACAATTTCTCAGCTCCCAGAACTCCACAACAAAATGGAGTTGTTGAGAGGAAAAATAGAACCCTAGAGGACATGGCAAGAACCATGCTAATAGCCAGTTCCTTGCCTAGGAACTTCTGGGCTGAAGCAGTCAATACTGCTTGTTACATTATAAATAGAGTTATGATTCGAGCAATCCTAAACAAAACCCCCTATGAGCTACTAAAAGGTATAAAACCCAACATCTCTTACTTTAGAGCCTTTGGGAGCAAATGTTTTGTCCACAACAATGGAAAAAGGAACTTGGGGAAGTTTGATGAAAGAAGCGACGAGGCAGTGTTCCTAGGATATGCCTTAAATAGCAAGGCTTATAGAGTTTATAACAAAAGATCTATGTGTGTTGAGGAAAGTGTACATATAATATTTGATGAATCTAACAAAACTGACATAGTACAGGAACAAGAATTTTTCGAGATTGGTTTATCTCGTGCTGCAGAAAATGATGAGGAGTTCCAAATAAGCAAACACACAGCAAGAGGAACTGCTCAACAAAATCAAGAAGTTCCCGTACTAGAGGAACAAGCAGAAAACCAAGAAGATCCAGAAACAACACCAGAGGAACCCCAACAGGGAACTCAGGTCATAGAAGGAACTGACTAAAATGCCACAACACCAGTAGCTCAATTTCAACCTAAACCTTGGAAGCATCTAAAGTCCCACCCAATGGAACTCATTGTGAGTGACATCAGAAAAGGAACTCAGACAAGGTCACAACTAAGGAACTTTTGCGCATTCCACGCGTTCCTCTCCATATTTGAGCCAAGAAATCACACTGAGGCTCTGGAAGATGCTGACTGGATCATTGCCATGCAAGAAGAATTAAATGAATTCAAAAGAAACAAGGTATGGCACTTGGAACCCAAACCAAAGCACCAGAAGGTGATAGGGCTAAAATGGGTGTTCCGGAACAAGAAAGATGAACATGCAACAATCATAAGGAACAAAGCAAGGTTAGTGGTCAAAGGTTATAATCAACAGGAAGGCATTGACTTTGAAGAAACATTTGCACCTGTTGCTAGATTAGAAGCCATTAGAATCTTAATTGCTTTTGCTGCTTTCATGGGTTTTAAACTTTATCAAATGGATGTTAAATGTGCTTTCTTAAACGGTTTCTTAGAGGAAGATGTTTATGTGGAACAGCCCCCTGGATTTGAAAATCCCGAATTTCCAAATCACATTTACAAATTAGATAAGGCTCTCTATGGACTAAAACAAGCCCCTAGATCTTGGTACGAGAGATTATCAAAGTTCCTCCTTCAAAATGATTTTAAAAGAGGTAGAATAGACAAAACCTTATTCTTAAAATCTAGAGGAACTGACTTGTTAGTAGTTCAAATTTATGTTGATGATATATTATTTGGAGCAACTAATGAAAATTTGTGCAAGGATTTTGCAAGCTTGATGAGCAGTGAATTTGAAATGAGTATGATGGGGGAACTCAACTTCTTCCTTGGTTTACAAATCAAGCAAACCGAGGAGGGAATCATGATACACCAACAAAAGTATGTGAAGGAACTCCTAAAGAAATATGAGCTAGAATCAGCCAAAGTAAATCACACTCCCATGGGAACTGCTACCAGATTAGACACTGATCCAAATGGGAAAAGTGTGAATCAAACAAAATACAGAGGTATGATTGGATCTCTATTATATTTAACAGCCAGTAGACCTGACATTTCTTTTAGTGTAGGACTATGTGCAAGATTTCAATCAAATCCAAAGGAGTCCCATCTAACTGCGGTGAAAAGAATACTAAGATATCTCAAAGGAACTGATGACCTATGCCTTTACTATCCAAGAAGTGGATCCTTCGAGCTAAGAGGATATGCAGATGCTGATTATGCAGGTGACTTAGTGAATAGAAAAAGCACATCAGGTATGGTACAGTTCCTAGGTCCATGCATGGTTTCTTGGGGTTCCAAGAAACAGAATACTGTTGCTCTATCCACAGCTGAAGCTGAGTATGTAGCTGCTGCAGCTTGTTGCTCACAAATTCTATGGATAAAACAACAGCTAAGAGATTTTGGTATTATCTATGATTGTGTTCCTATCTATTGTGATAACACTAGTGCTATTTGTATTTCAAAAGATCCGGTTCATCATTCCCGAGTCAAACACATCCACATCAGACACCATTTCCTTAAAGATAATGTTGAGAAAGGTTTGATCAAATTAGACTTTTGCCAAACTGATCACCAAATTGCTGATATTTTAACTAAGCCTTTGAACAGAGAGAAACATGAGAAAATGAGAATGGAACTCGGAATGATCAAGCTAAGGTAATTGCCAAATTGGAGTTCCTCTAAGGCAAAAGCAAAAATCATGGTACATATAGACTATTACAAACACAAAATCTTGTGTGCAAACATAGTTGAAGCTTACCATCGTGGCAAATTCACTCACACTTCAAATGAGCAAGGTAAGCAGTTCCTTTCAAACTAGTTAAGTCAGAGATACGAAATTAAGCAAGTCAAAGTCAAACACAATTTTTTTTATTTTCCTTTTATTTTTATCTATTTATTTTTTTTAATTAAAAACCGAATACCCATATTCAAAGAATGTTTGGAACGGTTCCATTGGCAATAAATAGGAGAAACTCTTCACTTTCCACAATCAATCCATGCAACCCCCTTTCTCTCTCTCACACGCCTTCTCCACTGACATCACCTCTCCTTCCACCTATAAAAAAAAAAAAAAACCTCAACCATGGTTCTCACAAGCAACAACACTGATCTCACATCCCTCAAACGAAAGAGAAACCCTTCATCTCCTGTTCCCATGGATACCTCACCCATTCAATCGCCAATTCCTCTTCGATCCCACAATCCAATGCTCGCAATCACTCAGGGGGAACAAACCAACACTGACATCGAAATGAAATCCCCAATCTCAAACCCTAGATCCTCCACAAGAAAATCCAAAAAACGACGAGTGGAAGCTTCTGGTGAAAACATCGAGGAAACAGAGGAGAATGCTCAAACTCAGGGGGAAGCAAAAGGGTCCAAGAAACTCACTGCAAAGGAAAACAATCTGGTCGAGGGGTTCGCAATCAACTCAACATGGTGTGAAGCCACGAAATTTAAAGAGTTGATGGAAATCCTTGAACAACAAAAGTGGGTAAGTCTGTTGAGTACCTATGCCAAATCCCCCTTAATTCCTGAAGCTATGAAAGAATTCTGCAAGAACTTTGCATGTGTTGATAATGTATGTTCAAGTAAAGTGAATGGAACTCGCATCGAATTTGATGCCTCTTATCTGGAACAGCTGTTTGGTACACCCAATAGGGGTTTTGATATGTGGCTCAAAGGTCAAATCACAGTGACCATAGATAATGTAGATGAGAAAGATATAGTTGGTTCCATTGGAGGAGATTCTAAAGTATCCACCTCCACCTCACACAACTGCTTTTCACCTCTTCAAAAATTACTGTTTAATATTGTGTGGAGAGGTGTAGTTCCTCGAACTCAGAAAAGGAACATAGCAAGTCTGTTTGATGCATGTCTCATGTATTGTCTTGAAAGGAAAATTCCCATAAACTTTCCTGCAATCATGATCAAACACTTATCCACCTGTATCCCCAAATTCAAAATTCCATACTCCTCCCTTCTTACAGAAATCTTCAAAAGCTTCTCAGTTGACCTTAGCCCATACTTTGTGATTCCCTTAAAATCCACCCAAATCCTTCAACTTGAAATGCTCCATCTATTAAATCTTAAAGTGGTTCAGGGTAAAGTCATTAGGGCTGGAAAGGAAGAGAAACAAGATGAGGAAGATCAGGAAGGAATTGCAGTTAAAGAAGAAGTGGAGGAGGAGGAGGAACTCGAACAAATAGAGGTCCCTTTACCTCGAGGGAACAGGAAGAGTGTAGGAAAAAGAAAGAGCATGAGGGTAGCAATGAAGGAGAACAAGAAAAGAGGGCCTGTCTTCATGGAAATAAATGAGGAAGGGGATGTCAAGGAGATGCCCATAGAGGAGGATGCTGTTCCACTGAATCAAGAGGAACTGCCTGAAACTGTTAGGCCAAGAAAAAGGACACCCAGATCCTCCAAAAAGTCCAAAGCTCGTCGTGTTCCATCTGAACAGGAACATGTTCAAGATCATGGGGGTGCCTGGAACACAAAGGATGATCAGATATTGGAGCTAAAGGCAACAGTTGCTCGTCTGGTGGAACTACAGGAGGGAACAGATCACAGGATTAGCTCAATGCAGGCCCACATAGGTGCATTGGTTACAAGTGTCAAGACTCTCCAAAACGATCTTCACCACTACTCAGAACAAGCCAATGCAACTCGTGCCACAATCCTCACCAAGATCAACAATCTGGAATCTTTTGAGGAGACTGTGATAGAAGAAACTGCTGGTTCTGGTTCCCCATCCCAAGCCTAAATCACCCTATCCCATGTTTCTTTTATCTTTTGCCATGGAACAATCTTTTTAATTTGCTTTCGGTTTGTATAATTTTTAAACTTGGGTATTTGTTCCATCTTATTTTGACTTGCTTGGTTACACATATCTATGCTTTCTAGTCTTGATCATTACTGCTTGCTTTCAATTTATTGTATGAGTTAGTTTAATACTTTGAGGCTAGCTTAACTTGCCAAACGTTGATCGTGGGGCACTGTGTTTGGAATGGCTATATTTCGTGCTATGCTTTTTGTTGATGTCAACAGGGGGAAGTCATGGGTGCAAACTTCCAAGGCACACTCAATCCAGTTCCTGAATCAATCTCTCTGAATCTCTCTGTAAGCCAAGGGTGCTCCTCTTTCTTCTCTCTAATCTTTCTCTTTTGTTTTTCAATTTTTATGTTCTGTTTCACAATAGTCTGTATAAGTTCTTGTTTGTTTGTACTTACTCTCTTTGTAAAAAGTTTGCAAGTGTTGTCATCACCAAAAAGGGGGAATATTGTTGTTCCTAAGTTTTGGTTGATGACACACACATATTGCAAACTTCCTGATTATGGTTGCTAAATGACTTTGAACAGGCATATGCCCAAGTTTCTATTAGGATAGGAACTTGAATAAACTGGTGAAGTTCCTGAGGTACACTTGGAACAGTCAATGGAGTTTCAGAGCTGGAAGTTGTATCTGTTCCAGTTTGAAGTCACAAGAGGAGCAACACAGTTACATATCAAGAGTTCCGAATATCCACAAGAACTATTACAGACTCATAGCCAAGAGTTCCTGTGTTAGCTAGAGAGGAACTCATCAATGTTCCTTGGCTGGAACGTCTGAAGCTTCTGAGTTGCAAGTTCCAGACAAAGGGAAGACATGAAGTCTAGGTAGTCCACTGTACTTAGAATTTTATGTAAATATTAATTATGCTAATGGTATATAGAGTACTCAAGGAACTTATGATTTAATTAGGCCATTTATTTTATTGGAAGCGATTTTTATGGAAAACATTTTCATAAATAAAAACAAGTTTTGCATATTTAATATAAAATAGATTTACGTTTTATTTTATTTAAACAAAACTTATTTTCCTAAAAATTCTCCTAAGTTTTTGTAGATAAATAAAATCTGTTTTAAAGAAATATTTTAGGGTTTGATTGAGTCAAATCACTAACTGCTTTATGGCTGAACGTGGGAAGTGGTCTTCCCCTTGTTCCTCAAGTCAAGGGACGTGGAGACCAAAGTGCTGGCAGTTAGCAGTTGAGGTTTTGAAGGGAACTAACCCTAAGGATAAACACTATAAAAGGGAAATCGTTTTTGGTTTAAAGTACACAAACATTCTGAGAGTTCTTGCTTTCCTAAAAACGTTTTGTCTAAGATTTTCTAAAACAGTTTGTGTCCTAGTTAATTCAAAGTTCCTAAGTTCCTTATATCCACACAAAAGCATTATTAATATCTAGAGTTATCCAAACACGAATTATATTTTGTATTAGTAAGGATAGAGTTATCCTGTTTAGACTTAGAGTTTAAGTCTGAGAGAGAGAAGTTAAGGAGTTGTAATCGAAGTAGATTACTGTGAGGAACACGAGTTTGAGAGGAACTTGTGTTGGAGAGATTATTGTAATCGAGGCATTACCATAATAAAAGAATTCTCTTCTTGATTAGTATCAAGAAGTTTTCACAATTGTTGTTATTGTCTTCTCTATTCTCAGTTTCTTGATTGTTTCTTAAGTTCCGCAAGAAACTTTATCAAAGTTCTAATTACAATTCACCCCCCCCCTCTTGTGCGTGTTCCTACTGGAATAACAGAATTGTGTACATCACACAATGTAAAAGTTTTGGATGCTAGATAAAAGAGCAAGCTTAAGAAATCTATTCGTAGATTAAAGCATGCAAGTGGGAATTGGACCATATTTGTCTAAAAGGCCATTGAGCAATCATAGCTTTATGAAAATATGGATCATCTAATAGATGAGGAGTTTAGTGGGAGCCAAGTCAAGTTTATTGGTTCTATATATGAGATACATATCTCTGTATTGAAAATGACATTCAAATTCTAAATGGTTAGATTTGAAAGTTTTTGTCAATATTAGAACCATGGAGAAACTTAGAACATACTGGGTTAAAGATCTATTGGATAGGATCTAAAGCGTTGCTTGGATTCTGTAAAAGTAATTACTAAATCAAACACAATGGAGAGACTCAAAAGAGACTCTCAACCCATATGAGTAAGTCTAAGTTATAAATGCTTTAACTAAGTATAAAGCTAGGCTGTTATCACTAAAGTTAAGCATGAAGGACCTTGAACAGGTGCCTTCACCTTATATCACATGGCAATGCCAAGATTTTAGCAAGATTTAGTGTCTCTTGAAACAGAATGAAGCTAAAAGTTACATGGATGGATTTTAAAATGCGAATGGTTTTTGCATTACAATCAATCATGTATAATGTGATATACAGATCGCCAAGATAACTCGTGAACATTGGATCGTGACGAGTTTATACCAATCTCTATTGATCTAGATCAAAGATCATTGGAACAGTATCGAGAACATCCAATACATTTGGAGATGTAGGATGAGCACTTGATAAGAGGAAGTGAAGATAACTAAAGTTTTGATGCTACATGCATCTGCCTAAGCAAAAGTTAGATCTTGTTGTTAGGCAAACCACAAACATACACGGGCAATTAGGCGTCATGATTAAAAGGTGGTTACATAGGTTCTAAACCATATGTGATGCATGGGAAACTGAATCAATGATTATTTTCCAAGTTCTCAGTTGAAAGATGTATCTCCCACATCTATGTGAACTGGTTGGAGTATTCCATAAGGGAAGCATCATTTGAAATTCTACATAATTGAAATGAATTCATTATTGCCTAAGAAGCAATAAAAGGGAATTGTTTTTAGTGGGAGTTCTTCAATGAACTCAGGTTTGATCACAAGTCTGCTACCTGGATGATTTTCTATTTTAGATATGATTATCATTCTAAACAGCAACGAAAGACTAGATCATTCTAGAAACATATTCAAAGATCTTTTCATCTTACATCGAAAGGCTTTCGATAGAAAAGATGCTAAGGATAGCAAAGTATGATAAACTAAACCTCTACATTGAATGATACACAACATTCATATGCAGATATGGAATCAAGTTTGAGTTCCATGAATGTTTTAAGTATTGGGTGAAAGGCCTATATCTGTAAAACATTAAATGCTTGATTTTGGGTTAGAGGCCCACAAATTGGTAAGCATTTGGTTTAAACATTTATCATTTATGAAATCATATTTCATAGATCATTTAATCTTGGTTTAGTATTAAATGATAAGTCCATGTGATTCAAATCATTCAAATGGGATGTCAAGATGGATTCTTTGACAAAGAAACACCCATAAGTGAACTTGAATATTGAAGTCACAAAGGATCCCTAATCCAGGTCATTGAAAGGTGGACGACCAATGACTAATGAAGATTAGATTGCAAGTAGATTACTTAGTTCTGTTTCTTGAACTAGAGTGACTGGATGTCAGAATCTTTTGCATAGATACTTATTGGATCTTGTATCGGATTGACCATGAGAACGCTTTAAGAGATTAAAGTCATGTCATAGGTAGTTCTCATTAATGGTGATTAGAAACCGTTCCTCAGAACATGAGCGATTATGTCTGCTCGTTTGAGAATTAGTTCGCTTTGATACTAGCTAAACGTCGCACCGTAAAAGGAGGCTATAAAAGCAGTTATTGGGCGTACTATGAATCAAAGTGAGTGTTCATAGATTGCAAGAATGGATTGTCATCCTATCTTTGATAGGATATGGTGTTGTTGTGTAACAAGGCCTCTCGGAGAGTTAGATACTGTAAAATGCATGGCCGTGCTCAGAATGGTTAGGCTTAACCTTCTGCAAAAGTTTGACAGTGTCTGAATGACAAGTGGGAGATTGAAGGAAATATGTCCTTCACCCAAGGTGCATTAAGTCTAATACCAAGGTTTAGATTAATTGCGAACAATTAATTCAGTGAGATCAAGTGATCGGAACAGCTAGCTGGAGCAATGCTTCCGATCAGTGAGTTCTAATGGATATTGAACTCACAACTTACTCTTGACTGAACCTACAAGGTTACACCAATGACACGTAACAGATCACCGGATTAAATGAATCAGAAATTCATTTAATAGCTTTTCGGGATTTAAGTTGGAAACGTATTATACGATACGACCTTGCATCGGAATCGTATATCGTATCGCGAATATTCGTAAGCTAGGCGAAACGAATAAATCGTATCGTACGACGGTGATTCGTCGTATACGAAACGATAAATAATATAT
The DNA here is from genome assembly GCF_020520425.1 of Spinacia oleracea. Lineage (NCBI taxonomy): Eukaryota > Viridiplantae > Streptophyta > Magnoliopsida > Caryophyllales > Amaranthaceae > Spinacia > Spinacia oleracea. Next base: position 57,693,377 of record NC_079487.1, read on the forward strand.
CGGAAATATATTAAACGCGGATACGAGGAGCGGCCCACGAGCCGAGTGCACGAAGCACTCAAGGCCCATGGGCGCGCGCGCTAGGCAAGCAAGCAAGGCGACACAACAGCGCTGGCCCATGGCCGAGCAGCTGTGTGCGCGCGCGGGCCAAGACCACGACACAGCAGCAGCAGCGCGGCCCACGGCCCAGCTCGTTGTGCGTGTCCGTGTGATGCTGCGCGGGCTTGATAGCCGGCCTTGCCTTATGGCTTGGTCGGTTAGTAAGGTTATGTAAATAACCTTATGACCTAATTTCCAACTACTGCAATCACAATTCAGATTACACACAACCCTAGGAGAAAACAGAGAACCCTAATTCTCTCTGTGCCTCCATAGTGTGTTCATCCCAAAAGGCAAATCTCGTAATCAATTGTCTAAGCTACAATAATCAAGACGGATCTGATCGTGTCGGTGAACCTAGTAGAGGAACGACAAGTGGAGTTCTTTGTTCGTGTTCGTTGACGGATTATTGTGGAAAACACGCTTCGAATGTAAGTTTGCTTAATCTGTGCTTTATACATGTTTCCTGGCTTTGGGGATTGTTCCGCACATGTTATTATGTTTAACTGTATTCCCCTACATATGCATATAATATTAAGTCTAATAAATGCGGTTCAGTATTAATTAACAAGTTAATAATTCAATGAGATCAAGTTGGCTGAATGCCTAGCTAGAGGCCGCTTCAGTTCAAGTGGAATTAATGATATTAATCCACAGCTTACTCTTGACTGAACCCGTAGGGTCACACAAATAGTACGTAAACGGATCAAGTATTTAATGGCATTAAATAATCCATCTATGGATATTCGGAATCGACGGATCTTGGTTTCAGTGGGAGCTGAGATCGTCACAAGCAAGAAATGAATACTCCGGAAACGATGATATTACCGGAAACGGAAATATGGATCATATCGGAAATATAAATATTATCCAAGTCGTAAATGTTGCCGGAAACGGAAACATGGTACGTATCGGAAAATATTAATGGAAATGGAAATATTGCCGGAATCGAAAATATTGCCGGAAACGGAAATATTGTCAGAATCGGAAATATTATCGGAATCGAAAAATAATTCCAGAAAAGGAAATATTAAATATTTGTTCGAAACGGAAATTAATTCCGGAATCGGAAATAATTAAATATTGTTCGTATCGGAAATAAATTCCGGAATCGGGAATTTAATCGGAAGCGTATCGTATGAATTAGCATCGGACGAGGCCTGCCAGACGAAGGCCCAGCACGAAGCCGGGCCATCGCCCAGCAAGCCAGCGCGCCACAACGCACCAGCCAAGGCTACGCCAGGCCCACCGCAAGGCAGGCCCAGCGCGCCAAGGCTGCGGCAGCGTGTGGGCCTCGTGGCAATGGGCTGCGAGTGCTCGCGGGCTGCGCGCGCGCATGGCGCCCCTCGTGGGCTGCTGTGCGTGCGTGTGTGTGTTGGTGTTCATATACGAATCCTAAAGCTATCAGGATTCGATATATGATTAAATTCCTAATCCTAAAAGGATAAATTAATTAAATAAGAGTTCTACTAGGATTCTAGTTTAATTAATTCGTATCCTAGTAGGATTCCAGTTCCTTTTCCATACCTCTATAAATAGGTGCCTAGGGTCATAATTTATAGAAACAATTGAAGTATTCTAAAGGTAAGATTTTGAAGAAAAGTCGGCCATACACTTGCACCTAAATAGCCGAAATTCCTAAGCAACCTTAAGGGCGATTCTAGTTGGTCAAGCTTAAGGCGGATCCGGACATGCTGTGGACTATCTACGGAGGGACGACACTTGGAGTCCTAAAGACTTTTTCTTGTTCGGTTCGGGCGCAGCTAGGGAGGGCACGCAACAAAGTGTATGCATCTAAACTATGCTAAATGATTATGTGTAAATAATATGCTTTCCTGGCTTTATGGTTTTTCCGCATGATTTATGTTTTGTCATATGAATCATAACCTAACAGTAGTCACCCCTTGAAATTGAAAAGCCCCAATTTTTCATTGAATTTTCCTCACTTTTTCTCTCAAAAACTAAGACTAATGAAGAACCCTAAAAAATGAGAGAACTAAAACTAATTATTTACATGGTAATGAAGTTTATGACCCAAAATGAGCATTTATACCCAAGGCCTAAAATCAAAATAAAAGAAAAAAAAAGATAAAATAAAAATGAAAAACAAAATCTGAAAAGGAAAAAAAAAAGGTAAGAGAATTAAAAGAAGAAAAAGAAAATAAAAGGAAAAAGATAAAGATAAAAAAAAAAAAAAAAAAAAAAAAAGGAGGAAACCCCCACTTTTTGGAAATCAATCAGACCCATCTCCCTTCATTTTCTTTCGTTGCTACTCCTCTGCTTCCTCTCATCAGCCACCATCATCCTTAATCAATCATCAATCGATCTTCATCTTCGATTAATCATCGTCATCAAAAATCGACCATCATCCACCATCAATCTTCTATCAACGCATCATCATCAGCCCGAATCACCGTCTATCACTCATCATCAAACCATCACCAATGCCGGGGCTATAATTACGCCCCGATAATGGGCCCTGTGCCATTTCTTAATATGGGGGCCTCAGTTCATTACTTTAATCAAAATTTTTATTTTCATTAAACAAAAAATTTTAAATAGTTAATTAAAATTTCAAAATCAAAAATTTCCCAAGGCTGAGGGATTTGGATGTTGAAGCAGCCTTGGAGTTAAACAATCTGCTATATCTAGCAGTAGCACTCTAATTGTCACAGTATACCGGTGCTGAATTTGTCCTATTATGGTGCCCGTTAATATTGATGTTTAAGGTCCAGAAGAAATGGTTTGGAAGGAATCCGTGAATCTTCTCCACTATATTTTTGCAATTTTGCAGCAAAATTAACACAAACAACGCATGTTATATACTCGATAATTCAATCAAACATTTGTAATAAAACGCAATTACGCATGTGCAATACTCAACGCAGATATGAAATTATGATTGGAAAAATCAAAATTGCATAATTTAATTAAAATTATTGGCAAAATCAAATTGAAAAACAACTATCAAAACGTACCAAAAATTAGTAGATTTCGTACTCCTTAGCTTTGTGTGTTTTTCCCAATTATTGTATCCAAAAATTTCTATCAATCAAGCTTGTATTTTTATTTGTGAAAATGGAAGAATTTGTAAATTGCATATGTAGGGAAATTAGGGTGAAAAATAACAGTTTAATTATCAATTTCATTGGAAGATTGAAGATTTATCTGTTTGAAAATAATTTGAAGGAAAGAAATTAAATTAGAGATAAAAAGTTTTTTTGAAAGTTGGATGAGAATGGGGAAGAAGGGATGAATCTGTGTTTCCCACTAATTGGTAATCCCAACTGCTATAGCAGCCTAGTAATCACCGCGGAAGTTTTTTTAAAAAATAAAAAAAGTAAAAGGAAAATCTCAGTCAAAGTACATTGTATACCTGCCAAGCGCCGGAAATCAAGCAAAAATGTAATTTTTGATGAGAAGGGAAATCGAACCCAGGTTGCTTGCATATTAGCTTGTTATCTTAACCAATGCTCCACATTAGTTTTTATTTACATTTAGGAAACTGTTTACACTATATTTAAAATTAAAATTTGGGGCCCTGTTCCGTCGCTCACCCCGCGCCGCCCCAGAACCGGCCCTGACCATCACCGTCGATCCTCAGAAATCAATCCATCATCACCTTCGCATTCAAGTTGTACAGTGGAGAAGCAGGAAACACCGAGCAACAACCACGTGACAACCACGGGCCTTCATTAATTCCGTACAAAATCAAGCGCCAAAAAGTTCGATCGAACTTTAATGGAAGTTCGGGCGAACCCGAGTTCGGTTTGGTCGAACACATTGAGGTTCGACCGAACCTCATACAATCAGGAACTCTTAATTTTCGGTTCGGTCGAACTCCGTTACGGGTTCATACGAACCCAATTACTCTGTTTTTCTCTGCTTTTTGCTCTGTTATGGACTATTTTGGTTGCGTTTTTGCTGCTGTTGTTGGTTGTGTGTTGCATAGTTGTTGTTGATGACGATGGTGATTGGGTGACGGTGGTGTTTGCGGTGGAAGCGTGGCGGAGAGGTTAGCCAAGCAGGTGGTTGTGGGCTGCTGTGTTGGTGAAAGGTGGACCAGGTTGGTGGTGGGAGGTGAGATGTTGAGGGCTGTAGTGGTGAGAGGGGGAAAGATGCAGGTGGTGTGTGGTGTGGTGTAGGATATGAAACAGGGTGGTGTAGGATAGGAATGATGGCTTGTTGTTCTTTGAGCCGTTGACTTTTCTTGACCGGCCTTTAAGCTTGTATTCCGATTTCCGAACAACATGTAACTACACAAAATAAGAAATGAAAATAGGAGAGAAACAAGAAATAGAAAAATAAAATAAAGAAATAAATAATAATAATAATAGAAATAGAAATAAAAATAGAAAGTTAATAACAAAAACTAAAATAATTAAACTATAAAATTATAAAACAAATCAAATAAATAAATTACGGAATTAAGATCTAAAAACTAACAAAAAAAGCAAAAAACGCTAAACTAAGCTATAATTTAATTAAAATGAGAAATCAAGTAAAATAAAGACTAAAAATGCTAAAAATAGAATAAAATCGACTCAAATAATGCTTAAATTACTACCCTATGAGTGACATAAATGTCACTCATCAATAACCAATGGTTAACTACTAATTTTCATTTGATTTAATAAATGAACAAGACTCATTGGATGTTGTCATTCAAAGTGAATAAAAGAAAAGGAATTTGTAGGCATAACAAAGTAAGAAGATCAAGTAAAGAGTAAAATCTTTAGGACTATAAAAAAAGGTGCTAGAAAGGATAGGAAACGGGAACAAAAGAAATGAATTCAAGATTCAATTTCTACCTAAAAGTTTGAGTTAAAGAGAAACTACTTGGAAAATAAACTCCTACGGTATTAGATTACCGCTTGAGGCTCTAACTCTTGTTAAGAACTCAAATTCCGGGAGCTAAGTCTGGTTATTGACTTACAAGTGGGAAGTGAAGCAAAGTCGTGCTACATTAGTTGTAGGGTCATCATGTTTGTTTTAAAGTCCTTCTAAAGGCTGGAACTTAATGGCATTATGTTCCATTAATCATCATCAACAATTTCAGTTTGGACAACAGAAAGACTCACATTCAAAATAAACAAAAACATTCGTTGAGTGTTTATTTGAATGAAATGGTCATTTAAGGATTGAGTCATATGATTGATTAATAAACAAACAAATCTCTTCACACTCAAACTTCAAAAGGTTCAAATCAAATATTTTGATTTGTGTTCCACATATCATTGGCAATGTCATACGACCATATCAACAAGACAACATTCTAAGATTCCATGGCATGGACTTTTGAAAGTTGATTAATTTAAGACACGTGGGTCTTACTTGTTGAACATGACATATACATGGAACATTGTTAGAAGGTTCTAGAAAATTACGTTCATAGACCAAAGATGGATTTTATGACTTACCTATTTCACAAGAATTTGAGAAAATATGGCTATATTTACTCAAGGTGAAATATGTGAAATGCTTCAATGCGATTCACAAAAGGGTATAAAATCAACTTGGCAAGAATCTTGGAACATCTAGGCTGGGTCAAGGTGATGTTTTCATGAGCCAAGAAAGATTATCTAGATTGTTTATATGGCATATAACAATCAAAGCTCCATAAGAATATGGTATGTCCAAATGGAGAAATCGAAATCTATTCGATTGATGATAATCACGACTATTTTCCTATATAGTTTCTAAATGATACTCTCAAGTGACTATCACACTAAACAAAGCTGTCAAAGCTAAGGATAAGATGTCATAAGGATTGAACTTCGGTTCAGTACATCTTTTCAGCATATATATATCTAGGGTTGTCAAACCCAGTGGGAGTTAGTGTTTACATCAAACAAACTCAAGAGTAGATATATGTTTCTTTATGAGCGACTCATAGAAACAAAACGTATGGATTCTACCACAAATCTGAGAACATATGATTGTTGCTCTAGATAATGTCTTTTAGGAAATCATAATATTTCCAAAAAGGCAAGTGGGAGAAAAATGACCTCGAAGTGACCTCAAAAGATGTTTTGGACATGCTTGTTGTCATAACAGATTCACTTCTGAATTGGTTGAATAGTGTGAGAGGGTCGAAAAACAGGACGGGCGCACGTTCACGAAGAAAGCGGCCCGAACGACTTTCCCTCGGGATGTGGCAAGCAACATTAAGTAAAACAGGGACTAACTTTGGGAATTAGCCTCTTTTTTACTAGTCTATAGGAGTCGCCATTCAGTTTTCAACAACATTGAGGAAAACATTCAAAAACCGGTTGTCGTGATATGCATGGAGTGCAAACATATTTATCTCACAACGACCATAGGTTCCCTTGTGATCCCTGTTGTGGAGATCGCTCAACGTACATCCAGCGGAGTAGAGATTGAGAGTTCGGGGAACGTTTACTAATACGGGGAGTGCCCAGCATTAGTCCACGCGGCGGTCCTTACTAGTTCAATGTGATGATGAAAGGGACATGCATTATGATACGTTACTAATCTGAGTTAATTTTAATGCACAGATATTAACTAAACAGTCATTAAAATGGTGATTTAGATTGATTTCAGGAGCTTAACAATAATCAGATTTGTTCAGAGATTATCTTATTAGGCTTGATTAGATAAGCAGATTAAGTAAACAGGTTTATAGTAGTGATGAAAGCAATAAAAATATGTAGATTTCAGGTTACAGTATAGCGTAGGCTATACTGCGGTTCTCAAGAATACCTACCACTCGCCTTAGCAGAGCCTCCTTTTAGCTTTAGAACAACCTTTATACTGACTTTCAGATCCTTATCCTTCCTTCAATTCAATTCCAGCAGAGTTTTGTAAACCCCGAATTTTTAAAATTGAATTAATCATGCTTAATTATTTTTATTTAGCTTAAAATCGTGTTAAATCCTAATTTTGAACTTTATTTTAATTAACAAAGTTTTATTTCGCTTGAATTTTTAATATTGTTACACGAATTATTTTCAGATTTTATAATTTAGTTTCAAATTTACGAGCTTAGCTACATTTTCTTTTAAATCTTTATTATTTCGTAATTTATAAAGGCTTTTAATAATTTGGAAACGTTCTTATTTTATTCGAAAACTAAATTGATTTTTCGTTAACGATATTTTTTATAATAATTATTTCAAAACTTGGTTTTAATTAAATCTATTCCAATTAATTTCCCTAATAATTCCACCAATTTTCTGAATCTTTCCCAACCATGTGAAATTACAAAAATGCCCTTAGAAGAGCAAAATTTCATTTTCCTTCTTCTCCTTTCTCTCCACGTACAAAGAAGAAGGCAGCCATTCCTTCCTTCCTCTCTTCCCATAAATCAATCCAAGTTCAATGCTTAACCTCCAAGGATTTCTCCTTCTTCTTTACTCTACTTAACTGTATAAACAAACCATAACTTGTCCCATTTTCTTCAACCAAAAACAAAATCAGATTTCAACTTTCATTTCTCCTATTTTCTATGATTCGAACCACCAATAACCACCACCACTGCCGCCTCCTTTCTCCCCTTCGCTGCACCACCGTGCTGAGCCCCATTCCTAGTCACCCTCACCACCATCTCCGGCGCAACACCCGACCCGACACCTCCTTATTTTTCTCCCCTCCTCGAAGTACCGCACTCCCCTACCTCCCTCGTTTCCCCCTCTGTCGCACCACAAAACCGCAACCACCACCAATTCCAAACACCTCACCACCTCCTAAACCTACACACCATCCTCAATTTCATGCTCTTTGTTTTTTGTCGGGTACCTTACATAGCAAAACCAATTGACTTCTCTACTTTTCTATGACGGGCTCTTTTTGCCTTGCATTTTCCATCTTCCCTTTCAGTGAGTTTCGTTCCATTCTCTACTACTTCTATTCTTCTTTCCATTATCTTCTTCTATGCCCTTTGCGGATTTTTTGATCGCCATTGCAACGTTGTTGCTCTCTTTTTCCCGATCGTGAAGCTGCCCATAATAAGATCTTCCAATAATACAGAGGATTTCATAGCAAAACCAATTGACGACAATCGACTGGATATGGAAGTCTTATAAAGATTGATTAATATCCAATTGCGGTAAGTCGGTTATTGATTGATTACCATGTTTTTTTTGTTAAGTTATCTTTATGTTTACATTTTAGATCTGGATTCTACGCTTGTGGTTTAATGGGCATTTGTTTGTCTTATGCTTTGATTCTTAGATCTGGATGTTAGCTTGAATTTCTGGGTGTATGTGTTCTTGGTTGGTTCAATAGTTTGAATTTTTGGGTGTTTTGTGTTCATGGTTAAGTTGCTTCATTAGATTTCCTGATTTCTTTGTGATCTTTGTTAAACAGTTTGAATTTGTGGATTATTTGTTCCCTGGTTTATTTCTTAATTTTATTCATGCGTTTCTGGGGTTTGTGTTCGTGGTTCTACTACTTCATTATTTTTTCCGATTCCTTTGTGATCTTGGTTAAAAAGTTTTAATTTCTAGGTAATTTTGTTCACTGATTTATTTATTGATTGTTGTCATGTATGAGTAGTTAATTTCTTGTTTGGTTGTTTCTGATCTGGAGTTATAGTTTTTTTCTGAGTTCCTTTGTTTATTGAACATGATTTTTTGATTCTTCGTATTTCTTGGTTATGTTCTTTGATTTCTTTTCCTTTTTTCTGGTTTCATTACTGTTTTCCTTTTTCTTTTTGTATGGATTCATTAGTGTTTGCTCTTTTACTGGGTTCGTGATCATGGAATATGCGTTTTAATTTATTTTTATTTGTCTTTTCGGATTATGGAATCTGGGTTCATTTGTGTCTGTCTTACTTGGGGTCTACTATGTTGTTCAATTTGTCTTCCTGCTAATTTGAAGACATCAATTTGAAGTTACTTTTGTGTGTTTACATATTTTTTTTCTAATGTTATGCAGTTGGTTTTTTCATTGGTTCAATGCTTCTCGATGTAATTTATGAGATTATCTCTTTAGAAACACTAAGTTGTGGTCAAGTTATTGATTTAGTTACTGTTTTTATGTTATTTTCCCATTTTCGAAATTATTGATCTTTATTACTACTACTCTAGGTATCTTTCTCTCCTAGGTTTCTTTGAGTGTGATAATTTGATTTTAATGTGTGTCCATCCGCTAAGAAATGGAATGAACCTTATAATAGAGTTCCCAAACAGTCATCTAATATTGTACCTTTGTCGACAATACCGGATCTTCGAGAAGATGAGATGCGCCTTGCCGGAGTCTGAAATTAGGTGGTTATTCTTCCATCAATTGTTTTATTCCATTCTTAATTAGCGTATCTTTTAATTTTGTTTTTCCAACTCATGAAATTGAAAATTTCGGTTGTTGAAGAAGCATGGTTGGAAGGAAGGAACTGGTCTTGGTCCTTCTCAACAGGTTCCTTTTTATTCTCTCTCATCCAATGAATCAAGGACCTTAACCTTTACATTTAAGTTTCATGTACCTGGTTCTAATCGTTTTAGTTATAGTGGTGAATCACTTTATTTATCTGGCAGCTGTTGCAGGTATGCATGTCCTATTTGCTTGAAGTCTATGTATGATGTTTTATACTTTGTGTTAACACTTTCCTGAATCTCACTACTTTAGAATTCCCCTGGTTCATATCTGTACTATTTCAACCCTGTTTTTGGAACATTTTTCTTACTAATTCGAGATTAAATAAACGTGTAATCACGGAAAATGTTGTTTCATATATATGTACTAATTAGTTACACACGTATACTATTATAAAGATAGTTGTTAAGATATGTTAAGATATTAGATATTATTCTGTGAATATTCTGTAGAGTCCTAACTATGGTAAGTTACCTAATGTGTACCTAGGGTTTAGGTAACTGAGTTGTACTATATATACGTGTGTTATTAATGAGAATGATACGAGATTACACAATATTTGACATGGTATCATGAGCCTAGGTTAAAAACCCTAGATTTTTTTTTTCCGCAAGAAATTTGAGAGAGTGTAGCCGAGTATTGAGAACAGCGACTTTCTTCGCTTGTTGAGTATTGAGATCAGGAGTTAACAATTCCTTAAGTATCACCATGAGTTCCGATGAGGAGGCACCACCAAAGGTCATCGCCGCCGCCGTCGACCTAGACTACTATCTCGGGTCAGGCGACGGCCCCGGTATTGTTATCACCCCTGTGAAACTAAGAGGAGCATCGAACTACGATGAATGGGCCAAAGCCGTTCGTCGCTCGATGATTTCAAAATTCAAATTTGGATTTCTTGACGGTTCTATGAAGGAACCCATTATGGACGAGACGAAGATGAAACATTGGATTGCGGTCAATTCGATGGTGGTGTCTTGGATCACAAACACCATTGACGAGAGTTTGCGTTCGAATCTGGAGGACTTTGATATTGCTCACGAGTTGTGGAGTCATTTGAGGACGCGGTACTGCGTCGTGTCGGGCACCAGGGTCTGCCATATTAAGATGGCTCTGAGTGGTTGCAAGCAGGGCACGTCTGAGGGCGTCATGGAGTACTATGGCCGCTTGTCGAAGGTATGGAAGGAGTACGTACAGTATGCACGAGTTCCCAGGTGTGTATGTGCGGGTTGTACGTGTAATATAGCGAAGCAGGTGGGGGACATTCACGATGAAGATTGTCTGCACTATTTCCTAATTGGCCTGGATGATCACTATGAAGCCATTCGTGCACAACTGTTAGCACGATCGCCGTTGCCAGGACTCGACGAGGCGTACCAGACGGTTATGAATACCGAGACCATGCGCGCCAAGGCTGCGAGAGGTCAGGAGAGTGTCATGGCGTTCAAGGTCGAGACTAAGGCTCGGTCGAGGTCGGGAGATGTCAGTGGCAGATTTTGTGGTCATTGCAATCGTGAGGGTCATGAGGAAGAAACTTGTTATCAGCTGATTGGATTTCCTGAATGGTGGGATGAGAAGAAACGAGGTGGACGAGGGCCTGGTCGAGGAGGCAAGACGTCGATTAGAGGAGGCAGAGTAGCTCGTGGGGCAGCGTCGTCGACCAGTGGTGTCGCTCGTGCCAATGCCGTGAGCAATGCCACAGGAGGGGCGACAACCACTGTGACGAGTGGAGACGGATCGCAGGGTGCAGTGACGACAACCAATCATGAGCTTGTTGGGGTGACGAAGGAGCAAGTCCAGCAAATAGTTGACATCTTGTCACGACCTTCAAACAAGTTGCAAGGTAATCTTGATTTACGATGGATTGTTGACAGTGGGGCATCACGTCATGTGACGGGTGATATTTCAATCCTGAGAAATATCAAGACATCAAGAAATCAACAGGTTGTGTTGCCGGACGGTCAACCTGCAAATTCAAACCAATATGGTTCGGTGGTCTTGGAGGATGGTTTCGTGCTTGATAATGTTCTATTTGTGCCAAAATTGAACTGCAATTTAATTTCTGTAACTCAATTAAGTGACGAATTACATTGTGCTGCTCAATTTACTAACAAAATGTGTGTTCTTCAGGACCGCTCGACGAGGATGGTGATTGGCGTAGGTGATCGACAGGAAGGACTATATTTTTTCCGTGGGGCTCCAAAGGTTCGTGTGCTAGCAGTGGAGTGTGTGGTCGACTTGTGGCATCAACGGATGGGGCATCCGTCGGAAAAAGTGTTGCAGTTACTTCCTCAAGTGAGTCATAAGATTAGGAAGAATAAAACAATTTGTGATGTATGTCCGCGGGCGAGACAATGTAGGGAGAGTTTTCCAGTTAGTGTTAGTCGTGCTAGTCGCACATTTGAATTGGTTCATCTTGATTTATGGGGACCCTACAAGACTCCCTCGTCTTGTGGGGCAAAGTATTTTTTTACCATTGTTGACGATTATTCTAGAGGTGTGTGGATTTATTTACTGAGTAATAAAATGGAAGTTGCATCGACATTTCTTAATTTTGTTGCCATGATTAAGTGTCAGTTTAATAGATCCCTTCGAGTAGTACGCAGTGATAATGGTACTGAATTCAATTGCTTACAAAATTATTTTCGTCAACATGGGATTCTGTTTGAGTCGTCGTGTGTTGGGACGCCTCAACAAAATGGGAGAGTCGAGAGAAAACACCAACATATTTTGAATGTTGGGAGGGCGTTACGTTTTCAAGGAAATCTTCCAATAAAATTTTGGGGGGAATGTATTTTGGCCGCCTGTTACTTGATAAACCGTACACCTACCCCGATCCTTGACAATAAAACACCTTATGAGATGTTGTTTGGTAAACCACCATCGTATGTGCCTATCCGCGTGTTTGGGTGTCTGTGTTATGCATATAATCTCCGGTGTAAAGGGGATAAGTTTGAGTCTCGGAGTCGCCGATGTGTGTTTTTGGGTTATCCGTTTGGCAGGAAGGGATGGCAACTTTATGATCTAGAGACACATGAGTTCTTCGTCTCACGGGATGTCAAGTTTCATGAAGGGACGTTTCCTTTTGTAGATGAATCGGATGTGTTGCCACTGGTGCATGATGGTCATGGGGGGCTTGACCATTGGAGTTTGGATGAGAGTGGGACTACGGGTCCTGAGACCGTGTCGTCGCGTGCAGGTGATACTGCTGGGGTGTCGCCGCCTACAGGTGATACTGAGGGAGTATTGTCGCATCCGGGAGCTGATGAGGGGGTGTCATTGACCAGTGGCGACGACAGGGGAGTGTCGTCGCCTGGGAGGGAGGAACAACAACATGAAACTCCTAGTCGAGTGGATTCAGACGTCGTCTCCTCACAGACAGGTGTAGAGGAGACGACGGGTAGTGACGAGAGTGAGACAAGGCAGTGTGTGGAGGATACGGAGTTAGGAAGGGGGAAGCGTGCGAAGTTTCCGTCGACAAAGCTGAAAGACTGTGTGATACATACAATACGGGAAAAATATAGTACTTCCGACAAAACACCTACGGCGTCATCACTCTCAGGTACTCCTTATCCTATCACATATTTTGTTAATTATGAGCGTTTTTCGTCAAAGCACAGGCATTATATAGCAGCATTGCAAGAAGGGCAAGTTCCTAAGAGTTTTAAACAAGCGATGCAGCATGAGGGGTGGCGTCAGGCAATGGCTGCTGAAATCGACGCGTTGGAGGAACAGGGGACATGGACGTTGGAAAATTTACCGGAAGGGAAGAAAGCACTGGGGAGTAAATGGGTGTATACTGAGAAGCGTGATGAGGATGGGAATTTGTTGAGACTGAAGGCTCGATTGGTATGTTTAGGGAATCATCAGGAGGAAGGGTTGGATTATAATGAGACATTTGCTCCCGTCGCGAAGATGGCGACAATTCGAACTTTCCTAGCTGTCGCAGCTGTCAAACAGTGGGACGTGCATCAGATGGACGTCCACAATGCGTTCTTGCACGGTGACTTGGAGGAAGAGATCTATATGAAGATTCCTCCTGGATTCCAGAAGAATCACTTTGACAAAGTGTGTCGAATGAGAAAGTCGTTGTATGGGTTGAAACAAGCACCTAGATGTTGGTTCCAGAAGTTGTCGACGGCATTGACGCACTATGGATTTCGACAGTCGCTGTCCGATTATTCTCTCTTTACTCTGTCTAAAGGTACGTTGCAGCTGAGTGTGCTCATTTATGTGGACGACATGATTATCGCAGGCAATAACAAGTTTGCGCTTGAGAGTTTTAAGGCATACTTGAAGGAGTGTTTTAAAATGAAAGACCTCGGGGCTCTGAAGTACTTCCTTGGGTTAGAGGTGGCACGAAGTAGTCAAGGGTTCTATGTATGTCAGAGAAAATATGCCCTCGACATCATCTCCGAGGCCGGATTGTTGGGAGCAAAGCCTGTGGACTTTCCCATGGAACAGAATCATAGGTTGGCATTGGCAGACGGGCCAGACCTGTCGGACGGTGAGCAGTATAAGCATCTAATCGGACGTCTGGTTTATTTGGCTGTCACGCGACCAGACGTTGCCTACTCTGTACATGTCCTATCTCAATTTATGCAAGCACCAAAGGAGGCACATTGGGAAGCAGCTTTGCGAGTAGTGAGATATTTGAAGAAGTGTCCGGGTCAAGGTATACTACTTCGGTCGGACAGTGCGTTGCAGTTGGAGGGGTGGTGCGACTCGGATTGGGCAGGGTGTCCAATGACGCGTCGGTCGGTGACTGGATGGTTTGTGTCACTTGGTATGTCGCCAGTTTCTTGGAAGACCAAGAAACAGCATACTGTTTCTCGGTCGTCTGCTGAGGCAGAATTTCGATCGATGGCAGCTCTGACGTGTGAGTTGAAGTGGTTGAAACAACTACTACGCGACTTGGGGGTGACACACGACCAAGGCATGAGGATGTATTGCGACAGTCAGTCTGCGTTACATATTGCACAGAATCCGGTGTTCCATGAAAGGACAAAACACATCGAGTCAGATTGTCATTTCATTCGAGATGCAATCAAGGAAGGGATCATCAGTCCGTCGTACGTGTCGACGAAGGTTCAGTTAGCAGATATCTTCACCAAAGCGTTGGGGAAGGCGCAATTTGAGTTTTTTTTGAACAAGATGGGCATTCGAGATCTACATGCTCCACCTTGAGGGGGGATGTTAAGATATGTTAAGATATTAGATATTATTCTGTGAATATTCTGTAGAGTCCTAACTATGGTAAGTTACCTAATGTGTACCTAGGGTTTAGGTAACTGAGTTGTACTATATATACGTGTGTTATTAATGAGAATGATACGAGATTACACAATATTTGACAATAGTACATTGAATAGGCCTTGTAAAAGACGGGTTCACGTCTTGCACGATGAAATAAGACTGATTTTTCATGAGTTATTATGAGTGACCACCTTTATATAGGTTGGTGACATCGTGACACTAGATGTATTATAAGCCCATAAGGGGTGACCTTAATTGTAGTCGATTTGAGCTGATTTTGCAAATGATGTCTTATCATATGCACCCGTCTTATGTAAAATATGCTAACCACTAGAGTAATTGGATATTGACAGATGATAACAGTTGCTGCAAATGAATTGGAATAGGATACTTACAGATGATACCAGTTGCTGGAATTGATGTTTAATTTGTTTTTCGGATCATGTTTGTCTTTCTCAGTTCCAATTTCTTGATTCTTTTTGGACCCCTTTCCTCCTTAATCTGACATCTTAATTCGTATTACTTTGATAGGTTTGTTTTAATAAGGGGTGATTAGCATGGTCCGGGTTTGGGTTAATTCTACTTCACATGCATCACATCTAAACATTCTAGATTGATGTATTTGCAACTGCTCTTGTAGGATATAAGGTGTACTGCTAGAATTCACGGAATTAACCAGTTGTACTTGATGAGATCATTTGATGATTTTAACAAAAGAAATTATGTTTTTACAGATCAGTTCTTGTAAAAAAGAGAGTTATTGTCGGCCATTTGTTCTTTTGATTACAAGTACTCAAAATTGCTCCTTTTTTTCTCACTTCATGGTAGGGGTAGACCAGGACTGGCTACAAATGTTGGTTACTTTAGTTTATTTCTCAACTGTTTCAGCATTTAGAGGTATACCTTTATCTTTTATTCATAAGGAGGCTTAGACCTGTGAATAATATCCTAATGGAGTTGTTATGTTGACAGA
The DNA here is from genome assembly GCF_020520425.1 of Spinacia oleracea. Lineage (NCBI taxonomy): Eukaryota > Viridiplantae > Streptophyta > Magnoliopsida > Caryophyllales > Amaranthaceae > Spinacia > Spinacia oleracea. Next base: position 57,709,035 of record NC_079487.1, read on the forward strand.
TGCTCAGAAGTAGGCAGGAAGCCCAACTACCCTTTGGGATGCAACATTTCATATGCCAATTGGCCTCCCAAAAGCTATGACTACTTCTTCTGTCATGGCAGGAGCTCTTGGTGGTTCTCAGACTGTTCAGGTAAATCAAAACGGTTTGTAGAATCAGTCACTTAATGACAATGACCCTTTAACGCATCATCTAGCCAACATGTCCAGGAGTCAACTGAATCAAGTTATACATGAAATGAAGGTAAATGTTGCAAAAGAGCTGTTTACAAGAATTATTTTACATGTTCATGTATTTCCTGTCAATCTGGTTCCATATGCTTTCTATGCAAAACAAGGACCTTGCATGTCAACTTTTGCTTGTGAACCCACAACTTTTAAAATCTCTCTTCCAGGTTCTCTTGAACTCTAAGCTGCTTCCATTTATTTGTAAAATTACTTAAGTTTGTCCTTAATTTCTCTCTGGGTGTAGCAACATATATATTTAACCTCCAGGCTTCAGTTTATGGTAGTAACCTTACGTGAACAGAAGCATGGAAGTTGGAGGTCCTTTGTATATATAGAAGCATAAAAGTCATTATTGATCAAGCTTCTGATGGTTAATTAATTACTATGATTATGATATAGTTTGTGTCGCAAAAGCTTTTCATCAAGGTTGAATATGTCTATGATATGGAATTTGTGATCGTCTTGGCTCTCCACCAGTATTACCCATAGAGCGGTGTTGTGGGGACCTATTATGGAAGTTGGTCTGTTATGTGGTTCATGCAGTAGATAACATGATATGCTTTTGGTTTGTGGTATACTGATTTGATGTTCAGTTACATCTTTTTTCTTAAATTTTAAACTACGGACATTTCTTTCATATTCACTCAATCCCCAAATGAGAATTATCATGTTATCCTGTGTTTTTTGCTTAAATTGCGTCCTTTATAAAGTAAACATGCTGATTCATATAAATTTCCCGGCTATCAGTAATTTTCTTAAAGTAGCTTAAAGGGGAAAGTTATAAGAAAATAAGGCTTCAAAAAGTTGAGAAGCCAAATCGTAAAAAAAATCACTATAAAACCTTGCACTTAAACTTTTTAAACTTCAAACAGTGACTAGACACAAAAATAGCATGCCACTCTGCCTACAGGTGCATGGTGTATTTGTATGGTCATAACCACTAATTGTTTGATGAGTAACAGTTTATCCTAAATAAATTAATAATCTATAGGCATGAGGGTAGTGTTTGTGCGTCTTGGTTCTTTTCTTGTCAAAATATGCTTCTGAATGGAAATGAACTGAAACAAAAAATGCCAATACTAATGACCAATAAGTCTAATATTTTTACACAATCATGGAATCGTAGTAGGTTTGTTTATTACTTTGGATTCTACACACTCGTGGAGCCGTAGTAGATACTCATGGAGGCGTTCTGTACCTTAGTATTTGCCATGATAATTGGAAACTCCTTACCATTTTTTGGGTTTGTGTTTATTCCTTTCGATTCTTGATTGTTGATTTTAATAAGCATATGTCCTGATTCGTATTAGTTGATTGATTAGAGTTTAAAATTTTGTTGGGGTTTTGTGATTGTGTTAAAAACCCAATTTGACCAAATTTCAGAACTATTGAAATAAACCATGGTCTATGAATATCATGACTAGGGGCCTTGGCTACTTGGAGTTCCAATTGACTACGTTTTTGGGCTTAAACTAGACAAGGGAATTGAAGAGGTAGAGTACCACGACTGTCAATTCTGAAATGCCAAATGTCGATATAAACTATTTATTTTGTTTTTTTAGTTGATTTTAGTTGTTTTTTTTACATATCTCTCAAAGCTTGATATATTGATCTACGCCTTTAGTTCCATTTTAGCCTAATTTGAGGTTTCTATGGCCTAGATTTTATTTCATTCTCTCGGACTGTTAGCAGCTCTAGCAGAAAGTCAAAGAAGACATGCCCCCTATGCTGGTGCCTTCCTTGTTCCGAAGTTATGTAATTAGAAGTTTATCTAGAGCCAACTAGAATCTTGCTGCTCAAGTGAGCCTTGGTCGTTCTACACGTGATAGTGAAGAAGTTGAAGGAAGGAACTCTAAGAAGAGGGGTGTGTCTTTTGATCTGACAAGAAGTTGAACTGGAATACAATTTTGTTCAAAACTTCACTTCCTCTATAGTAACTACTTTTGATGATGCCAACATGTTTTTGGTAATATTTTGTGTAGCCCCTTGGTGACTATTTGTAATCAATATCATTATGGTATATAATCACTATTATTATGCTACGTGACATGATACTTTTCGCCTTGCATATATTTTATTGTAAGCTCAAAATATTGAAACTGAAATATCTAAAGTTTCAATCCCTTGAGAAAGTACAAGTACGTACCCATATACAGATCAATACTATTGTTACATGGCATACAGTTTTTGAGAAAGTACAAAAGAAAATCGTCTAAGTATTAACAGCAAAGGTTATGTATTCATGTGACAGTAAAGCTATCATTAAGGCAGCCTGAACTCGAAAACCTCTCTTGATGTTCAAGTACTATGTAGATCTTCAAGACCGTCTTCAAGTTCAGATGTTGGAGAAGAGAAGTCCAAGCTAAGTCCTAAAATCGCTTCTTCATAAGGCGCAGACAAATCTTCAAAGACAAATTCAATCTACATTAAGTAATTATCGATGTTTCATATTGTCTACTACAATCATATTCTAATCTATTTTTATATACTCCATATTAATTAGGCTCATGATTTGCGTAGCGTTTTGGAAATTATTTTTCTATATCTTAGGGGACCGTGCGCGCTAACTAGTGTTTACAAAGGCAATAACTAACTTTTGAAAACGTTAGGAATTTGAGATCAGTATAATACGTTTATAAATTCTAATATGTTTACAAAGGGATTAATTAACTTTTAAAAGTGTTAGGAGTTTAAGATCAGTAACGGGATTAAATGGTTTATGGGTTGTAAACGATTCGATTTAAACGGATTACGGGTTGTAAACGGTTTAGACAAAGCGGGTTACGGGTTAAAACAACTTTATTTGTACACGGGTTTTTCTCGGGTTCAAATGGTTCAGATTGAAACGAATTGGGTCATCAACGAGTTGGGATTCAGATCCATTCGGTTCGGGTTGAAATGGATCGGGTTGCTGCGAAATAGTTTGTTATCGGGTTTCAAATCTTAATTGGGTTAATACTTTTCGGTCGGTTCGAGTTGAATATAATCGGATCGGGTTTAGGGTTCCATCTCGCGGGTTATTAATTGTTCGGATTCTAAACCATCGGACTAACCCAGCGGGTTCCACTGTTAATGTTGAGAATTGACATCTCTTATAATATAGGATGAGAACTGATTTTATAACTAACATGAAATTATGGGTGATGCGTGAAAAAGAATAAAAAAATCTAGGATTTTTTGTCATTTAACACCTTAAAAAAATCAGTTTTTATAATTTAACACCTTACTTAATTTTTATTGTTTTTAAACACCATAAAAACAAAAAAAAATTAGAAATCGACACCACTTTACGATTTTCGTTAGAAAAAAATGTTAGTTTTTAACTATGATAAAGTTCCCAAGGTATGATTTGGTGGTAAACAACTCCTTCTACCATCAAATTATACTTGGAGAGCTATATCATGGTTAAAAACTAACGTTTTTTCTTATGGAAAACGTTAAGTGGTGTCGATTTCAAAAAAAATAATTTTTTTAAGGTGTTTAAATATAATAAAAATTAAGTAAGGTGTTAAATTACAAAAACTAGTTTTTTTAAGGTGTTAAATGACAAAAAAGTCCAAAAATCTATGTATTTTTCTATGTTTCTTTTCTAAATTAATTTAACTTTGCACTTAAAGTTAAAATATGTAAATCGTGCATCGCACGGGTCCTATACTAGTTACTAGCTAAATAAATGTTAAAACGGAAATTATTTAAGAGGAAATGACTACTTGTGTGCATGTATATTAACATTTTTGCTCTCCCATTTGACAAATTCTATTTCCGCCACTGACTAGTTACCCATATATATAATACTGATTGCTACGAGAAACCCTATTTAAATGTTTCTCCCTCGATCTAAATATTCCTGGTTTGTGACAATTATATACTACCTCCGCTTTAAAATGATCTTTATACACTCCGTATTAATCCGTTTCTTAATATTATTTACATTGTCATCTATGCTATTTAGGACATGCAAATTTTACTATCATTTAAGACGAAATGACTACTTGTGTGCATGTATATTAACATTTTTGCTCTCCCATTTGACAAATTCTATTTCTGCCATTGACCAGTTACCCATATATATAATACTGATTGCTATGAGAAACCCTGTTATAAAATGTTTCTCCCTCGATCTAAATATTCCTGGTTTGTGACAATTATATACTACCTCCGCTTTAAAATGATCTTTATACGTACATTCCGTATTCATCCGTTCCTTAGTATTATTTACATTGTGATTTATGCTATTTAGGATATGGAAATTTTACTATCGTACCATTTTTACCACACAACATTTAAACTTTCCACTCAATTTCTCTTACTTTTTTTAATTTTTTTCTAACAACTACCCATCTCTTTACACATCTCTTACTTTATCAATATCTTCATTCTATAAGGGAACTCCGGATATCATTTTAGTAATTGATATTTTGATATCCCTCTAAATAGTGTGTAATAGTCACCGTAACTCAAAATTTTATTAATTAATAAAAATTATTATATTATCAAACTGAATATAAATAGTTTAAAAAATTGTTTATTTAATCGTTATTAACAAAATGCAAACAAGAATTGAATGTTTCAGAAAAAAAGTCAACTATAGAGCAACTCCAATGGTGAGCTACAAGATCTTTTGGCTAAGTTTGTCACATCAAATTTTTAACTACAATTGATTAAAACTACAAATTATCACATTGGTGGGCTACAATACTTTGTAGCTCCCTATAATATCTAATTTAAATAATCTATTTATTTGAGCTATATTTTTTTGAGCTACGTAGCCCAAAATAGCTACAAAGTTTTAACAGCTGCTTATGTCGTTGTTGTACCAATAGTGGGCTATTTGCTCAGATGTTTATTTTTTTATGAGCAGGTTCATTTTGTAACCATTGAAAAAAAGCTAATATATAATGACTATTTTTTTTTTGAGGGAAATATATAATGACTATAAAAAGGGAAAGAAAATATACATAGGCAAAAAATATTGAAATCATCAATTAAAATCTATCAATAAAGTTAAAAGAACACCAAAAAAAAACAATAAAAATTTAAATATTAGGACAATTACTCTTATCTCTCCTATTCATAACTTGTGAAAAGTAAATACTCCATAACTCCTTACCTTTATTCTTACGGAGTACAAGTTTTATCGGCAATGAGCTGTTATCAAACCCCATTTTTAACCACCTTCTCGCCGATTGTCGCCCTCTTTTCACTCGCCGATTGTCGTCCTCTTTTCACTACCTCTATAACCGATTTTTATTGTGAATACCTCGCCGCCACTATAGTCTGCACTCTCTCCATCACTTACCCCCGTTGACTTGATAATTGATATGTAAATTGTACAAAAATATACAATAAATTTCCTAAAAAATACAAAAAAGAGTAAGGAGTAATAATCATTGCCTAATTTAAAATGTCATGCACGCATTGCGTGCATTAACACTAATTTTATTATATACTAGATTAGGTCCCGTGCACGCACGGTTATTTTAAAATTATTAATTGACCATCTTTTTTAACTAAAATATTTACCCCTTAAATCTTTTCCGTAAGTAATAAATCTCGAACATACTCATTTTAGCATATAATATACAATTTTCGTTCTATTACGTATTATATATTTTATATGTTTAATATGTTGATTTGACCAAATTAAATATTTGATATGATTAATATGAACAAAATATTGAGTAAGAATGTTTTTTATTATTGATATGACGATCTAACTAAATATTACCAAAATTGTCTAATAATGTCATATTTAATACTCTGTAATCCTATATTTTTTTCTATTTATAAACATTTATACAAAAGGAGAGAAAATAATAATAAAATAAAATAATTTATTTTTTTAGGAAAGGGTTTTTGGCGGGAAAAAATCGCACCAGGAATTGACACGTGTCATTCCTGGTGTCTCTTTTAGTATATAGTAATAGATATTAACACATTGTTTTTACACATTCTTCTTTTTTCTTAATATTTATACAAATAGTAATTGTAAATTTCATTTTAAAACAGAGGTAGTAGGAAGTACGTTTTATTTTCTTGATCTAGCATCGTACACCCCCTTCCACCCCTAAACTACCGCCAAACCCCGGGAAAAAAGAAAAAAAAAATACTCACTCTGTTTTTTATTGATCTTTCTGTTTAGATCTTATACATTTTTCAATGTACATCTTTGACCATCAATATATTTAATTTTAAATTATTAAAAATTATTTTAAAAGTTTATATTCTTAAATGACTCATTGGAAATAAATTAGTTGATCCAAAATCTAAAAAGTTGCAAGATTATAAACAACAAGCACATTATGAAGATGAGGGAGTTTATAGATGCAAGACTCATGACTCATGCATGGAGGTTGTCTACATCGCTGGTTGCCAGCGAAATAAGCACCCATACCCACTTTAAAAAATAAAAAAAATTGGAAACATGGCCCACCTTCAAATAAATGTGTAAAAGTGTTGTGAACTTGTTATATACTGTCATTTCTAATATAAATATTGTCATTGTTGTATATATACTGTCATTGTTGTATTAAAATACTGTCACAATCACCCAAAGAAAGGAAATTTTGTATACAACTGTAATGAAATATAAAAAGTAAAGAGACCATTTAAATGAATGGATAAAAGTGTTTCATATTAAATGAATGGGTAAAAGTATGTATACAAGTGTTATATAAGTTTTGTCATCGTTTGCATAAATACTGTCATTGTTGTATTAAAATACTGTCATTGTTGTACTAATTACTGTCATTTTTGCTCATATGTAGTACTTTGTTTGACTTTTCAACTCATGAGATGAAATTACCATTTTGCCCCGGGTATGGAGTAATTGTGCCGCTGATTACCAGCGATGTAGCCTCCCTCCTCATGCATGAGTGGCATAATGAGAAAATTTTGTTTGATAATCTCAAGTTTTTTTTACGGGGATTATCTCAAAGTCAAAGAAATATTACTCCCTCCGTCTCGGAATACTTGACCTGTTTTTCTTATCGGGTCGTCTTGAAGGAAATAATGCCCTTGGTCCAAGTATGCATTCTATGTTAAGTCTAATAAATGCGGTTCAGTATTAATTAACAAGTTAATAATTCAGTGAGATCAAGTGAGCTGAATGCCTAGCTAGAGGCCGCTTCAGTTCAAGTGGAATTAATGATATTAATCCACAGCTTACTCTTGACTGAACCCGTAGGGTCACACAAATAGTACGTAAACGGATCAAGTATTTAATGGCATTAAATACTCCAACTATGGATATTCGGAATCGACGGATCTTGGTTTCAGTGGGAGCTGAGATCGTCACAGGCAAGAAATGAATACTCCGGAAACGATGATATTGCCGGAAACGGAAATATGGATCGTATCGGAAATATAAATATTATCCAAGTCGTAGATGTTGCCGGAAACGGAAACATGGTACGTATCGGAAAATATTATCGGAAATGGAAATATTGCCGGAATCGGAAATATTGCCGGAAATGGAAATATTGTCAGAATCGGAAATATTATCGGAATCGGAAAATAATTCCGGAAACGGAAATATTAAATATTTGTTCGAAACGGAAATTAATTCCGGAATCGGAAATATTAAATGTTGTTCGTATCGGAAATGAATTCCGGAATCGGGAATTTAATCGGAAGCGTATCGTACGAATTAGCATCGGACGAGGCCCGCTAGACGAAGGCCCAGCACGAAGCCAGGCCATCGCCCAGCGAGCCGCACGCAGCAACGCACGCCTCGACCAGGCCCAGCGTAAGGCCAGGCCCAGCCAAGGGCGCGCGCGCGCGCAGCACCGCACATGGGCTGTGCGCTTGTCGTGGGCCGCAAGGCCTGCGCGGGTGCACGGCTTGTACGATGCGTGTGCGGGAAATCCTAATCCTATTAGGATTCGTGCGAAGATTAAAATCCTAATCCTATTAGATTTGCTTTGTTATTTAGAGTCCTAATAAAGTTCTAATTAACAAATCCACATCCTAGTAGGATTACAATTCCTTTTCCATACCTCTATAAATAAGGGCCTAGGGTCATTATTTGTATATACGATTCAAGTATTCAAAGTGATTTTTGAGAGCAAAAATTCAGTCATATAATTGCCTACAATAGCCGAAAATTCTAAGTACCTTAAGGGCGATTCTAGTTGGTCAAGCTTAAGGCGGATCCGGACGTGCTGTGGACTATCTACGGAGGGACGACATTTGGAGTCCTAAAGACTTGTTCTTGTTCGGTTCGGGCGCAGCTAGGGAAGGCACGCAACAAAGTGTATGCATCTAAACTATGCTAAATGATTATGTGTAAATAATATGCTTTCCTGGCTTTATGGTTTTTTCCGCATGATTTATGAATTGTCATATGTATCATAATCTAACAGTGGTATCACGAGCCTCTTATTATTTTCATAATCTAAATTGCATGAACATGGTTAAATATTACAAATTTGCAAGAATTAAAAGGGGTGATTAATTTTCGTAATTGTGAATTAATTGCAAATTGCGTTTATTTAATTATACGTACGCAGTTTTTCGGCAGTTTCTTCGTTACTCATCTAAATCGAGTGATTTTTGTGTCAATTCCGCATGTAAAAGGCATTCTAAAATTTTGACAAAAATAAGTATTTTTCGGCCGAACCCAGAATTCTCAAATTCGAAGCCTAACTATGACTTTTCGGAGGTTTTAGTTTTTCGAATGCAAAATTTCGTAAATTTAAGATGTTAAATTAAATATTTGCCATTCTTGTTGATAAATCTTGAATTTTTGATTGACCTACTGTATATGTTTAACAAGTTTGAATGCCTAGCCTTGTTAATTATGCAATCTAATTTGTAATTATGATTAATTTGTTGAAAATTGGAATAATTTAGAATTAATTTGATTTTCATAATTAGTTATAATTTAATTAGATACCTATGATTAAAAACCACCATAAAAATTGTAAATTTATGTTAAATTTTAAATTTTTATGACCTAGACTTGAATCCATGTTAATCGGAAATCAATTAAATAATAAATTTTCGATTTTTCGCCCTAAAATTATGAAATTAATATTATTTATTAATTTGTCATTAATTTTGAATATAAATTTTTAATTTTTATGCGACTCGCTCATATAACTTGCACGCACAAAGCAATGGACGCTACGTGTTACCCTTAAGGGTGTTGTATAGTGCGGGCATGCGACGACGAGCAAGGGAGCTCGTCGCCCATGCGGTACGAATGCAGCGAGCAAGGGCATGGTGCACGAGCACAAGGCAGCAGCCCTGCCTTGTGTCGTGGGCTGTGAGCCATGGGCGTGTGGGCAGGGGCGAGAGCAAGGCACGAGCAGTCGCGTGTGGGCAGCAAGCGTGCCACGAGCGCTACGCACAGCGTCGATGGCTCGCGCGCAGCGAGCGCCAGCTCGCATACTGCTGACTCGTGCGATGAGCGCAAGCTCGCGTGCGGGAAAGGCAGGCGCGCATCGAGCGATGGCTCGCATGGATCGAGCGCTGGCAAGCGAGCGCAGCGAGCAATGGCTCGCGTGCATCGAGCGCTGGCGCGCACAGCGAGCACCAGCGCGCGTGTTCGATTGATGCCTTACGATGGTGAGCAGCAGCGATGCGACGCAACGCATGGGCTGCGCGCACATGGCCAGCGATGGTTGTGTGCGTGTGGCCCATGGGCGTGCGTTGCGTGGGATTGTTGCATTGCGATTAGATCGTTTTGAAATTTTAATTTGAAATTTTCAGTTTACGTAATTTTAATTAATTTTAAAATTAATAATTTAAATTATTTTCTTGGATTTTAATTTTGAATATTGTAATTATAATAAATTTTATTTATTCTAATTATTTTACTAATATTAAAATCATGAATTAATTTAAATACGACTGAAATTAAATTAAACTTTTTGGATTCAATTATAAATTTATATGAGCTTTAAATTTTAATTAAATTTGTATGTTTCCGGTTAGACTAGAAATACATTTTTATGTTTAAAATTAGTAAAGCATATGAATTTATTGGTTTAAGTGGGAGCCCTTTTTAGTCATAAACTCTTGATTAGGTCTACAAATCCTTAAGGTTAAAACAACTTGATTAGAATTAATAAGGACTGAATAATTTGTAGATTATTGGTGCCCTTGATTAATTGCTGCAAATGTTTATGTGATGCATAATGTGTTTTACTAACCAGCTATGTGGGCCATTCATGATAATGAATGGGTGAATGGTATATATTGTATATGTACTGTTTTGCAGGTTATGAAGTGACTAGTATGGCCCAAATATGATAGAAAATATGGTCTGCGTACCATTAATTTGAATGTAATTGGTCTAAAGTACCAAAGTTGTTTTTCAATTCAAATATGGTCTGCGTACCATCAAATAGTTGTAATTAGTTTTAATTATAGCTTATCCTATTTGAAGAAAATGGTGCCTCCCACGGAGATTTTCAAGACGGACTTTGAAGTTAAAGCTTCAAGATGAAGTCGGGCCATACTAGATCACATTTATCTTATGCATGTTTTAAGTTATTTATTGCTTTTAAATATGTCTTAAAATGCATGAGATCAAAAGCTTGATTATGTTGCATGATTAAGGATTTTAGTTCACTTAAAATCTAACCAACATAGTAAGAGCCTTAAGTTCCAAACTTAAAAATTGAGTTAAAAGGTGCCATGCCAAAATATACACTTGCTTGGATATCCTTTACATCAATCTAGTAATAGTTTTCGCTCAGCGAGGTGTTACTTATTGGTCCTAAAGGGGCAAGGTACACAAATAATTGTGAGTACATGTTAGTTTTGGTGAAACTCAACGATATAAGTAAGGAGTCCTTTTATGTCGTGGCAAAATCGATAGGTTTACCTAATAAGTTCTTAGACGTACCTATCAACCAAGAATAGTTTCTAGACTATTAGCAAAAGGCTTTTGCTTACCTAAGATGTTTTAGGACTAAGTCGACAAAATGTGCTTAGTTCTTCAATGATTTTAGGATCTTGGAATCATTTTATTCACACCTGTCGGAACACATAACTTGAATAAAATGCTTAATGAACATTGAATTATGCATGTATGTTAGAATTTAAGTTTATTAAGAGAAACTGTGAATGGTTATTTATTTGTTTATTCTTTTCAATTGTAGTTTTAACTATGGCAAACAACAATCAAAACATCATCATGGGTTCTGAGCTTATGGTCAAGCTGAACCTAGCAAATTTTCTTGAATGGGAAGCTAAGCTAGTTGAAATAGTCAGACTCAATGGACTTGAGTATGTACTGACCAATCCCATGCCAAACTACTATGCCAGAGACATGACCCCTGAGAGATTTTACGCCTGGGATGCGGATCTCAAAAAGGTTATGAGTCTCATGCTGAACAATATCCCTGATGATTGGGCTAGAAGGTTTGTAGCCTATGAACCTTTTACGCTCATCAAGAATCTGAGGGATATCTGTCGTGGAAGCACGGAGGACAGGGACCTGAACGTCCATGAGTTGATTGAATCAATGTCTGGTCTAAAGGTTAGTTCTCCCAACAGGTGTTATAGGATGGAAGTCCAAGAAACACATGTTCAGCTCCTTCGCACTAAACAGAGGGTAGGCGTCCCACTAAGGTTCCATGTGGAACTTATGCGTTCATACTTTGATCGCCTAAGTCTACTAGGAACACCAATAAGCGAAAGGATGGCAGTCTCCATCTTGCTCAATTCACTACACAGTGGGTTTGGTCGCTTCAAGCAACTATACCTAAGTGAACCAAGAGAAGAAGCAGTTGCAGAATTTGTTCACCTTGTCAGAAAGGCTGAAATAATACTGGACTGTGAAGCCAAAGATTTACTCAAGGCTAGAAGGAGACAATTCAAGAAAAGTGGAAAGTCCAAGGGCGATGCTAAATCAAAGCAGGACAAGTCCACATCAAGCTGTCTTTATTGTGATGGAATAGGCCATTACAAAAGAGAATGTCCAAAGCTAAAGGAAGATCAGAAGAACGGAACAGTCGTTCCATCTTCTGGTATTTTCGTTATAGACTGTATACTTGCTAATTCAACTTCTTGGGTATTAGATACAGGTTGTGGCTCACACTTATGTTCCAATCCACAGGGACTAAGAAGAAGTAGAAAGTTAAGCAAGGGTGAAGTCGACCTACGAGTGGGAAATGGAGCACGGATTGCTGCATTAGCTGTAGGAACTTATTATTTGTCGTTGCCCTCCGGGCTAGTTTTGGAACTGGAAGAGTGTTTCCATGTTCCAAGTCTTACTAAAAACATCATTTCAATTTCTTGCTTAGATGCTAAGGGATTTTCCTTTTTAATAAAAGACAATAGTTGTTCGTTTTATTTTAAAGAGATGTTTTATGGATCTGCTAGATTAGTCAATGGACTTTATTTATTAGATCACGACAAACAAGTATATAACATAAATACCAAAAAGGCCAAAAAGGATGATTCAGATCTCACCTATCTGTGGCATTGTCGATTAGGCCATATAAACTTGAAACGCTTAGAAAGACTTCAAAAGGAAGGAATTCTAGAACCATTTGACTTAAAGGATTATGTTAAATGCGAATCATGTTTACTTGGCAAAATGACAAAGCAACCTTTCTCTAAAGTTGGAGAAAGAGCAAATGAACTATTGGGTTTAATCCATACAGATGTATGTGGACCAATGAGTACAAATGCTAGAGGTGGTTTCAGCTACTTTATCACTTTCACTGATGACTTCAGTAGATATGGTTATGTCTACCTAATGAAGCATAAGTCTGAATCCTTTGACAAATTCAAGGAATTTCATAGTGAAGTAGAGAATCAATTAGGCAAGAAGATTAAGGCACTGCGGTCTGACAGAGGCGGTGAATATCTGAGCTATGAATTTGATGACCATCTGAAAGAATGTGGAATTCTATCAGAATTGACTCCTCCTGGAACACCACAATGGAACGGTGTGTCGGAACGGAGGAACAGAACCTTGCTAGACATGGTCAGGTCAATGATGGGTCAGGCCAAACTTCCATTAGAATTTTGGGGACATGCACTAAATACAGCTGAACTCACTATAAATAGAGCTCCGTCTAAAGCTGTCGAAAAGACTCCATATGAATTATGGTTTGGAAAGCCTCCAAATGTGTCTTTTCTTAAGATTTGGGGATGTGAAGTATACGTCAAACGATTAATTTCAGACAAACTTCATCCAAAATCTGACAAATGTATCCTTGTGGGCTATCCAAAGGAAACAAAGGGGTATTACTTCTACAATACATCTGAGAACAAGGTGTTTGTTGCTCGAGATGGTGTCTTTTTCGAGAAAGATCACATTTCCAAAATGACAAGTGGGAGAAAAGTAGACCTCGAAGAAATTCGAGTCGAACAACAAACTCTAGAGAATGCTCAAGATGACATTCAGGATGAAACTCAGAGATCTTTAGAAGAATCTGGTGAGAATCATTGTCAATCTAGAAATGTTACCCCGCGTAGATCGCAAAGATATAGATCTCAACCGGAAAGGTACTTAGGTATTTTGACGAACGAGAGCTATGACGTTCTATTACTTGAAAGTGATGAACCTGCGACTTACAAACAAGCTATGACGAGCCCTAGCTCCAAGCAATGGCAAGAAGCCATGCAATCTGAATTAGACTCCATGTCTGAAAACCAAGTATGGGATTTGGTCGATTTGCCAGATGGCTACCAAGCCATTGGAAGCAAATGGGTTTTCAAACTGAAAAAGGACAAGGATGGGAAACTTGAAGTTTTCAAAGCTAGATTGGTTGCAAAAGGTTACAGGCAAGTCCACGGTGTGGATTACGATGAAACCTTTTCACCAGTTGCAATGCTAAAGTCTATTCGGATAATGTTAGCAATCGCTTCATATTACGATTACGAAATATGGCAGATGGATGTCAAAACTGCTTTCTTAAACGGCGTTTTAACAGAAACTGTGTTTATGACACAGCCTGAAGGTTTTGAGGATCCAAAGAATGCTAAAAAGGTATGCAAGCTAAAGAAGTCAATCTACGGATTGAAGCAGGCATCCAGGAGCTGGAATATACGTTTTGATGAAGCAGTCAGTGACTTTGGTTTCATCAAGAACGCAGACGAATCTTGTGTATACAAGAAGGTCAGTGGGAGCAAAATTTCTTCCCTAGTATTATATGTCGACGACATATTACTTATCGGAAATGACATTCCTATGTTGAACTCTGTCAAGATTTGGCTTGGGAAATGTTTTTCGATGAAAGATCTAGGAGAAGCACAATACATATTGGGCATCAAGATTTACAGAGATAGATCTAAAAAGATGATTGGACTTAGTCAAAGCACTTATATCAATAAGGTGCTTGATAGGTTCAAAATGGCAGACTCCAAGCGAGGCTACCTACCCATGTCTCATGGAATAACTCTAAGCAAGACTCAGTGCCCAAAAACACTTGATGAGCGTAGACGAATGAAGGGGATTCCATATGCATCATTGATTGGTTCAATAATGTATGCTATGATATGTACACGCCCGGATGTTGCGTACGCACTCAGTGCTACGAGCAGATACCAGTCAGACCCAGGAGAGGCGCATTGGACTGCTGCCAAGAATATTCTGAAGTACCTGAAAAGGCACAAAGATGACTTCCTGGTCTATGGTGGAGATGATGAATTAATTGTTTAAGGCTATACGGACGCAAGTTTCCAAACCGAAAAAGATGATTTCAGATCACAGTCTGGGTTTGTCTTCTGCCTCAACGGAGGTGCAGTAAGCTGGAAAAGTGCTAAGCAAAGCACCATTGCGGATTCTACAACTGAAGCGGAGTACATTGCTGCACATGAAGCAGCAAAGGAAGCTATATGGCTAAGGAAGTTCATAGGTGAACTTGGTGTAGTCCCCTCCATTAAAGGACCAATAGCCCTGTATTGTGATAATAACTGAGCTATTGCACAGGCAAAGGAGCCTAGACACCACCAGAGAGTCAAGCATGTACTTCGTAGATTTCACCTTCTACGAGAGTTCGTTGAAAGAAAAGAAGTCGAGATAAACAAGATTGGAACTGATGACAACATATCAGATCCATTGACTAAACCTCTGCCGCAGGCGAAGCACAACTCGCACACTGCAGCTATGGGAATCAAGCATATTGGAGAATGGCTTTGATATCCCTGTTTAATGTTTTAAAGTTTTAGAGTTTAAATCTTTGTAAAACATTATTGGTTAATCATTCACAATAAATGAAAAGAATTCATTTTTCCATTTAATTTGTGGTTTGTTAAATGATGAGTCCCTTCAATTTGACGATATATTCAAGATAGACTGTCAGGACCAGTCCTGTGACTAAGAAATGTCTATCAAGTGAACTTGAATGTCAAAGGTTGAAAATGGTCCCTAGTCGGAGTTTTATATAAAATTGGACGCATAGAAAACGTTAGACGATTAGAATGCAAGATGACTAGTAGTTCTGTTTCTTGAACTATGTGGACATGGCAATGTCATAATCATTTGCATAGATACTTACTTTGGGAAGACTAGTATCGGACAAGACCTATGAAACTTTACTGTAAGAGATGAAAATCTGTCATAAGTAAACTTCATTAAAATTATTAGACACTAAATCCTCAATACCTGAGTGATTTGAGATTGCTTGTTTGAGAACTGGTTGCTTTGACGTTGACCAACCGTCGCACCGTAAAAGGAGGCTATAAAGGCAATGCTCAGGTAATCACCTATCAAACGAAGTCTAATCTCAAGATCGCAAGATTGGGATTGTCCTCCCATAAATCGGGATGAGATGCTTAAAAGTTGTACAAGGCCACTCGGAGAGCTAGAAACTGTGAAATGCATGGCCGTGCTCGGATGAATCATAGGCTATGATTATCTGTTTATTTGATCAGTTGAACTCTGAAACCGAGGAACACCTATGGACATAATAAGGATGACAACTCTTACCTTATGTTCAAGAGCAAGCATCGAGCGACAAAGGAATTAGGAAATGCACACTTGTCCCTAAGGACAAGTGGGAGACTGAAGGAAATAATGCCCTTGGTCCAAGTATGCATTCTATGTTAAGTCTAATAAATGCGGTTCAGTATTAATTAACAAGTTAATAATTCAGTGAGATCAAGTGAGCTGAATGCCTAGCTAGAGGCCGCTTCAGTTCAAGTGGAATTAATGATATTAATCCACAGCTTACTCTTGACTGAACCCGTAGGGTCACACAAATAGTACGTAAACGGATCAAGTATTTAATGGCATTAAATACTCCATCTATGGATATTCGGAATCGACGGATCTTGGTTTCAGTGGGAGCTGAGATCGTCACAGGCAAGAAATGAATACTCCGGAAACGATGATATTGCCGGAAACGGAAATATGGATCGTATCGGAAATATAAATATTATCCAAGTCGTGGATGTTGCCGGAAACGGAAACATGGTACGTATCGGAAAATATTATCGGAAATGGAAATATTGCCGGAATCGGAAATATTGCCGGAAACGGAAATATTGTCAGAATCGGAAATATTATCGGAATCGGAAAATAATTCCGGAAACGGAAATATTAAATATTTGTTCGAAACGGAAATTAATTCCGGAATCGGAAATATTAAATGTTGTTCGTATCGGAAATGAATTCCGGAATCGGGAATTTAATCGGAAGCGTATCGTACGAATTAGCATCGGACGAGGCCCGCTAGACGAAGGCCCAGCACGAAGCCAGGCCATCACCCAGCGAGCCGCACGCAGCAACGCACGCCTCGACCAGGCCCAGTGCAAGGCCAGGCCCAGCCAAGGGCGCGCGCGCGCGCAGCACCGCACATGGGCTGTGCGCTTGTCGTGGGCCGCAAGGCCTGCGCGGGTGCACGGCTTGTACGATGCGTGTGCGGGAAATCCTAATCCTATTAGGATTCGTGCGAAGATTAAAATCCTAATCCTATTAGATTTGCTTTGTTATTTAGAGTCCTAATAAAGTTCTAATTAACAAATCCACATCCTAGTAGGATTACAATTCCTTTTCCATACCTCTATAATTAAATAAGGGCCTAGGGTCATTATTTGTATATACGATTCAAGTATTCAAAGTGATTTTTGAGAGCAAAAATTCAGTCATATAATTGCCTACAATAGCCGAAAATTCTAAGTACCTTAAGGGCGATTCTAGTTGGTTAAGCTTAAGGCGGATCCGGACGTGCTGTGGACTATCTACGGAGGGACGACATTTGGAGTCCTAAAGACTTGTTCTTGTTCGGTTCGGGCGCAGCTAGGGAAGGCACGCAACAAAGTGTATGCATCTAAACTATGCTAAATGATTATGTGTAAATAATATGATTTCCTGGCTTTATGGTTTTTTCCGCATGATTTATGAATTGTCATATGTATCATAACCTAACACGTCCCTTAATACTTGACCTGTTTCTAAAAATGGAAATATTCTAACAATATTATATTATTTCTCACTCAACCCCTATTAACTCACCTACCCCCTACTCCATACAAAAAATAATTAAAAATTCAACCCCTACTCTCCCCCAACCCCACCTCTTAACCCACCTCTCACTAACTACATTAAAATAATACCCCACTATCCACTACTATCTATTAAATTAAATAAGTCAATTCAAGTCCCTTAAACTCAGTGCCGGTCAAACCGGGTCGAGTATTCCGGGACGGAGGGAGTATCAATTAGATTAGGTCTCGTGTATTTACGGATATTTTAAAATTGTTTGACCAATTTTTAATGTCCCGTAATATATTTGAGCGGTATATTTCTCTCCAAAAATTACCGCATAATTAATAAATCTTGAACATTCTCGTTTAATCATCATCTCGAGTATACAATTTCCTACCTACTACGCATTACATATTTTATATGCTTTATACGCTATTTTGACCAAAATATTCGATATACTAATTGAATACGTTGATTTGACCAAAATATTGAGTAAAGGTAATTTTCATTATTAATATAACTATTTTACTAAAATATTACAAAAACATGTTTAGAAAATTATTATTGTGTTGCATATAATATTTCCATCATTTATAGACAAATACCTCATCCTTTAAAAATAGTTGCACCACTTCGACTTTCACTTTTGTCAACGCATAACTTTGACTATCAAATACTTATTATTATGTATAAGTAACAAAAATATATAAAAAGTTTAAATATTTAAAATACATATTGAAATAAACCCAATAAAGTTTAAATAATAATAAAATTTATTTATTTTATTACAAGAGAATTATAGTCAAAGTAAGATAAGTGAATATTGTCAAAAGTCAAAGTGGTGCAACTATTTAGAAATGGAGGTTGTATATTTGTTAGAAATTCTCATTGGGAAACAAAAAGAAAAGAGAGTGAAAATTAGAGAGTCCCACATTGGAAAAACGTATACTAGTACATAATTAAGTTTAGATAACACCCAAAAACTGTTACATAAAGGGGGTAAAGTGTTTCCATAGATTATAAGTAATACTTTGTGGGTGATACATTTGCTTGTGCTACCTATTATATTAGGTAACACTTTTAATAACATAAGATAACACTTTTACTAGTGTTACCAAAAGTTATTTTATGTAACACTTCTCTATTCCTATTGTAGCACTTTAGAAGTGTTACTCGTAATATCTTAGGTAACACTTTTTAACCATTAGTATCACTTTATTGAATCATAGGTATCACTTTTCACCATATAACGTAACACCTTGTTCACTATTAAGTAACACTTTTCTATTATTAGGTAACATTACGCATTTATCATTTTTCTTTTTAAAACGTTACAAGTTTAACAAGCTACAAAGATCAAGTGAACTACAAGATGTTGGAGGGGAGCCGAGATACAATCTGGGCCCTCACTCCTCTAGCTATGGCAAACCCGATCCTGCTGAAAATGTGGGCAGCTACCCGTGCCCCAATGTCCTGAGCCCTGGAGTACATCTGGACCCGCTTCAGCAACGAAACAGCCCCTTTCTCTAATTCCCCAAAGGAAGAGAAGGAAAAAGGAAAGAAACTGTAACCCAAAGCCCTACAACGCGCCGCATACTTATCCTGCTTCCGCTGCGCTGCAACCGCCACAACCCGACCCGGAACGAAGCCTGACAACCCAGATTGCGTCATAGGGGAAGACCCAGTCAAGTCAACACACACATCAAGACCGCCATCCCATGAATAAAGCAATATATCTGCAGGACGAAGAGCTCCATCACTCTCACTAGTCAGCCCAACATCAACCTCCTTGCGAGCAGAAATCCCCGACCGATAGCAAATATCCAAAAGGGTATCACGAACAACATTATGTCGATGCTTGATACCCACAATCCCAGCACAAGACACGGCATGATCCCCATAAATGTCCCCATCGAAAACCCGAGAGCAAGCAGAACACGGCGTCGAATCAGAGAACAATGGAATGCCCAACCGATAGCAAAGAACCGAACGATAAGTCTTACCGTTCATAGTCTGGCCTAAACCCGAGATGGGGACTGCCCGCAACCAAGCTGAGGAGTGATCCCCCTGCTGTGATTTCCATAGGGCAACAAGACGTGAAGATAAGGAGTAGGCGGATTCCGCATCAGCAGTAACCTTCGTGAAATATATGTCTGCCAATTTCTTCATGAGTGTGGGGGCAGCGATCTCACTAGGGCTACTCATAAGGTCGGTCTCCACGGTCCTATTGAAAAGACCAAGAGCATCATCAAAGGCCAGTCCCGGACCATCAACACCTGAAAGCCGAAGAAGCGAATCCTGCAAACCAGAAGACTGCAAACGGGATGCAAGAAAAGCATAATGCCGAACATCACCAGCTGAATAAACACCCAATCCTCCATAAGAATAAGGCAAGGTGGCAAGACGCCATTGCCAGTCACCGAACCCAGGTCCCGAAGCAGTCACGATACGCTGCAAAGAAGCCCGAAGAGCCACATCAAAAGATAATTGGGCCGCTTCGAAAAGATGAGGCGGACAAGTGCGCATAGCAAAGTAGAGTTTAGAAACTCCAGTACACGCACGAAGAAGCAACAACTCACACTGGGGATCATTAAGCTTAGCTACAACATCCATCAACACAATAGTCTTCGACACACGCCGCGAAACCAACTCCTTACAAAAAGAGGAATCCGTACTGACTGGACCACCAAGCAACTTAACACCAAGCGCAGGACGAGCAATATCCGCAGGAAAGACACCCTCTAGACGACTGCGTGGGTCCTCTGAAGGCCAGAAAACCTCTGTCTTCTCAACATTAACATGGAGACCTAAATGAGGACCCTCCTCCAAAATCAACTCCAAGACCTTTCCAACCACCAAAGTGTCACCAACGATAGTGCCATCGTCCAAGTACCAAGCCTGAAGAGATAGATCAAAAGAGTCTCTGATTCGACACACCAATGGATGTAGAACCAGAGAAAAAAGCAAAGGGCCGAGAGGATCCCCTTGCTGCACACCTTGACAAGACCACAAGGTATGCTCCCCATAATACAGCCGCGCTGGTGAAGAGTAGCAGAATTCAACCCAACGCGAAAGAGCAGGACAATGTAGCCGAACCTCACGCAACAAAGCCGATCGATCAACTAAATTGAACGCATATGAAAATCCACCAATAACATAGAGAGGCCAACATCAGCCCCACGAGCCTCAACCAAACGATTGACAGCATGGAGAATGGCCTCACCACCTGCTGGAACCCCAACTCCAAACTGAAACCCTCCTAAGTAGTTCCCTAAACGCGGACCAATCAAAGCAGCCCCGGCCTTAGAAACAAGGCGCCTCCAAATAGTACCCACAGCAATAGGCCGAATACCACCACCAGGCTTAACAAGTGGCGTAAGAGGAGCACTAACAATATATCCTCCAAGCTCACCAGGACACTTTCCAGCAAGAAAGAGATTAACGACCTGAGTAATAGCATCCACCAACTCATCAGAAACAGCTACAGCAGCACCACCCAAGCAATCCAAAAGGTGTTGAGCACGCAAGCCATCTCTACCGCACGAAGTACCACGCGGAAAGCCCCTAATCTGCTCCAACACAACAGCGGAGGAAGCAGTAAGGTGATGATCAACAGGGATATCCGGTAAGGTAGGGACCGGAAAAGAAGGGTGCTTTGCTTGCAAATCTGCAAGGGTAGCATCACTGTAAGGGGCAAGACCAGAGGACGAAAGAACTCTAACAGCAGCAGTGTAGTGACCGTCAGAAATCTTTCTCTTGCATTGCTTAATATTACGCTCCGCCGAAGCATGGTCTTAGTCAACATCCAATGGAGACACGCTAGCCAATGTGTCTATGACAAGTTGCTCAGAACCACAAGGCTCACCCCAAGAACGAATAGCAGAGGTGATACTCTCTTCCTATCGTCGCCGCCTAACACCAGAGGAACACTCACGATTACTTCGCGGTGAAAAAGTCGTGAGGACACAAAGAGGTAACACAAGCAACTGAACCCAACAAGCGATGTCATCTGGTCTGCAAATCACCTTATCAAGCGCCCCTTTTAGAACTCGCGAAAAACCCAAACGACATTTGGGAGGGATGGATTTCACAGAACGCAACCGCTTAGACAATAAAGTGTCTAGAAGAGCAACATCAAAGGAAAAATGATGTTCTCGAGGCGCATCAGAAGAAGACAGCTCGGAAGTAGCAGCTTGCGGTTTTTGAATACCGTAGAGAATAAAACGAATAATACCATCCCCAGAATTAGGTGGGTCCACAAAAACAGTACTAGAACCACTGCCATGTCGACACCTAGTACGATGAGTATGTGTCTTGAAACAATCTCCACATAGCCAAATTCCCATACGACGAAAGGTCACCTCAGCCGTAGAAAAAACCTGCAAATCGGTGGTAAGGGAATGACGGGTTACATCCCGCACACTAGAGCAACAATGACGATCTCGTAAGTGAGTGATCAGAGAACTCCTCACCAAACCACGGCCACCTCCATCCTGGCACCCGCTAAGACCCACAAAAGGGCAATGAAACTTCTCCACGGAAGCCGCCATATCAAAGCACTTCAACAGAAAGCCCAGAATTGCCAACACACCACAGCCACAGCCACCAACACACCAACACACCGACCTCCGTACATTAACAAAGTCCCACAACCAACAAACAGTGCAAAGATCCCACCAACTGAACGGATACACAAATTACTGAATTCACAATACAACGAATACGCAATACGCAATTCACAATACTCCAGCGAATTCGCAATGATCTGAAATTTTATATTTGAAAAAGAGAATGCGTCGAACACCAAAACACCAAAACACCAATACACCCGCCTGGAAGCTCTTGCAAGGACGACGACCAAAAGGAGCAGCCGGCCAGAATGTTACTCGGAATGCGAACCCAAAACACCAACCACAATCCACGTAAATGCGAGAATGCCGCCGGAAACTGGTTAACAACTCGCCTGAAAAAACCCCTGCAACCGCCCTAAGTACTGCGCCTGAAACCGATCGGAAATGCACCAAGACTGAACCAAAAACTTCCCCGTCGAACGTCGATCGGAAATGCACCAAAACCGGACACAAACGCTATGTGGAACCGCTGAACCGTCGTACCGCCGAGAGACTGCCGTCGAACCGCTGGACCGCCGAGAAACTACTGCCGTCGAACCGTGGAACCCCCGCCTGAACCACCGGCGATGGCCGCCCTAATCGCCGTATTATTATTATTATTATTATTATTATTATTATTATTATTATTATTATTATTATTATTATTATTATTATTATTATTATTATTATTTAACATATGCAATATTTTTTTTAAAAACAAAATAAACAATATTAACTTGTGAAATTAGCATATACGATAGACAATAATTTAATTGATATAATTGTATAGTTGCTTACAAAAACATCTACAAACACCAATTTTCTTGTTTGTCTAAGTACTCTAATAATCAAAACAAAAGTCAAGTCGTGCTTCATTCATCATAGTTTATCCAAACAATCATGCTTACGCTAAACTAGTCCACAATGTAAGTAGCCTAAATCCATAATGCACCTCAACTTCTCCTTGTACTCGCCAATCCAATTTCCTGCTATAGTAGCATCCGCCACAACAATAGAAAGTTCACTGTCATCCATGAAGTACTTTTCCTTGAAATTGCGAAGTTCTTCTTGTCTAATAAACATATATCTCTTGTACTCTTCCAATAGTTCTTTTGTACTCTGAATCTTGAACATCTGTTCAGTTCGAGTCTTTCTCAATTCAGATGATGGCCTGAGCATAGGGATTTCTTTCTTTTCTTCATAAATCTCAACGAGCCTCTCTTGGAGCCATCCAACTTCTATAAATGAGCCAAGCATGTCCCTTCTAAGTCGCTGATATCATCTAATTCCATATCTATATTGGCATCTCCTGGTGACATTCTCGAAAGTTTGCGAATTGACAGCATACTGCATTTTCAGCTTCACTGGTTCTGAATGCTGAAATGTAAGGGATACAAGTTCCATATTTGCAACAAAAGTTCATACAGGAAATTACTGAACGTATTGTAAAGTAACAACATATACATTACTGCTAAAATACTTTTTCTTCACACCTGTAAGACAAAAATATGCTGAAACCCTAAAAATATGCAGCAAATGAGGCGCGAGAATTCAACATTATGCTACTTGTGTAGGAAATATTCTTAAACACCTGAATCATACCTGTATGTGCTACACTGATTGTGTATGTGAAATCAAATAGTTGCAAATACCACCATGTGCATGCTATTTCCATTAAGTTTTTCTATTGTTATATGTGAAAACGCCACCGACTTTGGGCTGATAAATGCAGGTCAAGCTTCAGTGTCGATGCAGGCTAATCACGTGATAAAATATGTTTACCTTAAGTTCAGAAGCAGCAGATGATAGCTGGTGGTTGCTCTCGTCCTTCATTTTGTTGTATCTTTCTATCACCATTTTTATGCTGAAAGTAGCATTCAGAACATCAATGTCATTGTTCCAAAAGATATGAATGTAGAGAAATGAACATTCATGTTAATGTGGGTTAAATGATAACTTCAATTAATTTCATTGGTAAGTTAATGCTGAGTGATGTACCTAATATGTATAAAATCTATTTGGTGGTTGTGAACTAAAATCTCGGGTTAGTAATGTACAGCAGATTTCTCTTTATTGCCTAAGATAACCCTACTGCTCTATACATGTAAACAAGCTAGTTCAGTATCTGTGGGTTTTAGTACTCCGTAGTAGTTAGTTAGTTAGTTAACACCTCATGTTGTTGAAAGAGGGGATTTCCCTTGAATTCCAAGGTAGCGTTAGGTGATGGGACTCTTAGAAGTGTGTTTTTGTTTGCCAGCTAACAGGATGATCACTAAGGTCTGACAAGCAAAGCAAACTACCCTATATCAACTTCATTCAGATATATATGTGGAAAAGGAGGTGGATGCGAAGATCATTTTCTCTATTGCACACACTAATATGTGGATGATAAATACAACAATGCAGGTAATATTCTCTATTTTCTTCCATATTTTAGTTCCTTGAAATTTGTAGTAACGGTTGTATTTGACAAGGACATTATAGTTTTCTTTTCCTCATACAGTACTTCCATGGAAAATACAATCAGAAGACATTAATTTCTTTTGATGAGCATGGTCCTACTCTCACTTGGCGTGGTCCATCTTGACCCACTAGCCTAGCCTTTTCTTGAGTCAAGGCTTAGCTGAAACAGTTTGTTGTGTCACCAACCTTCTTATTTAGACCTAACTAGACCTCTACCAAGTAACCACCCCTCATAATCTCTTTCTGCATATGCTAGACATGCTAGCAGTTGTCTCCTTTTTTTTTAAATATCGAGTTTGTTTTGCAGGTAAATATATCTAATTATTGATGAAAAAAACTACATCAGAGTATTTTCTAGTAGTGGGGGCAAACCGGAAAATAAGCTCATATATCATTATCTACAAGCACAAAGAAAACAAGAACTAGCAGATGCAGACAAGCTGAAACTACAGTTGGAACTGCTTAAGATCGAACATCTACGACCCCAAGGTCCTTCAGTACAAGAAGGAAAAACAATAAATCTTAATTAAGACACTTCGGAATTCAAACATTTATGAAATTTATGTTTTACCATTGCCACAAATATTAGCGATTGCTTCAGCAATCATGTGAAGGGTTTGGGGATCCTCTGCATTAGTAGCAGTTGTTGATGGTAAACCGACACCTTGGGCCATAATCAGCTCTTGGTTGGTTTAAGAAGTGGCAAGAAAAGAGCAACTTAATAGCACAAAAAGGAAAAGAGAATGGAAGAAGCCAGAAACAAGGGTTAGCTAAACTCACCATTCATTGCTTAATTCGCAATAACGCCAGCAGCAACTCGATGTATGGTCTCATTCTCAGAGCTTCTAAGAAGATTCAACACAAGGAAGTAATCCCGGCCACCTGCCTCTACAATCTTCCCTTGATTTGTTTCTGCAAGATCATGGTGAGACAAATGACTCAAATCACGAAGTTTTCTAACAATATAGGTGGAAAAATTCAAATACTTTGTAGCAGATTCAATTAACAACTGGAGTCCATCACCTTTTGCAGCCAAATTTGCAACAATATAGACGATTATAACACAATAATTTCATTTCAGTATCTACGTATTTAATCAAAGGAAACACTAAGATAGAGTATTAAATTTTATCAAAAATTCCAAAGAAGTTGACTTATGCTTTGTAAACCAGGATTCCTACAAATACCCAATTGGATTTTTCCTTTTCTGATTTTTTTATCGCATGCCCAATCTGATCGTCTCTTTCCGATTAACGCAAACAAAACTAATTATCATTGAGAAGAAATCAAAATTCTAAAAGCTTGAAATTAATGAAATAAAAACTATGTGAGAATTGAACTTACATAAATTAGGGATTGAAAGAGAGAGAAATCAAGGTCTGGTTTTCTGGAAGAGTATTTGAGACATCGGTGCAAAATCTTCAGGTTTGATTAATCTCAAGATAACATGTTATGACGGCCGACGACCATTGTTACCGCCGGTGAAGAGTTGTTGCAACCAACACAAAGAAGATAGAAACTGAGAAGGGAGCTTGCAAAAGAGGAATCGACAGAATCAGTTGTGGTTCTTGCGTTTTAAGAACATCTACAACTTGTCAAATCAAACGAACATGAATAGAACGAAAGTTAGCTAACATGCTCATCTGGTGGAAATCAATTTGTTGAATTACTTACAAGAAATAAGCATATAAGCAAGCACATCATACTACCACGGCTAGCAGTTTAGTCACTCATCGCAACTAAATCAAAAGCTGGAGAAACCATAAAGAATTACTCATACTAATTAGAAGTCGATCAAAATGTGAGACATGAAATCAATATCAAACTAAACATAACTTCCTTCCCATAATCAGATTTTATGCTAAATCAAAACTAATGAAGCAACTATGCACTGTCTGTCTGTTACTGCACACAGATCTCAAGAGAGAGAAAGATCGGCAGTGGCTCGCAATGTTACTGCACGCAAACATCCATTCGCCAAGGAATGTCCTACACAAGGCACACATAATCTTCCCCTTCTTCTCCTAGCTAGTAAAAGCTTGTTCCCAAAGAGGATCTCTGCACCAAGCACTTGACTGGTGCTACCTCTGTCAAAGCATTGGTTAGAATACTCCTTAGTCCTTACCCATCAACACTTCTCCGCTCACCTAAAACTTCAATCCATTGATGTGTAAAATTTTATGTTGAAACTGACATCACCCAAGGACTCATCTTCTTTGCTTACTTATAAGTACGTTCTTAGTATGGATGATAATTCCTCTAAGGTAAAACACTGAGAACAACCAATTAATAGTATAGTAAACTTAATCACACACATAAATACACCAGAATCAATCCAATTAATCTGGTTATTCTTTAATTATATAACAACGAATCAAGGAAATCAAAATCTTATTGCAACAATATTGACGATAATAACACAACAATTTCTATTTCAGTATCTATGTATTTAATAGAAGCAAACACTAACCTAGAGTATCGAAACTTAACAAAGATTTCAACGGATATGACTTCTTCTCTATAAACCGCGATTTCTACAACTACGTACTAATAAGAACTGATATTCTGAGTGACAGAGGCTAAGCGGAAATTTGAGCACAACTCACATATAATTCTTGAACCAACATGCCATTTGAGAAACTTAGAGGCAAAGGCTAAGTTGAAATCTGAGCACAATTCATGTATAATTCTTGAATTACATGTCACTGGAGAAATTTACAGTTCTCATAAACTAATAAGATATGGTATTTTGAGTAAATGGTGAAAACCTAGAAGTTAATCATGTATTAGACTCAATGGAACATCAAAAGATTGAAATAAGTATAAGAACATGACAAAATACAAAAAATATCTAAATTTTCCCACGACATGCAAAAGAAGTTGTGAACGAGGGTGTACCAATTTGAAGCTATACATACGTCTTATGAGAAATATTGAGATAAGAACAGAGTACATGATATAATTAATTGGAAAAGAAAAAGAGAAACTTAATGTAAAATACAAATTGAAATTCACAATTAATATATAACATTAAAGAGAAATTTGAGTGAAAGAAATAACTGGAATTCCTATTGATACTACACAAACCCAAATTAGCGAAAGTCATACGGAAAAAATATTAATAGCAGAATTGAAAGTGAAATATTACCAACAGTGCAGAGAGAAGATTAGGGATTTAGGGTTGCTGAGGAGTCATAGAGTGTGTCGGAGATTGGGAAGTTAGATCAGTAAGAGTAGATTTAGGGATTTTAAGCTTCACCGAGCCCCGATTTGCAGTTCTCAATCCATTATGGAGGCTTCAATCCGACCTTCATAGTCGCGAGATAGAGAGGCCAGTGATGATGGCGGTGGCGGTCTCATGGTGCATTCATAAAATGGTTGTGTGTGAGAAGTCATCCCAAAGGGGGGATACTAAAGGTAGCAACGAACTTATGGGCTTTGGGACTCTCAGTGTTTGGGGTTTTCATAAAATGGGTATTCTCTTATGTTAAAAATCAACTTCTCTTTTGTTTTTTTTTGTTTTTTTTTAAAAAAAATACTCAAAAAAAACAATTCTTACTTATTGTGGGATAGATGCGAGTTCGGGGCTAGAATGGCTGCTGCTCCGAACAGTCCGCTGGGTGATCGCCTTCGATGGTGGGCAAACAAGCTGTCAATTCATGAAGTGCGCAGCATTATGACCCTTGCGTGGGCTACCTGGTTCCTTCGGAATAAGTTTGTGCACGAGAATGAGAGCCCATCACCATGTATAACGGCAGCGGGTTTTCTAAGGTTGGTGGACGATTACAGACTATACTCCCAGAAGGTGTTCTCCCCGCAATTACCTGTTGATCGGGTTGTGTCAGCAACCACATGGACTCCACCACCTGCGGGGTTGATCAAAGTGAACGTCGATGCTCATATCTTAGATGGGATCATGGTGGGTCTTGGTGTTGTTGTACGAGACCACGTGGGGAAGGTGCAACTGACTGCCACAAAGAGGGTGTCGACTGCGTGGAAAGCAGAGATGGCGGAGGCAGCAGCAGCGAGGTACGGCCTCCAAATCGCTCAACGACTAGGCTATGCTAAGGTATGGATGGAATGTGATGCGCTAAATGTGGTATGAGCAATCGATACGAACCAGGAGGGTGCCTCTCCAATCTTTGTAATTTTTGATGATTTTCGCAATTTGGTAAAAGATTTTTCTGTCTTTGTAGTCTCTCATGTTAAGAGGGCCGGCAATACGGTAGCCCACCTAGTGGAAAGGGGGGATACTAAAGGTAGCAACGAACTTATTTGTATGGACTTATTCCCCCAAAGTATATTGACTTTGGCGGAACTTGATTTGCAATAATATGTCGGCCTAACTTTTCCCTCAAAAAAAAAAATATTAAAGCAAAGAGATGGGAACAACACTGTAAAAAAAAATATAGATGTGATCTATAGTTATCATATTTTAATATGTTAACTAGTTTGTGGCCCGGGCGTTGCTCCGGGTTTTACTTTTAGTGGGATTTACTTATTTTAAATATGTGCGTAAGTGGTGCTATTATCTGATTTCCATGCAAGATTAGTGGCCGTTCAACAAACTTCTTTCCCATATCCGAAAATCAAAACAAAGTCGAGTTCTCTTCTTCATGATTAGTTGATTATTATACTCTTGTCAATGTTTCCCTCTTCCGCAGTCATAATTACACTCGATTACCCTAAGTTTTTTTTATTTTTCAAGTTTAAGTTGACAAGAGAAGAATTGTACATTTATAAGTTAAGTAATTAATTCCCTTTTGTTTTTTTTCCCTTTAATTTATTATTATTCATTTTTAAAAGGTTGTATTTATTATTTAAATAGAAAAATATAACATCATTGTGGCTAGCTAAGATGGTAAGAATGGTAACTCTTAATTCAAGAGGTCTAGTGTTCAATCCTTACTACATGCTTTTTGGTTGTCAACTACATGTCATGATACTTAATAGTGGTGATGTGGCGTAATAAGGAGGGATCTAAGTGGCACATATACGTTCTTTTAAACGCCTTTTAATATATTAGTATAGATGAACTTACCACCTCTAATAG
Organism: Spinacia oleracea; assembly: GCF_020520425.1. Lineage (NCBI taxonomy): Eukaryota > Viridiplantae > Streptophyta > Magnoliopsida > Caryophyllales > Amaranthaceae > Spinacia > Spinacia oleracea. The sequence continues at coordinate 57,738,781 of NC_079487.1, forward strand.
CTAGCTAGATAAATATCATGATTTCTTAAATTGCAAATTATCAGAAAACTATTTATACTTTTTACTAAAAATAATCAAATAGTTGAAGAAATATAGCTATATGCATTAATTAAATATATTAATTGAAATCCCTATAAAAAATACGATGTCGAAAATAAAAGGATTCGGTGAGAATTTGAATGGTTTAGGTATTACATCAAAGTGCAATGTAAAAATATACTAACATAAGACATATAAAAGGTTACCATAAAGTGTTATTACAATTGATACAAATTACCAAAGTGATACTAGAAAGTGTTACTTATCAAAAAGTGTTACCGACAAGTGTTACAAATTGTCAACGTGTTACCTGAAAGTGTTACTTAAGAAAAAGTGTTACCTACAAGTGTTACACATTAACAAAGTGTTACAAAAGTGATACTTAAAAGAATTTTATTTTTATAACTTATAAAGTGTTACCAAGAGGTGTTACTTAAAGTCATTTATGTACTAGTAACTCTTCATATTCTCCTTGTTTATTAATTGGGGAATGGGTGTAACTCTTGTTTAAGAAAGTGTGAGAGTGGCATTGGTGGACACAAAACACACATGCGACGCGCGCCGGGCTCGGGCCTCGGGCCTTGGGCTCTTGGAAATGCGGTTCGCGGGCGTGGGGTGGGTTTTGTGGGTCAACCTATTCTTTTTGGTAACCGAACTATTTTGGTTAAGTCATTGTTACGGAAATCTGTATTGATTACGTAACCGTTGGATTAATTAACTTTAACGACGTCGGTTATAGCATTGATTATTTCTGACCGTTTTTTGCTGTTGCGATCTTCATTGATTCAACCGTTTCTGTCTGTTGATTTGATTTCATTCTGATTACTTAAATCTGAACTTCATTTCACTTCAAAAACACACATACAAAAATCATTCAAACACATCTTCCAGAAATTCGAAACACATCATTCTCTCTCACAAAAGTTGCTCTCGGTTTTGGGCATATGTTCAGAATCCATCTGGTTTTGTGAGAGCACACAAAGTCGGAGTTGCGCTAATACTGGAGGGAAACAACATTCTGTTCAACTGCACCGGGAGGTAGCGCATAATCGTCTTTTAGGACAGTGGGTGTCCAAGACGCAACAATTGTTCTTCATTCGGTTCATCAAATCAGATAAGTTTGTTCCAATTTTGGTTCAATCGCAACAATCTAAAAGACGATTATTATGGCTATGACTTCGAAATTCCTGATTCTTGATATGTCTAAGTTAGAACCTCTTGATGGCAAGAATTAGAAACATTTGGCTGTTAGGTTGCGATTTTATTTAGAACAAATTGATGTTGCTTATGTGATTGACGATGTTGTCGAACCTGATGTTGAAACTGAATTGCATGTTTTTGAGTTGAAATTTGCTAAAGATGATAGAACATGTAAGGGCATGTTGCTGCATCATATGTCGAATGCATTGCTTGATATCTATATGGGTTTTGGTCATGCTAGGGATATTTGGGATACATTAGAAAAGAAGTATGCGACTGATGATGCTGGTACTAAAAATTATTGTGTTAATAAGTGGTTAGGCTTTCAAGTTCAAGATGATAAACCAATTATTGATCAGATTCATGCTTATGAGAATATTTGCATTGCTATGGCTGTCGAGGGTTTGAGTATTTGTGATATAACTCTTGTTATTGTTTTAATTGAGAAACTACCACACTCTTGGAAAGATTTTCGCAATCAGTTAATGCATAAGAAAAAACAACTTACCTTAGAGGAGCTCGTAGGTCACCTGAAAATTGAGGAGGAAAATCTTATTAAGGATAAGGGTCAATCTGTATTTTCTGGTTCCGCTAAGGCTAACCTTGTAGAACCCAAGCCTAATGCATATTCTGATAAGTTCAAGGGGAAGGGAAATCCTTTAAAGCCTCAAGGGAAAATGATAAAGTATAAGTTCAAAGGGAAATGTTTTGAATGTGGGAAACCTGGTCACAAGTCTGTGGATTACAGATCCAAGAAGAAGCCAGATCAAAATCAAGCCAACCTTGCTGAAGCTAATGAAGTTTCTGATCCTAAGCATTTTGTTGCTGTTGTTTCAGAAGCTAACTTGACAGGTAATGTTGCTGAATGGATCGTTGATACTGGAGTAACGAGACACATATGCACTAACAAAGACATGTTCACCACCTACGAAAAAGTTGATGGTGAAAATGTTTTCATGGGTAATTTAGCTTCTACAACCGTTCAAGGCAAAGGGAAGATCGTTCTCACTCTTACTTCTGGAAAACTTATTACACTCACCAATGTGTTGCATGTGTCAGAAATGTGCAGGAACTTGATTTCTGGTAGTTTGCTTATGAAGGTTGGCCTGAAGCTTTCATTTGATTCTGATAGGCTTGTCATTACCGACAATGGGGAATTTGTGGGAAAGGGTTTTTGTAATGGGGGTTTATTTACTCTTGATGTCAAGCTTGAAATTATGAATAAGAATGCTAGTACTTCTTCTGTTTATATTGTTGAGTCTATTGATTTATGGCATGCAAGGTTGGGTCATCTCAACATTGCTTCAATTAAAAAGCTTAAAAAACTTAATTTGATTCCTAGTTTTTCAAAAACGGATTTTGTAAAAAGTGAAGTATGTATTGAGGCCAAATTTGCAAAGAAGCCATTAAATCAATAGATAGACAAACTGAAGTACTGGAGCTTGTTCAATGACTTGGGGGATTTTAAAAATTATGAGAGCGGGGGTGGTAAAAGGTATTATATTACTTTTTTTGATGACTGATCAAGATTTACCATGGTTTATCTTCTTAGGTCAAAAGATGAAGCTGAGGAAATGTTCCTCAAATACAAGGCAGAAGTGGAAAATCAACTTGATAGGAAGATCAAAAGACTTAGGAGTGATAGGGGTGGTGAGTATGACCCTAACACTCTTAAGGCTTTTTTTTGCAGAATGGGATCATTCACGAGACAATGGCTCCCTACACACCCAAGCAAAACGAGATTGCTGAAAGGAAGAACAAGACATTGAAGAACATGATGAATTATATGATTATTAGTTATGGGTTTTCTGATAATATGTGGGGGGGAAGCTATCTTATCTGCTTGTCATGTTTTGAACATGGTACCTCACAAGAAGCTAGACAAGACTCCATACGAAATATGGAAGGGTCGTGCACCTAACATAAGTTACCTGAAAGTGTGGGGGTGTCTAGCAAAGGTGGAAATACCCAGCTTCAAGAGGGACAAGATTGGTCCTAAAATGGTTGATGGGATTTTTATTGGTTATGCTTACCAAAGTACTGCATATCGCTTTCTTGTTAAGGGTGCTAACAATTCTTATGCAGGTGGTAACATCATTGAGCCAAGAGATGCCGAGTTTTTTGAAACTGTATTTCCTTTAAAAATATCTTGTATCAATGATGTGCCTTCTTCTAGTTCTTCTTCTAGTGTGCCTGTTGTTGCTCCTCCCACCTCTAATGTTGATTTTGAATTGGAGCGAAGGAGGAGCAAGAGGGCAAGAAAGGATACCAGTTATGGTGATGATTTTGTTACTGCATTTTTAAATGGTGATTTGGATGAGGAAATTTACATGGTTCAACTAGAAGGGTTTGTTGTTCCTGGTCAAGAGAATAAGGTTTGTAAATTAGTCAAGTCATTGTATGGACTAGCTTAAGCAAGTTCCAAAGCAATGGCATGACAAATTTGACAAGAATATGACAGGTAATGGGTTCCATGTAAATGAAGGTGATTCTTGTGTTTACTCTAAGCATGATTTTGATGGTTGTGTGATTATTTGTCTTTATGTGGATGATATGTTAATTTTTGGGACTAACTGAGACAAAAAGTTTTCTAAGTTCTAAATTTGAAATGAAAGATATGGGTGAGGCAGATGTGATTTTGGGAGTGAAAATCAAAAGAACTCCAAATGACATTTGTCTTAGCCAAGCTCACTATGTTGAAAAATTACTTGATAAGAAATGGGTTATGACTCCTTATGATCCAAGCATTCACTTAAAGAAAAATAATGGTGATCCTGTTAGCCAATCTGAATATGCTAAGGTTATTGGTAGTGTTATGTTTCTAATGAACTACACTAGACCCGACATTGCTTATTCTGTGAGTAGATTGAACACTCATAACCTAATTCATGAACATTGGGATGCCTTGTAGAGATTGCTTAGGTACCTTAAGGGTACCATGGATTGGAGTTTGCACTAATCCAAGTTTCCAAGAGTTTGGGAAGGCTATTGTGATGCCAACTGGGTTTCTGGCAATATATGATGAGATCAACTCTACCAGTGGTTATGTCTTCACCCTAGGGGGTGGAGTTGTATCTTGGAAATCTTGTAAACAATCTTGTACTGCTATGTCTACTATGGAATATGAGTTTATTGCTCTTGAATTGGCAGGTCATGAGGCAGAATGGTTGAGAAATGTGCTTGAAGATATTCCACTGTGGGGGAAGCCATCTCCTTTAGTTGCACTTCATTGTGATTCACAAGCGGCTATTGCTGTGGAAAACAACCATACCTACAATGGGAAGAAAATACACATTCTTTTGAGGCATAAGGCTGTCAAAGAATTTTTGTCAAGTGGGGTGATATCAATAGAGTATGTAAAGTCTGAAATGAATATTGCGGATCTTTTAACGAAAGGCCTGTGTAGAAAACTAGTTTTGGAAACATCGGAAGGGATGGGCTTGAGGCCCATTGGATTAATTGTAAAATAATGAACTCCTACTCACAGAGTTCAAAGGACGACATTATGTTATAATTCGGAAGCACAAGTTTTATTTTTTTTCCATCCCCTAGATGTTATTATGTGCTTGCTACAATCGGAAAGAGGTTAAGCATACGGCTCTTAATGAACCCATACCATATGTTTGATGGTGTGAAGGTAGCTCACACTGTAGGCGTTTAAAGTTAAATACATAACATGATAGCGGAATTACCCCAAAGCCAGGAAGCATGTATAAAGTACAGATTAAGCAATACTTACGTTTGTAGCGTGTTTTCCCTAGTTCAACGAATCACGAACACGAACAAGAACTCCAGATGTCGTTCCTCTACTTGGTTCACCGACACGTTCAGATTCGTCTTGAGATCAAAAGCTTAGAAGTCACTCAAGATAGTTTTCTTTAGGGAAGAACAATTCTAATGGAGGCACAGAGAGAGTTTACGATTTCTCTTGCATTAGGTTAGAATCTGATTAGGGTAGTGTATGTAAAACAACTTGGGTTGGATTACCGCCCAAGGCACAAGGGCCAAGAACCGACCAGAAATCCCCGCGCAAGCCCACACGCACAACCACATAGGCGCTGGGCCTTGGGCCGCGCTGTGTGCGCTCCTGCTGCTGCTCCGTGCGCGCTCGCGCGGGCGCTCAGCCAAAGGATTGGGCTTGTGCACGTTGGCTCGCTGCTGCGCCTAGTGGGCCTTGCCCGCTTGCGCGCCTTGGCTCGTTGGGCCGGCAGTGTTGCCTTCTCGTATTTGCGTCCAATGCCTTACGGCGATTATTTATCGTGTAGTACTTGACGATCCAATGTCAAAATATACGATTATTCGTTTCGCCTAGTTTACAAATATACGCAATACGATATACGATTCCAATCCAATGTCATATCGTATATTTATGTTTTCCGATCTATATTCCTGAAAAGCTATTAAATGAATTTCCAATTCATTTAATCCGATGATCTGTTACATGCCAATGGTGTGACCTTATAGGTTCAATCAAGAGTAAGATGTGAGCCTAATATAGATTAGAACTCACTGCTCGAAAACATTGCTCCAGCCAGCTGTTCCGATCACTTGATCTCACTAAATTAATTGTTCGTAATAAATCTGAACCTTGGTATTAGACTAATGCACATTGGGTGAAGGACATATTTCCTTCAGTCTCCCACTTGTCATTCAGACAAGTGTGTATTCACATTCCTTTGTCTCTTAGTGTTACTTGCTGAACATAAGGTAATATCCAAGCCATCCTTATTAGGTCCAGAATTGTTTCTCGGATTACTAAGTTCAACTGTTAAACTTTTACAGAAGGTTAAGCCTTAACCATTCTGAGCACGACAATGCATTTTCACAATATCTAACTCTCCGAGAGGCCTTGTTACACAACAACACCATATCGTATCAAAGATAAGAGGACAATCCAGTCTTGCAATCTATGAATAATCACTTTGATTCATAGTACGCGCAATAACTGCTTTTATAGTTTCCTTTTACGGTGCGACGTTTAGCGAGCATCAAAGCGAACTAATCTTCAAACGAGCAATCATAATTACTCATGTTTTAAGGAATGGTTCTAATCACCATTAACCAGAGATACTTATGACATGACTTTAATCTCTTAAAGTGTTCTCATGGTCTATCTGATACAAGATCCAATAAGTATCTATGCAAAAGATTTCTGACATATCATATCCATCTAGTTCAAGAAACTGAACTAAAAATCTACTTGAAATCTAATCTTCATTAGTTATTGGTCTTCCAACCTTTCAATGACCTAGATTAGGAATCCTTTGTGACTTCAATATTCAAGTTCACTTATGGGTGGTTTTTTGTCAAAGAATCCATCTTGACATCCCATTTGAATGTTTTGAATCACTTAGACTTTTCATTTAATACTAAACAAAAATTAAATGAATATGAAATAAAGAATTTCATAAATATGAAATGGTTAAACCAATTGTTTTAAACACAGATTTAACGGATGTTATAAAACAAAACTTAGAAAATCAAAGCCATTCTCCGACATGCTTGATTCCCATGGTTGCTACATATGCGTTGTGTTTCACTTGTGGCAACGGTTTAGTCAATGGATCCGCGACGTTGTCGTCAGTTCCAACCTTGAAAATCTCGATTTATTTCCGTTCATTGATTTCTTGAAGTTTGTGAAATCGCTGCAGTACGTGCTTGGACTTCTGGTGGTCCTAGGCTCCTTTGCCTGAGCAATGGCTCCACAATTGTCGCAATACAAAGCCATTGGTCCTTTTATGGAGGGGACAACACCAAGTTCTTCGATGAAATTTCTAATCCAAACAGCTTCCTTTGCTGCTTCTGAGGCAGCAATGTACTCGGCTTCAGTTGTAGAATCTGCAATAGTGCTTTTCTTAGCACTTTTCCAGCTTATTGCTCCGCCATTAAGGCAGAACAAAAAACCAGAATGTGATCTGAAATCATCTCTGTCGGTTTGAAAGCTTGCGTCCGTATAACCTTTAACAATCAACTCATCTGTACCACCACAGACCAGAAATTGATCCTTTGTCCTTTTCAAGTACTTTAGGATATTCTTGGTAGTAATCCAATGTGCATCACTTGGGTCTGAGTGGTACTTTCTCGGTGCACTGAGTGCGAACGAAACATCCGTCCTTGTAAAAATCATAGCATACATGATAGATCGAATAGCCGAAGCATATGGAATTCCACTCATCTTTCTACGCTCATCTGATGTCTTGGGACACTGAGTCTTGCTTAGATATATGCCATGTGACATGGGTAGATGGCCTCTCTTGGCTTCCATCATACTGAACCTGGCTAGCACTTTGTCTATGTAAGTGCTTTGGCTTAGTCCAATCATCCTCTTAGATCTATCCCTATAGATCTTGATGCCCAATATGTATTGTGCCTCTCCTAAGTCTTTCATTGAGAAATAATTTCCAAGCCAAGTCTTTATAGACTCCAGCGTAGGAATGTCGTTTCCAATAAGCAATTTGTCGTCTACATACAAGATTAGGAATGCAATTTTATTCCCACTGACTTTCTTTTATACACAAGATTCGTCCTAAATCTTAATGAAGCCAAATTCATTGGCTGCTTCATCAAATCTTATATTCCAACTCTTTGATGCTTGCTTCAATCCATAGATGGATTTCTTAAGCTTGCATACCTTTCCTTGATTCTCTAGATCGATAAAACCCTCTGGCTGTGTCATAAACAAAATATCTTCAAGAACAAAATTCAAGAAGGAAGTTTTGACTTCCATTTGCCATATTTCATAGTCATGAAACACGACAATAACAAGGATTATGCGTATAGACTTAAGCATAACGACTGGAGAAAAGGTTTTATCGTAGTCAACACCGTGAACTTGTCTGTAACCTTTTGCTACCAATCTAGCCTTGTATATGTATACAATTCCATCCTTGTCTTTCTTTAATTTGAAGACCCATTTGCTTCCGATAGGTGTAAACCCATCCTGAAAATCAACAAGATCCCAGACTTGATTTTTAGACATGGAGTCTATCTCAGATTTCATGGCCTCTAACCATTTTGTGGAGCTTGGTCTTACCATAGCTTGCTTGTAGGACATAGGTTCGTCACTATCTAATATGCGAACTTCTAAGTTTTCTGTCAAGAGGACACTTGTCCATCTATCCGGCTGAACCTTAGTTCAATGTAACCTACGAGGGGCAACAACGTCTTGAGGAACTAGTCCCACTGGCTCTTCTGAAGGACTTGGAGGTTATTCACCTTGAACTGCTTCTAAAGAGTTCTTGGTTCGTTATTTGTCTCGAATCTCTTCGAGGTCTATTATTCTCCCACTTGTCAATTTGGAAATGTGATTTCTTTCCAAAAAGACACGGTCACGAGCAACAAATACTTTGTTCTCTGACTTGTTGTAGAAGTAATACCCCATAGTTTCTTTTGGATACCCAATGAAGAAACATTTCTCAGATTTTGGTGCAAGCTTGTTCGAAATTAATCGCTTGACATATGCTTCGCAACCCCAAATCTTTGCAAATTTGTATGGAGTCTTTTCAACAGCTTTTGACGGAGCACGATTCAGTGTGAGTACTGCTGTTTGCAATGCATGTCCCCAAAATTGTAAAGGAAGTCCGACTTGACCCATCATTGACCTGACCATATCAAGTAAGGTCCTGTTTCTCCGTTCCGACACTCCATTCCATTGAGGTGTCCTCGGAGCAGTCAATTCAGAAAGAATACCGCATTCTTTTAGATGGTCATCAAACTCGTGGCTAAGATATTCACCTCCTCGATCTGATCTTAGATGTTTGAATTTCTTGCCATGTTGATTCTCTACTTCATTTTGAAATTCTCGGGATTTCTCAAACGATTTAGACTTGTGTTTCATTAAGTAAATATAGTCATATCTACTGAAATCATCTGTAAACGTTATGAAATAGCTGAAATCACCTCTAGCTTTCGTACTCATAGGCCCACATACGTCTGTATGTATTAGCTCTAGTAGTTCGCTTGCTCTTTCTCCCACCTTTGAGAAAGGTGGCTTTGTCATTTTTCCAAGTAAAGAAGATTCACATTGATCAATGATTCTAGAATACTCTTCTTTTGAAGTATTTCCATGCGTTTTGTGTTTATATGGCCTAATCGACAATGCCACAGATATGTGAAATCGGAATCACCAATTTTATCCTTTTTGGTATTTATGTTACAGATTTGTTTGCTTGTATCTAGCACATATAGACCATTTTCTTGTTGTGATGAACCATAAAACATTCCATTCAAAGAAAAAGAACGACTATTGTCTTCAAATTGGAAATTAAAACCTTTAGAATTCAAACTGGAAATGGAAATGATGTTTCTGGTGATACTAGGAACATAGTAACATTTTTCTAGTTCCAAAACAAAACCACTAGGGAAAGATATAAAATAAGATCCTACGGCTAATGCAGCAATTCGTGCTCCATTTCCCACGTGTAGATCCATCTCGTCTTTATCAAGCTTTCTACTTCTCCTTAGTACCTGTGAATTGAAACATAAGTGTGAGCCACAACCAGTATCTAATACCCAAGAAGTAGAATTTTTAAGATTACAATGTATAACATATATACCTGAAGTACGTAGAAGCAACGTTCCCGTTCTTCTCATCTTCCTTTCTCTTCAAGCAATCCCTCTTCCAATGCCCCTTCTTCTTGCAGTAGAAGCATTCAGAGTCGGAGAACGAGTCACCTTCTTCTGTTTACCAGAACTGGTGTCGTTGGACTTAGGTGTGGGCGCAGCCTTCCCCTTACCCTTCTGGCCCTTTTCCTCGCCGGATTTCTTGAAACCCTTGCCCTTACGCACCATAAGCATGTCTTTCTTATTCTCTTGCTTGAGCGTCTTTTCAGCATACCGTGAAGCTCACTAAGAGTTTTCTCCATACTTTTCATGTTGTAATTCAACTTGAACTTATCATATCCACTATGAAAAGAACGGAGAATGATGTCAATGGCCATCTCATTAGAGACATCAGAATCTAGAGCCCTCATGTTCTCAAACAATCCATTTATCTTAAGAGCATGCGCACTCACTGGTTCTCCTTTCTTGAGCTTTGTCTCAAGGATCAACCTCTGAGTTTCGAATCTTTCGATTCTGGCCTGGCCCTGAAACATATTCTTCAACTCCGAGATGATTTGATAAGCATCTGAGTTGATGAACGTTTTTTGAATTTCAGGATTCATGGATGCAAGCATCACACGTTTGACATCCCTGTTTTCCTGGATCCAACGGTTAAGGGCAGCTTGAGTTACCTCCGGCCCACCGGCTTCCGGTAACTCTTCCTCAAGGACATACTCCTTTTCTTCATGCATTAGAACTATTTTCAAGTTCCTTTTCCAATCGAGGAAGTTGTTTCCATTCAACTTCTATTTGTCGGGAATTGAACGCAAATTAAATGAGTTGTTATTGTTTGCGGCCATTGATTACTACATTTGAAAATAATTTGCAATAAATAACATTCATAATCCTTTAATAAATTTGAAATAAAAGCAATCATGCAACCATTAAAGCTATTAAATTTTTCATTCATGCAAAATAAACATGGTCCATAATGAATGAAACGATTCCAAGATCCTAAAATTCCTAAATCCTGAAGGATTTTTTAGCTTGTCTTAAGTCTTTTAAGATTCTAGATAAGCAAAACTGATTGCTAGTAATATCTAAATTACTCTTGGTTAATAAATTAATACCATAATTTATCCCGTTGCCACAATATATGCCAATATTGTTTGAGTTAAAACCACAATCAACATGTTCCTTTAGGATTCCTTTGTAGGGGAATACATTTAAATACATATTCAACATAGAGGAACAATCCCCAAAGCCAGGAAGCATGTATAAAGTACAGATTAAGCAAACTTACATTCGAAGCGTGTTTTCCCTAGTTCAACGATTCACGAACTCGATTCGATTGATTAATCTTCTCTAAGTCGAATGATTCTAGAATGCCTTTCCTTTGAAGTCTTTCCATGCGCTTTGTGTTTATATGGCCTAATCGACAATGCCACAAATATGTGAGATCGGAATCACCAGTTTTAGCCTTTTTGGTATTTATGTTATAAATGTGTTTGCTCGTATCTAGCACATATAGACAATTTTCTTGTTGTGCTGAACCATAAAACATGCCATTCAAAGAAAAAGAAGAACTATTGTCTTTAAATTGAAAACTAAAACCTTTAGAATCCAAACTTGAAACGAAAATAATGTTTCTAGTGATACTAGGAACATAGTAACAGTTTTCTAGTTCCAAAACAAAACCACTAGGCAAAGAAATAAAAATAAGATCCTACGGCTAATGCAGCAATCCGTGCTTCATTTCCCACGCGTAGATCCATCTCGCCTTTATCAAGCTTTCTACTTCTCCTAAGTCCCTGCAAATGGGAACACAAGTGTGAGCCACAACAAGTATCTAATACCCAAGAAGTAGAATTTGCAAGATTACAATGTATAACATACATACCTGATGGAGAAGCAACGTTTATGTCCTTCTTTCCTTCCGTTAGTTTGGGGCAATCTCTTTTGTAATGACAAATTTCATTACAATTGAAGCATTGCGATGTAGATGGAGACCGATCTTTCTTCATTTTCCTCTTGGAGGGTGCCACTTGCCCTCCTGGAGTAGATGGAGATGCACCCTTGCTTTGGATCTTCCCCGGAACCTTTTTCTTGATTTTCTTACTCTTTAATTTTAGTGATGCTTGTTTATCATTTACAAAGTCCAATTCATATTGATTAAGCAAATAGATTAGCTCACTAACAGTGTTTTCCCTTTTCTTGGAGAAATAGAGTAGTTTGAATTTCTTATAACCAGGGTGAAGAGAATTCAAAACTATTCCCGCAGCTACAGAATCTGGGAATGGCTCACCAAGAAGCTCAAGGCGGTTGAGAAGATCAACCATTTTCTTTGTGTTAGCCTTAATTGGTGTTCCATCTGTCATTTTAAGATCAATGACCCTTTCCCTTGCCTTTTGTCTTTCGACGTCAAAGCAACAACCCAGTGGAGCATTACGCTTTAGATCCCCAAATGAATGTACCAATTCAAAGACATTTGGTCGACATGTTGACCACCATGTTGGAATCTACCACGACATATATCCCTAAGATGCCTTAGGAGGGCCCATGGCTCATATGCAATAAACCTTGCACTCCAATCCTTGGGGTTTGAGCCAACAATAAGATCCATCACTAGCGACAAGTGGTTCGCCCACGCACAGTGCTTTTCTGGAGTCATATCCTTTGAGTAATAGCTGGGGATGGGATTTTCAACCACATATTCAATGTTTTTCCACCTGAGGACTTGCCGAAGCTTCCTCTCTGAATCAAGAAAGTTTGATAGGTACAATTTTACATCTAAGATTTCTGTTACTTTGAGTGTTGTTTTAGACATTCTACATTTGAAAATAATTCGCAATAAATAACCATTCATAATCTTTAATAACTTTGAAATAAATGCGAACATGCAATCATTAAAGCTATTAAACATTTCATTCATGCAAAAGCAATACATGGTCCAAAAATGAATGAAACGATTCCAATACCCTAAAAGTCCTAAATCCTTAAGTAGCTTTGGCATGTCTTAAGTTTTTTAAAATTCTAGGTAAGCAAAATCTATTGCTAGTAATCTCCAAATTACTCTTGGTTAATAAATTAATACCATAATTTATCCCATTGCCACAACATATGCCATTGTTGTTTGAGTTAAAACCACAATCAACGTGTTCCTTTGGGATACCTTACCATCTAAGTCAACTGAAATAGCACCTCGCTTTGGCGGAAACCTACTACCTTAGATCCCTAGATTTTTGTAAGTGCTTGATTTGGAAGGCAATTTTTTAAAATTCAATATTACTTTGGACCTAGTTTTTTCTATGTTGGTTCGATTATTTAGTGAACTAAATCTAATCCAGCATACAATCAACATTCATGCATAATATACATTCATTCACAATATATATAGTGCATAAATAAATTTTGGTGAACTAGTATGGCCCAAAACTTTGTCTTAAAGCATCCAATCTTGTTCACCTTATTAGCTTGGCATCGTCTTCAACTTCATTCAATAAGCTAACTTAAAGTTCTAAACTAGAAATACTTGAAATAATTAAAAATTACATCAAAATTTCAATGGTTCGCAGACCATATTTAAAACTTTACATTCAAAGATAAAACGTTACGCAGACCGTATTTAACTATCCTAGATTGGCTATACTAGTTACCTGAGTACCTGCATTACATAAAATATACATTCTATGCATTTATCCATTCGTACCCTAAAACGAATGACCCAAATAAATATGCAAGTATTTACATGATTTATTTAAAAATCACGTTCATATAAAACACGTCCTAAAAGATTAATCAATAGCCAATTTCATGCAACACGGGGTAGGCTTGCGTCCAACCCAACATTGCGTAGTGCATTGTGGCCGTACGAGGCCTCGAGGAGCAATGCCCCTACCTCACAAAGCCCTGCACACAGCACCGCAAGCCAAGGCTTGCTGCTACTGCTTTGCTCGTAGCTGCTCGCAAGCCAAGGCCAGCGATGCTGCCTTGCTTGCTCGCTACTTCGTTGCTGAGCCAAGGAATTGCCTGCCTTGCTCGCTGCTATGGCCAGCGCGCGCTGGCACGCCCAGCTCGCTTGCTAGCTGCCTCGCGTTGCTGCGCCAAGCTATAGGGGCAGCGCGCATGGGCTACGCCCAGCCACACGCACCGCATACCCCTCGTTCCGCGCCTTTGGCTCGTGCCATACGAGCCAATTAATTTAAAAAAAAAATCACGAAACTTTATTTGCATGAGTTATTTTTTCTTGAAATTAACAAAATTAATCGTTTTTATTTTCGAAAAATAACAAAGTGGGTGATTTAATTAATTTTCCAACAATCCAATTTTGCAAAATTTATTAAATCTTGGATAACAACATTCAAATTTAACGAACGAACAATGTCAATTTTTTTGAATATATTTGATAATCCAATCTAAAATTTCAAATCGTTCTAAACATTTAAATTTCAGATTTTTATCAATTTGGTTTAAGTGACGATTAAAATTAACGAATCTAATCAAAATTTTAATCCAATAATTTTTAACAAATTCTACTTATCATGAAATTATAATCCCTTTCCCAATTAACCAAATTTCCAGATCTACATTATTTTAAAAATCAATTTACGATCTAAAAATCACAAATTTAGGGAAAAACAATTTGGGTTTATACTTAACATTTATGGCCGAAAATTTTACCATAATTTTAAAATATACCCAAGAACAGTAGGGAAAAATTTCAATTAATTATGAGTAGTTCAGGTTGTGCAATTAATTGAAAAACTTTCCAAAATTGTTAATTTAATTAATTAATTAACAAAAACGCCCAAAAATGCGAATTTCGATGCCTGTTTTTGCGATTCTATTCACATGAGTTAATCTTAGAAAATCGTTTTCAATAAGATTAGGGTAAAAAATATCGAAATTCCGACAATTTTCGAATTCAGAACATATTCTACGATCTATCCAATAATCCAGAAATATTTCGTAAATTTTTGGAAAAATTCAGAAAATTTCGACAGCAACAAAAACATATTAATCATGCCAAAAAGTACTGAAATACAGAAGGCTCATGATACCACTATAGGGGAATATAGTTAAATACATATTCAACATAGCGGAACAATCCCCAAAGTCATGAAGCATGTATAAAGTACAGATTAAGCAAACTTACATTCGAAGCGTGTTTTCCCTAGTTCAACGATTCACGAACAAAGAAATCCAATTGTCGTTCCTCTACTTGGTTCACCGACACATTCAGATCCGTCTTGAGATTCGTAGCTTAGACGTCACTCAAGAGTTTTTAGCTTTTAGGGAAGAACAGTATGAACGGAGGCAAAGAGAGAATTAGGGTTTCTCTTTGATTAGGTTTTACTGAGCGTACGTAGAATTGTAGTGTTGGAAATAACATAAGTTAATGGAGGTGTGTTATAACCCTAAGGTTATAGCATGATCGGCCAAGGCACAAGGCCTCAACCGGCCACACACGCACCAAGCCCACGAGCAGCGCGCACAAGGGCATCGCAGCCATGGGCCTTGGGCCTCGCTGCTTTGCTTGCTGCCTTCGCTGCTCTCCGCGCGCATGCCGTGCCAGGCCTTGCGGGCTGGCTTCTAGCTGCTGGCGAGCTGCTGGCTCGTTGGGCCTTGCACGCATGCGTGCTTGGCTCGATGGGCCGGCAGCCTCGTCTCGGCTCGTATTCGCGACCAACTCCTTACGGCTATTGTTTACCGTATAGTACTTGAATAATCACTGTTGTACGATACGATTATTCTTTTCGCCTAGCTTACGAATATTCGCGATACGATCTACGATTCTGATGAGCGACATTTATGTCACTCTTAGCTTAGGATTCTAGTTCATTTTATTAGCATTTTATTATTATCTCTCCTTAGTTTTATCGTTTTTAGTTCGTTTATCGCATTTTTGCATTAATCGTAATATTTTCTCTTCTTGCGTAGATTTTAGTCGTTTTTGCTTTAAACGTGCCTTTTGTTCGCATTCTCATTGCGTAAGGGTCGTTTTTAGCATTGACGTGTTTATAATGTGTCATTATGCTTGACGATGTTTAATATGATTTTACGATTTGTAAAAATGCGATGCGAATTAATAATACGATTTTCTATTCTTAATAACGTGCTTTGCGATTTGCTAACTTGCTATATGATTCTTTGCATGTGCAACGACGAAATTATAACCCCGCGTAGATCGCAAAGATATAGATCTCAACCGGAAAGGTACTTAGGTATTTTGACGAACGAGAGCTATGACGTTCTATTACTTGAAAGTGATGAACCTGCGACTTACAAACAAGCTATGACGAGCCCTAGCTCCAAGCAATGGCAAGAAGCCATGCAATCTGAATTAGACTCCATGTCTGAAAACCAAGTATGGGATTTGGTCGATTTGCCAGATGGCTACCAAGCCATTGGAAGCAAATGGGTTTTCAAACTGAAAAAGGACAAGGATGGGAAACTTGAAGTTTTCAAAGCTAGATTGGTTGCAAAAGGTTACAGGCAAGTCCACGGTGTGGATTACGATGAAACCTTTTCATCAGTTGCAATGCTAAAGTCTATTCGGATAATGTTAGCAATCGCTGCATATTACGATTACGAAATATGGCAGATGGATGTCAAAACTGCTTTCTTAAACGGCGTTTTAACAAAAACTGTGTTTATGACACAGCCTGAAGGTTTTGAGGATCCAAAGAATGCTAAAAAGGTATGCAAGCTAAAGAAGTCAATCTACGGATTGAAGCAGGCATCCAGGAGCTGGAATATACGTTTTGATGAAGCAGTCAAGGACTTTGGTTTCATCAAGAACGCAGACGAATCTTGTGTATACAAGAAGGTCAGTGGGAGCAAAATTGCTTTCCTAGTATTATATGTCGACGACATATTGCTTATCGGAAATGACATTCCTATGTTGAACTCTGTCAAGATTTGGCTTGGGAAATGTTTTTCGATGAAGGATCTAGGAGAAGCACAGTACATATTGGGCATCAAGATTTACAGAGATAGATCTAAAAAGATGATTGGACTTAGTCAAAGCACTTATATCAATAAGGTGCTTGATAGGTTCAAGATGGCGGACTCCAAGCGAGGCTACCTACCCATGTCTCATGAAATGACTCTAAGCAAGACTCAGTGCCCAAAAACACTTGATGAGTGTAGACGAATGAATGGGATTCCATATGCATCATTGATTGGTTCAATAATGTATGCTATGATATGTACACGCCCGGATGTTGCGTACGCACTCAGTGCTACGAGCAGATACCAGTCAGACCCAGGAGAGGCGCATTGGACTGCTGCCAAGAACATTCTGAAGTACCTGAAAAGGCACAAAGATGACTTCCTGGTCTATGGTGGAGATGATGAATTAATTGTTAAAGGCTATACGGACGCAAGTTTCCAAACCGACAAAGATGATTTCAGATCACAGTCTGGGTTTGTCTTCTGCCTCAACGGAGGACCAGTAAGCTGGAAAAGTGCTAAGCAAAGCACCATTGCGGATTCTACAACTGAAGCGGAGTACATTGCTGCACATGAAGCAGCAAAGGAAGCTATATGGCTAAGGAAGTTCATAGGTGAACTTGGTGTAGTCCCCTCCATTAAAGGACCAATAGCCCTGTATTGTGACAATAACGGAGCTATTGCACAGGCAAAAGAGCCTAGACACCACCAGAGACTCAAGCATGTACTTCGTAGATTTCACCTTCTACGAGAGTTCGTTGAAAGAAAAGAAGTCGAGATAAACAAAATTGGAACTGATGACAACATATCAGATCCATTGACTAAACCTCTGCCGCAGGCGAAGCACAACTCGCACACTGCAGCTATGGGAATCAAGCATATTGGAGAATGGCTTTGATGTCTCTGTTTAATGTTTTAAAGTTTTAGAGTTTAAATCTTTGTAAAACATTATTGGTTAATCATTCACAATAAATGAAAAGAATTCATTTTTCCATTTAATTTGTGGTTTATTAAATGATGAGTCCCTTCAATTTGACGATATATTCAAGATAGAATGTCAGGACCAGTCCTGTGACTAAGAAATGTCTATCAAGTGAACTTAAATGTCAAAGGTTGAAAATGGTCCCTAGTCGGAGTTTTCTATAAAATTGGACGCATAGAAAACGTTAGACGATTAGAATGCAAGATGACTAGTAGTTCTGTTTCTTGAACTATGTGGACATGGCAATGTCATAATCATTTGCATAGATACTTACTTTGGGAAGACTAGTATCGGACAAGACCTATGAAACTTTACTGTAAGAGATGAAAGTCTGTCATAAGTAAATTTCATTAAATTATTAGACACTAAATCCTCAATACCTGAGTGATTTGAGATTACTTGTTTGAGAACTGGTTGCTTTGACGTTGACCAACCGTCGCACCGTAAAAGGAGGCTATAAAGGCAACGCTCAGGTAATCACCTATCAAACGAAGTCTAATCTCAAGATCGCAAGATTGGGATTGTCCTCCCATAAATCGGGATGAGATGCTTAAAAGTTGTACAAGGCCACTCGGAGAGCTAGAAACTGTGAAATGCATGGCCGTGCTCGGATGAATCATAGGCTATGATTATCTGTTTATTTGATCAGTTGAACTCTGAAACCGAGGAACACCTCTGGACATAATAAGGATGACGACTCTTACCTTATGTTCAAGAGCAAGCATCGAGCGACAAAGGAATTAGGAAATGCACACTTGTCCCTAAGGACAAGTGGGAGACTGAAGGAAATAATGCCCTTGGTCCAAGTATGCATTCTATGTTAAGTCTAATAAATGCGGTTCAGTATTAATTAACAAGTTAATAATTCAGTGAGATCAAGTGAGCTGAATGCCTAGCTAGAGGCCGCTTCAGTTCAAGTGGAATTAATGATATTAATCCACAACTTACTCTTGACTGAACCCGTAGGGTCACACAAATAGTACGTAAACGGATCAAGTATTTAATGGCATTAGATACTCCATCTATGGATATTCGGAATCGACGGATCTTGGTTTCAGTGGGAGCTGAGATCGTCACAGGCAAGAAATGAATACTCCGGAAACGATGATATTGCCGGAAACGGAAATATGGATCGTATCGGAAATATAAATATTATCCAAGTCGTAGATGTTGCCGGAAACGGAAACATGGTACGTATCTGAAAATATTATCGGAAATGGAAATATTGCCAGAATCGGAAATATTGCCGGAAACGGAAATATTGTCAGAATCGGAAATATTATCGGAATCGGAAAATAATTCCGGAAACGGAAATATTAAATATTTGTTCGAAACGAAAATTGATTCCGGAATCGGAAATATTAAATATTGTTCGTATCGGAAATGAATTCCGGAACCGGGAATTTAATCGGAAGCGTATCGTACGAATTAGCATCGGACGAGGCCTGCCGGACGAAGGCCCAGCACGAAGTCGGGCCATCGCCCAGCAAGCCAAACGCGCCCCCAGCCAAAGCAGCGCCCAGGCCCACCGTAAGGCAGGCCCAGCGCGCGCCAAGGCCATGGCCTCGCTGCGTGGGCTGCTGCTCGCACGCACACGCATGGGCGGCCCTCGTGGCTGCCGTGTGTGTGTGAGTTTGTGTTCATGCATGATTCCTAAAACTATTAGAATTAGTATATGATTAAATTCCTATTCCTAAAAGGATAAATTAATTAATTAGAGTTCTTGTAGGATTCTAAGTTTAATTAATTCGTATCCTACTAGGATTCCAATTCCCTTTCCATAACTCTATAAATACGTGCCTAGGGTCACATATTTTAGAGAGATTAATTCAAGTATTCAAAGTGAGTTTTGAGAGAAAAATTCAGTCATATTTCTTACCTAAGAGTGCCGAAAATTCTAGTACCTTAAGGGCGATTCTAGTTGGTCAATCTTAAGGCGGATCCGGACGTGCTGTGGACTATCTACGGAGGGACGACACTTGGAGTCCTAAAGACTTGTTCTTGTTCGGTTCGGGCGCAGCTAGGGAAGGCACGCAACAAAGAGTATGCATCTAAACTATGCTATATGATTATGTGTAAATAATATGTATTCCTGGCTAAATGGTTGTTTCCGCATGATTTATGAATTGTCATATGTATCATAACCTAACACTCATTACAAGCCAATTAGCCTTTGTTTTATTTTCACCCTTAGAAGTGATAGTGAAGCTTGAATGATTGTGCTTTGTGGTATTGAACGTTTATGCAAAGATGATAATGATGGTTGTTGGTTTGAATGGAAAGTTTGGGAATTATGTTGTATATATTGAATAAGAGGCAAAATCAAAAGCATAAAGTTTTGTAAAAGCCAAAAATAGAGAGAAAAAAAAAGGCAATGAGAAAAGTTTCATTTGAAACACACAAAAAAAAGAGAAAATCGAATCAAGAAAAGTGCATAAAGAGTATAGTTTAGTTTTGTTGTTGAATAAGCTTGGGGGTACCCCAAATAAGTGGTATGAGTTTGTTGTGGTTCGATTTTCTTGAGTAAGTTCATTTTTGCGCTTCACTTTAGGATTGAGCACCAATTTCCAAATTTGTTATACACCCTACCCCTAGCCTTTGCATTACACCATAAAAGCCCTCTTGACCCTTTTGAGTTGAGTCATTGTCGGTGGAGGGAGGACTTGGTAAAATTTATGGAGCGGGATTGTCATGTTAAGATGTCGAGTAGCCTTCTTTCCTCTCTTGCAATTCTTGTCTTTTCTGGCGCCTTCGCGGCGTCACGAGAAGCTATCTTTGAGGGTGAATAGGATCTAGAGAGTTGACGCGGTAAGATCGGTTAAAGGGGGATAGATAAGTGCAAATCCTTAGTTCTCTATGCTTCACGCTTTGAATCTTTCACTCAACTTAGGACATTAGTTAGCGTGCATTCGTTTATTGATTAGTAATATTAGCATTCTTTTGTGCTTGTTTCATAATAAAAGCCCGGTTCTTGAATCTTTTAGTAGTTTTCCTTTCCTTTTCTTTTCTTCTCTTTTCTTTGTTTGTTTGTAGTTTGTTTTCCTTTTAGGTCTTGCCTTAATTAAATTTTTTGAAGAGTTATTGGTGGTTCTCTTTGGAAACCCTTGCGAGATCCCACTCGCCCTCATGAGGGATTGTGGGGTTTAAAGAGCTTGTTGCATGTGCTTAAATGCAACCGTGATTCCTACGAAAGTGAGTTAGTGTGCATTCTTGTAGTTCTTATTTTCGTAATTTTGATTTTGAATAATTAAGCTCATTCTCCTCTCCGTGTCTCATTCTAGCTTTGCTTGAGGACAAGAAAAGGTTTAGCTTATCTTAGTATTTAGTTCATTTTATTAGCATTTTATTATTATTTTTCCTTAGTTTTATCGTTTTTAGTTCGTTTATCGCATTTTTGCATTAATCGTAATATTTTCTCGTCTTGCATAGATTTTAGTCGTTTTTGCTTTAAACGTGCCTTTTGTTCGCATTCTCATTGCGTAAGGGTCCTTTTGAGCATTGACGTGTTTATAATGTGTCATTATGCTTGACGATGTTTAATATAATTTTACGATTTGTAAAAATGCGATGTGAATTAATAATACGATTTTCTATTCATAATAACGTGCTTTGCGATTTGCTAACGTGCTATACGATTCTTTGCATGTGCAACAACGATGCATTGTGTGCGCATACCAACAACATACCATAGCATTGCAGCAACTCTTCACCAAGCCATTATAGCAGCAACACGAGCAACACTACAACAGCACTCGAGAAGCAAGGGCACGCAAACAAAACAGCCACAGCAGCGCGCAACAGAATAGCCTCAGCTACAGCGTTTTGCGGTCGCACAGGCAGGCTATGCGGTCGCACAGGCCTGCTGTGTGATCTTGGTACAGAACTCAGGCGCACAGATGGGCAGAAACAGATCAGTAGCCTCTGATTTTTGTCGTGCGAACGCACGAAATCTTGTTCGACCGCACAGAACCTTGTGCGACCACACGTACCCTCTATTGGATCGCACAGCTGCGTGGGTTTGCTGTTACTAATGGGAATTCGCAGCATTGTTGGAAGTACTAAAGGAAATAATTCCCTTGGTCCAAGTATGCATTAAATGCTAAGTCTAATAAATGCGGTTCAGTATTAATTAATTATACAAGTTAATAATTCAGTGAGATCAAGTGAGTTGTATGCCTAGCTAGAGGCCGCTTCAGTTCAAGTGGAATTAATAATATTAATCCACAACTTACTCTTGACTGAACCCGTAGCACAAATAGTACGTGAACGGATCAAGTATTTAAGTGAACTAAATACTCCATTTATTGATATTCGGAATCGACGGATCTCGGTTCCAGTAGGAGCTGAAATCTTCAAAAGGCAAATTATGAATACTCCGGAAACGATGATATTGCCAGAAACGGAAATATGGATCATATCGAAAATATAAATATTATCCAAGTCGTAAATGTTGCCGGAAACGGAAACATGGTACGTATCGGAAAATATTATCGGAAATGGAAATATTGCCGGAATCGGCAATATTGCCGGAAACGGAAATATTGCCGGAATCGGAAATATTATCGGAATGGGAAATAAATTCCGGAATCAGAAATATTAAATATTTGTTCGAAACAGAAATTAATTCCGGAATCAGAAATATTAAATATTGTCCGAATCGGAAAAGAATTCCGGAATCGGAAAATAAATCGGAAGCGCGACGCACAAAATAAACGTCGGACGAGGTTGCTAGACGCAAGACCCAGCACGAAGCTAGGCCCGCGCCTAGAAAAGCCCGCACAAAGGCAAGCAAGAGGAGCAACAACCCGCCCCACCAAGGCAGGCCCAGCCACTGGCGAGGCAGCAAGCTGGCCGCGCCCACGCATTGGCCGCGCCAGCGCTGCTGGGCCGCGCGCGCGAACATCGCCCTTGTGGGCTGTTCGTGTGTGTGGTCGATGTTCGTGCAAAGCTTTGAATCCTTAGTTGCTTAGGATTTGTCCGGTTAGATTATTTTCCTAAATCTACTAGTTAACTAAACACTAAAAACAAAGGTTTAATTTAAGTCTAATTATAATTGAATTAGATGAATTGAATCCTAGTAGGTTTCTAGTTCCGATAATCCCACCCTATAAATAGGTGATGAATAATCACAATTTATACATCATACTCTCAAGTATTCATATAGTTTTAAAATTAAACTAAGCTTAATAATTTGCCAAATAATTAAGTACGAATAACATAAAACCTTAGGCTAAATTCTATTTAATTGAATCTAAGGCGGATCAGAACGTGCTATGGACTATCTACGGAGGGACGACACTTGGAGTCCTAAACTTGTTCTTGTTCGGTTCGGGAGTAGCTAGGGAAGGCACGCGTCACATGTATGTATCCTAGATTATGCTAATTGACTATGTGGCAATTAATTTGGATTCATGGCTTTATGTTTTTTCCGCATGAAATATATGATTTATATTTGTCATAACCTAACAGTGGTATCACGAGCCACTAATTAATTCCATAATCAATTATAGTTAACATGGTTAAATTTTATAAATTTGCAATGAATTAAAGGGGTGATTAATTTTGTTGATTGTAATTAATTGCAAATTCGTGCGATTATTTAATTATATGTTCGCAGGATTTTCGGCAGTTTAGTTAATAATGGTCGGAATCGTATAATTTTATAGTGAATTTTGCATGTAAACAACATTTTTAAATTTGGACTAAAATCAGAGAATTGATGCCGAACCCAGAATTCCCAAATTCGAAGCCTAACTATGACTTTTCGGAGGTTTTAGTTTTTCAAACGCAAAATTTATAATTTTTAGGATATTAAATTAACTATTTACGAATCTTGTATGTAAATCTTGAATCTATGATTGACCTACTGTATATGTTTAACAATTTTAAAGCCTAACCTTGTTAATTATACAACCTAATTTGTAATTGTAATTAATTTGTTGAAATTCGAATAATTTAGAATTTGATTTGATTTTCATAATTAATTAACAATTTAATTAGGAACCTATGATTAAAAACCACCATAGATTTTGTTAAAATTGAAAAGTTTTAAAATTTATGACCTAGATTTGGATCCATGAAAATAAATATAATCGGAAATTAATTTGAATAATAAATTTTCGATTTTTCGCCTAACATTTATGAAATTAATATCATTTATTAATTCGGCAATAAATTTAAATAATAAAAGTTTTGATTTTTATAAAATCCGTTCACGAATTTGGCACGCACGAAGCAATGGACGCTAAGTGTTACCCTTAAGGGGTGTTGTATAGTGCGAACATGCGACGACGAGCAAGGGAGCTCGTCGCCCATGCGGTACAATGCAATGAGCAAGGCCGTGGCACATGCGCGCAAGGCAGCAGCCTTGCTGTGCGCTGTGTGCCGCGTGCACGTGGGCGGAGGGGCGAGAAGTAACGCAACAAGCAAGACAAGGCCGTGCGCGCGGGAAGCGAGAGCTGGCTCGACCAGCGAGCGTTTCCCCGCACCAGCGGGCGCTGCCTCGTGCAGCGAAGGATGCCTTGCCACAACGAGTGAGTTGCTGCGCGTAGGCGTGGCTTGCTCGGCTTGTTGCGTTTACGTGTGGCTGCTCGTGGCTTGCGATACGCTCAGTCGAGTGGCAGCCCATGGGGCGTTGCTGCTACGTGGACTCGATGAGGCATGGGCGCGAGCCCATGGCCTTGTCTTGGCCCGATTGGTTCGTTTAAATTTTGATTTTTCGGTTGAAAAACAATTTTAATTAAATTTAAATTCGTAATTTAATATTTTCTCGGAATTTAATTTTGAATAATTTAATTATTATAAATTTTATTTATACTAATTATTTTACTAAAATTAAAACCTTGATTAAATTTTAATTAATTAATTTAATCAACTGAAAATAAATGAAAGAATTTAAATAATAATTTATATGAGCTTTAAATTTTAATTAAATTTGTAAGTTTCCGGTTGGACTAGAAAATACAATTTTATGTTTAAAATTCGTAAAGCATGTCATATTCTTGGTTTTAGTGGGAGCGTTTTAGTCATAAACTCTTGATTAGGTCTACATTTCTTTAAGGTTAAAACAACTCGATTAGAATTAATAAGGATTGAATAATTTGTAGATTATTGGAAGCCTTGATTAATTGATGCAAATATTTATGTGATGCAAATATTTATGTGATGCATAATATGTTCTACTAACCAGCTATTTGGGCCATTCATTGATTAAATGAATGGGTGAATGGTATATTATAAATGTACTGTTTTGCAGGTTATGGAAAGTGACTAGTATGACCCAAATAGGATAGAAAATATGGTTTGCGTACCATTAATTTGAATGTAAAATTGGTCTAATGCACCAAAGTTTTTAATTTAAATATGGTCTGCGTACCATCAAATAGTTGTAATTAGTTTAAATTATAGCTTATCCTATTTGAAGAAAATGGCGCCTCCCATGTGAAATTCAAGACGGAGTTTCCAATCCATTTTCAAGACGGAGTTTGAAGTTGAAGCTTCAAGATGAAGTCGGGCCATACTAGATCACATTTATATCTTATGCATGCTTTAAGTTATTTATTGCTTTAAATATGTCTTAATTATGCATGAGATTGTGGCTTGATTATGTTGCATGATTAAGGATTTTAGTTCACTTAAAAACTAACCAACATAGTACGAGCCTTAAGTTCCAAACTTTAAAATTTGAGTTAAAAGGTGTCATGCCAAAATAACACTTACTTGGATAACCTTTACATCAATCTTAGTAATAGTTTTCCTCCATAGCGAGGTGTTACTTATTGATCCTAAAGGGGTAAGGTACAAAAATAATTGTGAGTACATGTTAGTTTTGGTAAAACTCAACGATTTAAGTAAGGAGTCCTTTTATGTCGTGGCAAACGGGATAGGTTTACCTAATAAGTTCTTAGACGTACCTATCAACCAAGAGTAGTTTCTAGACTATTAGCAAAGGATTTGCGTACCTAAAATATTTTAGAATTGAGTCTAAATACATAATGTTCTTAATTCTTCGATGATTTTAGGATCTTGGATTCATTTTATTCACACCTGCCGGAACAATAAACTCGAATAAAATGCTAATGACTTCTTTAAATTGCATGATTGCTTTAATTTCCAAGTTATTACTCATGATAAATGTTTAGACTTTGCATGCTTCAACGTATGTTTTAATTATTGTTTATAATTAAATATCTTGCACTGCAGTAAATCCTTTTAGAAAGGTAACATTAAATTTCCTCGATTGGTAGTGAATCCAAGAACGATTCACGGAGATGAGAGAAAGTGAGCAATTTAAAATGTACGTTTCTTTTAGCGACTTTTATGGTTGTTTTCGAGTATGAAAGTCGAATGGCAAACCAATTGGTGCTTGTGAATTCAAAATACAATGTAGTTTTGAGATCATAAAGCATTGAGTTTAAACGCTCAGCTTTACCAATGGTTAACAACCTAAAATCTTTGTCCATTTAATTCTCAAATGTGTCTAGTCCCTAGACATTCGAATAGATCGATGCTTAGAGAACTTTAGATGCTTATGGTAAGATCATCTAGTTGAAGAAAAAATTCAACATAAATTAAATGGTAAGAACCTTGTTGGAGTAACATTAAACATGTCTAACAAAGTATAAAAGTCAACACTAAAGAATCCAATTCTTAAGACTATAAGAAAGGGTACAAGAAATAGGAAAACAAGTAACAAGTGAAAGGAACTTACAATTCCGTTTCTACCTATAAGTTTATGTTTAAAGAAAAAGTAACCTAGCAATCAAACTTCCTTGGTATCATATATCGCTTGAGGTTCTTACTTCGGTAATAACTCAAACAATGGAAGCTAGGCTACACTAATGACCTACAAGTGGGAAATGAAGCATGGCAATGCTACATTAGTTGTAGGGTCATCTAGTTTGTTTTAAGTCCTTTCAAGGCTGGAACTTAATGGCTATTTTGTTCCATAATCAGCATACCTAAATTTCTGCTTCAAACATAGAAAGACTCACATTCAAGAAAAACAAAAACTATGTTTGTTTGTTTATTTGAATGAAATGGTCATTTACGAGTTGAGTCATGTATGCTTGATTAAAACAAACAACACTTTAACAAGAAGAACTTTACTAGATTCAAATCAATCCCTTGATTTGAGTTCCAATAATCTTTGGCATTGTTGCTTAGACCATGTCAACAAGTTAACATTCTAAAGCTCTATTTTGATGGACTTTTGAAAGTTGATTGATTTCTACATCATTCAAGACAAGTTAGTCTTACTTGTTGAAAGTAACAAAAGATATGAACTATTGTTAGAACTCCTAGACAATAGAGTTCAAAGCTAAAGAAAGATTTTATGACATTATTATTTCACATGGTGATATAAGTTTGAATCTGTTTGGCTAGTTCAAAGATTCATAGAAAAGTATAAAAACGTCCACTTGGCAAGAAATCATAAAGATCTAGGTTAGATCATGTTGATGATTACTTAAGTCAAGAATGATCATCAATGATTGTGTGTTTTCACGATCGAGATCCATAAGATATGGTATATCTAAATTGGAATGTGATGGGCGACATTTATGTCGCTCTTAGCTTAGGATTTCATGTTAGTTTATTATTCTTTTTCATAGTTTTTATAGCTTTTCGTATGATTTTTATAAGTTTCTTTCCATCTTGTGCTTTATAGGTGATTGTGGTGAAAAGTGATGGAAAACCAGTAGAATTGAGCCAAAACAGGGCTTGTGCGACCGAAGAGTAGTTCGTACCCCCGAACAGAAGTTCGTACGCCCGAACAAAGGAGAGCTGATGGACACTAAGGAAGATGGAGCTTTGTGCGACCGAACCACCCTTTTTGTTCGATTGCACAAAAGTCCCTTTGTGCGATGGGGTTTTGTTAAACGGTCGCACAAAATAGATTTTGGAGGCAGAATGCCCCAAATTTGGTAAACGACCGCACAGACTTTTGTTCGACCGCACAGGAATTCGTGCGCCCACACATGTTCAGCTGTTCGACCAAATCAAGTGTTCAAGGAAGACATGGCCAAGAAAAGCTCATTCGACCGAACATGATTTTCTGTTCGGTCGCACATGACGAAGAAGCCTGTCTTCGCTTCGTTTGCTCGCACATGACTTAATGTTTGATCGAACAGGTTTTTTATGTTCGGTCGCTCAGAGGGTATGTGCAACCGAACGGCTGCGCGGGCTGCATATTTTCGAATTTAAGCTTCTATTTGGGGAAACTTATAAATATAATTTTCATTAAAATTTTAGAATATTCAGTTTTAGATTAACATTATTTTTAGAATTCCAAAATACATTTTCAGCATTTCTAGAGAGAGAAACTCTTCTACTTTGAAGCTTCAAGTTGTAATTTCTTCAACTCTTCTTTTAATTTCTTGCAATTCAATTCAATTCCTTAGTTCCTTGTTCTTTCTATTTTGCTTTTGTTCTTTGATTGCTCTTAATTCTTGAATTCCTCTTGCTTTGGTTTTAGTTGAATTGTTTCTTAATTCTTTAATTGATTTTGCAATTGAATGCTCTACTCTTAGATTCTTTCTTTCTACTCCTTCAATTTCATGATTGTTTGCTTAGAATCCACTAGTAGAAAAAACCTCAAGTGCTTTGAGCCAAGTGCTTGGGTTTTACAAAAACCCCAAACACTTGATGACACCTAATTTTTTTTTTTATAAAATAATTTCACAAGTGCTTGGGGTTTGCTATTTACCCCAAACACTTGAATATAAATTTTTCAAGTGCTTGGGTTTTACTCCCTCCGTCCCATAATATAGTGCCCGTTTGACCAAAATCACGGTTATTAAGGTAAAGTATAACATTGATAATAAAAACAATAATTATTTGTTCTTTCAAGATAAAGTACATGTTAGTTGGCTTTTATGGAGAGAGAAATTAGAGATTAAAGGTGTGTACATAATAAATAGGCCTAAAAAAGACAAAAATCAAGCACATGGGTAATAAAAGTCAAAAAATACAATTTTCAAAGTAAAAATTAATGGTTTAAAATAGAAATAGGCACATCATTTAGGGACACCATTTTAGGAAAACAGGCACTATATTATGGGACGGAGGGAGTACTATTTACCCCAAGCACATGAACCATCTTTCACGAGTTCATTTAGGTTACAAACATTTCAGCTTCTCCCAACTCCCCCCCACTTCTCCCTCCTGCTTCTTCCCCACCACCACCCACGCCATTCATCACCGCCGTTGTTGCCCTGCCCTCTCCTCTCCTGACATCTTCTCTCTTCTCCAGCAACCAGGTCACCGAGGACAACACAACTGCCTAATCTCCTCTCTTGGGCAAAGGATCGACAATAGCAATCCTCAAATTCATTAATTTTCTGCTGTTGAAGTTGAAGCTCGTCAGTAGGAATCCCCAATTTTTATGTCATCATACGGAACCAAGGTGCAACAATGACAGGGCTTCTTCTTCCCTCTCCTCATTTCTCTTCCTCAACAATTGAGATTTCTCATATGTATGCATTTCTTCTTCAATTTTTCCTATTTTTTCTTGATTAAGATCAGTTTATTCTGGTCTATTTTTTTCGGATTTATTGAATGTTGACCTTTTCATTCTGAGATGGAGTGATTGATTTTCAACGTTATTCTTTGGGGTATATGCTTCAATTGTTTCATGTTTGTTGATTTTTCATTGAAATGGAAGTGGTTTATTAATTGATTGAGTTTTTGCAAGTTTGGGTTATTTTCAGTTAGAATTTGGGGGTATATGTTCAATTAAGCTCCTCCATGAATTCCAGGTTGTTTTTATTGATTCCAGATTTCAATTTTATGTACCCTTTGTGATAATGCTCTTGTGAAAGTTCGATGGATCAATTGTTTAGATGAATTATTATTGTATCTTGCCTTTTGATGTTTTTCACTCAAGGTTTGCTTGGATAGTTTTCACTCTTTGATTTCACAACTCGTTTAGATAGATTCTTATGTTCCATATCATGTAATTTCTAGTGGCTTTCCTTACACTTGAGAGCTTAGTTGAATGTAAATTTGAAAGCTTAGCGTAATATCTATCTGCTTGGCTTACATCTGAAGGATTGCCTTACACTTATAATTTTGTTGAATCTATCATGTCCTTAAGTGTGTGTTGTATGAGCTTTACAACTTTATCAACTGCGTATATATTCAGATTCCGACAAACTAGAATCATTAATACAATTAGTATGGATTCTTTGCTATTAAAATATATTAGCTATATTTCAAATAAATTGAATAATTATGGTAGTTGGTGTTTTTTTAAGTTTAAACCAAGCATAACTAATTTAGTTTTGATTCTTTTGAAGTTCTTTATGGAACAACTATTTCAATATGTATTATCACCCATATATTAGGATAACGACATAATATGGTGAAATTTTCATTTTAAATATGGTTACTGTTACCACTTCCAAGAATGTCTGATGAACATGAATTTACATGAAAAAATTGAAGCATAATGCCATATCTATAAAAATAAAGAAGAAATAAGTTGTACTCCTAACATGTTATAAGGACGGCCCATCTTTTTTAGTTGTTTTACCTTCTTCGCTACTTGTGCTAGTTTACATAAAAACACGGATAATAAATCTTAACTTGTTGTTTAGTTTTGCTGCGGAGAATTCACTGGCGAGGAGCTACCATAAAAGCTTCAGTTCACAACAAAGTTGAGTAGAGAAGACGTACAGAAGCTGATGAGTGAGTATAATACCCTCTAGTTGCCTTCAATATTTGCATCTTTTGTGAACTTTTCTTGTTGCTAACAAAAATGTAACACCTAATTTGGAAGTACAACTAGTTAGTTATCTAAACTTGACCCTTTTGGTAGGCATGGATGGCGTTGTGCCCGTGTTGCGCAGTCGCACTCAACAACTGGACAACCCATTCATGGGATTACTTGGGATTGTACAAGACAGTTCCCAGACGACAAAGTGCAGAGACAAACCTAGTAATTAGCATCCTTACACAGGAGTGCGGACAATCTCAGAGAGTTTTAGAGGTTGCGCATCTGTCAGCCTACCTACCAAATGGAGAGGAGATTTCCAACCTGGCAAAAATAATGTCACATGCAAAAAGTAATTATATCTACCTTTACAAACTTCTTTTAGGCTTTGTTTCACTTTGGTGCCCTATGTTTGAACTTAGGCTGTTGGCTTCTTAGGAGTTGCTGATTCCTGTTGTTCATATTGTTCTGTTCTGACAATCATGTAGAGTATTTCTGGGATTTGAAATGCAAACATTCATTTCTTATTCTATTTGAGATATCTTTGTATGTTTTAACAGAATCATGTAGGCATGGATACACTTTGATGTTTGTTTATTAGCTGCTAAGAAAGGTTTCAAAGTCCATGAGTTAAATGAATCTTCATAGCATTAGGAGATTTAGGACATAGTAATAATCTAATATCCTATATTGGCTAATTGGAGGGATTTACTTATTATATTTGGTTTGTATGTTAATGTAGCTAGCATCTGTTAAGGTTATCCGCAACGAACCGACTGTGCATCAGAAGGATATGGATTTGTTTAATTCTTTTTACTCATGCTGTTGCCAATAAGGTTCTACAGAGTTATACTGGCTGCATGATGCATGATGCCTAAACAGAGCAACCTTTTCGTCTGAATTGGGCTACTTTTATCATGGGTGATAAGGGTACAGATAATGGTTCTGATCTTTCTGTTTTCATGGGAGACTTTGCAGTAGATGTGAGTAATACTATGCTGCATGAATTACTTGCAACTAAGTACCCTTCTGTTAAGGCTGCAAAAGTTATTATCGATGCCAATACTGGTGAGTCTAAAGGCTATAGTTTTGTGAGATTTGGGGATGACAGAGAAAAGACTCAAACTATGAGTGACATGAATGGTGTTTATTACTCAAGCAGGCCAATGCGGAATGGCCCTGCTACTCCTCGAAAATCTCTTGGGTATCAACAAGGTAATTGCATTGACTTTTGATTGCATTTCTTCCAATTTGCAGCATATGTGTGCCTATAGAGTGATGTTGTTTCTATGAATATTCAAGAAATTATTTCATATACGCAACCCCACAAAAGTAAGAATGGATTGCTTTGACTTTGGTTAATGTATAGACTTCTAGGAATCAATCAAACCTTAATAGGAGTCGTGCTTTTCTTCAAAGTAAAAGGAATATCAGTCTTTTATCATTTTGTACGGTTCAATTTTAGAGTCATCTCCCATGTTTGTCTTCTTTTGCGCACTCATAATTCGTATTTATATGATATATCTCCATGAAGTTTTTCCAAATGTCTTTTTGGATCGACACTGGAATGATGGAATGTTATCTCGTTTGTGGTATTTTATTTTGTGGATTTTTATTTTCTTTTAACTTTTGAATTTTTCTTCTTCCCTCGTTATGTTTGTCTTTTCTCGATTATTTATTTTCTCAAGCAATGGTTAAAAATAACTGTTCTTATGCATAACTTGACCAAAGTAGGTATGGGTGAGTCTTAGAAACATAAAACTAAGTATATTAAACATGTAAAGGGTTTAGAATACATATTTAGGTTCATTAGTTGAAAGTTGGGAACGAAAACGACCATTTTAGTTAAAATATGACAATATCACGATCAAACAAGCTTTAAATGTGAATAACTTGACCAAAGTAGCTGAGAATGAGACTTAGAAACATAAAATTAAGTATATTAAACATGTAAAAGGTTTAGAATACGCATTTTGGCTTATTAGTTGAGAGTTGGGAGCAAAAACTGCCATTATAGTCAAAGTATGACATATAAAGATCAAACGAGCCTTAAATGTGCATAACTTGAACAAAGTAGATGATAATGACCTTTAGAAACATAAAAATAAGTATATTAAACATGTAAAGGGTTTAGAATACCTATTTAGGTTCATTATTTGAGAGTTTTGGAGCGAAAGTGACCATTATAGTCAAAAGATGACATAACGACCAAAGTAGCCTTAAATTTGCATAACTTGACCAAAGTAGGTGAGAGTGAGTCTTAGAAACATAAAATTGTGTATATTAAACATGTAAAGGGTTTATAATACCTATTGAGGTTTATTAGTTGAGAGAAAAAACGACGATTTTAGTCAAAATATGACATATAACGATCAAACGAGCCTTAAATGTGCATAACTTGACCAAAGTAGGTGAAAATGAGGTTTAAAAACCTAAAACTAAGTATATGGAACATGTAAAGGATTTAAAATACCTATTTAGATTCATTAGTTGTGAGTTGGGAGCGAAAACAACCATTATAGTGAAAATATGTCCTATAACTTTTTAAAACATTGTTTATATTGCATATTACAATATTCATGACTCTAACTAGAGTATTATGTGGCTTTTTTGTTGACTTTGATTATACGTATTCATCATGAACCAACCAAGGGCTCCCTTCACAATTTATGAAATGAAATGTGTTCAAGACAAGTTGGCACGATTTATTACTAATGAGTAGATTGATCGCACTTTTAGCATTGTAATGAATCTTTTAATGTAGAAGTTAGTTACCTTTTCCCATTAATCAATTTATATGCACTTTGTTTAAAACCGTTGTTTGATATTTATTTTTAATATTTTTATACTTGTGTTATTGAATGGTGTATGGATGAGCAAGGGACATACGTATTGGTGCTTACATAGTACATACGTTGTGATTGAAAGAGCTTGCTTGGTGTAGGTACAAGCTTCTAGCCATAGCATATTGTGCTATAGTGGTACATTCCCGGCAAAATTTACAAAAAAATAATAATATTTAATATCAAGGGCTTCGGGTATTACCCCAAGTACTTGATAGTAACGGTGCTAGTAGTTTTTTTTTTTTATTAAAAAAATTGTTAATATCAAGTGCTTGGGGTCAACCCCCAAGCATGTGAAATGTTATAAAGTGCTTCACCTCCAAGTGATGGGGGCATAATCACCAGCACATGAGGGCATTTTACCCCAAGCACTTGAGGTTTTTTCTACTAGTGATCCATGAATTTCCTAGTTTCTAGAATGTGTAATGAGTAGTCTTAGGTTAGGGAAAGGGGAGAATCTAGGGGGTTTAATTAGGGGAAATTGATGATTGAATTGATGATTGATTGTTGTAATTAAATATGATTTGGTGATAGGATATCCATGCCTAATTGAGTGGTAGTTGCAAATGCTATTTGATTGGGATTTGATTGGATTGCATAGGCTAGGTTTGGCAAGACATTGTGAGCTTAACTTGTGTAAGTGAATAGTGGTGCTTATTATATGCAAGTTTGTTTAGTCTAGGATTAGGCGAAAGCTCTTCCGTAGATTAAGCGCTTCGCGTTCCCCATCCGAGAGGTGGCGGGTTCATCATTCGATTCTATTTGCCTATACACCAAGTCGTTGCATGATCATGATTGCTTAATTGTTTAGTTCGTTTCCCCCGATTTCCCTAGGCTATCCCCGACTCCTTAGCATTTCCCTTTATTGATTCAATTAGTATAATTGTTAGCTTTAGCTTTCTAGAATACAATTCAAACAAACTCTTGTTCAAACTAGCTTAATACCTAAACTCAATGACCACCGTTTCTATGGGACGATCCCTATACTTGCCGCTATAGCAATATAGCCGGTTAGATAGTGGTTTATAAATTTTGTTTGGTCGGGTTGTTTTCTTTTAAACGACGAAAAATAGCCTTATCAAAATGGCACCGTTGCTGGGCAACGGTCGTTGTTATTGAGTTTTGTTGAGACTAGTTTACCATTAGAAAATACAAAAACATTGCATCCTTGTTTGCTTTCTTATTTCCTTTGCAATACTCACGTGTTCTTTAATTTTGTATGCTTGATAGGGGTCGTGCACGTCAAAGATCTCTCCACCCTCTTGACCTTGAATTGAAGAGGACACTAAGGAGATTAAGGCGCGTTCGAACTCGCTCATCAAGCCACAACCGATTTGAATCCTTGAGTGTAGGTGTGGAACAAGAAGAGAGTGAGCAAGCTTTTGAAACCATGGCTCTCCCGGTTAAGAATTTGGGTATACCGGGAGCATTTGAAGCAACATGTGGTATCCAAGCTCCCACAACTAATGCCAATAACTTTGAGATCAATCCCCCCTTGATAAACTTGGTTCAAAGCCATCCTTTTTGTGGGAAGAGCAACGAGTCACCACACGAGTACCTTAAGCAATTTGAACATTATTGTGATACAATCAAACACAATCGTGTGACTTCGGACTATGTGCGGTTGACTCTATTCCGTTTCTCTCTCCTAGGGCGAGCTAGTGATTGGCTTGACAAGGAGGTCAAGCCAAATTCACTTCGCACTTGGAACGAGGTGACTAGTGCGTTTTTGAGCAAGTTTTACTCACATGGGAAGACGACGAAATATCGCCACAAAATTCAATCCTTTGAGCAAAAGCGAGACGAGTCACTTGTCGAAGCTTGGGACCGGTTTAAAGAGTACCAAAGGGAGTGCCCTCACCATGGGATCCCTAAGTGGTTGTTACTTCAAACCTTCTACTTGGGGTTGAGCCTAAACTCAAAGAAGAGCCTAGATGCGGGCGCGGGAGGTCCCATCATGAACAAGACCAAAGATCAAATTGAGGAGATAATTGAGGACGTGGTCCAAAATTATCAAGCTTGGCACGTTGGTGAGGGACTATGATGGCAAGGGTAGGAATGATGATGGTAAAGGGTCGGTATATGCTATGGAGCAAGCTAGGATCATTGAGAAGCTTAGCTCGAGATTGGAAAAGCTAGAGAGCACACCAAGTCAACCACCATCACCATCAACAATTCCACCGCCTCCGGCTACTCTTCTCACTAAGGGGAAGAGCAAGGTGAGTTCCTATGACACAATGCCCCCGACACTTCTTTTTGTGATAATAGTCAAGATTTTGGTCATTTCCCCAATGCTTGTCCTTTGGTACATAATGTGTCCTATGTGGATTATGGCCCTTCTTGTGAAGGTGATTTTGATATGGAATATGCCCATGCCTCGAATGAGAGGTCTAGAAATGATAACCCCAATAATCAAAACTTTGCTAGGCAAGCACCTAGAGGGCCCCCTATGTATGGATCCTACCAAGTCTATGACCAAGGAGGTGGGTATGATAGTCAAGGCCGAGGTGGCTATAGAGCGCAAGGCTATCTAGGCTAAGCACCCTATGGTAAATCTCATGGTCTTGGCAATCAAGCCCAATACAATAAAGGTAGTTATAATTCCAACCATCAAGGTGGAGGGGGTTACAACTACTCTTATGGGAAATTTAGGGGTGCCTCTAGTGGGGGTAATCCGTTGAACTCGGGAAGTCCATATGGTGTGTCTCAATATCCACCTCCCGGATTCAATAGACTGAGGACCTATGAGAACCAATTCCAACAAAACCTTAGTAGTTATGCCAATGCACCTCCACCACTCCCGCCTCTCAAGTCTAATCTTGAGGCTCTCATGGAGTCGTTCGTGGGGGCGCAAGCCAAGAATAATGTTGAGTTTGAGAATGGATTCGAGCAATCCAACACTCACTTGAAAATGATTGAGACCCAACTAGCACAACTAGCTAGCACCATCAAAGAACAACAAGTGCATACTAGTCTCCCACCCCAAGGTCAAGCACCTAAACCATTGTATTCGGTTGTGACTAGGGGTGAGATGATTCTAGATGATGGTGCTAAGCTAGTTGATGCATCTTGCTCTAGGGGTGAGGATTCTACGGGGAATGAGTCTCCGGACTGTGATAAGGCGGAAGAGAAGTCTCATGTCGACAATGTGAGAGATGGTGTTAAGTCGAAGGAGACTACTCTTCCTCCTCTCCCAATTCCTCCTCCCCCCTACCCTCAAAGATTTGCCGGAAAAAAGCTAGATGATCAATTTCACAAGTTTTGGGAAACCATTAGCAAGCTATATGTGTCATTGTCTTTCACCGAGGCGCTTAAGAAAATGCCACATTATTCTTGGTTCATGAGAGACATTTTGAGCGGCAAAAGGACTTGTGGCACCAATGAAACCGTGCACCTAACGGAGCATTGTAGTGCTTTGATTTTGAGCCCTTTCTCCCCAAAGCTCAAGGATCCCGGGAGCTTCTCGATTCCTTGTAGCATCCAAGAGCTTAAGTTTGACAACGTTCTATATGATTTGGGGGCGAGTGTAAGTATTTTTCCGTACAAAATTTATGAGAAACTTAGTCTTGGCGATCTTACCCATACCCCTATGTCCTTGCAATTAGCCGATCGCTCGGTTATGTTTCCATTGGGTAGGGTTGATGATGTTCCCCTAGTGATAGGGAAGTTGACTTTCCTTGTTGACTTCATTGTTTTGGACATCGATGAGGACGCGCATACCCCTATCATCTTAGGGAGGCCATTCGGTGCTCTCATCGATGTTCAAGGTGACCTCATCACTTTTAAAGCGGGAGACGCTAAGGCTAGTTTCTAGCTAATGTGCATGAGAACCCTTTGGTGTTAGGTGACTCCTTTGATGATGTCATCACCATTCCCGACACATTCGGGATGGATCTTGATGATGTGGGAGCACACACTCCGGCAATTGATGGTAAGAGATGCATGAGCAAGAAGTCTAAGCAAGGCGATCCTACGCCTAGGAAGAATTGATTTGGTCCCCATTCCATGAGTGGTAATTTTGGTAAGATGTTTGTGCCCAAAGGGGCAAAGAAGTGCATGTTGACTAGTGATGACCCAAAGTTGGGTGTGTTTGATCCCCCTTGACCTTTTGGGGGGGTCCGTCAAGCTAGTGACGTTAAACGAGCGCTAACCGGAGGCAACCTGTGTATTGATTTCCTTTCTTGTCGCCCCATGATTTTTGGGGGGATTCGTCAAGCTAATGACGTTAAACGAGCGCTATCCGGGAGGCAACCCGGTTGTCAACCTCTTAGTCTTAGTTTTTGTTTGATTTGATGCATTAATTTTCCATTATTAGCTTTATTTTCAATTTGTAGGGGAGTTTGTAAAAAGTTGCAAAATCATGTTTTGTGCGACCGAACAGCTCCTTTTGTTCGATTGCACAAAACTGATTTTGGAGGCAGAATGCCCAGTTTTTGATAAACGACGGCACAGAAATTTCTGTTCGATCGCACAAGTCTGTGCGATCGAACACTTGTTTCTGTTCGGTCGCACACCCTGGCGGGGGCTAATTCTGATCCCCTTTTCTTAAAAAAACGCGACCTCCCCTTATTTTCTTTCATTTTTCTCGACTCTCTCTCTCACTCTTAACCTCCATTGCTCTCTTCTCTCACTTCATACTACTACTCCTCATCAATTTCATTCATTTCCCTTCACTAATTTCACACCCCATACATCAAATTCACTTAATCTCATTCATCCCAACCCCTAAATCTCCAATTTTTCAGATTTTTTGCAAAACCCCCCAATTTCTAGGGTTTTTGGAGTAATTTGTCAAATTGTGTGCTTGGTGCATTTGGAACACTTGAGGCTACTTGGGATTGATTCTTAACCACTTCCTCTACTTGTGGTGATGATTTCTTTCCTTTCATTCTTACATTTCATTCCAATTTTTACCATGTTCATGTTATTTTTGATTTTCTGAAATTTGTGGTTTTTGGGTGATTGTTGATGCATGTTTTATTATGTGAATGATCTTTAATTGTCTAGATGAGCTATGCATGTTTAAATCCTTATCCTACTTGAGCTCTAGACCTTTTGAGATGATTAAGTGATGTTTTGGGCTAATTTGATTATGATTATTTGTGGAACTGATTGTTGTTTGATTGTGGATAATTGTGAAGAGTAATGTTGTTGGTTTAATCTTGTTGAGGAGTTAGTGTAGTGTTTGGAGCTTATTGAGGAGTAGATAGAGATCGCTAACTTTAGCTTTTGTAGTTGTTTGTTTGTTATAATTTGTGAACTAACTTAGTTTTTCTTTCTTTGTGTGTCTTGGTTTGTTTTTCGTTTGCTTTTGTAGATTTTGCTTTGCTTAAACTCATCATTCAATGGCACCCAAGCGCTCTAAGAAGAACCCCACCGCCTCTACATCAAAGAGAAAGGCACCGGCTCCTCCGGGCATTGAGACCTATGGCATTGAGTTCCTTGAACAAAGATCTTGGGAATTCTTTGAGCCGCTATCTAAGAGGGCCATAAAGCCCACCAAGTTATTCCATAGGGAGAGCGTTCGTGCCTTGGGGGTCGAAGCGCAAGTTGATAAGTTGATCAAGGGGCTAGGGTGGGAAGAGTTCGTGAAATTTAGTGTCCCGACCTACACAAGGTTGACCTTGGAGTTCCTCTCCTCGGCCCGGAAGAACATTGTGCAAGATGAGGACGGGGATAGTGTAATTGAATTGAGCTTTCAAGTCTTCGGCCGCCACCACAAATTGACCAACAATGATATCAATGCTATCTTTTCCATTGATTCGGACTACGGGCTCATCATGAAACCAAGTACCGAATGTGTGAATGACTATGATGAGCATAGTTGGTGGAGATCGCTCACCGCAGAGAGCGGGAGGTTCTACTCCGCATCGGCCAAGGCTTCTTCATTTCACCATCCGGCCATTCGCTACATGAGCCGCCTCCTTGTCTACGCCCTTTTCTCAAAGGGTGCTACCAGTGCCTTGTTGGGCACGGAGCTTGGTGGTTTGTGGTTGACAACACAAGAGGAGCAAGGGGTCCTTGATTTTGGCCAATTGCTCATCTCCCAGATCATTGAGGTTCGGAATTGCCACTTGAACAAGGCCGATTGGCCAATTGCTCATCTCCCAGATCATTGAGGTTCGGAATAGCCACTTGAACAAGGCCGACATCCTCCTTGGTGGCATGCTTACTCTTCTTGTTCGGGCTCTACCGAACAACCCTCATGCCAAGGAGATTGATGCTTTGACGCCCGTTCCCGGTGGGGAGTTCTTGAATGTCCGGGCGATGTACAATGCCACGTAGCTCCATTACACGGTCAACGAGGAGCAATTTATTTGGCTTGTGAAGAAAGCCGATTGGTGCTATCTTCCACACCAGTTCATCACTTCATTGTCAGGGTGGTATGTCTTCCCCCTCTCCTTTTGATTTGACTGGCTTGCAATCCACCCTTGCGGATATCTTGCAAGGGCAAGAGGACCAAGCGCGTACCTTGGCTTCTTTTGCTCGTCAAGGGAGCCGCGCGGGGGATTCTTATCCCGATTTTGACTCGTCCTACTACGGTAGTCGGGTGTACGATTTCCACGTTGACAAAGGGGACTTTGCCCCCTATGTCAACTATCCTTATCACCCCCCCCAGCAAGGGCCCGTCCCTAGTTGGAATGAGGAGCGTACACCCACTTACCCGTATTGGATGAGCCCCTCCCAACCCGGTGTCACTCCCCCCTCCTTTCCTCCCTATGATTATACTTTGATGGGAGGGAGTGACTACCGTGGTGATCCGATGTATCCCACACCCCCACCGGTTGATCGGCCTGATGGTTGGCCCGAGGATTTCACCGGGTGGTCTAAGGATTATGTTGGAGGTTGGGATGGGCCCCGAGGAGAGCCTCCCCAAGGCAACTACCCCTTAAACCCGAGTATGCTTGGCCTCCCTATACCAACGCTTCGGGTCCCGATGTGGACCCCACCTACAATTTCACCCATTTTACGGACAAAGAGGCTCATGCTCATCGTCTTAAAATGGATGAATATTAGAGGCTTTATGATCTTGAGCGTCATGGGGAGGGCCCAAGCACCTCTTAGGGTTCCCTCCACTTCTCCCCCATCTTATACTAGTATTTTATGCACGCGATGCATGCGAAATTATATAAAAACTTAAAATTGTATTACAACCACTAAATATAAATATTAGATAAAAAATATTCACAAATTTCGTATTTAAAAAAATTAGGGTTATACTATACGATTATACATCTAAATAGTGAGACAGAGAAATCATGCCTTTACATGAAAAAGAATCTAAATCTTAGTGCCAAAATATAAATTCCAAAATTCCATCATGTACCTAAGACTCCATTTTGTTTAATTAACCCCATTTATGAACTTCATCAATCAAACTATTTGAAAAACTTTCTACAACTTTTTTCAAAGCCAAGCCTAATGCATGCTTCCTGAGTTCTTGATGCAGGTTGAACCAGTATTGCCTGAGTTCTTGCAGAGTGAGCAGAGTGCAGACAGAAGACAGAAGCAGCAGTTCTTTAATAGCAGAGTGAGCAGCAGCAATTTCTGGCTTTGTGGCTAGAAATTTGAGTAAACATGAGATTAGCTCAATGAAGTTCTGCATATGTTGATTAACTAATACATTCTCATCCAATAAACAGAAGGAAATCTGGATTATCATAAAGCAAAGAGAGATGCATGCATGATTAGCAACACTAAATTGTAAAATTATCACAGCATTTTCATCAAATCTTCAGAAAACAGATTTTCAATTATAAATCCCCGAAATCAAACCCATATATAATTTAGAATTTCAACTTTAAAAAAAGGGGGAAATTATCAATAAACACCAAAAACTCAACAAAATAAGATGGTTTACAACAGATCATCTTATATGCACCAGAATTTGTATGAATCAACAAAATAAGATGAATACACACAATCTCACATAAACAATCAAATGGGAAACAAATCGAGTACCTTGAATTTGCAAATACACAGGTAAAAAAAAATCACAGCAAACATCAAAATGGTCACTGACATTATCTCGCACTTGTTGCCTCATCTGGCAGAACAACTCATAAATGGGACTGTCTTAGACTCCAGCTTTGAAAGGAGTGATCCCATAGAGTTTCAACTTGGTAGTGGCCAAGTGATCAAAGGTATCCAGAAACTTACTGTTTTTGTGTCCTCGTTATGTGAACTTGCATTATTCTATTTCAACTATTCCAAGTATAACAAATCTAATTGGCCAAGTGATGCATAAGATATCTAAATGCATCATATTTCGTGGCCAAAACCGACATAACTACTTCTAAGCTTTCTAACTATCCCAAACACAACTGAAGTCAAACTACTCATTCGCATTCAAAGAGAAAAACCCAAGATCTAACTCTACCAAAAACTAAAACACATTTTTAGGTTTTTTATAATCCCGCACGCATTCAAAGAAAAAAACACCCAAATGATAAAAGCTGCAATCGAGTTACATTACAAAAAAGCAATGGACTATGATAGCAGTTGCATATGATGTGGATTCATGCTAGTTGCCTGTTAGGATGTCAACATTGAAATGACCAGCTACTATTTTAAAATCAATGCACTGCGATATTCTGAATGAGTCAATGTAATCCAAATAAACAGCAAATATTAACACTATATGTAAAAGAAAATAAAACTTAGGGTTAAATTATAGTGGAGGAGAAAGAAAGAGTACCGGATTAGAAGAGGAAACGACGGTGGAAGAGAAGAGACCGCGAGACTGAAGGTAGGTGAGAAACTCGGCAACCGTTCCACTGGTTGTCGGAATGAAACTGGATGGCGGCAGATAGGCAGAAGAAGAACCCTCGTCCATGGAAGCTCCCGCTCCAATTCATCAGTTTTCAATGCAAAAAAAAATCAACAAATTCCGCAAATTCAGCAAACATTAAGCGCATAATCAATTGGGAAAAAAAATGAAAATTTAAACAAAATTATTGAATTCTCACCCGAATTCAATTCCGCATTATCAATTTCAATAGCTCGTGCATGAAGCTCTTTATAAAGAAACTGAGCAAAAATCAACAAATTACAATCAATTGTAACCTGCAACAAAACTGAAATAAAAAATTGGAATTGTAATTAAAACCCTAAAACTGAAATAAAACCCAGAAAATTAAAAATAAGAAAGTGATATCTTATTACTTTGAAAATTAAAAATAAGAGAGAATTACTTTGAATTTCGAGATCTGATATAACACCAGTTTCTACAACTGAAATCCAAGCAAGCATACCACAACTGATCTACAGCAAGTCTAAATTGGCAGACGTCAACAATATTGATCTGGCAATCCCAACAGCTTCATTGACAACAGAAGTTAATTACAACATGTAATTTGACTCACAACAACTAACTTTTACAGAATTTTATTGTATTTCTTAGTATCAGTTCTGGTATTTTACATTGTATCATATTTTTGGAAAGCATCTCTATTATACATCTGAACACAGAGGAGGTACCAAGCA
Source organism: Spinacia oleracea (assembly GCF_020520425.1). NCBI lineage: Eukaryota > Viridiplantae > Streptophyta > Magnoliopsida > Caryophyllales > Amaranthaceae > Spinacia > Spinacia oleracea. The sequence goes on from NC_079487.1 coordinate 57,781,538, forward strand.
GTGACTTTTAACATTGACCGTTAAGTGCCTTATAGCATATCTGCATAGACCAAATTCAATGCCGAAGAAGAAAAAAACGCAGGAACAAATAAACTTAATCCCTTTCCCACAACAAAATTACATCAGATAAGAATTTCCATCTGGAAAAAAGGAAATGATAATCAACTGAACATAACAACTTTATGCAAATACTAACATTAAGAATACAAATTGATTGATTCTAATAATTGCAGCAACTTCCTCAATGCCATTACAGGATTCAAAATCAAATCGAAAGACGAAATATTACACAAAAATTTAATAAGATCTAAACACTGGGTGCTAGATTTTAAACTAAAATTGGGTAAGATGTCATACCATTTGTTTATTGAAGAGCCTGTTAAGAAATTCAAACAAAAATAGGATAAAACACATCAAATCAACAAAACCTCCATAATCAATTCGAAAAAAATGAAAATTTAATAAAAATTGTTGAAATCTCACCCGAATTCAATAACGCATTATCAAGTTAATAGCTTGCGCGCAATTCGAATACGAAGCTCTTTATGAAGAAACTGAGCAGAAATCAACAAATTACGATCAATTTTAACCTGCAACAAAAACTGAAGATTTGAAATTAAAATTGGAATTAAAACCCTAAAACTGAAATAAAACCCAGAAAATTAAAAAAAAAGAAGATAATTACTTTGAATTTCGATTGAGCCTTCCTAATGACTTTAGGGTTGATCGAAACAGTATTTCAAGGATCAAATCTTCCAACAACCCGACCCTCTTCATGTTTGAGTACTTTCATAGTGGATTAAGGTTTTCACTTCTGTCAAAAATCACAAAAATCTACAGTTAAGATTAACACTTTCACACATATTTCCCCAAATTCTCAACAATTTCACACTACAATTTTAAAACAGGAAGCAAAAACTACAAAATTGTGTAACTCAAACAGAATCAAATGAATAATTTGTACTGCAATAGTGAAGAATTAGAAGAATTACGCCCAATCATGGTGGAAGTTCACATAAACAAATTGAAGAATACATATTACAATTTATGTAAAACGTCTTTCGTTGATGTCAAAGCAAATCGTCTTTCACAATATTCAATCGAAATATGCAAACCGTTTAGCATATTATAAATATGCACAAAATTCAACTTATAAATTTATATTGCAGATTAACTTTATAAGTTGATAAATTCATCCAATAGTAATATGCAAAACGTTATAATTTCATTGATTTCAAAGCAAAACTATAAACCAAATCCGTATCAATCCTACATCAATTACAATAATCCAAAGACTAAATAACTAAAACCCAAATTAGCAAAACCCTAATTTATTCAAATTGAAAATAATAAAGGAAATGAGGAAGATGTTACCTTCAGATCTGAACTTCTAATGGAAATAGAAAAGCCAATACGGTGGCTGCGGTAAGGAAGCGGCGGAAATGAGATCGGAGAAATAAAGGATCATATGAGATCCCAGATGAGAGTGAACGAAGATGAGAGTGAACGAAGAGTGAAGGGAGGAGAGAGAAAGTATGTGAGAGTGCAGCTGAGGAGCCGCGCCGCGGAGGAGTGAACTTCGTGTTTTACGCGAAGGAAGGGTTTGAGTGTAAAACTGTTAAGGTTATTTTAGTATTTTTAATTGGGGACACGAAAAGTTAATTTACCAAAAAACCCTCAGGAGTTGGCTTATGTAATAGAGATTGTGATGGTATGCTTGTATTTAGCTTGGGGGGAGAAGTGTGACGTGGGGGTTTGCTATGGGGAGTTTTTGATGATTGTTGGTGTTGTTGATCTTCTTGCCACTTCGTGTGGTTGTATATATGATGATGAGTTTATGATAGTTTGTTGTTTGTTTTGGCCATTTGGCCTTGTCTACTAACATTTTTCCTTGATTAATTTTGAGTGTTACTTTTGGTATGGTTTCTTTGAGGTGGGTTCACACTTTCCACCATTGACTTGTTCGTCGATTTTTCGGTGAGTTTTGTTCGGTTTTTTACCGGTTCTTTGCGGAACTTGCTCCCACGGCATCTCCGGTAATATCCTTCTATCTCAAATGCATTCTTTGGGACGGGCATATTGCATATGGGGCATTTGATTGGATGGGTATCTGTGCCCCTCTATAGTTTTGTTTTTGTCCTTGGGGACATGGTCTAATTCAAGCTTGGGGGGAGTTTTGTTGTGTGGTTGCCTATTTGTGATGCTCATGTCTTGGAAATCATACCATTGTGTGCACTTGTATATATTAGTTTCTTTGTTTTTAGTTTGTTTTTAGTTTGATTTTAGTTTTTTTAGTTTCATTTGTTTTCTTTTGTTTCTTTTTGTTTTCCTTTTGGTGTGATTTCTTATTTTCTTTCCTTTTCTTTGTTTTCCTTTCCTTTTGTCAAGGCCAGTTTTTCTAGGTTTTCTTAGGCAATATTCTTGATTTGGGCAAATAAAATTGGAACTAGTAGGCTAGAATGCTTTTATTCCTAATTGGTAGATGTTTTCACGGTTTTTAATGTCTTGGGTCAAATCTAGGATTTAGGTGTTAAGAAAGTTGGTTGAACTTTGGGTAGCATGCGTCTTGAACCCTTGGCTTGTGGTAAGATGGTGTCAATCTCTCTAGTGACTTGAACTCGGAGAGAGTAGTATTTGCTCCCATTGGTGAGGATCATGTTCATTTAGCCCAAACACATGTTTACATATATTGAGTGGCATAGATCCTTGGCGTTGACTTTCTTATCTCCCGAATTTGACTATTTCCTTCCCGAGACCGCTACCGAACTACTTTAGGGGACGATAGAGGCATTTCTTTCGGTGACTATTTTTCTTTTTAGTTTAGGACTTTATTTTCTATTTTTCTCATATATTTTTGTTTGCATTTTCCCCCTTGCTAGCCATTTGAGCCTTGCCCCTTCATTTCTTATAAGCACATTACAAGCCTAATAGCCTTTGTTTTATTTTCACCCTTAGAAGTGATAGTGAAGCTTCGAGTTATGATGCTTGGTGGTTTTGAATGATTATGCAAAGTTGAGGAATGATTGAAATTGGTATGAATTGCAAAGTTTGGGAATTGTGTTGTATGTAGTGAATAAATGATGCATATGCAGAAAGAGAAAGGAAAGTTTTGAAAAAGCCAAAAAAAGAGAAAAACAAGGCAATGAGAAAAGTTTCATTTGAAACACAAAAAAAGAGAAAATCAAATCAAGAAAAGTTCAAAAAGAGTTTTAGTTTAGTGTAGTTGTTGAATAAGCTTGGGGGTACCCCAAATAAGTGGTATGAGTTTGTTTTGGTTCGATTTTCTTGAGTTGAGTTCATTCATTGCGCTTCACTTTAGGTATGAGCACCAATTACCAAATTTGTTCCCACCTTACCCCTAGCCTACGTTACACCCTAAAAAGTCCTCTTGACCCGTTTGAGTTGAGTCTATGTCGGTGGAGGGAGGGTTTGGTCAAATTTATGGAATGAGATTGTCGTGCTAAGATGTTGAGTAACCTTCTCTTCTCCCTTGCAATTCTTGTTTTCCGGCGCCTTCGCGGCGTCTTGAGAAACTATTCTTAAGGGTGGATGGGATCTAGAGATTTGACGTGGTATGCTCGGTTGAAGGGGAATTGACTAGTGCATGTTTACCCTTAGTTCTCTTTTCTTGGCACTTGAATCTTTCACTCGATTTAGGGCATTGGTTAGCGTGCATTCGTCTATTTAGTTAGTAATATTAGCATTCTTTTGTGCTCGTTCCATAATAAAGGCCATTTTCTTGAATTTTATAGTTCCATTTCTCATTTTTCTTTCTTTTCTATTTTCTTTTCCTATCTTTCTTTTTCTTTTCTTTCTTCTTTCTTCTTTCTTTTCTCTCCTTTTCTTGGTTTGTTTTTCATTTTAGGTCTTGCCTTGATTCAAATTTTGGAAGAGTTATGGTTGATTCTCTTTGGAAACCCTTGCGAGATCCCACTCGCGCTCATGAGCGATTGTGGGGTTTAAAGAGCTTGTTGCATACGCTTAAATGCAACCGTGATTCCTACGAAAGTGAGTTAGGATGTACATTCTTGTAGTTCTTATTTTTGTAGTTTTTAGAATTCGAAATAATTGCTCGTTCTTCCCTATTTCATGCTTAGTTTGCTAGAGACTAGCAAACGCCTAGCTTGGGGGAGTTTGATGAGCGACATTTATGTCGCTCTTAGCTTAGGATTTCATGTTAGTTTATTATGCTTTTTCATAGTTTTTATAGCTTTTCGTATGATTTTTATAAGTTTCTTTCCATCTTGTGCTTTATAGGTGATTATGGTAAAAAGTGATGGAAAACAAGTAGAATTGAGCCAAAACAGGGCTTGTGCGACCGAACAGAAGTTCGTGCGCCCGAACAGAGGAGAGCTGATGGACACTAAGGAAGATGGAGCTTTGTGCGACCGAACATCCCTTTTTGTTCGATCGCACAAAAGTCCCTTTGTGCGATGGGGTTCTGTTAAATGGTCGCACAAATTAGATTTTGGAGGCAGAATGCCCCAAATTTGGTAAACGACCGCACAGACTTTTGTAAAACCGCATAGGAATTCGTGCGCCCACACATGTTCAGCTGTTCGACCAAATCAAGTGTTCAAGGAAGACATGGCCAAGAAAAGCTCATTCGACCGAACATGATTTTTTGTTCGGTCGCACATGACGAAGAAGCCTGTCTTCGCTTCGTTTGCTCGCACATGGGTTAATGTTTGATCGAACAGGTTTTCTATGTTCGGTCGCTTAGAAGGTTTGTGCGACCGAACGGCTGCACGGGCTGCATATTTTCGAATTTAAGCTTCTATTTGGGGAAACTTATAAATAGAATTTTCATTAAAATTTTAGAATATTCAGTTTTAGATTAACATTTTTAGAATTCCAAAATACATTTTCAGCATTTCTAGAGAGAGAAACTCTTCTACTTTGAAGCTTCAAGTTGTAATTTCTTCAACTCTTCTTTTAATTTCTTGCAATTCAATTCAATTCCTTAGTTCCTTGTTTTTTCTATTTTGCTTTTGTTCTTTGATTGCTCTTAATTCTTGAATTCCTCTTGCTTTGGTTTTAGTTGAATTGTTTCTTAATTCTTTAATTGATTTTGCAATTGAATGCTCTACTCTTTGATTCCTTCTTTCTACTCCTTTAATTTCATGATTGTTTGCTTAGAATCCATAAATTTCCTAGTTTCTAGAATGTGTAGTGAGTAGTCTTAGGTTAGGGAAAGGGGAGAATATAGGGGGTTTAATTAAGGGAAATTGATGATTGAATTGATGATTAATTGTTGTAATTAAATATGATTTGGTGATAGGATATCCATGCCTAATTGAGTGGTAGTTACAAATGCTATTTGATTGGGATTTGATTAGTTACATAGGCTAGGTTTGGCAAGACATTGTGAGCCTAACTTGTGTAAGTGAATAGTGGTTCCTATTATATGCAAGTTTGTTTAGTCTAGGATTAGGCGAAAGCTCTTCCGTAGATTAAGCGCTTCGCGTTCCCCATCCGAGAGGTGGCGGGTTCGTCATTAGATTCTATTTTCCTATACACCAAGTCGTTGCATGATCATGATTGCTTAATTGTTTAGTTCGTTTCTCCCGATTTCCCTAGGCTATCCCCCACTCCCAAGCATTTCCCTTTATTGATTCAATTCGTATAATTGTTAGCTTTAGCTTTCTAGAATACAATTCAAACAAACTCTTGCTCAAACTAGCTTAATACCTAAACTCAATGACCACCGTTTCTATGGGACGATCCCTATACTTGTCGCTATAGAAATATAGCCGGTTAGATAGTGGTTTATAAATTTTGTTTGGTCGGGTTGTTTTCTTTTCAACGACGGAAAATAGCCTTATCAGAATGATCCAAGTCAATTGGTACTTGATTCGATAAATGATGAATCATAAAGAATTTTCCTATAATTTCTAAACAAAATGCTCAACTTCCACCAAATTAAACCAAATTCGTCAAAGCTATTGAAAAGTAACTAGTCAATAATATATATATCTAAGGAGTCGTTGAACTCAGTGGGAGATTAGTGTTTGTTATTCAATAAAATGAGACCCAAGTATAGATATATGTTTCATTGTGATTTATTAAATTGAGACACAAATGTATTGTTTCTACAACGAATTTTTGAGAACATGTTGTTTGTTTGCTCGAAATAATGTCATTTTGGAGATTCGTTTCCAAAATGACAAGTGGGAGAAAATAGACCTCGTAAGTATTCGAGGCAAACAACAAACATAAATGGACATTCCGGAGGCTTTTATAAGTTCTTCAGAAAATCCAAACACTTATTCTTTAAGGACATTAGAAGTGGCTTTAAAGAATGGACATCTCTTAGAAGACTTTACAAGTGCTTCAAGGAGAACAAAATATTCAAAGGACTTTCGAGTGTCTATTGAGATGTTATATACCCAAGTAGGCGTAGAGTTCAAGTCGCTGAAACTATAAGATTCTTCTATTATATTGTGAAGAAACATAAAGTTCAGGTCACTGAAACTATGAGATTCTTCTATTAGATAGTGAAGAAACCTACAACTTGCAGTCAAACTATTAACATGTAGATTAATGAGTTTGTGACTTGTAAGAAAGCTATGACGAAACCCAGATTCCCTAAAATGGTTAGAGGCCATATATAGACTCAAATGTTTTAAATGGTTAAAGGCCATAAAACATACTTAGTGTTTTGATGACAAAATTAAAATTTTGTTGATTTGCTAGAATGATTTACATCTATTGGTTGCAAATTGGTTTTAAGGATAAAAACCATCAAACATGGAATTGTGTTTACAACACAAAGCTAGATTAGTTGCTAAAGGTTACAAGCAAATTCATGGCGTGGATTGTGTTGAAACCTCATGCATAATCGTAATGCTCAAGTCTATAAATCAAGCAATGATTGTATATTGGTACATATGGAAATTGGATGACAAAACGAAATCCTCAATCAAATGATGGAAGAAACTATGTACATGGCATGTCATAAGATTTGTGGATCCAAATAAATGCTTGAAAAGGAAAACTAGCTTATGAAATCTAAGTACAGATTTAAGCAATCAATTGGGAATTTGAACTATATTTTAGTGAAGCTAATAAGTATTTTAGTTTCATAAAATGTACACGATTCTTATAGATGTATAAGAAGTTTAGTGGGAGTATGTAAAACTTAATTGGTCCTATGTGTATCACACACATATCTCTCTATTGTGAAATAACATTCAAATGCTAATGACTTAGATTTGAAATTATTCATCAATGATGGACCATGGCGAAACTTAGTGCATACTGGGTATTAAGATCTATTTACAAAAATCTTATAATATTGTTTTGGATTAAGTAATGGCATTTACTAAATCAAACACGAAAGACTCCTTAGGAGATTTTCGACCCATGTGAGTAAATCTAAGTAAAGAATGTTTGAACTATGTTAAACATCAAAGAATCTAATGAGATTCTTCACTGAACTATGTTAAACATCAAAGAATCTAATGAGATTCTTCACCTATATTATATATCAAAGAATTTAGCTGGATTCAGTATCTACTGAAATTAGATAGCTAAAGTTACATGAATAGAATTCAATTGAGCATAATTCTGCAAAAGAATTTATCATGTATGATATAATATGAGGATCGCCAACAATGTATCGTATGGCTTTAGGCATGACGAACATATACCAATCTCTATTGATCTAAGTGAAGATCTATTGATCTAAGTGAAGATCAACTAGATTGTGATCAAGAAAAATTTATGGTACTTGAAAAGGTACATAAGATTAGTTCTTGGATTCAAGGAAATAAAGATATGTTAAATATTGATGCTACACGCATAAACATTGGCAAAGGATCAAGCAAGATCTCTTTGGAGTTAACCATTGGCAAGGACGAGCTATAGAGCATCGTGTTTTGAAATGGCAACATGGATTGAAGACCATGAGTTTTTGCGTGGGAAATCAAATATTAATTTCTATGTTCTAAAGATACAGATGGAAAGTCTTCCACATATCTGTGAACTGCTTGGATAAGTAAATCCAAACAAAGCATCACTAGCAACCTATACAGTTGAAGTAAAAGTACTTAGTGCCTAAGAAGCAATAAAACAGAGTTGTTTATGTTAAAGTGTTCTTCACTGAACTTGGGTACATCACATGTCTGTTGACTTAATGGTTCTTCATTGCAAAATGCGTAGAACCACTATTAAAGTAAGAAAGACTAGATCACATAATAAACAAACTCAAAAGATCTTATCATCCTATCTCGAAAGACATTCGATGAAAAGGATATTAAGATTAGCAAAGCATGATAACTAAACCTATGCAATAAGTGAGAAGCAACACTCACATTGTAGCACTGGAAATCAAGCATAGCTTTGAATTCCATGAACTGTTTTAAAAATGGGTTGAGGCCCATGGTTGTAAAACATTGGGGTTGAACATTTATCATATATGAAATGTATTTTCATATTCCATTTAATCTTGGTTTAGTATTAAATGATGAGTCCCTTCAATTTGACGATATATTCAAGATAGACTGTCAGGACCAGTCCTATGACTAAGAAATGTCTACCAAGTGAACTTGAATGTCAAAAGTTGAAAAAGGTCCCTGGTCGGAAGTTTTCTATAAAGGTGGACGCATAGAAAACGCTAGACGATTAGAATGCAAGATGACTAGTAGTTCTGTCTCTTGAACTATGTGGACATGGAAATGTCACAATCATTTGCATAGATACTTACTTTGAGAAGACTAGTATCGGACAGACCTATGAAACTTTACTGTAAGAGATGAAAATATGTCATAAGTAAATTTCATTAAAATTATTAGACACTAATCCTCAATACCTGAGTGATTTGAGATTACTTGTTCAAGAACTGGTTACTTTGACGTTGTCAACCGTCGCACCGTAAAAGGAAGCTATAACGGCAACGCTCGGGTAATCACCTATCAAACAAAGTCTAATCTCAAGATCGCAAGATTGGGATTGTCTTCCCATAAATTGGGATGAGATGCTGAAAGTTGTACAAGGCCACTCGGAGAGCTAGTGTGAGGGGGTAGGATCGTTTCACCCTTCGGCTATTTTGATTACCTACAAGCACGAGTATTTCCTTCACTATCCCTAGTGGAGTCGCCACTGTGAGGGGGTCGAAAAAGCACGATGCTAATGCGTGACCTCGTCCTTCATGGGTGTGACGTTTCTTTTTGTCAAATCAAGTGTAATTGGATTTGCTGTGAGTTTACACCCAATTAACTTGTAATATAGGAGTCGCCATTCAGTTTTTAACGACAATGAGAAAAACTGACAAAACCCGGTTATCGTGACATAAAGGGAGTGCAATTATGTTTGACCACGACGGCCGTAGGTTCCCTTGTGATCCCTGGTGGTGGGGATCGCTCAACGTACACCCGCAGGGTAGAGATTGAGGGTTCGGGTGACTGTAACTACCGAGAGGAGTACTCGCTCTTCGATAACTCCAGAGGCAGGATATCCTTACTAGCTCAGCATAAATAATTGAAGGGACATGCGTTAACTATTAAACTAATCTGAGTTGATTTTATCAATATGCAACATATAGTACTAGATCGAACGCGATTATCTGATTTAGATTGTTTTAAGGGACCTAGCATGATAATCCAATTTCCCAAAAATATCATATTTATTAAGCGTGATCAAACAATCAGATTTTAGTTAGTTTAACAGTTCATAAAAGGGCGAGGAAATCATTTAAACCATGGAAAAGAGACACATTACGACGCACCCTGGAGAGGTGCGTCACGGTTCTCAGAAAACTAACCACTTTGACTTTGCTATTTCTCCTTTTATTTAACGAATCTCAAATTATGGGACGGAATACGTTCTGTTCGATTTATGGATCGATTGCGACAGAACGCGTGATCAGTTTTGCAGCGTGAGGCTTAGGCATAGGGGTTTAGAGTCAATACTCAGAATATAATTGTGTGTTGTGTCCTTTTCACGTCGAACTTAAGGCCCTATTTATAGAAAAGAGTTCGTGGAAAGATAGAATTGCAGAACTCTAATCCACGAGGAATTAGGAAAAAACACGTACCAGGTATTTTCAGCGCCCAAGCCTGGGCGCCGAAGATTTCGGCGCCCAGAGCCAGGCGTTGAAAATAGGATCTGGGCTGTTTTTCTTAGTCAGATTCGGATTCCTAGAATCCGGAGTATTTGAGATTTCATTGAGTCTTTTAGTGCGTATTAACCTTGTGACGGGATGCGTCTGGGCCCGTTACGAACTCTAGGCTCGTTAGGATTTTAATTAATACGTGACTCTTACTTTCGAATCATATTAGGAATAGGATTCTCTCGCAATTTCTATCTCATTTAGGATTTATGTTGGAGTGCAACACTTTATTCTGACAGGTTTCTATCTTTTATGACTTGCCACTTTTAACAACTACCCATTACGGCAGTTACTATTTCTAGCAGGTTTCCATAAATAGCAGGTTTCGGGTGAAATGAAATGGGGAATTGAGATTCGTTATTTTATAGGAGATGCGTTGCCAAGTGGAGATTTACGTTTTCATCATCGAACCTTCCCTTTCGGGAATGGGGAAAAAAGTAGGTGTCTACAGTTAGCCCCCACTTTGACTGAGTCTTAGAATAAGACGATGGTCAAAGTATTAGACGGAGTGCGTCGCACAAGCCATAGCGACCTGTTTTGGCGAGGGTCTCACGAGCCCCTGAGTGATAACATTTGACTTAAGGGTCATCACTTGAAGTGTCGACATATCCCTCACGTGTCATTGGGATTTGTCAACGGATAGTATATAAACTTCCTCACTTTGTCATCGGAAGGATCTAAAGAAGTGTAGAAACTCCCTAACTTTGTCATTGGGAGTAGCTACAGATGTTTTCGAAATCAAAGCTATAAAGTGTAATTGGGCCTTGGCAAGCCCAACCACGAGGTAAAAATGTTTTTAGAGATTCTCATTTTCAAGACTAGTTAAACGAGAAAACCCCCTTGTTTTTATGGGACGTAAAACGAAGGAAAATCCAGCACATCGTTCTTTTTTGGAAAAACGGAAAACCAATCCTTTAATTTTTGGAAAAAAAGGAAAACCAATTTCATCGTTCTTTTTTGGAAAAACGGAAAACCAATCCTTTAATTTTTGGAAAAAGGGAAAACCGATCCTTTAATTTTCGGAAAAAGGGAAAACCGATCCTTTAATTTTTGGAAAAAGGGAAAACCGATCCTTTAATTTTTGGAAAAAGGGAAAACCGATCCTTTAATTTTTGGAAAAAGGGAAAACCGATAAAGGTTATCGCTGCAGCGACTAAGGACCTGCGCGGTTAGTGACGCAGACCCCGCCGGCTAAAGATGGCGAGCCTGTCCGCTAAGGGTGGACACCCCGTCCGATAGAAGTGGACGAATCTATTTTGAAATTTGTTTTGTGTTTATTTTTTGGAAAATGAGGACCTACGTGGTTTGTGCCGTAGACCCCGCCGGCTGAAGATGGCGAGCCTATTTTGAATTTGAAGACTTTATTTTAGGAAAACTGAGGACCTGCGCGGCTAGTGACGCAGACCCCGCCCGCTGAAGGTGGGCGAGCCCTGTCCGCTAAGGGTGGACGCCCCGCTCGCTGGAGGTGAGCGAACCTGAATTCGTCTTTTTGATTTGGGATTCGCGTGCCGCGGTCTTGCCTGATTGAGGTGGACAAGTCCCTATTTCATTTTTTTTCTTGTGATTTCTCTTGAGAATTTCTTTTCATTCATTCTTGCAGGAGCGAATTCTTTCGAGGGATGCTCGGATTTAGTTGCAACCTGAATGTGGGTTGACAACGTGCTTAGACGAACCATTATCTTGTGGTCATCTTCTTTCATGGTTTTGGCTAGTCTTTATGGCTCAATTTTGCCATTACCTGGGTCCTTGATTAGGGGACTATGTATAAGTATCAACGACGACCTTTGTCTTGAGGTCGTAATCCGGTTTTATCTTTTGAGGTTATCCAAACACGGGACTTCGTACAGTGTAGTCTGGGAATACCGTTTTAACTTTGCACACTCTCTTTTGAAATATATATTTTCTTTCGAGCCCCCAAGCATTCGTGCTTGACGGTCATTTCTTGTAAAAGAGGTTCCTTGGGGATACGCATTCTGTAATGTCCTTGATCGTGTTTGGGATTGTGCTCGTAAGTGCGAGCGATCTTTGTAGTGGTGTGCTACTCTTAACAAAGTCGTGAGGTGCGACTTTTAGTAAGGAAATCGGCAATTTTCGAGTCGAATGGATGCGGCAGGGCCCAACAGAAGTTAGGGCCTTTTTTGAGCCTGGGTTCATTTTCGGCGCCCAGGCCTAGGCGTTGAAATAATTCACGCCCAGGTGGGGCGTTAAAAATGTTGTTTGGGCTGGTCTTTTGATGACACAGTTGGCCTCTGGGAAGTTCTATGTATTCTCTCCTCTTTTGTTTTTTCTTTATTTTTAGAACGTGATGATTTTCTTGAGAAGCCGTAGCCGATTGGTGGACTACGGTGCTTTTCGTTTTGGGGCGATTATTTTAAGGAACTGTTGCTCTTAAGGCGTACAGTTATTGCAATCGTTGGGCGAGTCTATTTGGCCCGAGGAACATACCTTGAGGCGTAAGACTTTGATCGCTCTTGTATATATATATATATATTTTTTCTTTTGAATGCGTTCGTGAATGATGATATGTATGGTCGTTTCGTAGCTTGGAGCCCCCAAGTATGCATGTTGGGATGCTTCCTTTTGGCGTACGATTTTTGTAGGTTCCTTCGAGAAAGGTGCCTTGGGGTTCCGCTCGTGTAGGTGCGAGCTATCCATTCCGTGGTAGGTAATATTTTGCTACCTTTAATCCTTAATGTAGAAGTCGTGGGGCTTGCATTTTGAATTTAGGCGATAAGCAGTCTTTGCCTCTTTTACACATGCTCTTGGTCGTGCCCGCATTAGTGCGATATGCCTTCCACTTTTTTTTAGACTTGTACTGTGGGATGGTTGAACTTATGGCGCGACGTAGGCTTATGTGGCCTAACAGCGTGTCTTAGAACATTCCTCCAGGTGTTGGGATATCATTATTATATTTTGCATTGGAGTACTTCATCACGCCTCGTTCAGGTGCTTGAACAAGTGTAGCACCTTCCGCGTGGGTTTGCACGGCTTATTACTTTGTTCGATGCGAGAATTCATAGGTGTTTCTTTCTTATTTTTATATCAGGGCAAAACTTGGCTAGCAGAAAGATTCAACGCCCAGGCTGGGGCGTTAAAGATATCGGCGCCCAGCTCTGCGTGTTTGAAAATGATTTCTGGGTATATTTTGACAGTTCTTATCCTTGATTTTTTCTTTCGCTTTTGCTTTGGAACGAGGTAGACTGTGTAACGGGCGCTTGTAGGGCGAGCGTTATGTGCAGTAGTTTGATCGGAGTTTTGGTGACTCGCGATTTTCAGTTACCCTTGTTAGTGGGGTGACTTTATATATTCTAAGTAGTGCTTTAGAATTTGGGAGGGGTTGTAGCCATTCTAAGGTTCGTTTTACACGATTAAACCTTAGGATTGTGCCCCTATGACGTATGTATAGCATTAGCGTCGAGAATTTGCGATAAAATCGTCATTTCGAGCATTTTTAGAGTGTTTTTCTCAAGCCCCCAACTGTAGCTACGGGATTGGCTTGGTGCTGTAATGCTTGGCATACGTTTTTATGCATTCATGGTGACATGGATCATGAATAGTTTGAACCAGACTCGTTTAGTGCGAGGTACGTTCGAGTAGTGACCTGCTACTTCTCTTGTAAATGTCGTATTATGCGACATCGCCATGGTCAAGGTAGTAACATGTTGAAGTGTGCCTTGACCAAAAGCTAGGTGTCTTTCTTTACCCATAATTATATTTAGAAATCCTTTTGACTCACTTGCAACATCGAGATAAACACGTACTTAGCTTAAACCAACGACACTTTATTATGTTCGAAGAAGTTTTTTGAAATTTATTTATTTAAAATCCGAATCCTACTGTGTACAATCCGAGGTGGCCTAAGTAGGTTGACTTATAGAAGGGTTCGTACAGGATTACATGAGTGAATCAAAATACTGTTACGATTTTGGAATGCTGTCTAAGGATTTGCTGGAAGCCAGGGTGCAGGCGTCAAGATATACTTGTGCCCGTTTGGCATATGCTTTAGGCTTTTAAGGCCATCTTTTCCAGAATTGCGGGAATATAAACCGTTTTCAAATTGACTTAGATTTACTTGGTGTATGTCTGCATAAAAGGTCAAGGTATACTTAGTTCTTTCCCTAGCTCTTTCATTTCAGTTTTTTAGCCCCCAGTTGCTGTTATGTCTTTCCATTAATGATGTTTCAGATTTTGATTTTAGATGCCCGTGTCATATGTCTGAGTAGAGTGAGCCTTGGTTAAGTGCCAAGTCCTATTGACGATGTCTGATTTTTTTTAAAGGGGATTCGCGAGCATTTGAGTTACCATGAACGGGAGCCCTGAGCTCGAAGGAACGATGGGGCGACGCCGTAGAACAATCCTCTTTATTGCAAGCTTACTGCCTTTACTACTTGTTAGCGATTATGACTGTGTCTAGTGGTGAAAGAAGGTCTTAAAGCGAACAACTATGTCTAGTGGTGAAAGAAAGTCTTTAAGTGAGTTAGTTCGCTTTAGGGAGGGTCAAATCTAGTACTTTAGAGGTCATGGACGCTTGCGCTAGCCCCCATTTAATTGAGGCAAAGCGATCTTTTTGAGTCTTGGCTAAGTGCCTAGGAGTGTGAGTGCTCCTTCTGGCAAGGGTACGTGCCTTTATTATTTTTCGATGCGTGCTCATTAATTTTGGCATCTTGATGACTTGGATTCTTCCTTTGACTTAAATTTTTTTTCGACTTGGATTGCAAGTAATTAAATTTCAATTAGGGACTTCTATTTTTAATTCTTGTTTTTCTATAGGCTTTAATATTTTCGCAAATTGGTTGGACCGAATCATGGATTGCCTACGTATCCGCCTTAAAAGATTTAATTTGGAATCAGGTCTTGCGTAGTTCTTAGCCAGAAAATGGTTTCTTAGAATGCCGAATTCGATAAGTATGTTCTGAGATGGAATCGTAATGTTTGAAATAGGGTGAAATAAGTGAAGTTCATTATTATTTTAATCTGCTGCTTTGCCGTAAGCCAAAATTTTGTTTTATATATTTATTTTTTGAGTACATGTATTTCTTTGGTGGTACGTATGTCTGAATACGTGTTGTACCCCCCCCAAGTGTTCGTTATTTTTCCGTGCATGTGCGGATAAAATGACGAGCACTTCTGGACAAAATTTGGC
This sequence comes from Spinacia oleracea, assembly GCF_020520425.1. Taxonomy (NCBI): domain Eukaryota; kingdom Viridiplantae; phylum Streptophyta; class Magnoliopsida; order Caryophyllales; family Amaranthaceae; genus Spinacia; species Spinacia oleracea. The sequence continues at coordinate 57,796,792 of NC_079487.1, forward strand.
GAGCAGAGAGATTCAGCGCCCAGGCTGGGGCGTTAAAGATTTCGGCGCCCAACTGTGGGCGCTGAAAATTATTTCTGGGCGGATCTTTTTTTTTTTGGTGCGCTAAATGCTCCTTTTTCTTTTAGACTAACTTTAGAGGCGCTTTGCAAAGTTTCTTTTTCATTATTTATTATTATTTTTTTACGTTAAGCGTAGAATGTACTTTTCATTTGTCTTTTTTTTATTTGTGACTCAAGACGGCTTGAAAGATGGGTTGAATGAGATAGGGTAATTTGTGTAGGTATTGGTTAAGCATAAGGATTACATCTGCTAGGATTCACATTTTACGGCCTCAGGCTAGTCTCACGAGTTTACATCAATCAAGGCCAATGAGTAGCATAGGGACGGCTCAAGGGTATATCAACAGGACGTATCCAAACAAGTTATATGGTCATTATGCTAATGGTGGTGTAAGAGCAGGTTTGGACTTTGGAAATGATGGGCATGACGCACGTGTCAATGGCCGTGCGTGGTTTGCGGTTGATAACAAGTTCAAAAACAAGAGTTGAGGTAATGGTTTCTTGAGTTATGGCAATGAGAACATGGATGGGTTAAATGAGCTGAACAGGGACCTCAGAGCGAAGGCGTCTAAGAGCATAAGGATTTGAAAGGGTAGACATCGTAGAATTTTATGATTTGGATTGGTTGACTCAATTCTTTTCTTCGTTTTACTTGTGTAAATTTTGCGCTTTGGGAGGTATGGGCTAAGTATTTCATGGCTCATTCTTTTCGCTCTCCCTTTTCTCTTTCTCTTTAAGTATTTCATGGCTCTTTTCGCTCTCCCTTTTCTCTTTCTCTTTAAGTATTTCATGGCTCTTTTCGCTCTCCCTTTTCTCTTTCTCTTTTTGCTTGGGATTTCTCCCCAACATAAATCCTTCAATTTTTTTTTTATTTGGGCTAAAAGGTAGATGGTTGTGGTCTTTGAGTCACGAGGCGAGACTGAGTGAGCCTCGTTTGGTAGGCCTATAGTGGACCTTTAATTTTAGTGGGCCTAGGGTGGACCTTTTAAATTGTCTTACTTTGCAAGCGTATTTAGTCGTTTCTTAAAATGTGCAAATAGCATAGATTCAAAATGTTATTTTTACCTTATTGAAATTTAACGAAAGAATTACATCGAAAATAATTTTTTTGCTTTTTTTTTTTTTTTTTTTTTTTTCTTTTTTTCTTTTCAGATTCCAGTTTCTGGGATTTAATTGGAAGTTGTGATTTAGACTCGAACTTTCATTAATCTTTCTGATTATAACCCGTGTATGAATACAAGGAGGTGGCCTAGACTCAAAATAATGACGTGGCGTAAGCCTATAATACTTGACCAAGCGACTCTCAGACTTAGGCTAATTGGACCATAACTTTCGTTGGTTGACACTTAGATTTTAACCCTTGGGTGTTCATTTGTCATGCGCCATTTTTCTTAATGTTGGCAAGGTAGTTAATTGGGGAGATCGAATTTTTATTTTTGCAAGGCTAGAATCATTATTGCGGCTTCTCTCTTAGTGTGTATTGCTTTACCCCAATGGTAGCCTTATGGTATGCCGATTTGGGTATTTTCATGGTTGGTCATGTTGCATTCATGGAAAATCTTTTAGTCCGTACTTAGTAGTATTTCAAGGAGCGAGTGACTCGAGAGGACTATGATAGTCGTGACCCAATGTGATTATAAGCCTTGGGGCCATTAATTTTTTCTTTGCCAATGGTATTAGCACCTTAGGTTCACTTTGGGGGTTGTGCGACTATGGGGGAATGATTTCCAGAATGTGGTCGTTCCCATTTTGCAAATACTATAATATATTCTTTTTATTGGTGAGAGAGAGTATTGAGGCCGTGGATTCCTAGCAAGGGATGACAATTACATATGGGTGCTTATTGATTTAAATGTTAGGAAGGGAGACTCAATATGGTTTAACCTTTTAGCTTGCAGAACAACACCAAGTATTAGGACCGATTCTATGGATAAGACAACTAAGACTTAGGATTTAGATTGTACTTTGGCATAGCCTAGTCTAGACTCGGATTTACTTTTTATTCGAACAGTATTTTTCCTTAAAAACTTCATTTGAACATTATTTTTGAATACTTTGCCCATGTAACATTCATAATTATTAGCATGTTCGGTTTTGATGCCGAGCATTGTCGTCGTAGGAGGCCTAACAACGACACAAAGAGTTTTTTTTTTTTTTTATAAGTCGCTTTTAGAATCGAGTGCTTTTCTTACGCCCTCGTAGCAATTCTTTTTACGAACGTTTTTTTTTGTGCTACGTATTTTCCTTTTGCGCGGGCACCGAGGCTGCTGCGCCTGACCAGAAGGCCAAGCAGCAACTTCAGCGCCCAGCGTAGGGCATGAGAAATTCTGGCGCCCAGCCAGGGGCGTTGAAAATGCGTCCCTGGCTGGTTCTCGTTTTCTGTTTGCGTCTACTTTTGTTTACGCGACTTCGATTTTGCGTGTTTGCCGAATAACGTCCTTTACGCGTTGTGCAGCGTTTGTGGGATTCGTTACAGGCCATCCCGAGCGTCGCTTATTTTTGTGGCGATCGTTCGGGTTTGCGGAACACGTGTTTCGGCATAACTCTTTGGCAAATTGGTTTATGAATGTTTGGGCAATTTTTAAGGTCGTTGGTTTTTCTAGGACGGTTCGTCACACACAATCATATATTTCGCTACACATAACTAACATTCCATCATGAGGCAATAATAATATGTCATGTAGTTTATGATAGGCTTCTATGGGTAGTTATTTGCGCCTGGCTTGGTACCGCTTCTATCGTAGATCCAACACATGCCCCGGTCGAGGTAATGTCTTCAGCAGACGAATTTCGCTCAAGAGGCCAACCCGCAAGTGCAAGCCAAGGGGGCATGCAGGCGAGAGGGACCTAATGGGCGAGCGATTGGGTTTGGGACGGGTGTACTACTAGCGAAAGTGCCGAGTGGACAACATTCGAAGCGTATGCACCCCCCGGTTGGCGATGGGTATCCTTAGTCCTAACTCCCAAGATGAAACACCAAGGGAGCCAAGATTCGTTATGCGGTTCTGTCCGTTCACATTAATATGCTGATTTTCAGGTCGTCCCAACTTGATTGGGAAATAAACGCGGGGTAGGATCGTTTCACCTTTCGGCTATTTTGATTACCTACAAGCACGAGTATTTCCTTCACTATCCCCAGTGGAGTCGCCACTGTGAGGGGGTCGAAAAAGCACGAGTCTAATGCGTGACCTCGTCCCTCGTGGGTGTGACGCTTTGTTTTTGTCAAATCAAGTGTAATTGGATTTCCTGTGAGTTTACACCCAATTGACTAGTAATATAGGAGTCGTCATTCAGTTTTTAACGACAATGAGAAAAACTGACAAAACCCGGTTATCGTGACATAAAGGGAGTGCAATTATGTTTGACCACGACGGCCGTAGGTTCCCTTGTGATCCCTGGTGGTGGGGATCGCTCAACGTACACCCGCAGGGTAGAGATTGAGGGTTCGGGTGACTGTAACTACCGAGAGGAGTACTCGCTCTTCGATAACTCCAGAGGCAGGATATCCTTACTAGCTCAGCATAAATAATTGAAGGGACATGCGTTAACTATTAAACTAATCTCAGTTGATTTTATCAATATGCAACATATAGTACTAGATCGAACGCGATAATCTGATTTAGATTGTTTTAAGGGACCTAGCATGATAATCTAATTTCCCAAAAATATCATATTTATTAAGCGTGATCGAACAATCAGATTTTAGTTAGTTTAACAGTTCATAAAAGGGCGAGGAAATCATTTAAACCATGGAAAAGGGACACATTACGACGCACCCTGGAGAGGTGCGTCACGGTTCTCAGAAAACTAACCACTTTGACTTTGCTATTTCTCCTTTTATTTAACAAATCTCAAATTATGGGACGGGATACGTTCTGTTCGATTTATGGATCGATTGCGACAGAACGCGTGATCAGTTTTGCAGCGTGAGGCTTAGGCATAGGGGTTTAGAGTCAATACTCAGAATATAATTGTGTGTTGTGTCCTTTTCACGTCGAACTTAAGGCCCTATTTATAGAAAAGAGTTCGTGGAAAGATAGAATTGCAGAACTCTAATCCACGAGGAATTAGGAAAAAACACGTACCAGGTATTTTCAGCGCCCAGAGCCAGGCGTTGAAAATAGGATCTGGGCTGTTTTTCTTAGTCAGATTCGGATTCCTAGAATCCGGAGTATTTGAGATTTAATTGAGTCTTTTAGTGCGTATTAACCTTGTGACGGGATGCGTCTGGGCCCGTTACGAACTCTAGGCTCGTTAGGATTTTAATTAATACGTGACTCTTACTTTCGAATCATATTAGGAATAGGATTCTCTCGCAATTTCTATCTCATTTAGGATTTATGTTGGAGTGCAACACCTAATTCTGACAGGTTTCTATCTTTTATGACTTGCCACTTTTAACAACTACCCATTACGGCAGTTACTATTTCTAGCAGGTTTCCATAAATAGCAGGTTTCGGGTGAAATGAAAAGGGGAATTGAGATTCGTTATTTTATAGGAGATGCGTTGTTAAGTGGAGATTTACGTTTTCATCATCGAACCTTCCCTTTCGGGAATGGGGACAAAAGTAGGTGTCTACAGCTAGAAACTGTAAAATGCGTGGCCGTGCTCAGATGAATCATAGGCTATGATTATCTGTTTATTTGATCAATTGAACTCTGAAACCGAGAAATACCTCTGGACATAATAAGGATTACAACTCTTACCTTATGTTCACGAGCAAGCATCAAGCGACAAAGGAATTAGGCAATGCACACTTGTCCCTAAGGACAAGTGGGAGACTGAAAGAAATAATGCCCTTGGTTTAAGTATGCATTAAATGCTAAGTCTAATAAATGCGGTTCAGTATTAATTAATTATACAAGTTAATAATTCAGTGAGATCAAGTGAGATGTATGCCTAGCTAGAGGCCGCTTCAGTTCAAGTGGAATTAATAATATTAATCCACAGCTTACTCTTGACTGAACACGTAGGGTAACACAAACAGTACGTGAAAGGATCAAGTATTTAAGTGAATTAAATACTCCATTTATTGATATTCGGAATCGACGGATCTCGGTTCCAATGGGAGCTGAAATCGTCAAAAAGGCAAATTATGAATACGCCGGAAACGATGATATTGCCTGAAACGGAAATATGGATCATATCGGAAATATAAATATTATCCAAGTCGTAGATGTTGTCAGAAACGGAAACATGGTACGTATCGGAAAATATTATCGGAAATGGAAATATTGCCGGAATCGGAAATATTGTCGGAATCAGAAATATAATCGGAATCGAAAATATTAAATATTTGTTCGAAACGGAAATTAATTCGGAAATCAGAAATATTATATATTGTCCGAATCGGAAATGAATTCCGGAATCGGAAAATAAATCTGAAGCGCGACGTACGAAATAAACATCGGACGAGGTTGCTAGACGCAAGGCCCAGCATGAAGCTAGGCCCGCGCCTAGCGAAGCCCGCGCAAAGGCAAGAAAGAGGAGCAACAGCCTGCCCCACCAAGGCAGGCCCAGCCAAGCGCAAGGCGAGGCCAGGCCCAGCCACTAGCGAGGCAGCAGGCTGGCCACGCCCACGCATGGGCTGCGCCAGCGCTGCTGGGCCGCGCGCGCGGACATCGCCCTTGTGGGTTGTTCGTGTGTGTGGTCGATGTTCGTGCAAAGCTTCGTATCCTTAGTTTCTCAGGATTTGTCCGGTTAGATTATTTTCCTAAATCTACTAGAGTTAGTCGTTTAACTAAACACTAAAAACAAAGGTTTAATTTAAGTCTAATTCTAATTGAATTAGATAAATTTAATCCTAGTAAGTTTCTAGTTCCGATAATCCCACCCTATAAATAGGTGATGAATAATCATAATTTATACATCTTATTCTCAAGTATTCATATAGTTTTAAGATTAAACTAAGCTTAATAATTTGCCAAATAATTAAGTACGAATAACATAAAACCTTAGGCTAAATTCTAGTTAAATTGAATCTAAGGCAGATCCGAACGTGTTGTGGACTATCTACAGAGGGGCGACACTTGGAGTCCTAAACTTGTTCTTGTTCGGTTCGGGAGCAGCTAGGCAAGGCACGCTTCACATGTATGTATCCTAGATTATGCTAATTGACTATGTGGCAATTAATTTGGATTCCTGGCTTTACGGTTTTTCCGCATGAAATATATGTTTTATATTTGTCATAACCTAACAAGTACGTAGTTAGTTAGTTTTCATTTTTTAGATTTTCATAATTAGAATTCTAGAGAGAGAATTAGATTAGGGCATAGATTAGAGGTTAGGATTAGGATTCTTAGCTTCAAATTCTTTAGTTCTTAGTTGATTCAAACACTAAATTTCATATTTCTTTTCTCTTTCATTTGAGTTTTGTTCTTCAATTTTGTTCTTCAATTTTGTTCTTCAATTTTGTTCTTCAATTTTGATGCAATTTCAACAATTCAAGGTATAATTCTTACTTTTCTCTTTAATTTGTTCTTTTATTCTTTAAATGCTTCATTAGTTTCGTTTAAGCTTTGATTTCATTGTTGAATTCTAGAATTAGTTTCATAGTTTGAATGTTCTTGAATTTTTTCCCCCAATTTTGATATTTGAATTTTCTGATTTTTGCTGATTCAATTAGTTTCATTAATTCAATTAGTTTCATGATTAGGATTAATTTTAGTTTAATCTTAGTCATAATCATGTCTTTTGAGTAGTTCGTAGTCTAGAGATTAGGGGTGAAACTAGGGATTGAATTGGGGGAAATTGAAGGATGATTCATGATTATTGATGTGATTAAATTTTGATTTGATGCTAGGAATTCCATGACTAGTGAATTAGTAGTTGCAAATGCTAGTTCAACTAGGATAGATTGGAGTGCTTCATTTTGATTTGGCAAGAGATTGTGAATCTATATGTTGCATGTGAAGAGTTGGTTTCAATTGCTATTTGTTTAATCTTATGATTATGCGAGAGCTCTTCCTAGATTAGAGAGCTAAGCGCGTTCCATCCAAGAGGTGGTGAGCGCGTCATTCGTTGCTTTTCCCCTATTTGTCAAGTCGTTGCATCATCAATGTGTGTTAGCTTTTGTCCTTCCCCAAATTCAACTTCCATTGCCGATTCCCGAAATCTCTAGAATTTCTTTACTTGTTCATATTTCATACTTTTCTTGCTTTTAATAGATTCATACTTACACAAATTCCTTTTCCATTCGAATTAGCTTTTGAACACATTAGATTGAAAAGTCAAACATAGTCATTCTCTTGGGACGATCCCTATGCTTGCCGCTATAGTCAATATAGCCGGTTAGTTAGGAGTTTATAAATTTTGTTTGATTGAGCGGTATCCGTCAACGACCGGAAATCGGTCTATCAGATTCCGATCCAACGTCATATCGTGTATTTATGTTTTTCCGAACTAATTCTCGAAAAGCTATTAAATGAATTTCCTATTCATTTAATCCTATGATCTGTTACATGCCATTGGTGTGACCTTATAGGTTCAGTGAAGAGTAAGCTGTGAGCCTAATATAGCTTAGAACTCACTGATCGAAAGCATTGCTCCAGCTAGCTATTCTGATCACTTGATCTCACTGAATTAATTGTTTATAATTAATCTGAACCTTGGTATTAGACTAATGCACCTTGGGTGAAGGACACATTTCCTTCAACCTTACCAACTAAGTATACTAAAATAGCACCTCGCTTTAGCAGAAACCTACTATCTTAGGTCCTTAGATTTTTGTAAGTGCTTGATTTGGAAGGCAATTATAAACTCAATATTACTTTGGACCTTGTTTTTTCTATGTTGGTTTGATTACTTATTGAACTAAATCTTAATCAAACATACAAAAAACCATTCATGCATGATATACATTCATTCAATATATATAAGTGCATAACTAACTTTGGTGAATTAGTATGACCCAAAGACTTGGTCTTGAAGCATCCAATCTTCCTTTCACCTTGTTAGCTTGGCATCGTCTTGAACTCCATTCAAAAGCTAACTTAAAATTTTAAATAACCTAGAAGAACATGAACTTAATAATCTAATTATTACATCAAAACTTCAATGGTTCGCAGGCCATGTTTAAAACTTTACCTTCAAAGATAAAACGGTACGCAGACCATATTTAACTATCCTAGATTGGCCTCACTAGTCACCTTCAATACCTGCAACAAATAAAATAATATCTATGCATTCATCCATTCGTGTCCTAAAACGAATGGCCCAAGTAAAATATGCAAGTATTTACATGATTTAATAAAAATCACGTTCATGTAAACGCGTCCTGAAAGATTAATTAATTCCGAATTATTAATCGTTAGAGTTATTCTAATAAAAAAATAATTTAATTAAAATAATGATGCCCTACGAAAAATAATTAAACTTAATTATTTTGAATAATTTCATTTAAACAACTTCCACTTAAACCAATATTTATTTTGGACCTTATAATTTTAAATATTTAAACCCACAGCCCGGCCCAAGTCAAATAAAATAATCAAAAAATCCACCGTTAGCCTATTCGTGCAAAAGTAAGCCCAAAGACCAAAAATTGGGCCTTGAAATAAAACGAAGCAAAAATCACACAATCATGTGCATCGTGGGCTAGGCGAGTGCCCAACCCATCGACGCGCAGTGCTACAGCACCATCGCATTCACGCGAAGGCACAAGGCCCATCGCGCAGGCACGAAGGGCCTACATCAGCGGATAGGCTTGCTCGCCCATGCCCGCTGCGTGCTTCTCTCGTCGTTGCTCAGTGCCTCGGCCCAGCGCTGCTGGCCTTGGCGTGTGGCATGCCGCGTGCTCGCGCGAGGGCTTCGCCCAACTCAGCGTGCACCCACTGCCTTGTCGCACCAAGCACGCAGCGCACACAAGGCCAACGCCTATGCGAATCCAATAAAAATTTTAATCCATTAATTTTTAAATCTGCCATTTAAACATGAAATCATATTCCCCTTCTCACCTAAATAAATTTTCAGATCTAACCAATTAATAAAATTAATTTTCAATCTAAAATTCATTAAATTGGGTAAAAAAAATATTAGGGTTCATACTTAATAATCATGGATGAAAAAGTTACCATAAGTCCATAATTTACCAAGGAAAAGTAGGGAAAATTTTCAATTAATTCCGAGTTCATTAGATCGAGCAACTAATTGAAAACATTTCCAAATTTAATGATTTAATTCATTAATTAACAAAAACGCCCAAAAACTTGGATTCTGGGGCCTGTTTATGAGATTATGTTCTCATGAGTTGATCTTAAAACGCCGTTTTCAATCAGATTAGGGTCAGAAAAATCAAATTTCTGACATTTAACGAATTCAGAATCACTTTCTACGACTTATCCAATAATCTAGAAATAATTCGAAAATTCACGAATAAATTCAGAAAAATTCGACAATAATCAAAAACATATAAAACATACTAATAAGTACTTTGAATACATGTAGCTCATGATACCACTGTAGGGGTTTACAGTTAAATACATAACATGATAGCGGAATAACCCCAAAGTCAGGAAGCATGTATAAAGTACAGATTAAGCAATACTTACGTGTGTAGCGTGTTTTCCCTAGTTCAATGAATCACAAACACAAACAAGAACTCCAGGTGTCGTTCCTCTACTTGGTTCACCGACACGTTCAGATCCGTTTTGAGATCGATAGGTTAGAAGTCACTCAAGATAGGTTGCTTTAGGGAAGAACAATTCTAATGGAGTTGCAGAGATAGTTTAGGCTTTCTCTTGCCTTAGGTTAGAATCTTAGTGTAGACATCAAAATTGTGTCTCCCCTAGAGTCCAATGACGATATTGCCAATAGGTTTAGGCGATTGATTTCCATGTACAAGCGACCAGTTGCAAAGGGCATATTTCAATTCAATTCTAAACTTTCGTTCAAAATTCAAGTACAAATCTTAAGCATACACAATTCCAATCCAATAAAATTCTAATTCCAAAAATCCAAATCCAATTCATAATTCCAATCCATACAAGTTAAATTCCTAAGTTTAATTTCTATTTCGAACTTGCAATTCAATGATACAAACCTTGGACCCAAATCCTAACCTCGGGTTCCAATTCAGGCCCAAACACATTTCCAAAATAGAACTTCAAAATTCAAGTTCAATCTCAAGAAACGGATGCCGCCATCATTCTTTGTGGCACTTTTCCACTCAAAATCATATAAGGAAAGTCAAATTCGGGCGCCGGCCCCAAAACCAAGCATTCTGGGCGCCGACCCGTAAAACCGAGCGAAACCCGTAAAAATCAGCAATCTCAAGAAGCTTCCTCAAAAATATATCTTTCAAATACATAAATATCTATTCCTTAACCTCCAAGCAAAAGGACGGAGAAGGTACAAAGAGCATCTTTTGCAAACCGCCAAAACGCCCAAAATGACAAAAGCGGCGCGCTGGCTTGTACCAGCTGTCCTGTGCCACATCAGCGGCGCCAGACTCCAGGACCAGCGCCTGGCGCAGCTGTGACCTGATCCTAGAAAGCTTTAATATAAATACCCCCTTTTTTCCACGAACAAAAGGGGGAAGAATCATTCAATTTCGAGCAGCGAAGCTCTGCCTATTTCAAAACTCTTCAAAATTCAATCTTCAAATCCTTCAATCTTCAAGCTTCAAAATTCACCATAAAATCTCTACAAAACACACTCATACAAACACTTCAAGATACAAGTTAAATTTTCTAATTTCCTAAGAAATTTGGGAGTCCATGCATGGAAATCAATCAACACCTAAATCTAGGTAAGTTTCCGAGGACTCTCCAAATCAAAGTTTCTACCTTTCTAATTTCAAGTTTACTAATTCTATGATGTTCTTGTGTTGATTAATACAAACTTGAACTAGGATATGTCAAAAAGGAGTAATCTTTGAGGGGATTTCATACTTGAAACCCCCCCCTCAAATGATCATCCAAACTCCTTCTACAAGTTTCAAGTTTCAATCTTTATGCTTTGTTTTCAAAAAACATGATTAGTGAGGTTGATACTTTTACTATTAAAAATGTCACTTACAACAATCACACATTTTTACAAAATCAACACTTTCTATGATTCAAGTACAAAGTTATGGATTCCATGATGTTTAAGGTTGTTTGTAATCACTTTCTTAAACTAGAATCATTTCAAGTTATGGAACACATCAAAGGTGAAACCTTTTTAACATTAAAAGGTCTAATATTTGAGATTCAAAACTCCACATTTCAATATTCAAGTGAAAGTTTTATTTTCAATATTCTATGATGTTTAAGGTTTTTTGTAATCACTTCCTTAAACTAGAATCATTTTCAAAATATGGATTAATCAAAGATGAAACCTTTTTAACATTAAAAGGTCTAATCTTTGAGATTCAAGACTCCTAAGTTCAATATTAAAAGTTCAATATTCAAGATTCGATATTTCAAGTTCAAATTCTATGCCCAAAATCTAAGACACTTTTGGATGAGCAACTTGTCCTAAAGTTGAGATTTTTAGACTTGAATCCGTGTCGGAGGCACTTATTATTAAGTAGTCGTTTGGCGTTCGGATATCAAATACAATAGTTCAATTACAATATCGTCACTTCAATACCGCAAATTCAATAATGCCTTCAAATATCGCACCTTTCGATTCCGCACTTACTATTTATGCAACTTTACTTGCCTAGTCCTTCTAGGAAATGTGGTTTCCACCTAGTCCTTTTTCTAGGTGGTGATGTATCTTTACTAATTACGCATTCATTTTCTATTGTGATGTTGCTTTACTTGTTTATTGCTTTCATCACCTCACATGCTAAATACAACAAAATGCAAAGTTACACCACGCTTAACAAAGATAATTTCTTGGACAAACCGGCCTTAGGTTCCCTTAAATTAACTTTAAAGCAAAGTGGTCACAATACAAGTAGAAATTCTATGTGCAAAAAAACGAGCCTTTCAAGTACAATATTCAAATGCAATTTTCGATTTTCAATTTCTAGGAATTTCATGCATATTTCAAAAACCATATTTGTGAAAAATGAATTTCTACCTTGCCCAATACGGATGTGTTCTACATTCGGGCTAGCCCCGAAGGTAACGAAATGGTGACTCTCCATACGGTTCCTGACCAAAGTGTGTGACCATTTCCGCGCCTACCGAAACTTGGCATTTGCTTGACATTCCCGATGTCAAGCATGGAGGTTTTCTGCCGAAACACACGTCCCTTAGGTGGATGTGCAAGTTGTTGCCGGATCCTCCTTTTAGTCAAGTACCCTTTTGACACCTAAAGCCGACCACTTGCATCATACAAAACATAGACCGACCTTAGGTTGAGAACTTTGCATGTCGCATTTCATATCCGTGTTAGTGTGACAACGTGTTATTTGTGCATTGTGTGGGCGTCTTTGCACGCGTGAATAACTAACCTCGAGTTCTAGCTTTGCCAAAACCATTAGCCTCCAACTAGGAAACCAAACCCCTAGGAGCATCATTCAAAATTCATGCATCCAAAATCGCCGATTTAAGATCTTTTAGGAGTGCCACTCCATTTGATTCAAAACCCTTAAGCACGCCTCACGCACAAATTCCAAATTCAAAATTCAATCCAACGGCGTCATAATACCGAATTTTCTAGTCCAAATTTCAAATTCCAAATTCAAAATTCAACCCAACGGCGTCATAATGCCGGATTTTCTAGTCCAAATTTCAAATTCCACAATTCAAAATTCAATCCAACGGCGTCATAATGCCGGATTTTCTAGTCTAAATTTCAAGTTCCAAATTCAAAATTCAATCCAACGGCGTCATAGTACCGGATTTTCTAGTTCAAACATTCAAACCTCCAATTACATGTTCAAAACCTCAAGTTGAAATTCCTAAATCCATAATTATCCATTCGAGAAGATTCCAATTAAGAATTTATGAATTCCCCCAAAACAAAACGCAATATTTCCGAAACAACAGAGTAGAACAACCAGCTTGAAAACAAACAACAAAAGGTAAATAGAAATTCGACACTTCTAAAACCAGGCATACCTCTAGTAAAATGACCCAATACAAAAATCAATTATGCCAATCAATCCATTGCCAAATTTCCTACTATTTGATAGCCCAACTATTCAAAGCTTTAAATAGTTGGAACATATGGAGCTGTTGTATTAATGTGTACCTATATTAATGCAAGTTTGTATATTGAAGGATTAGACAGTAGACATTGAAGGAAATAATGCCCTTGGTCCAAGTATGCATTCAATGTTAAGTCTAATAAATGCGGTTCAGTATTAATTAACAAGTTAATAATTTAGTGAGATCAAGTGAGCTGAATGCCTAGCTAGAGGCCGCTTCAGTTCAAGTGGAATTAATGATATTAATCCACAGCTTACTCTTGACTGAACCCGTAGGGTCACACAAATAGTACGTAAACGGATCAAGTATTTAATGGCATTAAATACTCCATCTATGGATATTCGGAATCGACGGATCTTGGTTTCAGTGGGAGCTGAGATCGTCACAGGCAAGAAATGAATACTCCGGAAACGATGATATTGCCGGAAACGGAAATATGGATCGTATCGGAAATATAAATATTATCCAAGTCGTAGATGTTGCCGGAAACGGAAACATGGTACGTATCGGGAAATATTATCGGAAATAGAAATATTGCCGGAATCGGAAATATTGCCGGAAACGGAAATATTGTCTGAATCGGAAATATTATCGGAATCGGAAAATAATTCCGGAAACGGAAATATTAAATATTTGTTCGAAACGGAAATTAATTCCGGAATCGGAAATGTTAAACATTGTTCGTATCGGAAATGAATTCCGGAATCGGAAAATTAATCGGAAGCGCGTCGTACGAATTAGCATCAGACGAGCTTGCTAGACGAAGGCCCAGCACGAAGCCAGGCCCACGTCCAGCAAGGGAAACGCGCGCCATAACACGCCAGCCCAAGGCTGCGCCAGGCCCACCGCAAGGCAGGCCCAGCGCGCGCCCAAGGCTGCGGCAGTCGTGGGCTGCATTGCTCGGACTGTGCGCGCGCGCGCATGGGGCCCCTCGTGGGCTGCTGTGCTTGCGTGTGTGTTTGTGTTCACATACGAAACCTAAAACATACAGGATTCGTTTAATGATTAAATTCCTAATCCTATTTGATAAATTAATTAAATAAGAGTTTCATTAGGATTCTAATTTAATTAATTCGTATCCTAGTAGGATTCCAATTCTGTTTCCATACCCCTATAAATATGTGGCCTGGGTTCACAATTTATAACGAGTTTTCAAGTATTCAAAAGTGAGTTTTTGAGAGAAAAATTCAGTCACATATCTTGCCTAAAAGTGCCGAAATTTTTAGTACCTTAAGGGCGATTCTAGTTGGTCAATCTTAAGGCGGATCCGGACGTGCTGTGGACTATCTACGGAGGGACGACACTTGGAGTCCTAAAGACTTGTTCTTGTTCGGTTCGGGCGCAGCTAGGGAAGACACGCAACAAAGAGTATGCATCTAAACTATGCTATATGATTATGTGTAAATAATATGTATTCCTGGCTAAATGGTTTTTCCGCATGATTTATGAATTGTCATATGTATCATAACCTAACAGTGGTATCACGAGCCTCTTATTATTTTCATAATCTAAATTGCATGAACATGGTTAAATATTACAAATTTGCAAGAATTAAAAGGGGTGATTAATTTTCGTAATTGTTAATTAATTGCAAATTGCGTTTATTTAATTATACATACGCAGTTTTTTCGGCAGTTTCTTCGTTACTCATCCAAATCGAGTGATTTTTGTGTCAATTCCGCATGTAAAAGGCATTCTAAAATTTTGACAAAAAAAGTTTTTTTCTGCCGAACCCAGAATTTTCAAATTCGAAGCCTAACTATGACTTTTCGAAGGTTTTAGTTTTTCGAATGCAAAATTTCGTAAATTTAAGATGTTAAATTAAATATTTGCGATTCTTGTTGATAAATCTTGAATTTTTGATTGACCTACTGTATATGTTTAACAAGTTTGAATGCCTAGCCTTGTTAATTATGCAATCTAATTTGTAATTATGATTAATTTGTTGAAAATTAGAATAATTTAGAATTAATTTGATTTTCATAATTAATTATAATTTAATTAGATACCTATGATTAAAAACCACCATAAAAATTGTAAATTTATGATAAATTTTGAATTTTTATGACCTAGACTTGAATCCATGTTAATCGGAAATCAACTGAATAATAAATTTTCGATTTTTCGCCCTAAAATTATGAAATTAATAAATTTATTAATTTGTCATTAATTTTAAATATAAATTTTTTAAATTTTATGCGATTCGTTCATATAACTTGCACGCACAAAGCAATGGACGCTACGTGTTACCCTTAAGGGGTGTTATATATTGCGGGCATGTGACGACGAGCAAGGGAGCTCGTCGCCCATGCGGCACGAATGCAATGAGCAAGGGCATGGTGCACGAGCACAAGGCAGCAGCCCTGCCTTGTGTCGTGGGCTATGAGCTATGGACGAATGGGCATGGGCGAAGGCAAGGCACGGCAGTCGCGTGTGGGCAGCAAGCGAGCTGCGCCACAACGCGCACTGTCTCGCGCAAGCGCGCGCAGCCTCGCGCGCAGCGAGCGCAAGCTCGCGTGCCACGAGTGCTGCGCCCAGCGTCGATGCCGCGCGCAGCGAGCGCTGGCTCGCACCAAGCGATCGCTTGCGAGCGCGCACAGCATGCGCTGGCGAGCGCACGAAGCGAGCGCTGGCCCGCGTGCAGCGAGCGCTAGCGAGCGAACGCAGCGAGCGATGGCTCGCGTGCATCGAGCGCTGGCGCGCGCGCAGCGAGCACATGCTCGCGTGCATCGAGCGCTGGCGCGCGCGCAGCGTGCACCAGCTCGCGCGATGGCTTGCGAAGGGTAGAAGCAGCAGCTATGCGACGCAGCGCATGGGCTGCGCGCACATGGCCAGCGATGGCTGTGTGCGTGTGGCCCATGGGCGTGTGATGCGTGAGGTGTTTGCGTTGCGATTAAATCGTTTTGAAATTTTAATTTGAAATTTTCAGTCTACGTAATTTTAATTAATTTTAAAATTAATAATTTAAATTATTTTCTTGGATTTTAATTTTGAATATTATAATTATAATAAATTTTATTTATTCTAATTATTTTACTAAAATTTAAATCATGAATTAATTTAAATATGACTGAAATTAAATTAAATTTTGGATTCAATTATAAATTTATATGAGCTTTAAATTTTAATTAAATTTGTATGTTTCCGGTTAGACTAGAAATACATTTTTATGTTTAAAATTAGTAAAGCATATGAATTTATTGGTTTAAGTGGGAGCCCTTTTAGTCATAAAATCTTGATTAGGTCTACATATCCTTAAGGTTAAAACAACTTGATTAGAATTAATAAGGACTGAATAATTGGTAGATTATTGGTGCCCTTGATTAATTGCTGCAAATGTTTACGTGATGCATAATGTGTTTTACTAACCAGCTATGTGGGCCATTCATGATAATGAATGGGTGAATGGTATATATTGTATATGTACTGTTTTGCAGGTTATGAAGTGACTAGTATGGCCCAAATAGGATAGAAAATATGGTCTGCGTACCATTAATTTGAATGTAATTGGTCTAAAGTACCAAAGTCGTTTTTCAATTCAAATATGGTCTGCGTACCATCAAATAGTTGTAATTAGTTTTAATTATAGCTTATCCTATTTGAAGAAAATGGTGCCTCCCACGGAGATTTTCGAGACGGACTTTGAAGTTAAAGCTTCAAGATGAAGTCGGGCCATACTAGATCACATTTATCTTATGCATGCTTTAAGTTATTTATTGCTTTAAATACGTCTTAATTATGCATGAGATTGTGGCTTGATTATGTTGCATGATTAAGGATTTTAGTTCACTTAAAATCTAACAAACATAGTAAGAGCCTTAAGTTCCAAACTTAAAAATTGAGTTATAAGGTGCCATGCCAAAATATACACTTGCTTGGATATCCTTTACATCAATCTAGTAATAGTTTTCGCTCAGCGAGGTGTTACTTATTGGTCCTAAAGGGGCAAGGTACACAAATAATTGTGAGTACATGTTAGTTTTGGTGAAACTCAACGATATAAGTAAGGAGTCCTTTTATGTCGTGGCAAAATCGATAGGTTTACCTAATAAGTTCTTAGACGTACCTATCAACCAAGAATAGTTTCTAGACTATTAGCAAAAGGCTTTTGCTTACCTAAGATGTTTTAGGATTAAGTCGACAAACTGTGCTTAGTTCTTCAATGATTTTAGGATCTTGGAATCATTTTATTCACACCTGCCGGAACAATAAAATCGAATAAAATGCTAATAACTTGTTTGAATTGCATGGTTGCTTTAATTTCAAGTTATTATTCATGATAAATGTTTAGACTTTGCATGCTTCAATGAAAGTTTTAATTATTGTTTATAATTAAATATCTTGCACTGCAATAAATCCTTTTAGAAAGGTACCAGTAAATTTCCTCGATTGGTAGTGAATCCAAGAACGATTCACGGAAATGAGAGAAAGTGAGCAATTTAAAATGTACGTTTCTTATAGCGACTTTTATGGTTGTTTTCGAACATCAAAGTCGAATGGCAAACCAATTGGTGCTTGTGAATTCAAAATACACTGTAGTTTTGAGATCATAAAGCATTGAGTTTAATACGCTCAGCTTTACCAATGGTTAACAACCTAATATCTTTGTCCATTTAATTCTCGAATGAGTCTAGTCCCTAGACATTCGAATAGATCGATGCTTAGAGAACTTTAGAAGCTTCTGGTAAGATCATCCAGTTGAAACTTAATATTCAACATAAATTAAATGGTAAGAACCTTGTTGTGGTGACATTGGACATGTCTAACAAAGTATAAAAGTCAACACTAAAGAATTCAATTCTTAAGACTATAAGAAAGGGTACAAGAAATAGGAAAACGAGGAACAAATGAAAGGAATTTACGATTCCGTTTCTACCTATTAGTTTATGTTTAAAGAGAAGTGACCTAGCAATCAAACTTCCTTGGTATCATATACCGCTTGAGGTTCTTACTTCGGTAATAACTCAAACAATGGAAGCTAGGATACACTAATGACCTACAAGTGGGAAATGAAGCATGGCAATGCTACATTAGTTGTAGGGTCATCTAGTTTGTTTTAAGTCCTTTCAAAGGCTAGAACTTAATGGCTATTTTGTTCCATAATCAACATACCTAAATTTCTGTTTTCAAACACAGAAAGACTCACATTCAAGAAAAACAAAAACAATGTTTGTTTGTTTATTTGAGTGAAATGGTCAATTACGGGTTGAGTCAATATGCTTGATTAAAACAAACAACTCTTTAACAATAAAAACTTTACTAGGTTCAAATCAACCCCTTGATTTGAGTTCCACTAATCTTTGGCATTGTTGCTTAGACCATATCAACAAGTTAACATTCAAAAGCTCTATTTTGATGGACTTTTGAAAGTTAATTGATTTCTAGATCAATTTAAGACGACTAGTCTTACTTGTTGAAAGTAACAAAAGATATGAACTATTGTTAGAACGCCTAGACAATAGAGTTCAAAGCTAAAGAATGATTTTATGACTTTATTATTTCACATGGATTTGAGTGAATATAGGTTTATTTACTCAAAGTGATATAAGTTTGAATCACTAGTAGAAAAAACCCCTGTTGCAGCCCCCTTGTTGCAGCGTACATGTATAAATATGCTTCAACAACCAGTCGGTCAACGCGGGTCAAACCCTTTAAAGGGTTATCGCAGCGTACATTTTAGTTGTTCGCAACAAATGCGTTTGTTGCAGCGTACAAAATAAAAGCCCGCAGCAACAACCCGATGTTATTGCAGCGTACATATTATTGCCCGCTGCAACAAGTCCGCATTTCAAATTAAAATTTTTACTTTGTTGCAACAAACCGCGCTCCTCATCCAAATATCCAAGAAACGTACGTTGTTGCAAGAAACGTACGTTGTTCCTTCTCTGCTAGCTCCAAGCCTTTTCCCTTAAACAAATATCCAAGCAAGCCGTCGAACTCAGCCCAGCGTCGCCGTCGAACTCAGCCCTGCGTCGCCGTCGAACCCAAGCGTTGCTCAGCCCTGCGCGCGTCGCTGTCTTCGCCGGTGTGTGGTGTTCTCGCCTCATCTCCCCCATCCCGTTCAATTCTCGCGCGGCCTGTCACTGAAAGATATATTCTTGGTCGGCCGGGGGTTCAGCATCTCCCCGTCGCGTCGTGGTTCCGGTGGTTGCTCGGCGTCGTGGTTCCGGTGGTTTCGGTATGGTGTGTTCAATTTTTATTTTCGTTTTTTATTTTCGTTTTCAGATTAGGGTTCAATTTTAGTTTTTGATTTTCGTTTTGATTATTGTTTTTGATTTTCGTTTTTGATTTTCGTTTTGATTTTCGTTTTGATTTTCGTTTTTGATTTTCGTTTTGATTTTCGTTTTGATTTTCGTTTTTATTTTGATTTTTTTGGCTGTTTTTCAATTATTTCTTTAATTTGCAGTTAATTGTGAAGATGGGTAGATACGCATATGGTTGAAGAGAGGGGCGATGATCGTACTGCCAGCATAATCTATCATCGTGCTTGTTCGAATTTCAACAATTGCATAAGGTATTGATATATCTAATTATCTTCATAAAATTTCTCTTTTCCTCTTTTGAATGTTGAAATCAATAGTACAGTAAGTACATATCATTTTTACGATAAATAAAATTTGGATAACTATAGTAAGTGTAATAATAAAACGTGTACATTAGTATTCTATGCTTAAGTATCCATTCCGTTTTACTTATTAGGATTGTTTTTGGACTTCTAATATCACTTCAGTGAAGCATTGATAAACTTAAATGATGTAACCAAAGATTTGCGGAACTTCTTAATGATTTTGTGACTTCTTAATATATGTGTTTATGTGTGGAACCTTTTGTTGTTGTTATTAGTAATGAGTCGTCGTTGGATGTATGGTGACCATACTACGGCAGAATACTTGAGTGGGGTCGCAGAGTTCATTAGATGTGCTTTAGCACACCAACGGAGTACAAAAGCCGAAAAAATCTATTGTCCCTGCCGTGATTGTAACAATATCAAGCGGTTAGGTGACATTGATGAAATTGAGGATCATTTATTTCGCCGTGGGTTTAAGCAAGATTACCATGTTTGGTTTTGGCATGGTGAAACAATACCTGATCGTCCAAGTTCTAGTGTCCATGAATTTGATGTTCAGAGTAATGAGAGTGATGATGATATTTATGAGAATAATGAGACGGATGATGATGAGGAAGAAGATGATGAAATAAATGAGATGATGGATGGGCTGAAAGATCACTTGGACGAACGACCTCAGATGTTCGAACAAGTATCAAAGGCTGCTGAAACTCCATTGTATCCCGGTTGTACAAAATTCAGCAAGTTGGAATGTGTGTCAATACTTTACAACCTCAAATGTAAAGGTGGTTGGAGAGATGAACACTTTGACACCTTATTGGAGTGGGTAGGTGAATTTTTGCCGGAAGGGAATGATATCCCCACCTCTACCTATTATGCCAGGAAATTGATGTGTCCCTTAGGCTTAGAGGTCGACAAGATAGATGCTTGCCCAAATGATTGTATGCTTTACAGAAAAGAGCATGAACATTTGGATGAGTGTCCAACATGCGGCGCATCTCGTTACAAACGCAAAGGGGCAAATTCAGCTAAGAGGGGCCCGCCTGCTAAGTCTTTGTGGTATCTTCCAATCATACCTAGGTTTGAGCGTATGTTTTCATTGAAGAAACAAGCAAAAAACTTAAGGTGGCATGCGGAAGTGAGGAAGAAAGATGGACTCCTTCGACATCCTGCAGATTCTGTTCAATGGAGAAATATTGATAAGAAATATCCTGAATTTGGTAAGGAGGTTAGAAATCTAAGGCTTGCTTTATGTGCAGATGGTGTGAATCCATATGGAACTCTAAGCAGTCAACATAGCACATGGCCGGTTCTTCTAGCAATTTATAATCTTCCTCCATGGCTGTGTATGAAGCGGAAGCATATCATGTTATCACTCCTCATCTCGGGGCCTAAGCAACCTGGAAATGACATAGATGTGTACCTGGCTCCACTCATAGATGATTTGAAATTATTGTGGAATGAAGGTGTTTCAATGTTCGATGCACACACCAATTCAAGCTTTACATTGCGAGCTATGGTTTTTTGTACCATAAATGATTTTCCGGCATATGGAAACTTGTCTGGATACAAAACCAAAGGAGAACAAGCATGCCCTATATGTGAAGAGGACATGAAGCCCACATGGTTGCATAATTTCAAGAAAAATGTTTACCCAGATTTCAGGAAGCACCTCAGTCGATATCACCCTTATCGTAAGAAGAAGAAAGAATTCAATGGGTTTACCGAGGAAAGAGTAGCTCGTACGCCTTTGACAGGATCACAGGTTTATGAACGAATAAAAAATGTTGAAACCAAATACGGCAAGTGCTACAAGTCCAAGTCTAAAAAGGGTGTTTTGTGGAAGAAAGTATCTCCATTATGGGATCTTCCCTACTGGAGAGATTTGTCGGTTAGGCATTGTCTCGATGTAATGCACATTGAGAAAAATGTGTGCGATGCTATCATTGGGACTTTGCTAAACATGCCTGGAAAGACTAAGGACAATGAGAATGTGCGGAAAGATATGAAAAAGAGGAATATTCGACCAGATTTGTGGCCTGTTGAAAAATCTGGTGCGGGTGGTACTAAGACTTATCTGCCTCCAGCGTGTTACACAATGTCAAGAAAGGAGAAGAAGCAGTTTTGTGAGTGCTTACATGGAATTAAGGTTCCCTCGGGATATTCGTCGAATGTAAAGCGCGTAGTATCTCTCTCGGACCTTAGGTTGGTTGGTATGAAGTCTCATGATTGCCATGTAATGATTAATGTGTTTTTGCCAATTGCACTTCGTGGGATATTGCCGAAACACGTGAGACATGTTATAACAAAACTTTGTGTGTTTTTCAATTCTATATGTGCTAAAGTGATTGATCTGGAGAAATTAGATTCTTTGCACAATGATATTGTTGAAACTTTGTGTCGATTTGAAATGTACTTTCCACCATCTTTCTTTGATATTATGGTGCACTTAATTGTCCATTTAGTTCGAGAAATCAAGTTATGTGGTCCGGTGTTCTTAAGATGGATGTATCCTTTTGAGAGATTTTTTGGGCATTTAAAGGACAAAACAAAGAATCGGGCAAGGCCGGAGGGTAGTATCATTCGGGGAGTCCTTGAGGAAGAGATATCTCAATATGTAGCTGAATTCTTAACAAGGCTTGAGCAAATAGGTCTTCCAAAATCTCGTCATGCAGGGAGGCTTGAAGGGCATGGGGTAATTGGTAAAAATGTGATCTCGCCTCCATCTGAAAGGAAGAATAAGGCACATCTTTGTGTGTTGCAGCATCTTACCGAGGTCAATCCTTACATAGATAAGCATTTGCTAGAATTGCAACAAAAGAATCCTAAGTTGAAGGAAAGAGCGTTGATGCAAGAACATAATCGCACATTTGTTGATTGGTTTAAGAAGGAAGTAGCCGAGGAAATGAAAAAAAATCTAGATGTTTCTGAAATGGTCCAGTGGTTAGCTCGAGGTCCTCGACTATGTGTTCTGTCTTATGAAGGGTATGATATCAATGGGTTCACATTCTACACTAGAAGACAAGATGAAAAGAGTGTGGTGCAGAATAGTGGAGTGAAGCATGTTGCAGCATCTAGGGTCTATGCAAGCGCCAAGGATAGAAGACCGGTTGATGCGACACAATCATATTATGGTGTTATCGAAGAAATATGGGAGCTTGATTACAACAAATTTACGATCCCTGTATTCCGGTGCAAGTGGGCCAACAACCATAATGGGGTGAAACAAGATGAAATTTTTCCTGGTTTAACATTGGTTAACTTTGATCGATTAAGTGATCGATTAAGAACCTAAGGACTCATTTGATTCTTGTTACATGACTAATATGCATAGTTTTAAGTTTCTAAAACTCATTCGAACCTATTTATGCACATTTAAGGCTCGTTGGGTCGTTATAGGTCATATATTGAGCTAAAATGACATTTTCGCTCCCAACTTTGAACTAAAGAACCTAAGGACTCATTTGATTCTTCTTACATGACTAATATGCAAAGTTTTAAGTTTCTAAAACTCATTCGAACCTATTTATGCACATTTAAGGCTCGTTGGGTCGTTATAGGTCATATATTGAGCTAAAATGACATTTTCGCTCCCAACTTTGAACTAAGGAACCTAAGGACTCATTTGATTCTTCTTACATGACTAATATGCATAGTTTTAAGTTTCTAAAACTCATTCCAACCTATTTATGCACATTTAAGGCTCGTTGGGTCGTTATAGGTCATATATTGAGCTAAAATGACATTTTCGCTCCCAACTTTGAACTAAAGAACCTAAGGACTCATTTGATTCTTATTACATGACTAATATGCATAGTTTTAAGTTTCTAAAACTCATTCCAACCTATTTATGCACATTTAAGGCTCGTTGGGTCGTTATAGGTCATATATAGAGCTAAAATGACATTTTCGCTCCCAACTTTGAACTAAAGAACCTAAACACTCATTTTATTCTTATTACATGACTAATATGCATAGTTTTAAGTTTCTAAAACTCATTCCAACCTATTTATGCACATTTAAGGCTCGTTGGGTCGTTATAGGTCATATATAGAGCTAAAATGACATTTTCGCTCCCAACTTTGAACTAAAGAACCTAAACACTCATTTTAATCCTATTACATGACTAATATGCATAGTTTTAAGTTTCTAAAACTCATTCCAGCCTATTTATGCACATTTATGGCTCGTTGGGTCGTTATAGGTCATATATAGAGCTAAAATGACATTTTCGCTCCCAACTTTGAACTAAAGAACCTAAGGACTCATTTTATTCTTATTACATGACTAATATGCATAGTTTTAAGTTTCTAAAACTCATTCCAACCTATTTATGCACATTTAAGGCTCGTTGGGTCGTTATAGGTCATATATAGAGCTAAAATGACATTTTCGCTCCCAACTTTGAACTAAAGAACCTAAGGACTCATTTCATTCTTATTACATGACTAATGTTAATTGACTATTGTTATAGGAATTTTCGCATCCAAAGAAGTCGATTTCTAAGCCTAAGTCCAACTTAGAGGTCGTGGGTAGTTGTGATCGTAAAACACAAGAATCAACCACCAAAAGCAAGAAAGCGGGACTTGTACACGATGCAATTCAAGGTCTTGGCCCGTCATGCAAATACTTGCAGTTTATCATGACTTCGGCGCCTGATGATATATATGATAATACTACCATCCCATTGGCGGCCTCAGTTTGGCACTCGGATTTTGATCAAGAAACATACATAACTGCGTCTGATATAGGAGAGTTCCTTCGCGGGGCGTGCTTAAACATTTCAGCGATCCAAGTCTACATATTGTAATTAAATGTTTTATTGTTGTTAATATAACTATTATTTCTTTGAAGTTTTTTCTCTTTATCGATCTTAATAGTGTAATCTTGTTTATTTTGTAGGTGTTTATTGCACGATCATGCCAAATCATTTGAAATGTCTCGGATTTCGTTCATTTGTCCCGAGATTATGTCAAGCACTAGAATCAAGGCCGACCCTGGAGCGCCAACAATGTATTTGAAAAACATTTTCCAAGCTGAAATTGAAAAGGAGAAGATGGGTAATCCTAACCTAACTAATTGGTTTTTAATCCCATATAATCAAGAGTAAGTGTGTTATATTATATAAGTTTCATATAAAATATTAATTATTATTGTTATTAAATATTTAATATATCATTTATAAATTATACAGAAATCATTGGAATTTATACGTGATGGACCTACGTAGAGGTTATGTATATATTTTCGATTCTGCTAGAGATCCACGTCGAACAGATTATGCATGGGGAATCTTGAGTTTGCAAGTTCTTTTGCTTACAAATTACATTAGTCTTTAAGAAACCTAAGCCAAAATCATATTCATGAGTACCCATGTTTCGTTAATTTTCTAGGGCATACCAAGTGTACAAGTGCAATGGTGGGCATTGTCCGAATAAAACGAGTTTTAAGTCGTGTAAACCCATTCATATAGAGGTACAACATGTTTCTTAATTAGCTTTTTGCTTTGTTTTTATTAACTATTGGCCTTGCAAGATAAAGTATTATGTTTCTTAATCAGTGTGCTCAACAAATCGGCGGAACTGAGTGTGGCTATTACGTTATGAAGTTCATGTTAGAGATAGTCACGTTACAACATGACTATGAAGGCCGGCTAGATGAGGTAATTAAGTAACTAATTGATTCGTATTCTAGACTATTAATACATTGTCATTAGTTGCTTGAATGTTAAAATGTGACATTTCATTTGCATTTAATCGATCTAATGCTCCATCAAATTTTTGTTTTTGTAAGGTCTATACTCCGAGGACTGCGCCTTATGCTAGTGAGGAAATTGATGTGGTTCGTGAGCAATGGGCGAAGTTTTTTACCACCAAGTATTTATTATTGACCTGAGGGCGCTTGATCGTGTTGGTTTAGATGTTATAGAACAATCTTTTATGTTAAAATGTATGCGTACGTTGAAATTGGAACGTAAATATATTTAAATGTATCGGTATGTGCACTTTTGGTTTTGGGATATATACAAAACTCCAGTTGTTGTTTTTATATTTGTTATACAGGTTGCGTTATTCTATTATTGTTTTGACAGGTTTCTATATTTGGTGCAAGGCACTCTAGGTATCCCTAAAAAAAATTAGAATTTTCCCGCCAAAAGTGCTTTTTTGCAGCGTACATATATGTTGTACGCTGCAACAAGGGAAAAAAATTTCGCAAAAATTCAGACTTGTTGCAGCGTACAATATAAATGTACGCTGCAAAAAATTGAGTAATTCAGACTTGTTGCAGCGTACAAATAAATGTACGCTGCAAAAAGTTGAGTCTTTTGCAGCGTACATATATATGTACGCTGCAACAAGTCAAAATTTTTGCCAATTTTTTGGCACTTGTTGCAGCGTACATACATATGTACGCTGCAAAAAACACCTTTTAGCAGCGAACATTGTACGCTGCAACAAGTTCAGACTGGTTGCAGGCCCCCCAGTTGCAGCATACGATGTACGCTGCAACAGGGGTCTAAAAGCCCGCTGCAATAAGGGTTTTTTCTACTAGTGAATCTGTTTGACTAGTTCAAAGATTCAGAAGTATAAAATCCACTTGGCAAGAAATCATAAAGATCTAGGTTAGATCATGTTGATGATTACTTGAGACCAAATATGATCATCAATGATTGTGTGTTGTAATTTCACAATCTAGGTCCATAAGATATGGCATATCTTAGTTGGAATAATCGAAGTCAATTAGCACTTGATTCGATCAATGATGAATCATAAAGACTTTTCCTATAATTTCTAAAACAAAATGCTCAACTACCACCAAACTAAACCAAATTCGTCAAAGCTATTGAAAAGTAATTTCAGAATAACTTTTCATAAAATGTATCTGAGAGTTGCAAAACTCAGTGGGAGCTTAGTGTTTGTCATTCGACAAACTAAGGCCCAAGTATAGATATATGTTTCATTGTGATTTATTCAAATGAGACACAAGGGTATTGTTTCTACCATGAATTTTTGAGAACATAATGTTTCTTTGCTCGAAATGATGTCCTTTTGGAGATTCGTTTCCAAAATGACAAGTGGGAGAAAATAGACCTTGAAAGTTTTCGAGGCGAACAACAAACATAAACGGACATTCCGGAGGCTTTTCGAAGTGCTTCAGAAAATCCGAACTTATTCTTTAAGGACTTTAGAAGTGGCTTTAAAGAATAGACATCTCTTAGAAGACTTTACAAGTGCTTCAAGGAGAACAGAATATTCAAAGGACTTTCAAGTGGCTATTGATATTCTATTGTTTGATGTTCTATACCCAAATAGGCATAGAGTTCAAGTCACTAAAACTATGAGATTCTTCTATTAGATAGTGAAGAAACATGGAGTTCAGGTCACTGAAACTATGCAATTCTTCTATTAGATAGTGAAGAAACCTACAACTTGCAGTCAAACTATTATCATGTAGATTAATGAGTTTGTGACTTGTAAGAAAGCTATGACGAAACCCAGATTCCCTAAAATGGTTAGAGGCCATATATAGACTAAAATGTTTTAAATGGTTAGAGGCCATAAAACATACTCAATGTTTTGATGACAAAATTGAAATTTTGTTGATTTGCTAGAATAGGTTCACACCTATTGGTTGCAAGTTTGTTTTAAGGATAAAAACCATCAAACATGAAATTGTGTTCACACACAAAGCGAGATTAGTTGCTAAAGGTTACAAGCAAATTCATGGTGTGAATTGTGTTGAAACCTCATGCATAATCGTAATGCTCAAGTCTATAATTCAAGCAATGATTGCATATTGGTACATATAGCAATTGGATGACAAAACGTATTCCTCAATCAAATGTTGGAATAAACTATGTACATGGTATGTCATAGGATTTGTGGATCCAAATAAATGCTTGAAAGAGAAAGCTAGCTTATAAAATCTAAGTACAGATTTAAGCAAGCAATTGGGGATTGGAATTATATTTTAATGAAGCTAATAAGTATTTTAGTTTCATAAAATATACATGATTCTTATAGATATATAAGAAGTTTAGTGGGAGTACATAAAAACTTAATTGGTCCTATGTGTATCACACACATATCTCTCTATTGTAAAATAACATTCAAATGCTAATGACTTAGATTTGAGATTATTCATCAATGATGGACCATGGCGAAACTTAGTACATACTGGGTATTAAGATCTATTTACAAAGATCTTATGATATTATTTTGGATTAAGTAATGGCATTTACTAAATCAAACACGAAAGTCTCCATTGGAGATATTCGACCCATGTGAATAAATCTAAGTAAAAGAATGTTTGAACTATGTATAAGCATTTACTAAGTTAAAACATCAAAGGATCTAAGTGAGATTCTTAACCTATATTATATGTCAAAGAATTTAGCTGGATTCAGTATCTACTGAAATTGAATGAGCTAAAGTTACATGAATAGAATTCAATTGGGAATTATTCTGCAAAAGAATTTATCATGTATGATATAATATGAGGATCGCCAAAAATGTATCGTATGACTTTAGGCATGACGAACATATACCAATCTCTATTGATCTAAGTGAAGATCAACTAGATCAAGAACACTTATGGTACTTGAAAAGGTACATAGGAATAGTTCTTGATTCAAGGAAATAAAGATATGCTAAATATTGATGCTACACGCATAAACACTGGCAAAGGATCAAGCAAGACCCTTTGGAGTTAACCATTGATAAGGACGAGCTATAGAGCATCGTGTTTTGAAAATGGCAACATGGGTTGGAGACCATGAGTTGTTGCGTGGGAAATTAAAATAATAATTTCTATGTTCTAAGATATAGTTGGAGAGTCTTCCACATATCTATGAACTGCTTGGATAGGTAAATCCAAACAAAGCATCACTAGCAACCTATACAGTTGAAGTAAAAGTAATTATTGCCTAAGAAGCAATAAAACAGGGTTGTTTAAAGTTCTTCACTGAACTTGGGTAGATCACCTATCTGCTGGCTTGATGGTTCTTCATTGAAAAATGCGTAGAACCACTCTTGAAGCAAGAAAAACGTCTGCTAA
This sequence comes from Spinacia oleracea, assembly GCF_020520425.1. Lineage (NCBI taxonomy): Eukaryota > Viridiplantae > Streptophyta > Magnoliopsida > Caryophyllales > Amaranthaceae > Spinacia > Spinacia oleracea. Next base: position 57,825,562 of record NC_079487.1, read on the forward strand.
CTTGATGGTTCTTCATTGCAAAACCACCATCGAAGTAAGAAAGACTAGATCACATAATAAACAAACTCGAAAAAATCTTATCATCATATCTCAAAGAACATTCGATGAAAAGGATGTTAAGATTGGCAAAGCATGATAACTAAACCTATGCAACAAGTGAGAAGCAACACTCACGTTGTAGCACTGGAAATCAAGCATAGCCTTGAATTCCATGAACTGTTTTAAAGATGGGTTTGAGGCCCATGGTTGTAAAACATTGGGGTTGAACATTTATCATATATGAAATGTATTTTCATATTCCATTTAATCTTGGTTTAGTATTAAATGATGAGTCCCTTCAATTTGACGATATATTCAAGATAGACTGTCAGGACCAGTCCTGTGACTAAGAAATGTCTATCAAGTGAACTTGAATGTCAAAAGTTGAAAATGGTCCCTAGTCGGAGTTTTCTATAAAATTGGACGCATAGAAAACGTTAGACGATTAGAATGCAAGATGACTAGTAGTTATGTTTCTTGAACTATGTGGACATGGCAATGTCATAATCATTTGCATAGATACTTACTTTGGGAAGACTAGTATCGGACAAGACCTATGAAACTTTACTGTAAGAGATGAAAATCTGTCATAAGTAAATTTCATTAAAATTATTAGACACTAAATCCTCAATACCTGAGTGATTTGAGATTACTTGTTTGAGAACTGGTTGCTTTGACGTTGACCAACCGTCGCACCGTAAAAGGAGGCTATAAAGGCAACGCTCAGGTAATCACCTATCAAACGAAGTCTAATCTCAAGATCGCAAGATTGGGATTGTCCTCCCATAAATCAGGATGAGATGCTTAAAAGTTGTACAAGGCCACTCGGAGAGCTAGAAACTGTGAAATGCATGGCCGTGCTCGGATGAATCATAGGCTATGATTATCTGTTTATTTGATCAGTTGAACTCTGAAACCGAGGAACACCTCTGTACATAATAAGGATGACAACTCTTACCTTATGTTCAAGAGCAAGCATCGAGCGACAAAGGAATTAGGAAATGCACACTTGTCCCTAAGGACAAGTGGGAGACTGAAGGAAATAATGCCCTTGGTCCAAGTATGCATTCAATGTTAAGTCTAATAAATGCGGTTCAGTATTAATTAACAAGTTAATAATTCAGTGAGATCAAGTGAGCTGAATGCCTAGCTAGAGGCCGCTTCAGTTCAAGTGGAATTAATGATATTAATCCACAGCTTACTCTTGACTGAACCCGTAGGGTCACACAAATATTACGTAAACGGATCAAGTATTTAATGGCATTAAATACTCCATCTATGGATATTCGGAATCGACGGATCTTGGTTTCAGTGGGAGCTGAGATCGTCACAGGCAAGAAATGAATACTCCGGAAACGATGATATTGCCGGAAACGGAAATATGGATCGTATCGGAAATATAAATATTATCCAAGTCGTAGATGTTACCGGAAACGGAAACATGGTACGTATCGGGAAATATTATCGGAAATAGAAATATTGCCGGAATCGGAAATATTGCCGGAAACGGAAATATTGTCTGAATCGGAAATATTATCGGAATCGGAAAATAATTCCGGAAACGGAAATATTAAATATTTTTTCGAAACGGAAATTAATTCCGGAATCGGAAATGTTAAATATTGTTCGTATCGGAAATGAATTCCGGAATCGGAAAATTAATCGGAAGCGCGTCGTACGAATTAGCATCAGACGAGCTTGTTAGACGAAGGCCCAGCACGAAGCCAGGCCCACGTCCAGCAAGGGAAACGCGCGCCATAACACGCCAGCCCAAGGCTGCGCCAGGCCCATCGCAAGGCAGGCCCAGCGCGCGCCCAAGGCTGCGGCAGTCGTGGGCTGCATTGCTCGGACTGTGCGCGCGCGCGCATGGGGCCCCTCGTGGGCTGCTGTGCGTGCGTGTGTGTTTGTGTTCACATACGAAACCTAAAACATACAGGATTCGTTTAATGATTAAATTCCTAATCCTATTTGATAAATTAATTAAATAAGAGTTTCATTAGGATTCTAATTTAATTAATTCGTATCCTAGTAGGATTCCAATTCTGTTTCCATACCCCTATAAATATGTGGCCTGGGTTCACAATTTATAACGAGTTTTCAAGTATTCAAAAGTGAGTTTTTGAGAGAAAAATTCAGTCACATATCTTGCCTAAAAGTGCCGAAATTTTTAGTACCTTAAGGGCGATTCTAGTTGGTCAATCTTAAGGCGGATCCGGACGTGCTGTGGACTATCTACGGAGGGACGACACTTGGAGTCCTAAAGACTTGTTCTTGTTCGGTTCGGGCGCAGCTAGGGAAGACACGCAACAAAGAGTATGCATCTAAACTATGCTATATGATTATGTGTAAATAATATGTATTCCTGGCTAAATGGTTTTTCCGCATGATTTATGAATTGTCATATGTATCATAACCTAACAGACATAAGCATGCACAATGAGTCAAATTAAGCAGACTTGAGGATTAGACAGTAGGCATAAGCATGCACAATGAGTTAAATTAAGCAGGCTTACATAATAACCAGAACTGCCAAAAAGGTTGAAAGAGGCACTCAAGATCACGAACTGAAATCCTATGATGGAAGCTGAGAGCTTTATCAGTCTGTCTCGACCAGAGACGAAGAACTGGTAGCCACAGTCCATGATAACAAATGATAAGAATCGAACAAACGAAGTAGTTAATTAGGGGTAAAAGTTCTCACCTTTTGCTTAAAATCTTAAATATTTCATTTCAATTTTTCAATTGATCACTTGAATATGAAATTAATTCCTCAAATTAATAAGCTCAAATTAATAATAAAATGATCAATTAAAATCAAATTAATTCCTCAAATTTAAAACTAAAACTAACAATTAAGGGAAAAATAAAAACAAACATGCCTCATAAATAAATTACACAAAGGCAAACATATTAGCCTTATAAACACTTCAACAATTTCCAAAATTTAGTTTCTTTTTAACAAATTAGCCATCACATCCTCAAAAAAAATACGAATTAGCTTCACACTTTGCCACTGACATCAATAAAAAAATCAATACTAAAGCGAAGCAAACAAAGCTAATTGTTTCATTAAGCAGCAATAACTACTAATCTAAATAATTGATTATTGTTGAGTTCCTAAAAATGCAAAATCAGTAACATCATTAACAATTCTCCCATCATAACCATCATATAATCATCAAATCATCAAATCACAAAGCAGAATACAGTCAATAATACTAACCCCTTCTTTCTGATCCAGACTCCACCTTGCCGTCACTCGTCCTCGAACCCTGCATCGTCGAATCCCCACCTAGAGGAGAAAATACAGGAAGTGAGAGAAGAAAGAGGATAAAGATCCTCTGTCGTCTTCGAAACTTCTTCATCAATCAATTTAGTCGAATAAATCAGAATCAAATCAATTAAACAAACCAGTAAGAGTCATAGGCGCCTTCCAGGCACACGACGATAAACTACAATCATACCTCCCACTACTTTCTTCTCCTCCCTATAGCTTTAATTTACACACGCTCACACATTCAACTGAAACTGCAAATTACATTGAAAATTTCGCCATTCAATTTGATAAATCCAAAAGCAACACCTCAAAATTCAATTCAATTCAACTCAAAATTAAACAAAAAAAATATAGAGAACTATATTAACAATTGAAGGAGAGAGAAAATTAGTACCTGATATCGATAGGGATGACGCCATTTTCTACAGAGAAGCATCGGGAAGAGAACCAGGCATCGAACTAGAGATTGGAGGAGAGAGAAACAAGAGTTATGGAGGAATATCGGAAGGGGAGTGGTGTCTGGTGTCTGGTGTGGTGAGATTTGGTGGTATTTTTTGAATTGATAAGGTGAGTGTTTGGTTAGGGAGATGCGATAATGGAAAACCGATCTCCTTCAAATTGTCGTCGGAAAACCGCCATTAAAGAAGAAATTAAGCTTCAAGAGATCGGAAACAAAAATTTGCCGGAAAATTAAGCAAATACTTAAGAAAGAAATTTAGGTTTAAAACCTAGTGTGAGGAGGAAGAACAGATATGCAATTGAGATCCCAAGCTTTGTTGATCTCCAACTTCATCTAGTTAAAATTAAATCGACGATTTTCAAAATTTGGTTGGGAATGCCGCTACGGCCTTCTCCCCCACCACCGGCGAGAACTATAATGCCGACGGAGAGTTTTCGCCGCCAACAACAACATCATCAGGTTAGAGGGAACCCAAACAGCTCCGTGAGGGGAACACCGCATCACTCCGATTTTAACCCAGTGGTCTTTCTCGAAGATGAGAGATTGAGTGAAGGGAGGAGAGATCGAAGATGAGATGAGTGAAGGGAGGAGAGAGAAAGTAGGCGAGAGTGAAGAAGCGGCGGAGGGAGAGACGCGAAGGATTTGATAGTAAGAAGGGTAGGGTATTTTTGTCTTTTTGTAAGTGGACACGAAAAATGTTGTTACTTAATTGCACCTCCCCTCTTGGCTTATATAATAGAGATTTAAGCAGCCTCTTAATTAACCATGTTGTTGTCTATTTTAGTATAATGTAATCAATAGATAGATTAACAGTTGCATTACATGAGTATTTAAGTAGCCTCCTAATTAAACATATTCTTGTCTGTTTTAGTATAATGTAATAGATAGATGGATTAACAGTTGCATTACAAGGGTATTTAAGTAACCTCCTAATTAAGCATGCATGAAAATGATTCATATTCTTTTTAATTTTAATTTGTTCAATGTTAAATATACATATTTTGAAATTTGAATTACACATGGACTTATCTCTCCATGCTAACGATCAATACTACTCCACAATTAAGGGACGCTCTCTCACCTTAATTAATTCCTAAATTTCGCTACTCTTTTTACATTTTTTTCAAATTTTCAGGAAATTTCCGGAAGTTAATGCATAGACTGGATGAAAATCTAGAGAGTAACGATCACACTACAATATCCAAAAAAGATTGTCCACTTTTCATGATTTTCGTTCGACGACTTTGACTCAGTCGGAAACTATTATTTTTATGTAAACCTTTGCTATATTTATAAGGAAAATTTGTAATTATTAATTCAATCTTTGCCCGATTTTCTTTAATTAAGTCTACCTATGCGATATTTCTAAATAATCCAACCTTTATGACCCAACTACTATTATTAAGCCTAACAAGTTACTAACCTGCTATAGGCGGTATTCACCTTTACGTGGCATATAACAATTATAATTTTTTATATTTTTTCCCCTTATTTTCTTTAATTGCTATTTTAATTTTCGTTCCTCTCTCCTCTGCGATTTTCTGCTTCATCTCTGCACTCCTCTCCATTATTTCTCTTCTACCTCTTCTCCACCATTGTCGATCCCTCATACGGTCATACCTCTCCATTCGAAGTTCATCAAAAATAATCAGCAATTGCTATGGCTGGGGTAAAGCAATTGCCTGTTGGATCTGGATCTTCTTCAAATTCAAGGTTTTTTTTCTTTCTAAATTTTCAACAAGACCACAATAACCAACATCCCATAACATAAAAAAAAACTATATTATTGCAACAACTCGGGTTTTTACGAACTGACCATCAAGGAAGCCCAAAATTCAAAATTTACCAAAAAAAGGAACAAAAACGCTAAGGTTCGTAAGTTCACCTTCAATTGTAAGATTTTAGAGACGAAATTTGAATGCGCGTGGATGAAGTCACCTATTTCCACAAGAAAATCGCTGATGATGTCATGAACCAGTACAATTGTGGTTGAAGCAGCAGTAATGGAGGAGAGAGGAATTGAAACACGGTACAGAGAAGAGAAGGGTTAGGGGTTTTTTGAAAAAAAAATGAAATCCTTGTTTAGGTGGCAAGTGATGATGACGTGTCCAATATTTTAGGAGGGAAACCAACTTTAGGTTGTCAACGTTTTTAACGTTGACTTTGTAGCAGGTAACCGGTTATCTAGGCTTAATAATAGTAGTTGGGTCATAAAGGTTGGATTATTTAGAAATATCGCATAGGTAGGCTTAATTAAAGAAAATCGGACAAAGGTTGGATTAATAATTACAAATTTTCCTTGACTTTGTAGCAGGTAACCGGTCATCCAGGCTTAATAATAGTAGTTGGATCATAAAGGTTGGATTATTTAAAAATATCGCATAGGTAGGCTTAATTAAAGAAAACCGGACAAAAATTGGATTAATAATTACAAATTTTCCTATTTATAAAGCCATGTCCAATGTTTGAAAAATTGATCTAACAAGTCAAAAGTGAATTATTTTGTACTTTTTTTTTGTAAGGATTTCTTGCCGACGCGGAGATTATTTTCAGGTTTATAAAGAATTAACTTTCTACTTTTCTTATACAATTCTCGCCGACGGGGAGATTGTTTTCAGTTAATTACACAATTTTAAGTATCCATTTGTTCCAAATTATAGTCGTGTTTGACTAAAAACACGAGTTTTTAAAAAATTGAAATATGAGAAAGTTGAAAAGTGAAATATAATGTATGGGGAAAGTGTAAAAAGTAAAATATAGTGTATGGAAAAGTGAAATATGTTCATGGAAAAAATAATGTACAAATAAGGAAACAACACTATAAATTTGGATCGCCTGAAATAGAAAACATGACTATAATTTTGGGAGAGAGTATTTATAGGCCCTAGTGATGCCCCAGGTTTACTATACTGGTAGTTTTTATATTATTCTTATTTGAATATATTATTCATTTGTTCCTTTTTTAATACATTTATTTGTATTTTTTTTTTTTTTTTGCAATGATAACATATATCATGTTATACTTCAATGGTAAACACTTCAGTATTAAACTGAGGTCTGAGGTTCAAGCCTTATACATGCACCATTTCTATATTTCTAAATAAATGAAATTTATATTAAATGAAATACTAATAAACCGCGCGGCACATGGTAAATAAATTTGTTTACATATCTATTACTATATACTAAAACAGACACCAGGAATGACACATGTCACTTCCTGGTGTAAAATTTTCCCGCCTAAAACGTTTTCCTAAAATATAAATCTTATTTTATTTTATTTTATTTTATTTTATTCTCTACCCTTTTTATAAACTATCTATGTATGGAAAAAATAATAGTTTATAATTTATGGCAATAATAGATACCACGTAATAATAATTTTGCTAAATATTTTTTTTATAATATTTTAGTCAAATCGGTACATTAATAATGGAAATTATATTCACTCGATATGTCGGTCAAAGTAGCATATTACGCATATATAATATGCATATTAGATGATTAAATATAAATGAGTATGTTTAATTTTTTTTATAATTATGCATTAGTTTGGGGATATTTAGTTAAATATTTTGTAAAAATAAATTATCATAAACCGTACGTGCACGGGATCTAATCTAGTGTTAATATATAGTATAGATATTCCAACTTGGAGAAAGTTGTTTATGGGCCATAAATAGGGTAATGTCGTTTTAGTAGGAAGATTAGATATTTTAAAATTTAGTGTATATGCTAATAGTCCGGAACAGAAGGAGATGGTTCTTATATGGTAAGGTCGGGACCATGGTCGTCCGTCTCCGGTTTGCCGGCCGATAAGATCTCTGAGATTGACCAGCCCACTACAAGAAAACACGCTATTTCCGACACTATATGTAGTCGGTAATACTAAATGTATCGACCGTTTTAAAAGCAATCGGTAAAATATAGAAATTTCCAACCCCCTTTACACAAACGGTATTTAACGTGTGTTTTTTATACTTTGTCGATAACATAGCAGTCGGTAAAACCCGGCCATATGCAAACTAATTTGTAAATTTTGACCGACTGCCTTTGATGTTTTACCGACTGCCTTTATGTTTGTTAAAAAAAATCGCCCTTCACCTTGCGTTAATGAGAAATTCCGACCATTTTCCAGAAAACAAACCAACGAGGGTTTAGTCTTACACTCTTACTCATAATTAATTGGAAAATTTGTTAATAATAATCCAACCTTTGGCCGGTTTTCTTTAATTAATCCCACCTACAACATATTATTTAATAATCCCACCTTAAGTACCCATTGTCTTTTATTGATCCTAGCAGGTCAAAAACCGGATGTATCCGGTAAATTGTCCTACGTGGCATATTTACGTTGCAAAATTAATAACTTTTTTTTTTTGTTTATCTTTTTTAACAGGTATTCTCTTTCTCTTTCCTTCTCATTTTTTTGCGTTTCCTCTGCTTCATTTCTTTACCATTTTTGCATCTTCAACTTCTGTCCTCCACCATTTATCTCAATTGTTTTGTAATTTTGGGTTTTGGAAAAAAAGCGTTCGCCCACTACAATGGCTGTGAGATCCTCTGGAGTTTGCCAGAAACTCTACACGGTAGAGTTCCTTTAATCTCAATCCTCTAATGAAATCAATGGCTAATAATGCATCTTCCCACTCTATCTCCACTCTCCATCACCACCCAACTCTCCTCCTATCTCAGTCGTAACTACCTCGATGTCGTTCTCACTCCTCCACTCACCACCACCACTGGGCCACCTACTACGCCACCATCACCGGCCACCTACTACGCCACCATCACCGGCCACTGCTCCCAATTTCCCATCACTGTCTATTACATATTTTCTTACAGATTTTAGTATATGTGAATGAGTTAAAACATACTTCGTATTCCCCAATTTTCCCCATTCACATTGCCGAACTATAATCATTGACAGTCCATCAGTGATGGAGAGAAGGATAAGAGGGTGGGGGGAGTGATTGGTATTGTTGTTGCGTACTTCCGTGGAATGCGTGAAGGATTTAGGGGTTTCTTGATGAGTTAGAAAATTAGGCCATTGAAAGGAAGGAGAGAGAAAGAGATTTCTTAACCATTGATCTAAAATCAACGATTGTGATCAAACTCTAAACTCTAGAGTTTATTTGGAACTCTAGAGGATCTAAGTTTAGGTTTTTTTATTTTTTTGGGATTCTGGCAATTAATGTATTATGTGGCAAAGAATTTTGGGGGGGAAACCAAGTTTTTTTTGTCAACGTAATAATCGTTGACTAATTAGCCGGTTACCAGTCAAGTTGGTTCAATAAAAGTCTATGGGTACTTAAGGTGGGATTATTAAATAATATGTTGTAGGTGGGATTAATTAAAGAAAATCGGCCAAAGGTTGGATTATTTTTAACAAATTTTCCTTAATTAATTAAGGGCGGTACTAAATACAGATTAGATTTTCCCTAAATGTAGGACAATTTAATTTCATTTTATTTTTTTTCCTTCCTAAGCTGCCCGTCTCTTAATCTAAACTATTCATATCCAATAACTATTTGACACTACACTTGTAAACAACTATCAAAGCCTTGCTACTCTGTAAACTCTGTAATTCTTGACTGTCAAATGGTGTTGCCGGCAACAACGAACCGTCAGGTTTTTGAGCGCTTATCTGAATGTCGGAAACAATCTCCGAAACTCTTAGCTAACTGCCGGAAACTTTCCGGAACTCTTGATTGACTGCCGGATCAAATTTCCGGAGCCCTTATATGACTGCCGGAAAGACTTTTTGGAGCTCTTGTTCGACTGCCGAAAAAAACTCCCGGATCATTTACTTCGATGCCTTCATTTCAATTGGGAAGACACTATATAATGCACTTGAAAGTGTTTCCTTTCAATTGGGAAGAGAATATATAATGCACTTGAAAGTTCATCCTGACCAAAGTTTTGAAGTTTAGAATAATTGCCAGTAAATCTTATTTTAGAAAGATAAATCAACAATAACTTTTTTTCCATCAATTTAGAAGATCAGAAATTCAGATAAGGGAAGAAGATAGTCAGGGGAGAGGTTGGAGAAAGAATGGGTATCAATAAAACAATGGGTATATTAGTCTTTTAGTATTTTTAATATTATTAATCTATCCTACATTTAGGATTTTTGTACTGCATTTAGTACTTGCGTTAATTAATTCATCTATCATCAATTAAATTAGCCCAATCTAATGTTTCACCATCATGTGCTCTACCACTTTGTAGACATCCTTATCAAGTCATAACTAGCTTTGGAGTCCGTTCAAAGAAGTTCAAAGAACGGGTAATTGTATAGTGTTTGTTAAGCCGTTTTTTAAAGTGTTAATTTTATTGAGTGCTTGTGATTTTAGTTAGAGTATATGTTTACATAGAGGTGATCAAATTTCTAAGTTGAAAAAATATATAAATTATATGGTCAATTAATATTAAGTGTTAAAGAGGGAGATGAAATAGTAGATGTTGAATATGAATTCAATGGTGAATTGATGTTGGATTAGGAAGATGAAGTGGAAGATGAGTTGAAGTTGTGAAATGCTTCGTATAACAAACAACAACATGAAAAATTGAAAAAATAAATAAAAAATCCATGGATAAAAGAAGGACGTGACACATGTCATCTAAGCATGTATGGTTATCCTTTTTATAGACTAGGTATAGATTGTATCTTTTAGAACAGTTTATTGGACCGATCGGGTCAAGGTCATTATGGGTTAAAAGAGGGTCAGGTCGTGAAAAAATCAAGTTGAAATTGAGTTTTTCTCTTTAAAGTGTTAAAAGTCAAAAAGTCTAATATTTAATTTAAAATTTTCAGGAATATTAGGCTATTAGTTAAACTCTGTATTGACTACCTAATAAGGGTTATGTCTAATAAAAACCATTTTTTCTTGACCCTAACCCTATAGTGTTATACTCATTGATTTCCTTGTCTAATAAACAGGTTAAATTTTGTTTTTTTTTTGTGCGTAGATGTCAATTTGTTTATTTAGTTAAAATTACGAGGCTATTAAATTAAAAAATGATACAAAAGTATAAAAAGTGATCGTCCGTATCGAGGGCTAGGGAATAAAATTAGTGAAAACTTGATATATGGACTAGGGTAGGTGATTCTCTGATGAAAGAATGGAGAGAGAGCGAGAAAGCGAGCAAAGAGCCGACCCTAGGGCTTTCGATGGAAGACAATGATTCTACGAAAAAAAATAAGAAATTCAAATCGAAAAATGAGAATCTAGAATATGAGACGATGGAGGAGGGAAGTCCTCTCGATAGTGCCTGAAATGGCAAACCCTAATGGTGTACCGCAACTGGCATATATGCATGCCGCTAGCTAGGGGGAAAGTTGAAATGCCGAACTCGGTATTTGATCTTTAGTTAGTAGAGCAGGAAGACAGTTCAGATGATGAAATTCCGGTAGAGGAAATAGGGGAAGATGATGGATGTCCTATATATAATTCTTCTCACGAAGGAGGAAAAGAAACGCCTTGGAAGGCCATGGAAACATGCTCTAATTATTTATCTCTTTAACAAGAGGCTTAGATATGATGTCTTTTTTAGGAGGCATCGATGGATATAGGTGTAAGAAATAAAGCTATTGAAATCAAATAAATTAGAGAACTTGAATAGAGGAAATAGGGGAAGATGATGGATGCCCTATATATAATTCTTCTCACGAAGGAGGAAAAGAAACGCCTTGGAATGCCATGGAAACATGCTCTAATTATTAATCTCTTTAACAAGAGGCTTAGATATGATGTCTTTATTAGGAGGAATCGATGGATATAGGTGTAAGAAATAAAGCTATTGAAATCAAATAAATAAGAGAACTTGAATAACTTTACTTGATTCATAGTCACCGGATTATAATGATTGTGTCGTGGTATGAAGGACAATGACTTAGAAGCAAATTTCGCCACTACAGGTACATGCTCTCAAGTGACGAACGCCCCCCAAGGTTAACACAATCCTCCTCTAAATTCGTGCACTCGGATGCTTACCAAATCATCTCGGAGTTGAAGAACATGTTTCAGGACCAAGCCAGAATTGAAATATTCGAGACTTAGAGGTTGATCTGGAGACTAAGCTCAAGAAAGGAGAACCAGTGAGCCCACATGTTCTTAAAATGATTGGACTCTTTGAGAACATGAGAGCTCTAGATTCTGACGTCTCAAATGAGATGGCTATTGACATCATTCTCCATTCTCTTCATAGTGGATATGATCAGTTCAAGTTGAATTACAACAAGAACAACTTGGAGAAAACTTTTACTGAGCTTCACGGTATGCTGAAGACCGCTGAAGAGACGCTCAAGCAAGAGAATAAGGACGACATGCTTATGGTGCGTAAGGGAAAGAATTTCAAGAAATCTGGCAAGGGAAAGGGCAAGAAGGGTAAGGGCAAGGCTACGCCCTCACCTAAGTCCAATGGCACCAGTTCTAGTAAACAGAAGAGGGTGACTCGTTCTCTTGCCGACTCTGAATGCTTCTACTGCAAGAAGAAGGGGATTGGAAGAGGGATTGCTTGAAGAGAAATGAAGATGAGAAGAACGGGAACGTTGCTTCTACTTCAGGTATGTATGTTATACATTGTAATATTGCTATTCTACTGCTTGGGTATTAGATATAGGTTGTGGCTCACACTTATGTTCCGATTCGCAGGGACTAAGGAGAAGTAGAAAGCTTGATAAAGGCGAGATGGATCTACGCGTGGGAAATGGAGCACAAATTGCTACATTAGCCGTAGGATATTATTTTATTTCTTTGCCTAGTGGTTTTGTTTTGGAACTAGAAAACTGTTACTATGTTCCTAGTATCACCAGAAACATTATTTCCGTTTCAAGTTTGGATTCTAAAGGTTTTAGTTTTCAATTTAAAGACAATAGTTGTTCTTTTGCTTTGAATGGAATGTTTTATGGTTCAGCACAACAAGAAAATGGTCTATATGTGCTAGATATGAGCAAACACATTTATAACATAAATACTAAAAAGGCTAAAACTGGTCATTCCGATCTCATGCACATTTCTGTGGAATTGTCGATTAGGCCATATAAATACAAAGCGCATGGAATTACTTCAACGGAAGGGAATTCTAGAATCATTCGACTTAGAGAAAACTGATCAATGAGAATCTTGTTTACTTGGCAAAATGACAAAGCAACCTTTCTGAAAGGTGGGAGAAAGAGCAAGCGAACTACTAGGGCTAATAAATACAGACGTATGTGGGCCTATGAGTACGAAAGCTAGAGGTGATTTCAGCTATTTCATAACGTTTACGGACGATTTCAGTAGATATGGCTATATTTACTTAATGAAATACAAGTCTGAATCGTTTGAGAAATTCCGAGAATTTCAAAATGAAGTAGAGAATCAACATGGCAAGAAAATCAAAGCTCTAAGATCAGATCGAGGAGGTGAATATCTTAGCCATGAGTTTGATGACCATCTAAAAGTATGCAGTATTCTTTCTGAATTCACTGCTCCGGGGACACCTCAATGGAATGGAGTATCGGAACGGAGAAACAGGACCTTACTCGATATGGCCAGGTCAATGATGGGTCAAGCCGAACTTCCTTTACAATTTCCGGGACATGTGTTGCAAACAACAGCACTCACACTGAATCGTGCTCCGTCAAAAGCTGTTGAAAAGACTCCATACAAATTATGGACTAGGAAACTTCGAAAGTTGTCTTTTCTAAAGATGTGGGGTTGCGAAGCATATATCAAGCGATTAATTTCGAACAAGCTCGAACCAAAATCTGAAAAATGTTTCTTTGTTGGGTATCCAAAAGAAACAAAGGGGTATTACTTCTACAACAAGTCAGACAACAAGGTATTCGTTGCTCGTGACGGTGTCTTTTTGGAAAGAAATCATATTTCCAAATTTACAAGTGGGAGAATAATAGACCTCGAAGAGATTCGAGATGAACAACGAACCAATACCTCTTTAGAAGAAGTTCAAGGTGATGAACCTCCAAGGTCTTTAGAAGAGCCAGTGGGAGTAGTTCCTCACAACGTTGTTGCCCCTCGTAAGTCAAATAGAATTGAACTAAGGTTCAACCGGACAGATGGACATGCGTCCTCTTGACTGAAAACTTAGACGTTCTCATATTAGATAGTGATATACCTATGACTTACAAGAAAGATATGACGAGCCCAAGCTCCACTAAATGGTTAGAGGCCATGAAATTCGAGACAGACTCCATGTTTGAAAATCAAGTCTGGGATTTGGTAGCTTTGCCGGATGGGTTTACACCTATCGGATGCAAATTGGTCTTCAAATTGAAGAAAGACAAAGATGGAATTGTATACATATACAAAGATAGATTGGTAGCAAAAGGTTACAGGCAAGTTCACGGCGTTGACTACGATGAAACCTTTTCTCAGTCGCGATGCTTAAGTCTATTCGGATAATCCTTGCGATTGCCGCGTTTCATGACTATGAAATATGGAAAATGGATGTCAAAATTGCCTTCTTGAATGGTGTTCTTGAAGAGACTGTGTTTATGACGCAGCCGGAGGGTTTTGTCGATCAAAAGAATCAAGGAAAGGTATGCAAGCTTACGAAATCCATTTTTGGATTAAAGCAGGCATCAAGGAGTTGGAATAAACGATTTGATGAAGCAGTCAATAAGTTTGGCTTCATCAAGAATCAGGACGAATCTTGTGTATACAAGAAAGTCAGTGTGAGTAAAATTGCATTCCTAGTCTTGTATGTAGATGACATACTACTTATAGAAAACGACATTCCTATGTTGGAGTCTGTAAAGACTTGGCTTGGAAAGTGTTTCCCAATGAAGGACTTAGGAGAGGCATATTACATATTGGGCATCAAGATCTATAGGGATAGATCTAAGAGGATGATTGGACTAAGCCAGAGCACTTACATTGACAAAGTGCTAGCTAGGTTCAATATGATGGAAGCCAAGAAAGGCCATCTACCCATGTCACATGGCACATATCTAAGCAAGACTCAGTGTCCCAAAACATCTGATGTGCGTAGAAAGATGAGTGGAATTCCATACGCTTCGGCTATTGGTTCCATCATGTATGCTATGATTTGTACAAGGCCGGATGTTTCATTTGCACTCAGTGCAACGAGCAGGTACCAGTCAGAACCAGGTGAGGCACATTGGACTGCTGCCAAGAATATCCTAAAGTACCTGAAAAGGACTAAGGATCAGTTTCTAGTTTATTGTGGTACAAATGATTTGATTTTTAAGGGCTATACGGACGCAAGCTTTCAAACCGACAGAGATGATTTCAGATCACAGTCTGGGTTTGTGCTCTGCCTTAATGGCGGAGCAGTAAGCTGGAAAAGTGCTAAGCAAAGCACTGTTGCGGATTCTGCAACTGAAGCCGTGTACATTGCTGCCTCAGAAGCAGCAAAGGAAGCTGTTTAGATTCGAAAGTTCATCGAAGAACTTGGAGTTGTCCCCTCCATTAAAGGACCAGTGGCTTTGTATTGCGACCATAGCGGAGCCATTGCCCAGGCAAAGGAGCCAAGGAGCCACTAGAAGTCCAAGCACGTACTGCGCCAATTTCATATATTTCGAGAAATCGTTGAAAGGAAAGAAATCGAGATTTGCAAGGTTGGAATTGACGACAACTCGCGGATCCATTGACTAAACTGTTCCCACAAGCGAAGCACAACTCACATGTAGCAACCATGGGAATCAAGCATATTCGTGGATGGCTTTGATTTTCTAAGTTTTGTTTTAGAACATCTGTTAGATCTGTGTTTAAAACAATTGGTTTAACCATTTCATCTTTATGAAATTTATTATTTCATATTCATTTAATTTTGGTTTAGTATTAAACGATAAGTCCATGTGATTTAAAACATTCGAATGGGATGTCAAGATGGATTCTTCGACAAAGAAACACCCATAAGTGAACTTGAATATTGAAGTCACAAAGGATCCCGAATGCAGGTCATTGAAAGGTGGACGACCAATGACTAATGAAGATTAGATTGCAAGTAGATTTTAGTTCTGTTTCTTGAACTAGATTGACTAGATGTCAGATTCTTTTGCATAGATACTTATTGGATCTTGTGCCGGATTGACCATGAGAACACTTTAAGAGATTAAATTCATGTATTAAGTAGTTCTCATTAATCGTGATTAGAACCATTCCTCATAACATGAGTGAGTATGTCTGCTCGTTTGAGAATTAGTTCGCTTTGATACTAGCTAAACGTCGCACCGTAAAAGGAGGCTATAAAAGTAGTTATTGGGCGTACTATGAATCAAAGTGAGTGTTCATAGATTGCAAGAATGGATTGTCATCTTATCTTTGATAGGATATGGTGTTGTTGTGTAACAAGGCCTCTCGGAGAGTTAGATACTTTGAAAATTCATGGCCCGTGCTCAGAATGGTTAAGGCTTAACCTTCTGTAAAAGTTTAACAGTTGAGCTCTGTAATCCGAGAAACACTTCTGGACCTAATAAGGATGGCTTGGATCTTACCTTATGTTCAACAAGTAACACTAAGCGACAAAGGAATGTGAATGCACCCTTTTCTGAATGACAAGTGGGAGATTGAAGGAAATATGTGAAGGAAATAATGCCCTTGGTCCAAGTATGCATATAATGTTAAGTCTAATAAATGCGGTTCAGTATTAATTAACAAGTTAATAATCCAGTGAGATCAAGTGAGCTGAATGCCTAGCTAGAGGCCGCTTCAGTTCAAGTGGAATTCATTATATTAATCCACAGCTTACTCTTGACTGAACCCGTAGGGTCACACAAATAGTGCGTAAACGGATCAAGTATTTAATGGCATTAAATACTCCATCTATGGATATTCGGAATCGACGGATCTTGGTTTCAATGGGAGCTGAGATCGTCATAAGCAAGAAATGAATACTCCGGAAACGATGATATTGCCGGAAACGGAAATATGGATCGTATCGGAAATATGAATATTATCCAAGTCGTAGATATTGCCGGAAACGGAAACATGGTACGTATCGGAAAATATTAATGGAAATGGAAATATTGCCGGAATCGGAAATATTGCCGGAAACGGAAATATTGTCTGAATCGGAAATATTATCGGAATCGGAAAATAATTCCGGAAACGGAAATATTAAATATTTGTTCGAAACGGAAATTAATTCCGGAATCGGAAATATTAAATATTGCTCGTATCGGAAATGAATTCCGGAACCGGGAATTTAATTGGAAGCGCATCGTACGAATTAAGCATCGGACGAGGCTTGGCAGACGAAGGCCCAGCACGAAGCCAGGGCCGCGCCCAGCAAGCCAAGCACCCAAACACGGAGCTGCCACAGCCTCGCCAGGCCCAGCAAGGCCGTAGGCGCGCGCGCTGGAGCGTGTGCTCGTGGGCTGCGAGGCAGCCCCCACTCGTGTGGGCCGCAAGGCCTGCGCGGGTTCGTGCGTCCCTCGTGGTCGTGCGACACTCGTGTTCGTAACGAATCCTAATCCTATCGGAATTCGTGCAATGATTAAATCCTTATCCTAATAGATTAAATTTATTATTTAGAGTTCAAATAGGATTCTAATTAATAAATCCATATCCTAGTAGGATTATAATTCCTTTCCATAAACTCTATAAATATAGGCCTAGGGTCACATATTTAACAGACGATTATTGAAGTATTCAAGGTTAGATTTTAAGCAAAAAATCAGCCAAACACTTGCACCCAAATAGCCGAAAATCTAAGGAACCTTAAGGGCGATTCTAGTTGGTCAAGCTTAAGGCGGATCCGGACGTGTTGTGGACTATCTACGGAGGGACGACACTTGGAGTCCTAAAGACTTGTTCTTGTTCGGTTCGGGCGCAGCTAGGGAGGGCACGCTACAAAGTGTATGCATCTGAATTATGCTAAATGATTATGTGTTAATAATATGTTTCCTGGCTTTATGGTTTTTCCGCATGATTTATGTTTATTCATATGTATCATAACCTAACAATATGTCCTTCACCCAAGGTGCATTAAGCTAATACCAAGGTTCAGATTATTTGCGAACAATTAATTAAGGAAGATCAAGTGATCGGAACAGCTAGCTAGAGCAATACCTCCGATCAGTGAGTTCTAATCTATATTAGGCTCACAACTTAATCTTGACTGAACCTATAAGGTCACACCAATGACATGTAACAGATCACCGGATTAAATGAATCGAAAATTCAATTAATAGTTTTTCGGGAATTAGTTTGGAAAATGTATTATACGATATGACCTTGCGTCGAATTCGTATACCGTATCGCGAATATTCGTAAGCTGGGCGAAACGAATAACCGTATCTTACGACGGTGATTCGTCGTATACGATACGATAAATAATAGCCGTAAGGCGTTAGTCGCGAATACGAGCCACATCGGAGCTGCCGGCCCGTCGAGCCAAGCGCGCAAGGCCCAACGAGCCAGCGAGGTTGCAACGCAGCAAGCAAGCCAGCCCTGGGAGTGGTATAACGCGCATCACCGCACAGCATCGCAACAGCAAGCACGCAAGGCCCACGACCCATGCTGCTCGGCTGCGCGCACTGTAGGCTTCGGCCTGCAGTATGGCTGCGCGCGGGTTGTTGCTCGCGTGTGGGATGTGGCCGGTCAAGGACTTTTGGTCTTGGCCGGTTACATTAATAATATAATTAGGTTATTATATTTTTCCACACACTGACACAATCAGTTTTCCATCTAACCAAAACCTAATTCCTAAATTACGTTCTTCAGTTTTTCTCTCTGCAAAAACTATTCATCCCGAAAAGCAAAAAATCTTGTGTGTTGTCTAAGCTACAATAATCAAGACGGATCTGAACGTGTCGGTGAACCAAGTAGAGGAACGACAAGTGGAGTTCTTTGTTCGTGTTCGTTGATACAATACTCGGGAAAACGCGCTTTGAATGTAAGTATGCTTAAACTGTGCTTTATACATGTTTCCTTGCTTTAGGGATGTTCCGCACATGTTATGTATGTTTATCTGTATTCCCCTACAGAACAATCAAATTAAATGCAGATGATAACGCAAACATGATGCGAATAGTAGCTATCTTAGTCACAGGAGAGTAAGTATAGAAATAATCAACACCAAACGTCAGTGAGAATCCTCGAATCACAAGCCTGGCCTTGAACCTTTCGACTGAACTATCAATCTTCTTTTTCCTCTTAAAAATCCACTTGCATCCTATGTAAGGTTATGAATAATATAAACAATATAATTCATGCGGAAAAACCATAAAGCCAGGAATCCAAATTAATTGCCACATAGTCAATTAGCATAATTAGTATACATACAATGTGATGCGTGCCTTCCCTAGCTGCTCCCGAACAGAACAAGAACAAGTATAGGACTCCAAATGTCACCCCTCCGTAGATAGTCCACAGAAAGTTCGGATCCGCCTTAGATTCAACCAACTAGAATATTCTCTAAGTTTTCATGTGCACTCGGGAAACTCACAATAGTGATAGGCAAGTATTAAATTCTCTCTTGAATTTAATGTGCTATAATAGTATATTAAATTGCATTATAAATTGTGAACATGAACCACATATTTATAGGGTGGAAATAGAGGAGTTTGAATTCTACTAGGAATCGATTAACTAAATCCATTAGGATTCTAGTTAATTAATAACATTATAATTCTAGGGATAATCAAATACTAAGTATTTCAGATTTACCTAAAACATCTAATTTCAGTAGAATTAGGAAAACACGATTACTTGACTCGCAAGCAACCTAGCCGGCGAAGGCTTTGCACGTGAGGCCTTGAGCCCACGTTGCTTGGTCGTGCAGCACACAGCCCGCAGCCAATGAATGGGCGTTGTTGCCTTGCTTGGCCCATACGCGCTGGGTCTGGAAACAAGCAGCACGCGGCCCACTCGTTGGGCGCTGCTGTCTTTGCTCGGCCCATGCCTTGCTGCTCCGCGCGGGCTTGCTTGGCGCTGGGCCTGGCGCTTGCGCGGGGCCTTGCGTCTCGTAAGCTCGTTCGTCGAGCGTTCGCACGTCGCGCTTCCAATTCGTTTTCCGATTCCGGAATTCATTTCCGATTCGAACAAATATTTACGTTTCCGTCAATATGTTCCATTCCGGTAATATTTCCGATTCTGGCAAATTTTCTATTTCCGATACAAACCATGTTTCCGTTTCCGGCAACATCTACGACTTGGATAATATTTATATTTCCGTTTCCGGCAATATCATCATTTCCGGAGCATTCTATATTTTTCCTTTTGACGATTTAAGATCCCACTAGAACCGAGATCCGTCGTTTTCGAATGTTCATAAATGGAGTATTTAATGAATAATATATTCACTTAAATACTTGACCCGTTCACGTACTATTTGTGTGACCCTACGGGTTTAGTCAAGAGTAAGCTGTGGATTTTTTAATTCTACTTGAACTGAAGCGGCCTCTAGCTAGGCATTCAGCTCACTTGATTTCACTGAATTTATTAACTTGTTTAATTAATACTCAACCGCATTTATTAGATTTAGCATTGAAGGCATACTTGGACCAAGGGCATTATTTTCTTCAGTCTCCCACTTGTCCATAGGGACAAGTGTGCATTGTCTAATTCCTTTGTCCCTTGATGCATGCTCATGAACATAAGGTAAGAGTAGTCATCTTTATTATGTCCAGAGGTATTTCTCGGTTTTAGAGTTCAACTAATCAAATAAACAGATAATCATAGCCTATGATTCATCCGAGCACGGCCATGCGTTTTTCAGTTTCTAGCTCTCCGAGTGGCCTTTGTACAACTTTCAGCATCTCATCCCGATTTATGGGAGGACAGTCCCAATCTTTGATCTTGAGGTTAGGCTTCGTTTGATAGGTGATTACATGAGAGTTGCCTTTTTAGTCTCCTTTACAGTGCGACGCTTGACAACATCAAAGTAACCAGTTCTCAAACAAGTAATCTTAAATCACTCAGGTATAGAGGATTAGTATCTAATAATGTAATAACATTTACTTATAACAGATTTTCATCTCATACAGTAAAGTTTCATAGGTGTGTCCGATACTAATCTTCTCAAGTAAGTATTTATGCAAATGATTGCGACATTGTCATGTCCACATAGTTCAAGAAACAGAACTACTAGTCATCATGCATTCTAGTCGTCTAGCGTTTTCTATTCCTCCACCGTTATAGAAAACTTCCGACCAGGGACCATTTTAAACTTTTGACATTCAAGTTCACTTGATAGACATTTCTTAGTCACAAGACTGGTCCTAACAGTCTATCTTGAATATATTGTCAAATTGAAAGGACTCATCATTTAATACTAAACCAAGATTAAATGGAACATGAAAATACGTTTCATATATGATAAATGTTCAACCCGAATGTTTTACAACCATGGGCCTCCAAACCATCTTTAAAAAAACTAATGGAATTCAAAGCTATGTTTTATTTCCAGTGCAACAATGTGAGTGTTGTTTCTCAGTCGTTGCATAGGTTTAGTTATCATGCTTTGCCAATCTTAATATCCTTTTCATCGAATGTTTTTTCGAGATAGAGTGATAAGATCTTTTGAGTAACAGTAGGTCAATTATAGATTCAAGATTTACATACAAGATTCGCAAATATTTAATTTAACATCATAAAAATTACAAATTTTGCGTTCAAAAAACTAAAACCTCCGAATTTGGGAATTCTGGGTACGACGACAAATCTTTTATTTTTGTCAAAATTTTAAAGCTTCGTTTACATGCGAAATTCACTATGAAATTATAAGATTCCGACCATTATTGACAAAACTGCTGAAATATCTTGCGAACATATAATTAAATAATCGCACGAATTTGCAATTAATTACATACACGAAATTAATCACCCTTTTAATTCATCGCAAATTTATAAAATTTAATCCATGTTAATTATAATTGATTATGGAATTAATTAGAGGCTCTGATACCACTGTAGGGTTATGAATATTATAAACAATATAATTCATGCGGAAAAACCATAAAGCCAGGAATCCAAATTAATTGACATATAGTCAATTAGCGTAATTAGGATACATACAATGTGATGCGTGCCTTCCCTAGCTGCTCCCCAACCGAACAAGAACAAGTTTAGGACTCCAAATGTCGCCCCTCCATAGATAGTCCGCAACACGTTCGGATCCGCCTCAGATTCAATTAACTAGAATATTATCTAAGGTTTTATGTGCACTCGGAAAGGTTATTATTAATTTTAGGCAAACTATTAAATTCTCTCTTGAACTTAATGTATGTGAATACTTATTGAATTGCATTATAAATTGTGATCATGAACCACAAATTTATAGGGTGGAAATACCGGAGTTAGAATTCTACTAGGATTCCAATAACTAAATCCATTAGGATTCTAGTTAAATTATATCATTAGAATTTTACGTTAAATCAAATACCTAAGTATTTCAGATTTAACAAAATATCCAATTTGAGTAGAATTAGGAAAACGCGATTACTTCCTAACGAAGTAATCCTAACCGGCCAAGGTAGTGCATGCGTGGCCCTTGAGCCCACGCTGCTACGTAGCCCGCAGCCATGCAGCCCGCAGCTCGCAAGCCCACGAGTTCTGCTTGTTTGCTAGCAGGCCCATGGGCGCTGGCAGCATGCACGCGGTTGATAGGGTGTTTTTCCGTCGTTGAATAGAAATACACCTCACCAAACAAAATTTATAAAACACCTAACTAAACAGCTATATGAACTATAGCGGCAAGTATAGGGATCGTCCCATAGGAATGGATATGTTTGACTAATCAATCTATGCGTTCACAAGCTAGTTCGAAGAAAATTTGAGTTTTTTAACTAATCTAATCTAAGCTAGAAATGCAAACAAATAAAGAGATTCTAGAGATTTCGGGAATCGGCAATGGGAATCGAATCAAAGGAAGCACAAGGTCAAGACATTCATGAATATGCAACGACATAGCACATAGGGGAATGAAAACTAATGACGTGCTCGCCACCTCTCGGATAGAGCACGCGAAGCAACCTAGCCTATGGAAAGCTTTCGCATAGTCCTAAACTAGATTAGCTTGCATATAATAGGAACTATCATTCACTTGCATGAATTAGGCTCACAATGTCTTGCCAAACCTAAATCATACATTCCAATCTAATTCAATCAACTAGCATTTGCAACTACTACTCAATTGATCATGGAAAATCCTAGCACTAAATCACATTTAATCACAACATCAATCATGAGTTTTCCCTGAAATTCCCCAAATTCAATGCTAAGGCTTCATCCCTAACCTCTAGACTAAAGTACTCAATTAGCATGATTAACATCAACATTAAACTAATATTAATCCTAATCATGAAACTAATTGAATTAATGAAGCTAATTGAATCAACAAAAATCAGAAAATTCAAACCACAAAAATTGGGGAAAAATCAAGAACATTCAAAATATCAAACTAATTCTAGAATTCAAACATTAAATCAAAGCATAAACGAAATTAATGAAGCAATTAAAGAATTAAAGAACAAATCAAAAGAAGAATTAGATTTATACCTTGAAATGAAGAAATTGCATCAAACTTGAAGCACAAAAATGAAGAACAGAGCTCAAGAGAAAGAGAAAAGAAATCTGAAAATTTGATGATTGAATTCACTAAGAATTGAAGAATTTGAAGCAATGAATCCTAATCCTAATCTCTAATCTAAGCCCTAAACTAATTCTAGAGAGAGAATTGTAAGCTAAGCCTAAAATATGAAAATTAGAAATGAATTACGTAAAACTAACTATGCTCGACAATGCTGCGATTTTAGTTTATATAGAAGCAGCCCCGCAGTAACATTCGATCGAATAGAGGGTACGTTTGGACGCACAAATTCTGTGC
This sequence comes from Spinacia oleracea, assembly GCF_020520425.1. Classification (NCBI taxonomy): domain Eukaryota; kingdom Viridiplantae; phylum Streptophyta; class Magnoliopsida; order Caryophyllales; family Amaranthaceae; genus Spinacia; species Spinacia oleracea. The sequence goes on from NC_079487.1 coordinate 57,849,138, forward strand.
GGTCGAACAAAATTCTATATTCGGTCGCACAACAATTTTAGGACATTCTGCTTGTAAATTGCAGTCTTGTTCGACCACACAGGAGCTTAAATTCGCTCGCACAGCACCTGTTTGATCGCACACAATTGCACTCGATGGCACAGACTGCTGCGAGCTTTGCTGCGCCCACAGCTGCGTGTTCTGCCGCACTCTTGCTGCGTGTTCTGTGATGCTGCTATCCCTTGGCTTCTGCATTGCTCTGCCATGCTGTGGCTGCCACTATGCTAATGCACAGCTGCTGGGTATACACTTCAAAGCAGCCATGTGAAGAGTTCACAAGCTGCTGCAAAGTGAGTGCACAAGAGCCATTGCAAGTGTGCTCGTGCATAGCTGTGAGTGCAGAGCTACTGTTCGAGCTATTGCTGGCAGAGGTGTGCTCATTGCTTGCTTCGTCGCGTGTTGGCTCTTGCTATGTTGGTCGTGTGGGAAGCAACTAAGTGCTTGCCTAGCTGCACAAACACAAGAGCAAAGTAAATCGTCAAGCATGTTATTTAAAAATCGAAAACATTATTATTAATTAGTTTATCGTTTTTTTGTAAATCGTGAAGCATATAACTCGTCGACAAGCATAATGACACAATATTAACACGTTAATACTCAAAACGAACCTTACGCAACGAGAATGCGCGCAAAAGGCATATTTAGAGCAAAAACGACTAAAATATGCGCAAGACGAGAAAATGTAACGATTAATGCAAAAATGCGATAAACGAACTAAAAACGATAAAACTAAGTGAAAATAATAATAAAATGCTAAAAAAAATGAACTAAAATCCTAAGCTAAGAGCGACATAAATGTCGCTCATCAGCGGCCCACGAGGGCGTTGCTGCTGCTCGGCCTGCCTGCTCTGCGCGCGTGGGCTTGCTGGGTGCTGGGCCTTGCTTCGTGCTGGGCCTTGCGTCTTATAAGCTCGTTCGTCGATCGTTTCGTACGTCGTGCTTCCGATTCGTTTTCCGATTCCGGAATTCGTTTCCGATTCGAACAAATATTTAATATTTCCGATTCCGGAATTTATTTCCGATTCGAACATATATTTAATATTTCCGATTTCGCAATTTATTTCCGATTCCGACAATATTTCCGATTCCGGTAATATTTCCGTTTCCGGCAATATTTTCGATTCCGCTAATATATCTATTTCCGATAATATTTTCCGATTACGTACCATGTTTCCGTTTCCGGCTACATCTATGACTTGGATAATATTTATATTTCCGTCATGATCCATATTTCCGTTTCCGGCAACATCATCATTTTCGGAGCATTCAATATTTTGCCTTTTGACAATTTCAGCTCCCACTGGAACCGAGATCCGTCATTTCCGAATGTTTATAAATAGGGTATTTAATTCACTTAAATATTTGATCCGTTCACTTACTATTTGTGTGACCCTACGGGTTCAGTCAAGAGTATGTTTTGGATTATTATTATTAATTCCACTTGAACTGAAGCGGCCTATAGCTAGGCATTCAGCTCACTTGATCTCACTTAATTATTAACTTGTTTAATCAATTAATACTGAACCGCATTTAATAGACTTAGAATTGAATGCATACTTGGACCAAGGGCATTATTTCCTTCAGTGCCCGTTCCCCTGCTGGAACTTGCAATAGGCCTTGGGGTCCCATGTTTTGGACCTTTTGTTAGCTGGAGGATCTGGTTTGGGATGCATTTAGAGTAATGATATTTCCTTGGACCTCCATTCGAACTTTTTGATGGAGTGAAGATGGTACAGCCTTGAGGTCATGGATCCAAGGTCTCCCCAAAAGGAGATTGAAGCTTGCTTTGATGTTGAGCACTTGAAAGCTCACCTTGCGTTCCATTGGGCCTGTTCGGAGTAGAAGTTTGAGAGTCCCCATTGCTTCCCAACGAGTGTTGTCGTAGGCGTGAACGCCTTGGGAGGAGCTAGAAAAGTCACTAGGAGTGAAGCCCAAATTCTCAGCAGTGCGAAGAGGACACACATTGATGGCTGGCCCATTTTCCACTAGAGTCATGGGGATGATTTTGTCTTTGTATTCAATAGTCAGATAGAGCGCCTTGTGATGGCTTCCCCCTCGGGTGGGAGGTCTTCATTGGTAAAGGTAATCCCTTCTTCTAGATTTGTTAGTAACCCGACCAGCTGGTCAGGAGTAACTTCCGGGGTAACATTCAGCTTGACAAGAGCATTAAATAGAGTAGTGCGATGCTCAACAGAGGAAGCCATGAGTTTCTAGGTATTGACCTCGGCTTTTGTATGCTTCAAGTTCTTGATCAAGGCATTTTCCTCGGTAGGTGGAGGGACATTAGTTGCCGGCGTTGCCCTGTTGGTTCGCTCTTGAATTCGGCCGGAGCGAGTCATGACCTAAACACTGTTCTCTGCCTTGGCGTCCAAGTACCAATTAGCGTTCCCAATTTCTTGACATTCGTCATTAGAGATGTTCTCAATATGGGGATCATGGTATGCATCTTCATCGTCACTGGCCCATATCCCACAAATGTCTTCTTGAGTTAATCTAGTAACAAACCCAGACTCCGAACTTTCATTTGATTGCCCCAGGTCGAGCACGGGCCTCTGGTTGTGGAAGATTTCCTCTACTTCGAAAGTACCCACAGCATGCAAAAGAGTTTCCTGGTTGTCTTCGAGAGCCCTTATGCGAACCTCAGCTTCCTCAACACGTTCATAGAGCTCCGCTACATCCGTTGCTAATGAAGTCATCTTGAATTGAATTTTGAGATAATGAGTCCGAGCACCTAGGTAGAACATGACTTGAATTTAGAACTTGAACTTCCCGACACATGGTATGATATGCATGCAATGAATGAGACCTAGATTTGACTCTAAGTGCCACTCCGAAGATTCGGGATTTTGGATTTTGTACTTGTATCCGAGGTTTGCGACCAGTTGGAAATATTTCAAAGGAGTTTTAACCTATTGTGATTTGTATGAGAATTTGTACTAGTATCAGGACTTACAACCCGTTGGAAATAGTTTTGAAAGGAGCTTCATTCTTTTGTGGAGGTTTCCTCCTTGTACCATTTAACTAGAACTCGGGATATTTAAAGGGAATTTGTCCTTGGATTTGCAACCCGTTGGAACTGTTTAGGGGGAATTTCAGCCTAAAGTCGAGTATGGAATATTTTAGGGGAATTTCAACCCATTGGAGTTTGAGTTTGTATTATTTCAAGGGTTTTTCAACCCGGGATATAGTTTGGAGATCGGATTTGTATTATTTCTGGGGAATTTCAACCCATGAGAAAGGAAATTGGGTTTTGTACTATTTCAAGGGAATTTCAACCCAATGGGGTTTGGATTATTTCAAGGGATTTTCAACCCGTTGGAAATGTTTTAGGAGGTCGGATTTGTATTATTTTTTGGGATTTTCAACCCGTTGGAATTGTTTTTGGAACTCAAATTTGTATCATTTCTAGGGATTTTCAACCCGTTATTTGGAATTTGGAAATATTTTAGGAGGATTTCAACCCATGATTGAATTTGTAGTATTTTAGGGGATTTTCAACCCACGATAGAATGTGGAAATTGGATTTGTATTATTTCAGGGGATTTTCAACCCATTGGAGTTTTGGAAATTGGATTTGTATTATTTCAGGGGATTTTCAACCCATGGGGAATTTTTTTTTATTTTTGTATTTGGGAGAAATGGAAAGCAAAGGTTTTTGTAGTTTGAAAGGAAGTGAACTTGAAATTAGAAGTTGATTTGGAGTTTGAACTTGTAATTTGAAAAGAGGAGTTTTGCATAGAATATGAGGATACATAAAATCTTGAGATTGAATTGAAAATTCGGCATTATGCCATCATGGATTTGAGACTTGAGGTCTGGAACATTGAACTTGAAATTTGAAAGATTGAATTGAAGAACATGGACTTGGAAATTCGAACTTGAGGTTTGAAAGGTTAAATTGAAAATTTGGCATTACGCCATCATGAGTTTGGACATTTGAACTTGAGGTTTTGAGGTTTGAATGGTTAAATGGACAATCATGGATTTAGGAATTTGAACTTGAGGTTTTGAAGTTTGAAGTGGAGGTTTAGAAATCCGGCATTACAACGTCGTTGGATTGAATTTGAATTTTGGAATTGGAAATTGGATTAGAAATTCCGGCATTATGATACCGTTGGATTGAATTTTGAATTTGGAACTTGAAATCCGGACTAGAAAATCCGGCATTATGACGCCGTTGGATTGAAACTTGAATTTCGGAATTGGAAGTAGGACTAGAAAATCCGGCATTATGACGCCGTTGGATTGGAACTTGAATTTTTGAATTGGATATTGGATTAGAAAATCCGGCATTATGACGTCGTTGGATTGAATTTTGAATTTGGAACTTGAAATTGGGACTAGAAAATCCGGCATTATGACGCTGTTGGATTGAATTTTGAATTTGGAACTTGAAATTTGGACTAGAAAATTCGGCATTATGACGTCGTTGGATTGGAATTTTGAATTTGGCATTTGAGCGTGAGGCATGTTTAAGGGTTTTGAATCAAATAGAGTGGCACTCCTAAAAGACCCTAAATCGGCGATTTTAGATGCATGAGGTTTGAATGATGCTCCTAGGGATCAGGTTTCCTACTTGGAGGCTAATGGTTTTGGCAAAGCTAGAATTCGAGGTTAGCCATTCATGCGTGCAAAGACGCCCACACAATGCACAAATAGCACGTTGTCACACTAGCATGGATATGAATGCGACATGCAAAATTCTCAACCTAAGGTCGGTCTAAGTTTTGTATGATGCAAGTGGTCGGCTTCGGTTGTCAAAAGGGTGCTTGACTAAGAGGCGAATCCGGCAAAAACTAGTTCACCTCCTCAAAGTGGAGGTGTTGGTTGGCGGACGACCTCCATACTTGACGTCAGGAACGTCAAGAAAATGTCAAGTTTCGGTAGGCGCGGAAATGGTCACACACTTTGGTCAGGAACCGTATGGAGAGTCACCATTTCGTTGCCCCCGGGGATAACCCGAATTTAGAACACATCCGTATTGGGCAAGGTAGAAATTTATTTTGCACAAATATGATTTTCGAAAACAGGTATGTCATGCCTAGAAATTGAAAAATTATACTCGAATATCGTGTTTGAAAAGCTCATTTTTCGGCATTCGTTCTCAAGGTTTGGGAGCGTCCTTCGAAATTCAAAATCATAACTGAACTCCCACTCGAAATCTTGGGCAGAATGGGCAACCAACCACTGGAAGCCACTGTGCTGAATGCAGACAGCAGCGTCTGGCGCAGGGGCTTGCACCTAGCGCAGCTGCTGACATCCAGAACTTGAGCGTGGAAGCGGCAAGTTGCTCAAAGCTTGCTGAAATAATGGAATTTGAAATCAAAAAATCCCCAGTTGAGTCGCCAGAATTATAGGGGGTGTTTTTTTGTACGTTTTGATCTCCCTATAGGGTTTTGTAAGTTTTTGAATTTCGAAGGAGTCGCCACCATACAATATTTAAGGGTTTGGTTTGGAAAGACCAAGGTTGACTCTTTTTGGATAAGGCATTGAATCTTAGAAACGGATGGGTGTGATCTGGGCAAGGAAACGAGATTCTTATTTTTGCGAGCTTTTAAAATTGTAATCGAGTACATGACAAGAAGCATTTTCGGATAGCCCTAGTCATGAAACTATGTTGGTTTGAACATGCATTTAGAACATGAATATTTCTACTTGTATGTGATCACTTGCTTTAAAGTTAATTAAAGGAACCTAAGGCCGGTTTGTCCAAGAATTATCTTTGTTAAGCGTGATGTGGCCTTTTGTATATTTGTTGAATTTAGCATGTGAGGGGATGAAAGCAATAAGTAAGTGAAGCATCATCACAATAAGTAAACGAATTATTGAAAGTGCATACAAAACCACATCACCTGAAAATAAGGTGAGTAAAGAGTGCGGAATTGAAATAGCAAGAATAAAGGTGCAATATTGAAATGCGATATTGAAAGGTGCGATATTGAAATGCGTTATTGAAATGATGATATTGAAATTGCGGTATTGAAATTGTATTATTGTATTTGAGATCCGAACGCCAAACGACTACTTAATAATAAGTGCGTCTGACACGGATTCAATTCTAAAAATCTCAACTTTAGGATAAGTTGCTCATCCCGAAGTGTCTTAGATTTTGATTGTTGAAATTGAACTTTGGATATTGAACTTTGAATATTGAATCTTGAATATTGAATCTTGAACTTAGGAGGCTAAATGTTTAAAGTCCAAAATTTTTTAATGTGAAAAAGATCTCAACTTTAATGTGCTCCATAACTTTGACATTGATTCTAGTTTAAGGAAGTGATAACAAACAACCTTAATCATCATAGATTCATAACTTGTATTTGAATCGTAAAGGGTTTTGATTTTGTAAAAATGTGTGATTGTTGTAAGTAGCACTTTTAAGAGTAAAAGTGTCAACTTTACTAATCATTTTTGGAACAAAGATTAAATCTTGTATGACATAATGAAAATGGTGTTTTGGACAATAATTTGGAGAGGGTTTCAAAAGTGAAATCTCCCAAAGATGACACCTTTGGCATTGTTTTTCCTAGTTAATCAAGAGTATGAACCATAATGATAACATCATAGGATTTTGGATTTAGAAAGGTAGAAGAGTACAAAACATTGTAGATTTAAGTAGGGATTCAGGATTACCTAGTTAGGATTAGGTTGGATTTCCGATTAGTGCTCCCAATTCCTTAAACACTTGAAATTGTATAGGAATTTGTAGTTTAGAATTGGATTTTGTATTTTGATATTGAGAGCAGATTATGAAATTACGACGCTGTGTTTATGATTTTCTGCCCCAAATGCTTAGGAAATGAGGGCAAATAGAGAATTAATTGGCTAAAATCCAAAAGCCAGTTGCGCCTGGCGCAGGTGGCGTGGCTCAGAATCCGCCAAAGCAAGGACAATGACGTCGTCCTTGCCTTTGTCTCGTATGGTTGTACCTTTGTACAAATTGTACGAAGTTCGCACGTAGTGAATGCTTAAGGATTAAGGCTTGATTTGCGTCTAAAAACAAGCCGTTTTGAATTTGGAAATTGTGTTTGGACTCGGTTTTACGGGACGGGGCCCGGCATGCTCGGTTTTGTGGGTCGGCGCTCGAATTTGGATTCCTTAGTGTCATTTTTACTGGAAAAGGCCTTGTAAAGGCAATGGAGAGGTCCATTTGGTGAATTTGTGTTTGGATTTTGAAATTGATTTTCGGAAGTTGAATTTTGCACCGAGTTCCGTAATGGGAACGAGCTCGAGAATTGGACTTTGGAATATATTTTTGCAATTGGGACTTCCGCACGGAGTTGCACCAACCACCTAGCAAGGATAATAGTATCTTCATCATCCCATTAGGGGAGACACGATTTAGGTGTCTATAGTAGGGCACCATTATTTTAATTAAATTAAATTTTAAATAGAATAATTCTAAGGATTAATAATTCGGAATTGATTAATCTTTTAGGACGCGTTTTACGTGAACGTGATTTTTAAATAAATCATGTAAATACTTGCATATTTTTTTGGGTCATTCGTTTTAGGACACGGATGGATGAATGCATAGAAATTATTTTATGTATTGCAGGTATTGAAGGTGACTAGTATGGCCAATCTAGGATAGTTAAATACGGTCTGCGTACCATTTTATCTTTGAATGTAAAGTTTTAAATATGGTATGCGCACCATTGAAGTTTTGATGTAATTAAGTTATTATTTAAAGTTCTTCTAGGATATTTAGAACTTTAAGTTAGCTTTTGAATGAAGTTCAAGATGATGCTAAGCTAACGAGGTGAAAGGAAGAGTAGATGCTTCAAGACATGGTTTCGGGCCATACTAGTTCACCAAAGTTATTTATGCGCTTATATATATTGAATGAATGTATATTATGCATGAATGTTGTTTGTATGTTTGATTAGATTTAGTTCACTGGAATATCAAACCAACATAGAAACAACTAGGTCCAAAGTAATATTGAGTTTATAATTGCCTTCCAAATCAAGCACTTACAAAAATCTAAGGACCTAAGGTAGTAGGTTTCCTCCAAAGCGAGGTGCTATTTTAGTATACTTAGATGGTAAGGCATCCCAAATGAGCACGTTGATTGCGGTTGCAACTCAAACAAGATTGGTACATATTGTGGCAATGCGATAAATTATGGTATTAATTTATTGACCAATAGTAATTTGGAGATTACTAGCAATTGGTTTTTTCTTACCTAAAATTTTAAAAGACTTAAGACAAGCCAAAGCATGCTTAATGATTTAATATTTTTGGGGTCTTGGATTCGTTTCATTCATTATGGACCATGTTTTTATTGCATGAATGAAGTGTTTAATAGATTTAATGATTACATGAATGCTTTTATTTCAAGTTATTAAAGTATGATAAATGTTTTCTTTGCTATTTCATTTTTTAGAGTATGAATGCATATAATTGTAAATCTTGGACTTTGTTGCGTTCAGATAATAGAACTGTGATATTTCCTCGATCGATTGGTAACTAATTTTGAGAAAAATTCTGAAAGAAAAGGAGAATGAGAGCGTTATCTTGGATGTTATTTTTTCTTATAGTGATCTTCATGGTTGTTTTCAAACTAAAATTTAAATGGTAGACCAATTGGACCTCATATATTCAGAATAATGGGTAGTTCTGGAATAATGAAGTATTGAGTTAAAGGCTCATGTATAACCAATCGTTAACAACCAATTTTCTTTTGATTCAATAATGAACTAGACTCATTCGATGTGGTCATCCAAAGTGAATAAAAGAAAGGGACTTTGTAAACGTAACAAAGTAAGAAGATCAAGCAAAGAGTAAAATCTTTTGGACTATAAGAAAACGTGCTAGAAAGGATAGGAAACGAGAACAAAAGAAATGAATCCAGAAATTCTATTTTTACCTTGAAGTTTATGTTAAAGAGAAACGACTTGGAAAATAAACTCCTATGGTATTAGATTACCGCTTGAGGTTTTAACTTTCTTTAGGAACTCAAATTCCGGAGCTAAGTCTGGTTATTGATCTACAAGTGGGAACTGAAGTAAAGTCGTGCTACATTAGTTGTAGGGTCATCATGTTTGTTTTAAAGTCCCTATAAAGGCTGGAACTTAATGGCATTATGTTCCATTAATCATCATAAACAATTTCTGTTTGAACAACAGAAAGACTCACATTCAAAGTAAACAAAAACATTCGTTGAGTGTTTATTTGAATGAAATGGTCATTTAAGGGTTGAGTCATATGATTCATTAATAAAAAAAAAATCTCTTCACACTCAAACTTCAGAAGGTTCAAATCAAGTATTTTGATTTGTGTTCCACATATCTTTGGCAATGTCATACGACCATATCAACAATACAACATTCTAAGATTTCATGGCATGGATTTTTGAAAGTTTGTTAATTTAAGAAACGTGGGTCTTGCTTGTTGAACATGACATTGAAATTGACTATTTTTAGAAGAGTCTAGACAATTATGTTCATGGGCCAAAGATGGATTCTATGACTTACCTATTTCACAAGAATTTGAGAAAGTATGGCTATATTTACTCAAGGTGAAATATGTGAAATGCTTCAATGCGATTCACAAAAGGGTATAAAATCAACTTGGAAAGAATTTTGGAACATCTAGACTGGTTCAAGATGATGCTTGCATGAGCCAAGAAAGATTATCTAGATTGGTTATACAACATTATAACAGTCGAAGCTCCATAAGAATATGGTATGTCAAAATGGAGGAATCGAAATCAATTCGATTAATAATAATCACGACTATTTTCCTACATATTTTCTAAATGATACTCTCAAGTGACTATCAAACTAAACAAAGTTGTCAAAGTTAAGGATAAGATGTCATAAGGATTGAACTTCAGTTCAGTACATCTTTTCAGTATATATATCTAGGATTGTCAAACCCAGTGTGAGTTAGTGTTTACATCAAACAAACTCAAGAATAGATATGTGTTTCTTTATCCGCCTTAAGATTGACCAACTAGAATCGCCCTTAAGGTACTTAGAATTTTTGGCACTTTATAGGCAATTGTATGACTGAATTTTGCTCTCAAAAACTCACTTTGAATACTTGAATACTCGATGTAAATATGTGACTCTAGGCACCTATTTATAGAGTTATGGAAAAGGATTTGGAATCGTATTAGGATACTAATTTATTTAATTATAATCCTACTAGGACTCTAATTAAATAAACTAAATCTTTTAGGATTAGATTTAATCATATGACAAATCCCGGTAGCTTTAGGATTCGAGTAGCACACAAACACACACGCACGCACAGCAGCCCACGAGGGGCGCCATGCGCGCGCGCGCAGCCCGCGAGCTCGCAGCCCACTGCCGCAAGCCCACACGCTGCCGTAGCCTTGGCGCGCGCTGGGCCTGCCTTGCGGTGGGCCTGGCGCAGCCTTGGCTGGTGCGTTTGTGGCGCGCTGGCTTGCTGGGCGATGGCCCGGCTTCGTGCTGGACCTTCGTCTGGCAGGCCTCGTCCGATGCTAATTCGTACGATACGCTTCCGATTAATTTCCCGATTCCGGAATTCATTTCCGATACGAACAATATTCAATATTTCCGATTCCGGAATCAATTTCCGTTTCGAACAAATATTTAATATTTCCGTTTCCGGAATTATTTTCCGATTCCGATAATATTTCCGATTCTGACAATATTTCCGTTTCCGGCAATATTTCCGATTCCGGCAATATTTCCATTTCCGATGATATTTTCCGATACGTACCATGTTTCCGTTTCCGGCAACATCTACGACTTGGATAATATTTATATTTCCGATACGATCCATATTTCCGTTTCCGGCAATATCATCGTTTCCGGAGTATTCATTTCTTGCCTGTGACGATCTCAGCTCCCACTGAAACCAAGATCCGTCGATTCCGAATATCCATAGATGGAGTATTTAATGCCATTAAATACTTGATCCGTTTACGTACTATTTGTGTGACCCTACGGGTTCAGTCAAGAGTAAGCTGTGGATTAATATCATTAATTCCACTTGAACTGAAGCGGCCTCTAGCTAGGCATTCAGCTCACTTGATCTCACTGAATTATTAACTTCTTAATTAATACTGAACCGCATTTATTAGACTTAACATTGAATGCATACTTGGACCAAGGGCATTATTTCCTTCAGTCTCCCACTTGTCCTTAGGGACAAGTGTGCATTTCCTAATTCCTTTGTCGCTTGATGCTTGCTCTTGAACATAAGGTAAGAGTTGTCATCCTTATTATGTCCAGAGGTGTTCCTCGGTTTCAGAGTTCAACTGATCAAATAAACAGATAATCATAGCCTATGATTCATCTGAGCACGGCCATGCATTTCACAGTTTCTAGCTCTTCGAGTGGCCTTTTACAACTTTTAAGAATCTCATCCCGATTTATGGGAGGACAATCCCAATCTTGCGATCTTGAGATTAGACTTCGTTTGATAGGTGATTACCTGAGCGTTGCCTTTATAGCCTCCTTTTACGGTTCGACGGTTGGTCAACGTCAAAGTAACCAGTTCTCAAACAAGTAATCTCAAATCACTCAGGTATTGAGGATTTAGTGTCTAATAATTTTAATGAAATTTACTTATGACAGATTTTCATCTCTTACAGTAAAGTTTCATAGGTCTTGTCCGATACTAGTCTTCCCAAAGTAAGTATCTATGCAAATGATTATGACATTGCCATGTCCACATAGTTCAAGAAACAGAACTACTAGTCATCTTGCATTCTAGTCGTCTAACGTTTTCTATGCGTCCAATTTTATAGAAAACTCCGACTAGGGACCATTTTCAACCTTTGACATTCAAGTTCACTTGATAGACATTTCTTAGTCACAGGACTGGTCCTGACAGTCTATCTTGAATATATCGTCAAATTGAAGGGACTCATCATTTAATAAACCACAAATTAAATGGAAAAATGAATTCTTTTCATTTATTGTGAATGATTAACCAATAATGTTTTACAAAGATTTAAACTCTAAAACTTTAAAACATTAAACAGGGTCATCAAAGCCATTCTCCAATATGCTTGATTCCCATAGCTGCAGTGTGCGAGTTGTGCTTCGCCTGCCGCAGAGGTTTAGTCAATGGATCTGATATGTTGTCATCAGTTCCAATCTTGTTTATCTCGACTTCTTTTATTTCAACGAACTCTCGTAGAAGGTGAAATCTACGAAGTACATGCTTGACTCTCTGGTGGTGTCTAGGCTCCTTTGCCTGTGCAATAGCTCCGTTATTATCACAATACAGGGCTATTGGTACTTTAATGGAGGGGACTACACCAAGTTCACCTATGAACTTCCTTAGCCATATAGCTTCCTTTGCTGCTTCATGTGCAGCAATGTACTCCGCTTCAGTTGTAGAATCCGCAATGGTGCTTTGCTTAGCACTTTTCCAACTTACTGCTCCTCCGTTGAGGCAGAAGACAAACCCAGATTGTGATCTGAAATCATCTTTGTCGGTTTGGAAACTTGCGTCCGTATAGCCTTTAACAATTAATTTATCATCTCCACCATAGACCAGGAAGTCATCTTTGTGCCTTTTCAGGTACTTCAGAATATTCTTGGCAGTAGTCCAATGCGCCTCTCCTGGGTCTGACTGGTATCTGCTCGTAGCACTGAGTGCGTACGCAACATCCGGGCGTGTACATATCATAGCATACATTATTGAACCAATCAATGATGCATATGGAATCCCATTCATTCGTCTACGCTCATCAAGTGTTTTTGGGCACTGATTCTTGCTTAGAGTCATTCCATGAGACATGGGTAGGTAGCCTCGCTTGGAGTCCGCCATCTTGAACCTATCAAGCACCTTATTGATATAAGTGCTTTGACTAAGTCCAATCATCCTTTTAGATCTATCTCTGTAAATCTTGATGCCCAATATGTACTGTGCTTCTCCTAGATCTTTCATCGAAAAACATTTCCCAAGCCAAATCTTGACAGAGTTCAACATAGGAATGTCATTTCCGATAAGTAATATGTCGTCGACATATAATACTAGGAAAGCAATTTTGCTCCCACTGACCTTCTTGTATACACAAGATTCGTCTGCGTTCTTGATGAAACCAAAGTCACTGACTGCTTCATCAAAACGTATATTCCAGCTCCTGGATGCCTGCTTCAATCCGTAGATTGACTTCTTTAGCTTGCCTACCTTTTTAGCATTCTTTGGATCCTCAAAACCTTCAGGCTGTGTCATAAACACAGTTTCTGTTAAAACGCCGTTTAAGAAAGCAGTTTTGACATCCATCTGCCATATTTCGTAATCGTAATATGCAGCGATTGCTAACATTATCCGAATAGACTTTAGCATTGCAACTGGTGAAAAGGTTTCATCGTAATCCACACCGTGGACTTGCCTGCAACCTTTTGCAACCAATCTAGCTTTGAAAACTTCAAGTTTCCCATCTTTGTCCTTTTTCAGTTTGAAAACCCATTTGCTTCCAATGGCTTGGTAGCCATCTGGCAAATCGACCAAATCCCATACTTGGTTTTCAGACATTGAGTCTAATTCAGATTGCATGGCTTCTTGCCATTGGTTGGAGCTAGGGCTCGTCATAGCTTGTTTGTAAGTCGCAGGTTCATCACTTTCAAGTAATAGAACGTCATAGCTCTCGTTCGTCAAAATACCTAAGTACCTTTCCGGTTGAGATCTATATCTTTGCGATCTACGCGGGGTAACATTTCTAGATTGACCATGATTCTCACCAGATTCTTCTAAAGATCTCTGAGTTTCATTCTGGATGTCATCTTGAGCATTCTCTAGAGTTTGTTGTTCGACTCGAATTTCTTCGAGGTCTACTTTTCTCCCACTTGTCATTTTGGAAATGTGATCTTTCTCCAAAAAGACACCATCTCGAGCAACAAACACCTTGTTCTCAGATGTATTGTAGAAGTAATACCCGTTTGTTTCCTTTGGATAGCCCACAAGGATACATTTGTCAGATTTTGGATGAAGTTTGTCTGAAATTAATCGTTTGACGTATACTTCACATCCCCAAATCTTAAGAAAAGACACATTTGGAGGCTTTCCAAACCATAATTCATATGGAGTCTTTTCGACAGCTTTAGACGGAGCTCTATTTAAAGTGAGTGCAGCTGTATTTAGTGCATGTCCCCAAAATTCTAATGGAAGTTTGGCCTGACCCATAATTGACCTGACCATGTCTAGCAAGGTTCTGTTCCTCCGTTCCGACACACCGTTCCATTGTGGTGTTCCAGGAGGAGTCAATTCTGATAGAATTCCACATTCTTTCAGATGGTCATCAAATTCATAGCTCAGATATTCACCGCCTCTATCAGACCGCAGTGCCTTAATCTTCTTGCCTAATTGATTCTCTACTTCACTCTGAAATTCCTTGAATTTGTCAAAGGATTCAGACTTATGCTTCATTAGGTAGACATAACCATATCTACTGAAGTCATCAGTGAAAGTGATAAAGTAGCTGAAACCACCTCTAGCATTTGTACTCGTTGGTCCACATACATCTGTATGGATTAAACCCAATAGTTCATTTGCTCTTTCTCCAACTTCAGAGAAAGGTTGCTTTGTCATTTTGCCAAGTAAACATGATTCGCATTTACCATAATCCTCTAAGTCAAATGGTTCTAGAATTCCTTCCTTTTGAAGTCTTTCTAAGCGTTTCAAGTTTATATGGCCTAATCGACAATGCCACAGATAGGTGAGATCTGAACCATCCTTTTTGGCCTTTTTAGTATTTATGTTATATACTTGTTTGTCGTGATCTAATAAATAAAGTCCATTGACTAATCTAGCAGGTCCATAAAACATCTCTTTAAAATAAAACGAACAACTATTGTCTTTTATTAAAAAGGAAAATCCCTTAGCATCTAAGCAAGAAACTGAAATGATGTTTTTAGTAAGACTTGGAACATGGAAACATTCTTCCAGTTCCAAAACTAGCCCGGAGGGCAACGATAAATAGTAAGTCCCTACAGCTAATGCAGCAATCCGTGCTCCATTTCCCACTCGTAGGTCGACTTCACCCTTGCTTAACTTTCTACTTCTTCTTAGTCCCTGTGGATTGGAACATAAGTGTGAGCCACAACCTGTATCTAATAACCAAGAAGTTGAATTAGCAAGTATACAGTCTATAACGAAAATACCTGAAGATGGAACGACTGTTCCGTTCTTCTGATCTTTCTTTAGCTTCAAGCAATCTCTCTTCCAATGCCCCTTCTTCTTGCAGTAGAAGCATTTGGATTCAGAAGTGGGTTGACTGACCTTCCTCTTTACAGATTTGGCGCCAGTTTGCTTAGTTGGGCTGGCCTTGTTGCCACCTTTCTTAGCATTCCTCTTCTTTCCAGATTTCTTGAACTTGCCCCCACGCACCATAAGCACATCCTGCTTATCACTTTTGAGCGTCTTTTCAGCGGTCTTCAGCATACCGTGAAGCTCAGTGAGCGTTTTGTCCAGACTATTCATACTGTAGTTCAGTTTGAACTGATCATACCCGCTATGAAGAGAATGGAGGATGGTGTCTATAGCCATTTCCTGAGAAAATTGCTGATCCAGCCGACTCATATTCTCAATGAGTCCAATCATTTTGAGAACATGTGGACTTACGGGCTCGCCTTTCTTAAGCTTGGTCTCAAGAATTTGCCTATGAGTCTCGAATCTTTCGACTCGAGCCAGATCTTGGAACATGTTCTTTAACTCACTGATGATTGTGAAAGCATCTGAGTTGATGAACGTTTTCTGCAGATCCGCACTCATGGTGGCGAGCATTAGACATTTCACATCCTTGTTGGCATCAATCCAACGATTGAGGGCTGCCTGAGTGACCCCGTCGCCTGCGGCTTCGGGCATCGCCTCTTCTAGGACATACTCCTTTTCTTCCTGCATAAGAACTATTTGCAAGTTCCTTTCCCGGTCAAGGAAGTTCTTCCCGTTCAACTTCTCCTTTTCGAGAATTGATCGAATGTTGAATGAATTGTTGTTTGCCATGTTTAAAACTACAATTGAAAAGAATAAACAAATAAATAACCATTCACAGTTTCTCTTAATAAACTTAAATTCTAGCATACATGCATAATTCAATGTTTATTAAGCATTTTATTCAAGTTATGTGTTCCGGCAGGTGTGAATAAAATGATTCCAAGATCCTAAAATCATTGAAGAACTAAGCACAGTTTGTCGACTTAATCCTAAAACATCTTAGGTAAGCAAAAGCCTTTTGCTAATAGTCTAGAAACTATTCTTGGTTGATAGGTACGTTTAAGAACTTATTAGGTAAACCTATCGATTTTGCCACGACATAAAAGGACTCCTTACTTATATCGTTGAGTTTCACCAAAACTAACATGTACTTACAATTATTTGTGTACCTTGCCCCTTTAGGACCAATAAGTAACAAATCGCTGAGCGAAAACTATTACTAGATTGATGTAAAGGATATCCAAGCAAGTGTATATTTTGGCATGGCACCTTTTAACTCAATTTTTAAGTTTGGAACTTAAGGCTCTTACTATGTTGGTTAGATTTTAAGTGAACTAAATCCTTAATCATGCAACATAATCAAGCTTTTGATCTCATGCATTTTAAGACATATTTAAAAGTAATAAATAACTTAAAACATGCATAAGATAAATGTGATCTAGTATGGCCCGACTTCATCTTGAAGCTTTAACTTCAAAGTCCGTCTTGAAAATCTCCGTGGGAGGCACCATTTTCTTCAAATAGGATAAGCTATAATTAAAACTAATTACAACTATTTGATGGTACACAGACCATATTTGAGTTGAAAAACAACTTTGGTACTTTAGACCAATTACATTCAAATTAATGGTACGAAGACCATATTTTCTATCCTATTTGGGCCATACTAGTCACTTCATAACCTGCAAAACAGTACATATACAATATATACCATTCACCCATTCATTATCATGAATGGCCCACATAGCTGGTTAGTAAAACACATTATGCATCTTGTAAACATTTGCAGCACTTAATCAAGGGCACCAATAATCTACCAATTATTCAGTCCTTATTAATTCTAATCAAGTTGTTTTAACCTTAAGGATTTGTAGACCTAATCAAGAGTTTATGACTAAAAGGGCTCCCACTTAAACCAATAAATTCATATGCTTTACTAATTTTAAACATAAAATTGTATTTCTAGTCTAACCGGAAACATACAAATAATTAGAATTTAAAGCTCATATAAATTTATAATTGAATCCAAAAAGTTTAATTTAATTTCAGTCGTATTTAAATTAATTCATGATTTTAATTTTAGTAAAATAATTAGAATAAATAAAATTTATTATAATTACAATATTCAAAATTAAAATCCAAGAAAATAATTTAAACTATTAATTTTAAAATTAATTAAAATTACGTAAACTGAAAATTTCAAATTAAAATTTCAAAACGATCTAATCGCAACGCAACAACCCCACGCAACGTACGCCCATGGGCCACACGCACACAGCCATCGCTGGCCATGTGCGCGCAGCCCATGCGCCGCGTCGCATCGCTGCTGCTGCTCTCCTTCGCAAGGCATCACGCGAGCTGGTGCTCGCTGCGCGCGCCAGCACTCGATGCACGCGAGCCATCTCTCGCTGCGCTCGCTCGCCAGCGCTCGCTTCATGCGAGCCAGCGCTCGCTGCGCGCGCTCGCCAGCGCTCGCTTTATGCGGGCCATTGCTCGCTGCGCGCGCTCGCCAGCGCTCGATGCGCGCGCTTGCCAGCGCTCGATCCTGCGAGCCATCGCTCGCTGCGCGAGGCATCGACGCTGGGCGTAGCACTCGTGGCACGCGAGCTTGCGCTCGCTGCGCGCGAGGCTCCTCACGCTTGCGCGAGGCAGTGCGCGCTGTGGCGCAGCTCGCTTGCTGCCCACACGCGACTGCTGTGCCTTGCTTTCGCCCTCGCCCATTCGTCCATTGCTCACAGCCCACGACACAAGGCAGGGCTGCTGCCTTGTGCTCGTGCACCATGGCCTTGCTCATTGCATTCGTGCCGCATGGGCGACGAGCTCCCTTGCTCGTCGTCACATGCCCGCACTATACAACACCCCTTAAGGGTAACACGTAGCGTCCATTGCTTTGTGCGTGCAAGTTATATGAGCGAATCGCATAAAATTTAAAAAATTTATATTTAAAATTAATGACAAATTAATAAATAATATTAATTTCATAATTTTAGGGCGAAAAATCGAAAATTTATTATTCAATTGATTTCCGATTAACATGGATTCAAGTCTAGGTCATAAAAATTTAAGATTTAACATAAATTTACAATTTTTATGGTGGTTTTTAATCATAGGTATCTAATTAAATTATAATTAATTATGAAAATCAAATTAATTCTAAATTATTCTAATTTTCAACAAATTAATCATAATTACAAATTAGATTGCATAATTAACAAGGCTAGGCATTCAAACTTGTTAAACATATACAGTAGGTCAATCAAAAATTCAAGATTTATCAACAAGAATCGCAAATATTTAATTTAACATCTTAAATTTACGAAATTTTGCATTTGAAAAACTAAAACCTCCGAAAAGTCATAGTTAGGCTTCGAATTTGAGAATTCTGGGTTCGGCAGAAAATTACTATTTTTGTCAAAATTTTAGAATGCCTTTTACATGCGGAATTGACACAAATATCACTCGATTTGGATGAGTAACGAAGAAACTGCCGAAAACCTGCGTACGTATAATTAAATAAACGCAATTTGCAATTAATTAACAATTACGAAAATTAATCACCCCTTTTAATTCTTGCAAATTTGTAATATTTAACCATGTTCATGCAATTTAGATTATGAAAATAATAAGAGGCTCGTGATACCACTGTTAGGTTATGATACATATGACAATTCATAAATCATGCGGAAAAACCATAAAGCCAGGAAAACATATTATTTACACATAATCATTTAGCATAGTTTAGATGCATACTCTTTGTTGCGTGCCTTCCCTAGCTGCGCCTGAACCGAACAAGAACAAGTCTTTAGGACTCCAAGTGCCGTCCCTCCGTAGATAGTCCACAGCACGTCCGGATCCGCCTTAAGATTGACAATCTAGAATCGCCCTTAAGGTACTTAGAATTTTCGGCACTTTATAGGCAATTGTATGACTTAATTTTGCTCTCAAAAACTCACTTTGAATACTTGAATACTCGATGTAAATATGTGACCCTAGGCAACTATTTATAGAGTTATGGAAAAGGATTTGGAATCCTATTAGGATACTAATTTATTTAATTATAATCCTACTAGGACTCTAATTAAATAAACTAAATCTTTTAGGATTAGATTTAATCATATGACAAATCCCGGTAGCTTTAGGATTCGAGTAGCACACAAACACACACGCACGCACAGCAGCCCACGAGGGGCGCCATGCGCGCGCGCAGCCCGCGAGCTCGCAGCCCACTGCCGCAAGCCCACACGCTGCCGTAGCCTTGGCGCGCGCTGGGCCTGCCTTGCGGTGGGCCTGGCGCAGCCTTGGCTGGTGCGTTTGTGGCGCGCTGGCTTGCTGGGCGATGGCCCGGCTTCGTGCTGGGCCTTCGTCTGGCAGGCCTCGTCCGATGCTAATTCGTACGATACGCTTCCGATTAATTTCCCGATTCCGGAATTCATTTCCGATACGAACAATATTCAATATTTCCGATTCCGGAATCAATTTCCTTTTCGAACAAATATTTAATATTTCCGTTTCCGGAATTATTTTCCGATTCCGATAATATTTCCGATTCTGACAATATTTTCGTTTCCGGCAATATTTCCGATTCCGGCAATATTTCCATTTCCGATGATATTTTCCGATACGTACCATGTTTCCGTTTCCGGCAACATCTACGACTTGGATAATATTTATATTTCCGATACGATCCATATTTCCGTTTCCGGCAATATCATCGTTTCCGGAGTATTCATTTCTTGCCCGTGACGATCTCAGCTCCCACCGAAACCAAGATCCGTCGATTCCGAATATCCATGGATGGAGTATTTAATGCCATTAAATACTTGATCCGTTTACGTACTATTTGTGTGACCCTACGGGTTCAGTCAAGAGTAAGCTGTGGATTAATATCATTAATTCCACTTGAACTGAAGCGGCCTCTAGCTAGGCATTCAGCTCACTTGATCTCACTGAATTATTAACTTCTTAATTAATACTGAACCGCATTTATTAGACTTAACATTGAATGCATACTTGGACCAAGGGCATTATTTCCTTCAGAAGTGCTTCAAGAAAATCCTAATACGCAAAGGACTTGAGTAATGTCTTTATAGACGGTAAAGTTTGATGTTCAATACCTAGGTAAATCGTATAAGGAATATAATTCAACCAAGATAGGTACATAGATATCTTGAGGAATGAAAACTATGAAGACTTTAGAAGTGCTTCAAGAACATACGAGTTACAGGTTAGCTACGACGAATTAAAAATTCCCAAGTATGGTTTGAGGCTATCAGAAACATAATTATAGTTCGAGGCCATATAAAATGGTTTGAGGCCATTTTATCCGAAGTATCTTCATCTTAAAGAATCAAATCTATGATTTAGTTGATTTGCATAAAGGGTTCACTCTCATTAGTTGCAAACATGTTTTCTAAACATACAACGTTGATTTGCAGAAAGGGTTCACTCTCATTGGTTGCAAACATGTTTTCAAAACATACAAAGATGATATTGTATACACATACAAAAGAAAAGCTAGATTGGTGGTTAAAGATTATAAACAACTTCATGGCGTTGATAATGTTGAAATATTTTTCACCAAGTCGGAATGCTTGAACTATTTTGGATAAATCTAGCAATCATTGCATATGGCAATATGGCAATTGGAAAACGAAACACCTTCCTCAATTGGACTTTTAGAAAGGAATTGTGTACATCACACGATCTAAAAGTTTTGGATGCTAGATAAAAGAGCAAGCTTAAGAATCTATTCGTAGATTAAAGCATGTAAGTGGGAATTGGACCATATTTTTCAACAAGGCTTTTGAGAAATCATAGCTTTATGAAAATATGGATCATCTTGTATATGAGGAGTTTAGTGCGAGCCAAGTCAAGTTTATTGGTTCTATATGAGGTACATATCTCTCTATTGAAAAATGACATTCAAATTCTAAATGCTTAGATTTGAAAGTATTTCTCAATATTAGAACCATGGCGAAACTTAGAACATACTGGGTTAAAGATCTATTGGATAGGATCTAAAGTGTTGTTTGGATTCTGTAAAAGTAATTACTAAATCAAACACAATTGAGAGACTCAAAAGAGACTCTCAACCCATATGAGTAAGTCTAAGTAATGAATGCTTTAACTAAGTATAAAGCTAGGTTGTTATTACTAAAGTTAAACATGAAGGACCTTGAAGAGGTGCCTTCACCTTATATCACATGGCAATTCCAAGATTTTAGCAAGATTCAGTATCTCTTGAAACAGAATAAAGCTAAAAGTTACATGGATAGATTTTAAAATGTGAATGGTTTTTGCATTACAATCAATCATGTATGATGTGATATATAGATTGCCAAGATAACTCGTGAACATTGGATCGTGACGAGTTTATACAATCTCTATTGATCTAGATCAAAGATCATTAGAACAACATCAAGAACATCCAATACATTTGGATATGTAGGATGAGCACTGGATAAGAGGAAGTGAAGATGAACTAAAGTTTTTATGCTACATGCATTTGCCTAAGAAAAAGTTGAATCTTGTTGTTAGGCAAACCACAAACATACACGGGCAATTAGGCGTCGTGATTAAAAGGTGGTAACATAAGTTCTAAACCATATGTAATGCTTGCAAAACTGAATCAATGATTAGTTTCCAAGTTCTCAGTTGAAAGATGTATCTCCCACATCTCTGTGAACTGGTTGGAGTATTCCATAAGGGAATCATCATTTTAAAATCTACATAATTGAAATGAATTCATTATTGCCTAAGAAGCAATAAAAGGGAATTGTTTCTAGTGGGAGTTCTTCAATGAACTCAGGTTGATCACAAGTCTGATATCTGGATGATTTTCTATTTTAAATATGAGAATCATTCTAAAAGAAATGAAAGACTAGATCATTCTATAAACAAATTCAAAGATATTTTCATCTTACAATGAAAGGCTTTCGATAGAAAACACTACTAGAAATATGGCCTATTGCAACGCTACAAAAGGCAACAGTTTTTATACAGTTGTAATAAGTGGTCTATAACAACGCTCTTCAAATAAATAAGATATCTAGAATTCAATTTAGTAAAACTGTTGCAATAGTCAAGAGAAGGCAACAGTTTTTATATTCCATTTTATTTCCCTTGGATAAAGCAACAGTTTCTACGAGTCAAAAGACTTTATTTACATTAGCCCGTGGAATTCTATTTCCCCCAAAACCCTAAAAACCAAAAACCCTTAAATCCCTTTCTCCTTCGTTTTCCATCTAAACTCCATATTCATCTACCTCAAATTACCGCCTGAACATTTAAATTATCCAACCTCAAATTGGCTTTAATTTTTCATTGAAATTCATGTACATCTTCAGTAATATGTTTTATACTTGTATCTAGGGTTTCGGATTGCGAGGGGGAAAATTCTAGAGTACGGGCTACTGCACTCATCGTTAATTTCGTCTTTGTGGTAAATCTCTTAAAATTAATTTCATTTAAAATTTTTCTATTTTTAACCATAAGTACTTTGATTTCGTCTTGGTGTTTGTGATTTTTTTTCTTTTC
Source organism: Spinacia oleracea (assembly GCF_020520425.1). Classification (NCBI taxonomy): domain Eukaryota; kingdom Viridiplantae; phylum Streptophyta; class Magnoliopsida; order Caryophyllales; family Amaranthaceae; genus Spinacia; species Spinacia oleracea. Next base: position 57,871,881 of record NC_079487.1, read on the forward strand.
ATGATGCTGCTCTCCTCGGCACAATTTGTTTCCAAATTCCAATTTAGATCATTTGTTCAATCCTCATATTATTTTTATAACATTTTTGCTATAATATTTTCTTTTGATGATTCATATATGTTGTTCATATTAAAATGACAAAATCGACATTCCTTTTGAGTACCGATTAGGAAACCAAGACTAGAAAGTAGAAAACCCAATCGAATGTCTTTGTATTATAGGTTTTGGGAAGGAATCATTATTAACAACTATATCTACTCTCAAATTACAAATATTTGTAACATAATGTCATTGTCAAATGTAATATACTGCTAAATTCACTATAGTCCATAAAAACTATTGGTGCAGTATCTTTGGATGTCTGCATTTCTTGAGTGTTGGTTATTGGCTTTGTGCCATGATTAGCTTGAATTCGACATGAATCTCTTTCATTTTCTCACCTTCGTATTTTCAAGTGTTTTTCCATTAGATACTTTACATAGTGTGGGTTGTGGATATGGTGAAGATAGATGGAAACCATAGAGGGTGGAAAGTGGTCCTGCATTATATCATTATACCTTAACAACTACTCCCTCCATCCCAAAATTATAGTCTTGTATTCTAAATTGGGCGTCCCAAATTTATAGTCCTGTTTCTAATTTTGGCTACTAAGGTCCCCACTTTCTCATGTACTATATTAATTTAAAATGCATTGAAAACCCCACCCATGTACTATATTCCACTATCCTATGTACTATATTCTATTTCACATGTACTTTATTCTACTTTTCCATACAATTCAATCATAATTTGTACTTTATTCCACTTTTTATGTACTATATTCCATTTTTCTTAAAATCCATGTTTTTGGTCAAACGGGACTATAATTATAGGACGGAGGGAGTAGAAGTATTTAGGTACAAGACAAGCATTTCATAGAGAAGGGCTTCATGGCATATGTTAAATTGTTCAAACCTCTTTATGCATCTTAGCTCTAATTGCGCAGTTATCCTTTTTTTATTGCAACTAATATTTACTCTAAGTTATGCAGTTGCATCTATAGTTTATCTTCTATGGCTTTGCCCTCAATTTTGATGGGTCTGTTGTGAACCATGTTTCTTTAGGAGAAATACGATATCTCATATGTTTCAGGTATTAAATGATTGTGTGCATGATTAAGTATTTGATTATATAACACTTGCTAGAGGGAAGCAAAAATTCTCTATCTTCAATGGGTCTTATGAATTTTGTTTTCTTATATACTTACTTCGTATATAAAAATTTTAGAGATTTAATTTTTCTGGTGGTATTTTTCTTCTTTATTTGTAAGAATGATGTCTTCTAATTATATTAACTTTGTTGCAGAATCACACTTTCACTAGTAAGTAATTGATTGAAGATATTATGAGATTCAATGAGCATAAAATGTGTACTATGCAATGAGCCTAAAGTGTATGTTTCCAAGGTTGTTTCAATTTTATGATAACAAGTTTCCTTATATGTTTTACAACTTGTGCGATTTGTTCATTTATTTATATTATATCCTTTTTTATCACTTAGCTAACACTAAATGAAAGAGAACGCACCTGGTGTAGCAACAAAATATTGTCCCTTGAGTATTTTACTAGTGAAAGCTATTCACGTTGTTCTTCTAAGTTCTTTTCATTTTGACAAATAAATTCTTAGTTGATTCTGATACATTTAACCCAATTAATCAATGTGTAATTTTTCAGAAGTGCGAGGATGATCTCACGAAATATAAAGTATGATTTTGTTTACTTTTGTGTATCTTCTTTTTGTTTATGTTCTGTAGCTTAATTGTCTGTCAAATGTTAACCCTTACTGTTTTCTACTAGCTATTTGATCTTCTATGTATCTTACTTTTCTAGATATTTGATGAAACTCGTTTCTTATGATGTTTCATTTTGTTTATAATAGCCTTTTAATTTGGTGCTACATAAATCATTTGAGAGATGTCAAGAACTTCTGGAAAAGTTCTTTTTAAGTGTAAAAGGAATTCAAGGGCAATTCTAATAAACTCTCATACTAGATTAAAATTATTTATTTGAGACTTAATCCAGCAAACTTGGGCTGCGATCTTTCAAAATACTTATGTTCTGTAAGTACAACTTCTGGTTTGTTAGCTCCGATGTCTTTCTTCTTCGTTCCTTCGAACTTCCTCCCGTTCGACTAAATTTCACGTTAAAACCCTGTAAAGTGGAGGATCCATAGCAAAAGAGTATCGAAAAATGGTGGAGGAAGTGAAAATTTCTATGAGATTATTAGATTTAGTACACGTATTTCTCTTAATCCATTCCAGATTCAACCAGGCCTGAAAAACTACTCGATCACAAAATCAGACAAGGAATTGGGAGAAAAGGAAACCCCTTTACCTGCCCCAATTTAGAATTCAATTTGTCACTATAATGCAAAATATATTCAGTAGATACCACAGGTACAAACACTAGTAACATGGAATTTAAATTTCTGATTTTCTTTGAAAGCTATTGTGTTGGTAAAATCGCAGATTTCCATCTTGATGTGATAGCTTCGTTACTTGTACAACTACTCCAAAAAGAGCCTAGCTTGACCCTGGAAATGATTGCAAAAGCTATAGTGTGAACTGCTACAAATGGTACATAACATATAGGTTTCATGCATACTGGTATGTTTTCTAATCCATATTATTACAGTATTTGTTCTTTTGGCATTGTAACTATTACATGAGACTTGGTTGTAAGAGCTCAACAAATAAATAGAGCTAACTGTGCATCCTTGAGCTATTATTATGCATATGACAACTATGAGAAGAGATTGAAACGTCGGCCAAAGGGAGTGCCTGAAGCACATTTCAAAACACTTCTTTCTTATTGGGAGACTAATGCAACAAAGGTAGGTTTGAAGCATAATATATTCTTATGATGTTGAATTATTTCCATGTCTAATTTATATTTCTTTTGCTGTTAGAAAAACAAGTTTGCAGAATTCGGAAAATCGCAAAGAGCTCATATTTTGAGAAGAATTGTTTGGTTTGCTCTCAATTAACAGCCTGATCTTGTGGCACAAGTATTATCGTTGTTGTAGTCATCTCTCAGTAGAACTCATAAGTCATAACCACTTTTGTTGATGAGAATCTGTTACCTTTCCTGAGTTATGCCATATTCCTCGTTCTCGTCATAGTTCAGTTAATTTCTAATGCTTACTTCCAGTCTTTTCTGTTTTTGATGTTGCAGTTGAATGTTGAATATCATTTTCCCTGCGATCCAAAATACTTCGACATCAGCAACTAAAGGTGCCTCGATTTGTCTTGTACATAACCCACCTTGTACATTTGAACTCTACTGAAAGCAGAGCCATTATTCTACAACATCTGTACAATACTTTCATTTTTAGTATTCTATTTTGTGCAGTTATGTTCCTAAGTACTTAGTAGATATCATCACTCATTTGTTAGTCTGCAACAATTTTGTTGGTTCTGGTGGAGTTGTTTATTCTGGTTGTGAGTTTGCAGTGTGTTACCAAGTAGCAGATTTTGATCTGCTAGTAGTTTATTAGTTCCGCAAGGGTGGATATTTAGTTCCAGTTAGCAAATTCTGATATGCTAGTAGTAGTTCAGATTCCGATCTGCTGCTTGTTGTTCAGTTTTGTAAGGCTGTGGTGTGCTACTTGTTTTTCAATTCTGTAAGGCTGTGGTGTGCTGCTTGTTGTTCGGTTATGTAAGGCTCTGATTCTGATCTGCTTCTTGTTGTTATATTCAGTTCCAGTTAACATATTTGTTTTGTTTAGGCGCGCTCGGGAGGTGGGTTAGGTTCAGCCCTTCATGTGCAGTTGTGCTGCTTGTTTGTGTTTCTTCCCATGCAGATGTGTTGTGTGGTTTACATCTATTTTTTTGCAGAATTGATTATATTATTTCATTTGATTACATTCATTAGTTTTCCTATTATATTGACTATTATTTTTCTTTTTACAGGATGATAATAGAAGGAGAATGGTAGATAAAAGGATGGCTGGAAGGGCATAGATTGATTTTAGACAACTAAATTATATACTTGATTGGTTTTAGATTGCTTTCATTAGTAAATTATATATTAGTTCTTTTTAGGGATTCATTAGTTTTCTTAATTGATGTATTTATATTATAATGTACAATGGTTTTTGTTATTAGAATGATTGTTGTGGATATTTTATTTTAATAATAAGTAAAACTTAATTTGAAATAAATATTTTCTATTTGTAGTAGTTCGATATTTTGGTATAACATTTTCATGTTAATGAGCTACTAAATAAACGCGTATGAAACTGTTGCTATAATTTCACGTTAAAGTGTCGCAATAGTTGTCCCAAGAAACGTTGCTATAGACTCATGGAAAAGTGTCGCAATAGCGGTATCAAGAAATGTTGCTATTGACTACAAAGTGTTGCAATATTAGAGCAATAAACGTTGTCATAGACTGTTGATAGTGCTGCTTTAGATAATAAAAATGTTAGCCTAGACACTAAAACCGTTGCTTGAAATCCTAAATAATTGTTACTAAAACTTAATAATTGTTGCCTTAGATATAAGTAAATTGTTGGCAAATATTAAAAATCGTTGCCAAAGAAAAGCGTTGCTAATGATAACTATGGCAACAGTTTTATAAAGTTGTTGCCTAAGGCATCATAATTGTTGCCATAGAGTTATAGCAGCGCCACCTATTGGCAACGCCATATAAACTGTTGCTATAGGTCTATGGCAACATTTAATAGATCTTTGCCAACACATTTAGGCCGTTGCTATAGCCCTATTTTGTAGTAGTGAAAGATGCTCAGAATAGCAAAGTATAATAAACTAAACCTCTGCATCGAATGAGATACAACACTCATATGCAGAAATGGAATCAAGTTTGAGTTCCATGAATGTTTTAAGTATGGGGTGAAAGGCCTATATCTGTAAACATTAAATGCTTGATTTTGGGTTAGATGCCCACAAATTGGTAAGCATTTGGTTTAAACATTTATCATTTATGAAATTTTATTTTATATTCATTTAATCTTGGTTTAGTATTAAATGAGAAAGTCCAAGTGATTCAAACCATTCAAATGGGATGTCAAGATGGATTCTTTGACAAAGAAACACCCATAAGTAAACTTGAATGTTGAAGTCACGAAAGGATCCCTAATCTAGGTCATTGAAAGGTTGGACGACCAATGACTAATGAAGATTAGATTGCAAGTTGATTTATAGTTCAGTTTCTTGAACTAGATGGACTGGATGTCAAAAATCTTTTGCATAGATACTTATTGGATCTTGTATCGGATTGACCATGAGAACACTTTAAGAGATTAAAGTCATGTCATAAGTAGTTCTCATTAATGGTGATTGGAACCTATTCCTCAAAACCTGAGTAGTTATGGTTGCTTGTTTGAGAATTAGTTCGCTTTGATGCTCGCTAAACGTCGCACCGTAAAAGGATACTATAAAAGCAGTTATTGGGCGTACTATGAATCAAAGTAAGTTGTTCCTAAGTTACAAGAAGGGATTGTCCTCCTATCTTTGATAGGATATGGTGTTGTTGTTGTACAAGGCCTCTCGAAGAGTTAGATATTGTGAGAATGCATGGTGTAGACACCTAATTTGTGTCTCCCCATTGGGATGGTGACGATACCATTATCCTTATTAGGCGGTTGGAGAAACTCCGTGCGGAAATTCCAATTGCTAAGAATATTTCCAAAATCCAATAGCCAAAATCCAATCCCCGAGGCCGTTCCCATTCCGGAACTCGGTACAAAATACAAATTCCAAAAATCAATTTCAAGATCCAAGTACAATCTCACCCAATGGACTATCCCATTGGTTTTACAAGGCCTTTTCCAATCAAAATGACACTAAGCAATCCAAATTCGGGCGCCGACCCACAAAACCGAGCGAGCCGGGCCTCGTCCCGTAAAACCGAATTCAAAAACACGGAAACGACTAGTTTTTAGTCGAAAACTTCCTTAATCATCAAGAAAACACTACGTGCCAACTTCGTACAATTCGTACGAAGGTACACCATTACAAGCCAAAACAAGGACGGCATCTTTCGTCCTTGTTTGGCAGCTTCTGCGCCACGTCAGCAGCGCCTGGCGCTGGCAGCTGTGCTGGACGCTGGCGTGAGCTGGCGTTTAGCATCAGCTTCTCCTATTTAAACCCCTAATTCTGAGCATTATGGGGAGGCAAAATCAAAACACAACGTCGTAATACAAAAATTGCCACTCAAGTCAAAAAATACAAAAATCCTCCAAAATCACATACGATTTTCAAGTTCTAAGAAATTGGGAGCTCTAAAAGGAATTCTAGCCTAAACCTAACTAGGTAATTCCGAATCCCAACCCTAATCAATCATGTTTCTTTGATTTTCTCTTTCAAAAATGATTAGTAAGTTGGCATTTTTAATCCTAAAAGTGTCACTTACAACAATCATACATTTCTTACAAAATCCAAACTTTATGTGATACAAAAATGCAAACTTTCAAGATTCAATGATGTTCAAAGTTGTTTGTAATCACTTCTTTGAACTAGAATCACCTTCAAAACATGGAGTAATCAAAGATGATGCCTTTCTAATGTTTAAAGGTTTAATATTTGAGATTCAAGACTCCATTTTTCAAATTTCAGGTTCAAGTTTCAAGATCCGATAATATTTAGGGTTGTTTGCAACCACTTCCTTAAACTAGGATCATTTCAAAATAAGAGCTCATCAAAGATCAAGCCTTTTCAACATTGAAAGGTCCAATCTTTGAGATTCAAGACTCTTAAATTCAATATTCAAGTTCATGTTCAATATTTCAAAGTTCAACATTTCAAGTTCAATATTTCAAGTCCAATATTTCAAGATTCAAACTTTTCAAGTTCAAGTTCTATGTTCAAAATCAAAGACACTTTAGGTCGAGCAACTTGACCTAAAGTAGAGATTTTTGCTTTGAATCCGTGTCGGGCGCACTTATTTTTAAGGAGTCGCTTGGCGTTCGGATCTCATGTGCTAAAATTCAATTTCAATTCCGCACTTTCAGTTATGCTATTTCAACACCGCACTTTCAATTATGCAATTTCAATTCCGCACTTTCAATTATGCAATTTCAATTCCGCACTTTCAATTATGCAATATCAATTCTGCAACTTTACTTGCCTAGTCCTTCTAGGCAATGTGGTTCTACCTCCTAGTCCATTTCTAGGTGGTCTTGTACTTTACTAATTCCGCACCTATTTTGCATTGTGATGTTGCTTTACTTGCTTATTGCTTTCATCACCTAACATGCTACATACAACAGGATACAAGGTTACGCCACGCTTAACAAAGATAATTTCTTGGACAAACCGATATTAGGTTCCCTTAAATTAACGTTAAAGCAAAGTGACCACAATACAAACTAGAAATTCGATTTGTTCTAAATTCAAACCCATATAGTCTAAACTAGGGTATTTTCGAAAATGTTGTGCCACGCATTTGAATCATTTTTAAAGCTCGCGGAATAAGCATCTCGTTCCCTTTCCCGGATCTCACCCATCCGTTTCTAAGATTCAATGCCTTATCCTAATAGAGTCATCTTTTCGGTCTTTCCAAACGAGACCCTAAATAATGTTTGGTGGTGACTCCTTCAAAGTACAAAGATACCAAAGGTTTCTAAAACAACCGCCCCCGTAGGGGAAAAAGGCAAGTACGAGAAAATACCCCCCCTAAAATTCTGGCGACGCCACTGGGGAGTTCCTGATTTCAACATCGAAAATACGAGCAGACCTTGAGCATCAAGCCACTGATCTGCTTAAGTTCTGGATGCCAGCACTGGCGCCAAGCGCAGGCTCCTGCGCCAAACGCCACTGCCTGCATCCAGCACAGTGGCTCACAGTGGCTTGCTGCCCACGTTTGCTCAAGTTTTCAAGTGGGAGTCAGTCTGTCTTTGAACTTTGAAGAACGCTCTCAAACCTTGAGAACGAATGTCGAAAAACGAGCTTTTCAAATACAATATTCAAGTGCGATTTCAATTTTCAATTTCTAGGCATTTCATGCATTTTTCGAATACCATATTTGTGCAAAACGAATTTCTACCTTGCCCAAACGGATGTGTTTTACGTTCGGGCTAGCCCCGGGGGCAACGAAATGGTGACTCTCCATACGGTTCCCGACCAAAGTGTGTGACCATTTCCGCGCCTACCGAAACTTGGCATTTGCTTGACATTCCCGATGTCAAGTATGATGGTCGTCTGCCGACACACGTCCCTTTGGTGGATGTGCAAGTTGACGCCGGATCCGCCTCTTAGTCGAGTACCTTTTGACACCCAAAGCCGACCACTTGCATCATACAAAACTTAGACCGACCTTAGGTTGAGAACTTTGCATGTCGCATTCATATTCATCTTAGTGTGACAACGTGCTACTTGTGCATTGTGTGGGCGTCTTTGCACGCGTGAATGGCTAACCTCGAGTTCTAGCTTTGCCAAAACCCATTAGCCTCCAACTAGGAAGCCAACCCTCTAAGAGTATCATTTAAGCATCATGCATATAAAATCGCCGATTTAAGGTCTTTTAGGAGTGCCACTCCATTTGATTCAAAACCCTTAAACACGCCTCACGCACAAATGCCAAATTCAAAGTCCAATCCAACGGCGTCATAATGCCGGATTTTCTAGTCCAAATTTCAAGGTTCAAATTCAAGTTTAATCCAACGGCGTCATAATGCCGGATTTTCTAGTCCCAATTCCAAGTTTCAAATTCAAATTCCAATCCAACGGCGCCATAATGCCGGATTTTCTAGTCCCAATTCCAAGTTTCAAATTCAAAATTCAAGTCCAACGGCGTCATGCCGGATTTTCTAGTTCAAGCATTCAAATCTTCAAATTCCATCTTTCGAATCTCAAATTCAAGATTGCCAATTCCAATCTCAAAACCTCAAATTGAAAATGTCCAAACTCATGCCGGCGTAATGCCAACTTTTCAACTCAATCCTTCAAACTTCAAGACCAAATTCCTAAGTTCAATCTTTCAAACTTCAAGTCCTATACTCAAAATTTCAAGTTCCAAATCCATGTCGGCATAATGCCGACTCTTCCATTCCATATTTCAAACCTCAAGTTCAAAATTCTAAGTTCAATCTTCCAAATCTCAAGTCCCCCATTCGAAACTTTTCAATTCCAAAATCCATGATAGCATAGTGCCGGATTTTCCTCATTCAATTTCAAATTCAAAAATTCCATGATCAAACACTTCAAAATTCCAAGTCCACGGCGGCATGATGCCGGACTTTCAAAATTCCAAATTCAATGTCTCGAATCCATGGCGGCATAATGCCGGGATTCTCAAAACTCAAAGCCTCATACTCTATACAAAAAATGCTTTCCAAGTTCAAAATCCGAATCAAATTCAAATTCATCTTCAAGCTACAAAAAAAATCCTGGTCTTCCATTGCTTCCAAACACAAAATTCAAAATACTTCCAATGGGTTGAAAATACCTTGAAATAATACAAATCCAAATTCGAGAACACTTCCAATGGGTTGAAAATCCCCTGAAATAATACAAGTCCAATTGTCCAACGGGTTGAAAATCCCCAGAAATAATACAAATTCAAATTCCAAATTCCATCTACGGGTTGAAACTCCCCTAAAATACTTCGAAATTCTACGGGTTGAAATTCCCCTAAAATAATCCAAATTCTACTCCGGGTTGAAATTCCCCTAAAATATTCTAAGATCCAATGGGTTGAAATTCCCCTAAATATTGACGGGTTGAAATTCCCTTGAAATAGTACAAAATCAATTCCCTTTCAACCAGGTTGAAATTCCCCTGAAATACTTCGAAATCCAATGGGTTGAAATTCCCCTAAAATATTGACGGGTTGAAATTCCCCTGAAATAATACAATATCCAATCTCATAAAACATTTCCAATGGGTTGAAAATCCCTTGAAATAATAAAAGTCAAATTTTCAATGCGTTGAAATCCCCCTAAAATAGTCCGAGATCAATATTCCAAGTTCTAGTACAAGGAGGAAGCCTCCACAAAAGAATGAAGCTCCACTCAAATATTTCCAACGGGTTGCAAATCCCGAATACAAATACAAAATCCAAAATCCCGAATCTTCGGAATGGCACTTAGAGTCAAGTCTAGGTCTCATTCATTGCATGCATATCATATCATGAGTCGGGAAGTCCAAATTCTAAAGTCATGTGGTGTGTCCTAACTAGGAGTCCAAAGATCCTGTGGGTTCGCCGAAGAGGAGAAAGGTTGAGGAGAACTCCATCAGCCCTAGCTTCTTTTATAGCCGGTATCGAGCAAGCAGTCAACTCACCTTCTACAAATCAAGCTTCCAGTCCCTTTCAAGAATCAGTTCAAGCGGAATGGCCACTGTCGATCAAATCACTCAGCTTATGGCCGCCGTAGCCAACCACAATACCAACCTGGAGAATGTGAGCAACCGCTTGGGTGTTGTAGAGCAGGCCGCACCCACTGATGACCTGACCAAGAAGATCGAAAGCCTGGTTAACAGGGTTACCAATCAAGAGAACTATTTCGATACCTCAATGGAAGGCAACCTCAAGGGAAAGGCAAACCTGCCAGACAAATTCTCAGCCAATGACATTCCAAAATTCAAGTCGACTGACAATCCCAAGTATCATCTCAAGAACTTCAGAGCTAGAATGGCCATTAAGGGGGTCGAACTTGATCTATACCCTGTGGTATTCCCTATGTCCCTAGAACCTGTCTGCCATAAGTGGTATTACCCACTCAAAGAGCATCAAACCAGTAAATGGGAAGCGGTCGCTCGAGCATTCATGGAGCAGTATCAGCCCAATATTCAACTTCAAACTACTCTAAGGGAGCTAGAGGTTCTTAGGCAAGGGCCTCAAGAGGGTTTCACTAATTACCTCAACCGGTGGAGAGAAATGGCATCCCAAATGGTGACCCGACCCTCCGAGAGAGAATTGGTCAAGATCTTTATTGTTGAAATTCTTCCGAAATACAATACTCACATGAAGGCTTGGAAAGCTTCAAGGGAACCTACGACATCGGAGTCGATATAGAGGACGGTCTGATGAAAGCACCATTAGCACCAACTCCACAAGCTGAAAAGTGGATGGGTAAGAAAGCTGAAGCAACCCACAAGGTCCACGAGGTCAACGCCCTAGAAGCTCCTCAAGGTCCAAAGCCAAACAATTTCAAGAATAGCACAAATCAGCGCAACTTTCAAGGCAGGCCGCAAAGGGTCTTTACTAACCTCGGAATATCTTACAGTGAAGCATTTGATAAACTGGTCGAAAAGCAAGTCATTACCCCAATCGGTCCTACACCCGATCCTCCAATCGACAAAAGATCCAAGAGCTGGGATCCTGCAACACATTGCAAATACCATCAGGGGAAGGGCCATGGCATTGAAGATTGCTACAAGCTTAAGCATTTGATCCAGAACATGGTCGACAACAAGACCTTGCCCCTACCTCTAGGAGCCAAGCAAACTCCCTCGGTGCAAGCCATCTCCTATGATTGTGAAGACGAAGGAGAGGAATATCCATGCAATCTAATCTCTACAATATACAAGTCAGGTTATGAGCTAATGGTTCCAAGTTTCTGCCATCTCATTCCAAATGTTTAAAACTGGGTGATCCCCGAGCCTAGGGTAACCACCGACATTCAAGAAAACATTTGTCCCCTTGCCACCCTGAAGGCTTTGGGCTTCTCCGATTATGATCTCATGCTAACTACCCAGCAGACCGTCAAACTCCAAGGCGTTACATACAAAATCCTAGGGGTCCTCGATTTGTTCTTTTCCTTCGACACCTACTACAATAGTGCTGAATTTCTAGTCATCGATGTGCATGCCAACTTCAATCTTCTGTATGGAGAACCTTGGTTCGAGGAGGTATTGGACGGCCCTGCCTATCTCACCCTCAAAGGTTCAAGCTTCCATGACACTTCTATCAAGCAAAAGTCGGCCTTGCGCGAAGAGAAATATGAATGCATCCAAGGGTACTATCACAGGTGGAGGATCTTTGCTCGTACAATCAAGCCTGAGCTTCCTGAAGGCAAAATGGTGAGAATGTTCCTCCTAGGGCTCAATACCTCATGCAAAGGCTGGTTTGCTGCATTTCCCTACAGCACGTGGGACCAAGTCTGGCGTCAAGTCCTGCTGATCTGTGCATGTAGCCCCGCCGATGATGATGATGCCGATGGCGTGGACGTCTGGGAATACCCCGAGAACTATCTTTACGATTAGTGTCTTTGTTCAAGTCCAGAGTCTGTCTTTCAATTTTCGTGTCTAGTGATGAGTCTAAAAGTCTAGGGCTAGAGTTTTGCATCAATCAAGAGCCTCTAAAGGCCAAACTTTAAGTCAAAACTGTCGATGTAATGATTGCGAATTTCAATAACACTTCAATTTCCTCTTACTCTTCGAGTCCAAATTCAAAACACACTTCTAATCCAAACAACTTTGCTTCACAAGAAACTGACCTTGAAGTACTAAAAGCTATTGAAAATCATGAAAACAGGACGCCCATAATTGAGGAAACAGAAAAAGTTAACCTTTCTAACAGCAGTGATTCAAAACTAGTTCAGATTGGTACGACTCTATCTCAAGCAGAGCGGGATGATCTTATCAAGCTACTTTCAGAGTACATAGACGTCTTCGCATGGTCCTATCATGATATGCCAGGGGTTGATCCAAGCATCGGTCAGCATACAATTCCCCTCATCCCAGGTTCAAAAGCCAGTCAAGCAGAAACTCCGTCGCATGAAACCGGATGTTTCCCTCAAAATTCAAGAAGAGGTCTCTAAGAAGCTAGAGGCCGGGTTTATTCGAGAGTCCAAGTATCCAGATCTTTCAAGGTATTGGGTTCCAAGCAAGTGTCCCAGTTCATTCAAGAAAACATCATATGCAGATACGGTGTTCCTCACAGGTTCATCAGTGATCAGGGAACCCATTTCCAAGGAGAATGTGAAGACCTATTCAACAAGTACAAGATTTAAAATTAAAGTTCTATCATCTTTAACCAAGCAAGGTTGTGCCAAGCAAGGCATCTACAATTCCAAAGTACAAAATTCAAGTTACAAGCTCCAAAGGTTCAAGTTCGAAAAATATCTACAAGCTTCAATAGTTCAAGCTTCAAAAGGGGATACCGTACAATCTTCAATACAAGAATCCCAACGGACCCATGCTCCGGAAAATTCAACATCACCTTTCTTCGCCTTATCGCCCGCAAACTAATGGGGCAGTCGAAGCAGCCAAAAAGAATGTCAAAACCATCATCATGAAAATGACAATCAATTACAAAGACTGGCCCCAAAAGCTGCACTTCGCATTGTGGGTGTATCGAACTTCAATTCGCACTTCAACTGGTGCAACACCATTCTTATTAGTCTATGGAATGGAGGCAGTACAACCTATCGAGATGGAGATAACTTCTCTAAGGATAGTCCTCGAAAGAAAAATCCCAGAAGCTGCATGGGTACAAGCAAGGTATGATGAGCTAATCATGCTTGATTAGCATCGGCTTTAGGCCGCTCACCACATGCAAGTCTATCAGCGCCGAGTGGCCAGACATTTCAACAAGAGGGTCAGAACCCGAAACATCAAGGAAGGCGAGCTTGTCCTGAATGCCCTTCTCAAAAGCGTCATGGACCCAAGGGAAAAATTCAAACCAACTGGGCAAGATCAAACATTGTAAAGAAAATCCTCTCCGGGGGAGCAGTCGAATTAACAGATGTCGATGGAACAGAATTTCGATCTCTGAAAAACCTCGATCAACTCAAGAAGTTATATGTCTAAGTTCAATGTTCAAATTCAAATTCAAAAAGTCATGTAAGGGTTAGAACTACGTCCGGCCTGATTCCTTAACGGGACACGTAGGCAACCTCATTCCGAGGCCCGGCCACTTTAATACAAAAAAGTTCAAAATTTCCTCAATTAAGGGCATCCTAAAAATCAAATTCAAAACTCAATTGTTGTTGTATTTATTCCAAATGTGCCAATTCAAAGCAAAGCATGTTCATGCGGAATTTAACACAATAACTATTTATTTGGCTCTAAGGCCTTCAAAGCTAATTCAAAAGCAAGGTTGGAATCAAGTGAAGCAAAGTTCAAAGCCTTTTCACTTCCACTAAACACACTTCCTAAACACATTTTCTAAACACATTCTTAGACACAATTCCTTCTAATACAACTTCAAACACATCAGCCTACAAAGATCTAGGGTCGGGCGACTATGCTCTCGAGTCTTGGCACCTTGAGTACTATCCCCTAGCTCTTCCTGCAATCAATTATCAATCTTCCCTTTGCCCAAGCGGCGAGAGAAGGAACTTGCTAGTCTTCTAAGACGGGAGGATGACGAACCTCCTTCGGACTCAGATCAGTAAAGCACCGGATGTGCCACACTCCCGTCACCTTCTTCATAATCAGTTGATGCAGGGCGTCTAGCTCTAGAACCTCGGACTCTAAATGGTCCGGAGAAAGAAATGTCACTCTAGCTTGGGCCGTTCATCCATACAACATAACCCGCAGGCCGAGTAACTGGCTCAGGTGGGTATTGAACACTCAAGAATGGTTTGGCGACCCAGTACCGCCTCCAAACTTCAAGTCGATTTGCATGCAGCGCAAAAGGTTTCCGATTCTCTTCAGCATAGTACGGGATTTCCTGTTTCAAGCCATAATGTCTCATCACTCTAGCAGGCGAGTAGAAGACCAGCATTGTGAGGCTTGGCACCCTCAAAGCAGTAGAACCTGGGGCATGTCTCATAGCAGCAATTCCCCACCAAGGAACTACCCACCTTATACAACATTCAACACTAGAGAGTGCGCAGCGCCACTCATCCAATGAAAGTCGTCCATACACCATGCGTCGCACAGTGAACCCCTTTCTATTATAGCTTTCCATGTTCTCCGGTGGTGCCACCAGCATGAGCCTCTCCATAAGCCAGACCTTGGGGAGTATACAAAAAAATCATTTCAAAATTCAACATTCAAAATACAAGTACAATTTCAATATACAAGAAAGCTCCAGATCCTTACTTGGAGTAATACCGGACTTCCCAGCGGCAAAGAAGAGGGGTGCAATTTCAACATATCAAGGCCCAACAATGTTTCACCAATCACGTGTTGTATTGGGTCTCGGCCACAAGAAAACTGCTCTACAATCTCTATTAGGGAGGCATCACCATTGCCAAACCCCTGTTTCGAAAGGAGGAAGCGAGCAAAGATACAAAAACTCAAGGCTCTCAAGCGGAAAGCTTTGGGGACATCAAGCCCAGCAAAATAGGTGACAAGGAGAGACAAATCCACCCCTCTACCATATACAACGGCACTCAAAAGTGGGGGCTTCAAGCCCAAATATCTTTCAAAGCCCAAGAAAAAATGTTCTTCAACACTAGGCATGCATGGCTCCGACATAATGGGCCACCCCAATATGGCACTAAACTTTTCAGGGAGGGGACATACCTCATTATTTCCAAAGCGGAAGACATGATGATTCAGATCCTAAGCCTCCAAAGCAGCAAGAGTGAAGTGCACATCAAGCTTTACAAACCGGAAGGAGGCGAGCACCCAAGATGCATGCCATCGAGCTCCCTTTTCTCTAATTTGCCTAACGAACCAAGCAAAGAGTTCAAGGCATTTTCAAAAGACATGGCCATTTTCTTTCTTTTCGTGAGGAAGCGGTATACAAAGAAAAGCAGGGATGGATTGATGCAAAATATGGTCCGAAAATCTCCCTATTTATACAAAGAACCGGCACTTATGACAGTAGATCGGCGCCAGGCGCCGAGACCTGCGCCAAGCGCAGGTGCCTGCAATAGAGGAAGAGGCCACCGTCACCTTTATGATTCCAAGTACGCACTCTTTAGTGCTTCAGACAGCAGAGTACAACCTCAATTATTCAAGATTCCAAAGGCCCAAACCACGCAATTTCAAGCAGTCCGAGTCAGCGCCTCGGGCCGATTTCGAGTGAATCTGTTCAAAATTCAAACATTCTAGTCCTAGATCGGCGTCCTAAGTCGAGTCTGCATATGCATTAGCAAAAGTTGAATATACTTTGACTGTCGCTTTTCCTAACCAAAAAACCTCAGTCAAAGTGGGGGCTTATAGTGGGTATGTATACCTGAAAAAATGGGTGAATTTTTTCAATTTTGCATGCATACATATAGCTACAAATTTCAAAAGCACACACAACACATACAAAATTCAATTTTCAACCATACAAAAACCAATATTCAGCCATACAAGATCCAAAAATTCCAAACCTTGCAGAATTCAAATTTCAAATCCATACAAATACAATCTATACAAAAATCCAACCAAGGAAAGCTGGAACTCGCTACCATGCAGGGTCAGTCCGAGTCATCACCAGCCGTAATGTCAACCACAGGCTCCTTGCCCTTGTGTCGGCTCCTGTAACGCTCCAAATCCCGATCCAGCTCTGCCCCAGGGGTACCAGGCTCCTGCTCCGAAATACGAAGAGTACCGGGAGAATGGTAGACTCCCTGTTGAGGGGAAAGGTACTGATAAGGTGGCGGCATCGCCATGAACTGGCGCGGTGCCCCAAACATCTTGGCTTGACGCATCCTCTCCATCTCCTGCCAGTAAGTCCAAGAATCTACACCCCAAGGCTGAGAGCCGCTTCCTCCGAAGTAATAGCCGGGAGGAGGTACAAAGAGTCTCGAACTGCTCGCACCCCCAAAAGAATGCCTGGTAGGATCGTCATATACAAAGGGGACACTTCCCCTATCAGCATCAGAATGCCTCTGATAAGTACCAGCACCGGGTCCCTGTCCCAGATCCAAGTTCGGCTCTTCCAGCCCTCTCGAAATCTCCACCCGGGGCTCCCTATCAACGGAAACTCTGCGACCTCGACGGCGCTCCTATACAAAATTCAAGAATCAGACATCCAAGTTCGAATTTCTAGAGTACAAGATTTCACAATCAAAGAAAGCAGCTCTCTGTCCCGGCCAGAAAGCTTTTGGGTCAGCTTGGCACAATGCCTCTTCAAAGAATCAATCAGAAGCACCCAGCGACGCATTCTCACCCGAGGCGCCTGGATACAAAATTCAAGAGCAATTTCCAGATACAAGATTACAATCAATTTCAAACAAATACAATAGTACTTACAGCTGCATAATGCTCAGGTACATCATCATACGACCTCCGGTGCGGAGGTGAAGCTATAGGGACAGTCACCTCCACCTGCTCCCCATCCGAGTTCTCATAGCGAATGACCCAATCAGCATAGGGAATGTCCTCGGGGTCAACCTCCTCCTCCTACAAGCATTCATACAATGATTCAATTATACAAGAATACAAGATACAAAATTCAAGAGCTCACCGGCAGTACGAAGCGTACAGGTAGAGCAAGCCTCTTCAAAAGGTCCTCATAGCGACCCCTCCTATCTACAAAGTACTCCCAAGGGAGACAAACAGCATCACCCCTAGCACTCAAATAGAGCTGGGCGAGTTCTTCGTTTGGCGCTAACATGGACTCCGATGGGTCCTTAGGGACAAGCCTACCCCCCGCACTGTGCTGAAGGGACTCTCGCTCCCCCAGGTACCACATATGGTGATACACCCCCGGGAGCAAGACCCGCCGCCCAGACAAGAAGAGGGCACGAGTAGCCGGAACAGGTACAGGCACACCAGCAAAGGGACGCCAAATCACCTACAGAGCAGACAACTCAGGCAACTATACAAGTACAAATACAAAAGGGCAATACAGTACAAATATCTACCTCATCAACAGGTAAAACCCGCAAAGCTCTGCGGGAGGCCGCCAGAGGCACCCTCCTGCGCACCGCTCCTATCCAAGAGGCAGCATACGGGTAAGCCGCATCCCTAGTACGAACCGGCGCCAAATTCGGGAAGTGCTCGTACATCCAAATATTTCAAAAAGCAAACAAAGTATCAATCAAGTTCAAGATACAAACATGAGAGTACCAAATACAAAGTACAAGGAGTCTCGAATACCTCCAGCACACTCCACAAGGCAGCAATACTGGGCTCGCTCTCCAGCGCAGTCCGAGGGCCCACTTCATCTCATACAAAAGGTGGTTGTATGACAGACCACCCCAGTTATGGCTCGAAATAGCCCTCAAATCCTGCAAAATTGTCAGGAAGCCAATATGCACCCGACTGTTCCTACTCGGGGCCATCACTCTGCTCACCAGAGCCAAGAGGAAGAGCCGAACCCTCTGGTCTGCAGAAATATCCGCGCTGCGGAACGCAGCCATGATCACCATCACAGAAGCGTGGGTGTCATCATCTGCCAAGTCAAGAATAGGGCCAAGCAAGCCCCTGACACCGTGCGAGGGCCACTTCAACTCACAATCAAAAGTCACGTTCCTCTCAGAGAAGGGAAGACCCGTGATCATAGCAAACTCAAGAGGGGTGATAGTGATCTCCCCCCATGACATGTGAAAGGTGTTGGTGGTATCCCACCACCGCTCCAGCAAGGCCTGTAACCGGGGTTTGATCCCCATTCTCCTCTAGGTATCTCCCATGGCACGCCAGAAATCGACCAGGCCCGTCTGCAACCAGATCTCCATGGCCTCCTCGTTAGCACATACGGCCGGAAAGACTTTGTGAAGGTCCGACAAGGACCAAAAAGTGCACAGCGGATCTCCGTCAGCCTATAGACGAGACGATCAGTTCAAAACCTATACAAGTTCAAAAGACAAAGCAAAGTACAAGACTCACCAAACCAGCGCGAGGCCGCTGAGACAAATGAAACTCCAGTCGGAATACTAAATAGGAGGGACTCCATCCAATGCCAACGAAGGCGGGTACTCTTCGGGGAACCATGCCCCCCTCCGGCACATTTGTGGCAGCTGCTTCATCATCCGAAGCATCCTCCATGCGCAGCTCGAACCACCGAACGCTCGACAAGCTTTCTCCAAGTGTGACGAGGCATACTAAATCATGCAAAATACAAAATATCAAGATTCTAAACTGGGGGCTATCCTATACTAGCCCGTACAAAAGTCAAAATTCAAAAAAATAAATCCCTAGCGGCAGTACAGACTCAGCCAGGGACCTCTACACCAACGCCTAGGCTATCCATGCCGAAGCAGGAATACAAGTTCTACACCAACGCCTAGGCTATCCATGCCGAAGTAAGTATACAAGTTCTACACCAACGCCTAGGCTATCCATGCCGAAGTAAGTATACAAGTTCTACACCAACGCCTAGGCTGTCTATGCCAAAGCAGGTATACAAGTTCAAAAAAAATTCCAAAATTCAAATCTACAAGTTCCAACAGTTCAAGTTCAAGTGGTTATCAAACAATTTTCTACAAGATTCAAGAAGCATAATATCATGCAATCATCATTTCAAAGTGCAAAAAAATTAAAGCTACATGCAATCCTAGAGATTATTTCATAAAGAAAAACATGAAATACTTACATGGACAAGGCAAGAAAAAGATCAAGGGAAGAGTGTTTGACCTTTGAGAGAAAAGAAAGCAAGAGAACAAGTGATTGCTCTTCAAAATGGCACGGCAAGGGGTGCTTTTATAGCACAACCCCGCGCCGAACGCCGAGCTCAGCGCCCAGCGCTGACCTGCTGCATGCGCAGGAATCTTCAGCGCACGGTCCTCCGTGCTGATTGCACGCCCTTTGCTGCTACGATTTTCTGCACCAGGCATCAAACATCAAATCATGCTATCCTCCGAAAATACGGGTATATACCTATATCTCCAAATACAAACGGATGAGCGTTTCAAGAATACAAAGTTCCAAAAGTACAACAATTTAGGCGTTCGACGCCCAACGGACCCAAGCTCCAGGAAAGTCAGCCGAAATTTCAAAATATTTAGGGCCAATAAAAAGCTCTTATCCCCAGTGGATCAATTTCGGGTATTAAAAATTCAAAAATTCAAGATTTAAAATTTTCGATGCCAAGCTCCGTCCTAAACCAAAGGCGGAAGTGCAGTACAAGTACAAGTCAGAGTCGTCATAACCGAGCGGAGGTAGACTCTATCCTTTTTTCTAACGCCTGTTTTGTGCAGGTAACGGCGTACAAAGAATGGTCTTGATTGCAGAACTTCTTGGCTGTTCTCCGTCCTGAGTCGAAAACTTAGACTTGCGCTTTCCTAACCGAACGCTCAGTCAAAGTGGGGGCTTCTGTAGACACCTAATTTGTGTCTCCCCATTGGGATGATGACGATACCATTATCCTTATTAGGCGGTTGGAGCAACTCGGTGTGGAAATTCCAATTGCTAAGAACATTTCCAAAATCCAATAGCCAAAATCCAATCCCTGAGGCCGTTCCCATTCCGGAACTCGGTACAAAATACAAATTCCAAAAATAAATTTCAAGATCCAAGTACAATATCACCCAATGGACTATCCCATTGGTTTTACAAGGCCTTTTCCAATCAAAATGACACCAAGAAATCCAAATTCGGGCGCCGACCCACAAAACCGAGCGAGCCGGGCCTCGTCCCGTAAACCGAATTCAAAAACACGGAAACGGCTAGTTTTTAGTCGCAAACTTCCTTAATCATCAAACAAACACTACGTGCCAACTTCGTACGAAGGTACACCATTACAAGCAAAAACAAGGACGACATCTTTCGTCCTTGTTTGGCAGCTTCTGCGACACGTCAGTAGCGCCTGGCGCTGGCAGCTGCGCTGGACCCTGGCGTGAGCTGGCGTTTAGCAGCAGCTTCTCCTATTTAAACCCCTAATTCTGAGCATTATGGGGAGGCAAAATCAAAACACAACGTTGTAATACCAAAATTGCCAATCATGTTAAAAATACAAAAATCCTCCAAAATCACATACAATTTTCAAGTTCTAAGCAATTGGGAGCTCTAAAAGGAATTCTTGCCTAAACCTAACTAGGTAATTCTAAATCCCAACCCTAATCAATCATGTTTCTTTGATTTTCTCTTTCAAAAATGATTAGTAAGTTGGCATTTTTAATCCTAAAAGTGTCACTTACAACAATCATACATTTCTTACAAAATCCAAACTTTATGTGATACAAAAATGCAAACTTTCAAGATTCAATGATGTTCAAAGTTGTTTGTAATCACTTCTTTGAACTAGAATCACCTTCAAAACATGGAGTAATCAAAGATGATGCCTTTCTAATGTTTAAAGGTTTAATCATTGACATTCAAGACTCCATTTTTAAAATTTCAGGTTCAAGTTTCAAGATCCGATAATATTTAGGGTTGTTTGCAATCACTTCCTTAAACTAGGATCATTTCAAAATAAGAGCTCATCAAAGATCAAGCATTTTCAACATTAAAAGGTCCAATCTTTGAGATTCAAGACTCTTAAATTCAATATTTCAAGTTCATGTTTAAGATTTCAAAGTTCAACATTTCAAGTTCAATATTTCAAGTCCAATATTTCAAGATTCAAACTTTTCAAGTTCAAGTTCTATGTTCAAAATCTAAGACACTTTAGGTCGAGCAACTTGACCTAAAGTAGAAATTTTTGCTTTGAATCCGTGTTTGGCGCACTTATTTTTAAGGAGTCGCTTGGCGTTCGGATCTCATGTGCTAAAATTCAATTTCAATTTTGCACTTTCAATTATGCAATTTCAAATCCGCACTTTCAATTATGCAATTTCAATTCCGCGCTTTCAATTATGCAATTTCAATTCCGCAACTTTACTTGCCTAGTCCTTCTAGGCAATGTGGTTCTACCTCCTAGTCCATTTCTAGGTGGTCTTGCACTTTACTAATTCCGCACCTATTTTTTGCATTGTGATGTTGCTTTACTTGCTTATTGCATTCATCACCTAACATGTTAAATACAACAAGATACAAGGTTACGCCATGCTTAACAAAGATAATTTCTTGGACAAACCGATCTTAGGTTCCCTTAAATTAACTTTAAAGCAAAGTGACCACAATACAAACTAGAAATTTGATTTGTTCTAAATTCAAACCCACATAGTCTAAACTAGGGTATTTTCGAAAATGTTGTGCCACGCATTTGAATCATTTTAAAAGCTCGTGGAATAAGCTTCTCGTTCCCTTACCCGGATCTCACCCATCCGTTTCTAAGATTCAATGCCTTATCCTAATAGAGTCATATTTTCGGTCGTTCCAAACGAGTCCCTAAATAATGTTTGGTGGCGACTCCTTCAAAGTACAAAGATACAAAAGGGTTCTAAAACAACCGCCCCCGTAGGGGAAAAAGGCAAGTATGAGAAAATACCCCCCCCCCCCTCTACACATGGCCGTGCTCAGAATAGTTAACGCTTAACCTTCGGTAAAAGTTTAACAGTTGAACTTAGTAATTCGAGAAACACTTCTGGACCTAATAAGGATGGATTTGATCTTACCTTATGTTCACTATGTAACACCAAGAGACAAAGGAATCAGAATGCACACTTGTCTGAATGACAAGTGGGAGACTGAAGGAAATATGTCCTTCACCCAAGGTGCATTAGTCTAATACCAAGGTTCAGATTATTTACGAACAATTAATTCAGTGAGATCAATTGATCGGAACAGCTGGCTGGAGAAATGCTTCCGATCAGTGAGTACTAATCCTAATTAGGCTCACAACTTACTCTTGACTGAACCTATAAGGTCACACCATTGGCATGTAACAGATCACCGGATTAAATGAATCGGAAATTTCTTCAATAGCTTTTTGGGAAATTACTTTGGAAAAATAATTATACGATTAAACATTGGATCGTGAAATCGTATATCGTATTGCATATATTCGTAAGCTACGCGAGACGAATAATCATATCGTACGACATTAGATCGTCAAGTACGAAACAATTAATAAAGTTATCAAAGATAATATATTCGCAATACGAAATCAACCCACGAGCTGGAGCGCACAAGCACAAGGCCCATGGGCGCAGCGCGCATGGTAATGCAGTGCTGGCCCATAGGCCTCGCTACTGTGTGGCGTGCACGGACAAAGCACAAGGCAGGCGCAACAGCTCGCAGCCCTTCTTGTTGTGCACGCCTAATTCCCCTCTTGGGCTTGCTGGCCAGCCAATGGCCTTAGGCCTTGGTCGCTTAGCTAGCTTAAGTGTTTAGGTTATTCTAATAACGTACATACATGTTTTCATACACATACAATTCAGATAGTACACACAACCCTAGGAGAAAAAGAGAAACCCTGATTTTCTCTTTGCCTCCATGAATGTGTTCTTCCCAAAAACAAAAATATCTTGAGTAACTTCTAAGCCATCGATCTCAAGACGGATCTGAACGTGTCGGTGAACCAAGTAGATGAATGACATCTGGAGTTCTTGTTCGTGTTCGTGATACGTTATATCTAGGGAAAACACGCTACAAACGTAAGTCTTCTTGATCTGTACTTTATACATGGTTCCTGGCTTTGGGGATTATTCTGTTGCGTTAATATGTATTTAATTGTATTCCCCTACTGGTTCTTCATTGAAAAATGTGTAGAACAACCATTGAAGCAAAAAAGACTAGATCACTAAATAAACATACTCAAAAGATCTTATCATTCTATCTCGAAAGACATTCGATGAAAAGGATATTAAGATTGGAAAAGCATGATAACTAAACCTATGCAACAAGTGAGAAACAACACTCACGTTGTAGCATTGGAAATCAAACTTAGTTTTGAATTCCATTAAATGTTTTAAAGATGGGTTGGAGGCCCATGGTTATAAAACACATGAGTTGGACATTTATCATATATGAAATAAATTTTCATATTCCATTTAATCTTGGTTTAGTATTAAATGATGAGTCCTTTCAATTTGACAATATATTCAAGATAGACAGTCAGGACCTGTCCCATGACTAAGAAATGTCTACCAAGTGAACTTGAATGTCAAAAGTTGAAAATGGTCCCTAGTCGGAAGTTTTCTATGAAGATGGACGCATCGAAAACGCTAGACGGCTAGAATGCAAAAAGACTACTAGTTCTGTTTCTTGAACTATGGTACATGGCAATGTCATAATCATTTGCATAGATACTTACTTTACAAGACTAGTATCGGACAAGACCTATGAAACTTTACTGTAAGAGATGAAAATCTGTCATAAATAAATTTCATTATCTTATTAGACACTAATCCTCAATACCTGAGTGATTTGAGATTACTTGTTTGAGAACTGATTACTTTGACGTTGTCAACCGTCGCACCCTTAAAAGGAGACCAAAACGGCAATGCTCGGGTAATCACCTATCAAATTAAGTCTAACCTCAAGAACGCAAGATTGGGATTGTCCTCCCATAAGTTGGGAAGAGATGCCAAAAGTTGTATAAAGACCACTGGGAGAGCTAGAAACTGAAAATTGCATGGCTGTGCTCAGATGAATCATAGGCTATGATTATCTGTTTATTTGACCGGTTGAACTCTGACACCGATAAATATCTCTGAACGTAATAAGGATGACCAATCTTACCTTATGTTCATGAGCAGGCATCGAGCGACAAAGGAATTAGGAAATGCAAACTTGTCCCGAAGGACAAGTGGGAGACCGAAGTAAATAGTGCCCTTGGTCCAAGTTTGTATTTAATGCATTTAATGTTAAGTCTAATAAATGCGGTTCAGTATTAATTAAGCAAGTTAATTATTCAGTGAGATCAAGTGATCTGAATGCCTAGTTAGAGGCTGCTTCAGTTCAAGTGGAATTAATGTTATTAATGCCACAACTTACTCTTGAGTGAACCCGTAGGGTCACTCAAATAGTACGTGAACGGATCAAGTATTTAGGTGAATATTATATATTCAGTAAATACTCTAATTATGGATATTCGGAAATGACGGATGTTGGTTTCAGTGGGAACTAAACAAACTGTCAAAAGGCAAAGAAAGAATATTTGCGAGAAATGAAGATATTACCGAAAACGAAATTATGGTTCATAACAGAAATATAAATAATATCAAAGTCGAAGATATTGTCGGAAACGGAAATGTGGTTCGTATCGGAAATATGATCGGATATTGAAATATTGCCTGAATCGGAAATATTACCAGAAACGAAAATATTATCGGAATCGAAAATATTGCCGTAATCGGAAATATTATCGGAAAAGGAAATATTATCGGAAACGTAAATATTGTTCGAATAGAAAATATTTTCCTGAATCGGAAAACGAATCGGAAGCACGAAACGAGCGACGAGCCATCTTACAAATGATAGCCCATCGCTCGACGGGTCGTGGCAGCAAAGCCAATCAGTTGGGCTTGCATGCCAAGCTTGCTTGTTCCGCAAGCAACTTGTGCACCAAGTTGTCGGTTTCCTTGAATGGTTTATTTTGGATTTTGGTATATTTGTGAAAATTGCCTTAACTTAAAATAAATATTTTGTGCATGTTTCCTAAAATCTAATGTTTCCTAAACTTTATTATTAAAGTTATGGAAACTTAGGGTTTTCCTATTTCCTATATATATGTGATCTATGATCATAATATACACATTAGTTTTCATACTTTTCCTAACACAATAAAAGTGAGACCCCGAATTAATAATACCTTAGATTAAATCCTAGTTGTTTGAACCTAAGGAGAATTTGAACGTGTTGTGGACTTTCTACGGAGAGACGACGTTTGGCGTTCTAACTTGTTCTTGTTCGGTTCGGGAGAAGTTAGGGAAGGCATGCATCACAAAGTGTGTTCACTAAATTATGCTAAATGATTATGTGCATTTAATTTGGATTCTGGAATTTATGCTTTTTCTGCATGATATTAGATTGTTCATAACCTAACAAAATTGCTATCAAGCCTCCTTATCATGTACTTTTATCCAAGATTAATAATATTTCTCTTTAAAGTACATCCTTGATTGTCTTACCATAACAGTTTTAAAAGCAATGTACACACAAAAGGCAAATTATTCGATGCACAAAACAAATGGCAAGACTTACTCTGCAGTTTACATGAAAGAGTTCGCAAATAATCACTCAGCTGGGCCCAACATAACCCATTAACTTCAAAACAAAAAGGATCCATCTCATGACCAACAACCGGGGGTCATTCAGTCCACCTTAACCATTTATGAAAGATATAATTCACCAACACAAGAGGCAACTTGCAACCTTTTAAAATGTCTTTTCCCTTGACCAAGAAACAATGGGCAAGGTTATGACCAATATAATTCATTCCGAAAAACCATAAAAGTCACGAATCCAAATTAGTTGCCACATAGTCAATTAGCATAATACAGTATACATACTATGTGATGAGTGCCTTCCCTAGTTGCTCCCGAACCGAACAAGAACAAGTAAAGGATTCCAAGTGTCGTCCCTCCGTAGAAATTCCACCGCACGTCCAGATCCGCCTTAGATTAGACCGACTAGAATATTCTCTAAGGTTTTATGTGCACTCGGGACACTTACAAATGTGATAAGAAAATATTAAATTCTCCCTTGAGTTTAATGTATTGAAATGTTATGTTAAAAATTGTGATCATGAACCACATATTTATAGGGTGGGAAATAGGGAATTGAAATACTACCAGGAATCTATTAACTAAATCTATTAGGACTCTAGTTAATAAATAATATTAGAATTCTAGGGATAATCAAATACTTAGTATTTTAGATCTACCCTTGATATCTAATGTTAGTAGGATTAGGAAAACAATAACTTGAGGCCAAAACTACTTGCCGTGCAAGTATCTTAGCGCCCAAGCATTATTTAGCGTGCATGCAACCGACGGCCCAGCCCCTTGCAGCGTGTGGCCTTAAGCCCACGTTGCTGCTCGAGGCTTGGCGTCAAGGCACACAACACGCGGCCCACTTCTTGGGCGCTACTACACTTGCTCGGCCCAAGGAAGATGCTCCCTGCTGGCTTGCTAGGCGCTGGGCCTGGTGCTTCTGCTGGGTCTTGTGTCTCGCAAGCTCGTTCGTCGAGCATTCGCTCGTCGTGCTTCCGATTCGTTTTCCGATTCCGATATTTATTTCCGATTCGAACAATATTCACGTTTCCGTTAATGTTTTCGATTCCGACAATATTTTCCGATTTCGACAATTTTTCCGATTCCGGTAATATTTGAAGGAAATAATGCCCTTGGTCCAAGTATGCATTCTATGTTAAGTCTAATAAATGCGGTTCAGTATTAATTAACAAGTTAATAATTCAGTGAGATCAAGTGAGTTGAATGCCTAGCTAGAGGCCGCTTCAGTTCAAGTGGAATTAATGATATTAATCCACAGCTTACTCTTGACTGAACCCGTAGGGTCACACAAATAGTACGTAAACGGATCAAGTATTTAATGGCATTAAATACTCTATCTATGGATATTCGGAATCGACGGATCTTGGTTTCAGTGGGAGCTGAGATCGTCACAAGCAAGAAATGAATACTCCGGAAACGATGATATTGCCGGAAACGGAAATATGGATCGTATCGGAAATATAAATATTATCCAAGTCGTAGATGTTGCCGGAAACGGAAACATGCTACGTATCGGAAAATATTATCGGAAATGGAAATATTGCCGGAATCGGAAATATTGCCGGAAACGGAAATATTGTCAGAATCGGAAATATTATCGGAATCGGAAAATAATTCCGAAAACGGAAATATTAAATATTTGTTCGAAACGGAAATTAATTCCGGAATCGGAAATATTAAATATTGTTCGTATCGGAAATGAATTCCGAAAACCGGGAATTTTATCGGAAGCGTATCGTACGAATAAGCATCGGACGAGGCCTGCCGGACGAAGGCCCAGCATGAAGCCAGGCCATCGCCCAGCAAGCAATGGCGCGCCACAACACAGCCCAAGGCTGCGGCAGGGCCTACCGCAAGGCAGGCCCAGCGTGCAGCTTAGGCCATGGCAGCCTCGTGGGCTGCGGTAGCTCGCATGGGCTTCGTGGGCGTGTGGGATGTGCGCGGGCATGGCCTGCATGCTTGCGGGTCATGCTCGTGTGTGTGTTTGTGTCCATGCATAATTCCCAAAACTATTAGGATTTGATGTATGATTAAATTCCTATTCCTATTAGGATTATTTAATTAAATAGAGTCCTTGTAGGATTCTAAGTTTAATTAAATCGTATCCTTCTAGGATTCCAGTTCCCTTTCCAAACCTCTATAAATAAGGGCCTAGGGTCATAATTTATACGAACGATTGAAGTATTCAAAGGGTAAGTTTTTGAAAGAAAATTCAGCCACACTCTTGCACAATAATAACCGAAATTCCTAAGCACCTTAAGGGCGATTCTAGTTGGTCAATCTTGAGGCGGATCCGGACGTACTGTGGACTATCTACGGAGGGACGACACTTGGAGTCCTAAAGACTTGTTCTTGTTCGGTTCAGGCGCAGCTAGGGAAGGCACGCTACAAAGTGTATGCATCTATACTATGCTAAATGATTATGTGTAAATAATATGCTTTCCTGGCTTTATGGTTTTTCCGCATGATTTATGTATTGTCATATGTATCATAACCTAACAGTGGTATCACGAGCCTCTTATTATTTTCATAATCTAAATTGCATGAACATGGTTAAATATTACAAATTTGCAAGAATTAAAAGGGGTGATTAATTTTCGTAATTGTTAATTAATTGCAAATTGCGTTTATTTAATTATACGTACGCAGTTTTTTGGCAGTTTCTTCGTTACTCATCCAAATCGAGTGATTTTTGTGTCAATTCCGCATGTAAAAGGCATTCTAAAATTTTGACAAAAAAAAAGTATTTTTCGGCCGAACCCAGAATTCTCAAATTCGAAGCCTAACTATGACTTTTCGGAGGTTTTAGTTTTTCGAATGCAAAATTTCGTAAATTTAAGATGTTAAATTAAATATTTGCGATTCTTGTTGATAAATCTTGAATTTTTGATTGACCTACTGTATATGTTTAACAAGTTTGAATGTCTAGCCTTGTTAATTATGCAATCTAATTTGTAATTATGATTAATTTGTTGAAAATTGGAATAATTTAGAATTAATTTGATTTTCATAATTAGTTATAATTTAATTAGATACCTATGATTAAAAACCACTATAAAAATTGTAAATTTATGTTAAATTTTAAATTTTTATGACCTAGAGTTGAATCCATGTTAATCGGAAATCAATTAAATAATAAATTTTCGATTTTTCGCCCTAAAATTATGAAATTAATATTATTTATTAATTTGTCATTAATTTTGAATATAAATTTTTAATTTTTATGCGACTCGCTCATATAACTTGCACACACAAAGCAATGGACGCTACGTGTTACCCTTAAGGGGTGTTGTATAGTGCGGGCGTGCGACGACGAGCAAGGGAGCTCGTCGCCCATGCGGTACGAATGCAGCGAGCAAGGGCATGGTGCACAAGCACAAGGCAGCAGCCCTGCCTTGTGTCGTGGGCTGTGAGCAATGGGCGTGTGGGAAGGGGCGAGAGAAAGGCACGAGCAGTCGCGTGTGGGCAGCAAGCGTGCTGCGCCACAGCGCGCACTGCCTCGCACAAGCATGCGGAGCCTCGCGCGCAGCGAGCGCAAGCTCGCGTGCCACGAGCGCTACGCACAGCGTCGATGGCTCGCGCGCAGCGAGCGCCAGCTCGCATACTGTTGCCTCGTGCGATGAGCGCAAGCTCGCGTGCGGGAAAGGCAGGCGCGCAACGAGCGATGGCTCGCATAAATCGAGCGCTGGGGCGCGCAGCGAGTGATGGCTCGCGTGCATCGAGCGCTGACGCGCAGCGAGCACCAGCTCGCGTGTTCGATTGATGCCTTGCGATGGTGAGCATCAGCGATGCGACGCAGCGCATGGGCTGCGCGCACATGGCCAGCGATGGCTGTGTGCGTGTGGCCCATGGGCGTGCGTTGCGTGGGGTTGTTGCATTGCGATTAGATCGTTTTGAAATTTTAATTTGAGATTTTCAGTTTACGTAATTTTAATTAATTTTAAAATTAATAATTTAAATTGTTTTCTTGGATTTTAATTTTGAATATTATAATTATAATAAATTTTATTTATTCTAATTATTTTACTAAAATTAAAATCATGAATTTATTTAAATAAGACTGAAATTAAATTAAATTTATGGATTCAATTATAAATTTATATGAGCTTTAAATTTTAATTAAATTTGTATGTTTCCGGTTAGACTAGAAATACATTTTTATGTTTAAAATTAGTAAAGCATATGAATTTATTGGTTTAAGTGGGAGCCCTTTTTAGGCATATACTCTTGATTAGGTCTACAAATCCTTAAGGTTAAAACAACTTGATTAGAATTAATAAGGACTGAATAATTTGTAGATTATTGGTGCCCTTGATTAATTGCTGCAAATATTTACGTGATGCATAATGTGTTTTACTAACCAGCTATGTGGGCCATTCAAGTTAATGAATGGGTGAATGGTATATATTGTATATGTACTGTTTTGCAGGTTATGAAGTGACTAGTATGGCCCAAATAGGATAGAAAATATGGTCTGCGTACCATTAATTTGAATGTAATTGTTCTAAAGTACCAAAGTTGTTTTTCAATTCAAATATGGTATGCGTACCATCAAATAGTTGTAATTAGTTTTAATTATAGCTTATCCTATTTGAAGAAAATGGTGCCTCCCACGGAGATTTTCAAGACGGACTTTGAAGTTAAAGCTTCAAGATAAAGTCGGGCCATACTAGATCACATTTATCTTATGCATGTTTTAAGTTATTTATTGCTTTTAAATATGTCTTAAAATGCATGAGATCAAAGCTTGATTATGTTGCATGATTAAGGATTTTAGTTCACTTAAAATCTAGCCAACATAGTAATAGCCTTAAGTAACAAACTTAAAAATTGAGTTAAAAGGTGCCATGCCAAAATATACACTTGCTTGGATATCCTTTACATCAATCTAGTAATAGTTTTCGCTCAGCGAGGTGTTACTTATTGGTCCTAAAGGGGAAAGGTACACAAATAATTGTGAGTACATGTTAGTTTTGGTGAAACTCAACGATATAAGTAAGGAGTCCTTTTATGTCGTGGCAAAATCGATAGGTTTACCTAATAAGTTCTTAGACGTACCTATCAACCAAGAATAGTTTCTAGACTATTAGCAAAAGGCTTTTGCTTACCTAAGATGTTTTAGGATTAAGTCGACAAACTGTGCTTAATTCTTCAATGATTTTAGGATCTTGGAATCATTTTATTCACACCTGCCGGAACAATAAATTCGAATAAAATGCCAATAACTTGTTGAAATTGCAAGATTGCTTTAATTTTCAAGTTATTACTCATGATAAATGTTTAGACTTTGCATTCTTCAATGTATGTTTTAATTATTGTTTATAATTAAATATCTTGCACTGCAGTAAATCCTTTTAGAAAGGTAACAGTAAATTTCCTCGATTGGTAGTGAATCCAAGAACGATTCACGGAAATGAGAGAAAATGAGCAATTTAAAATGTACGTTTCTTTTAGCGACTTTTATGGTTGTTTTCGAATATCAAAATCGAATGGCAAACCAATTGGTGCATGTGAATTCAAAATACAATGTAGTTTTGAGATCATAAAGCATTGAGTTTAAACGCTCAGCTTTACCAATGGTTAACAACATAAAATATTTTTTCCATTTAATTCTCGAATGAGTCTAGTCCCTAGACATTCGAGTAGATCGATGCTTAGAGAACTTTAGAAGCTTCTAGTAAGATCATCTAGTTGAAACAAAATATTCAACATAAATTAAAATGGTAAAGAACCTTGTTGGTGACATTGGACATGTCTAACAAAGTATAAAAGTCAACACTAAAGAATTCAATTCTTAAGACTATAAGAAAGGGTACAAGAAATAGGAAAACAAAGGAACAGATGACAGGAATTTACAATTCCGTTTCTACCTATAAGTTTATGTTTAAAGAGAAGTGACCTAGGAATCAAACTTCCTTGGTATCATATACCGCTTGAGGTTCTTACTTCGGTAATAACTCAAATAATGGAAGCTAGGCTACACTAACGGCCTACAAGTGGGAAATGAAGCATGGCAATGCTACATTAGCTGTAGGGTCATCTAGGTTGTTTTAAGTCCTTTCAAGGCTGGAACTAAATGGCTATTTTGTTCCATAATCAACATACCTAAATTTCTGCTTCAAACACAGAAAGACTCACATTCAGAAGAACAAAAACAATTCTTGTTTGTTTGTTTATTTGAATGAAATGGTCATTTACGGGTTGAGTCAATTTGCTTGATTAAAACAAACAACTCTTTAACAATAAAAACTTTACTAGGTTCAAATCAAACCCTTGATTTGAGTTCCACTAATCTTTGGCATTGTTGCTTACACCAAGTCAACAAGTTAACATTCACAAGCTCTATTTTAATGGACTTTTGAAAGTTGGTTGATTTCTAGATCAACTTAAGACAAGCTAGTCTTACTTGTTGAAAGTAACAAAGAATATGAACTATTGTTAGAACGCCTAGACGATAGAGTTCAAAGCTAAAGAAAGGTTTTATGACTTTATTATTTCACATGGATTTGAGTGAATATAGGTTTATTTACTCAAATGTGATATAAGTTGAATCTGTTTGGCTAGTTCAAAGATTCAGAAGTATAAAATCCACTTGGCAAGAAATCATAAAGATCTAGGTTAGATCATGTTGATGATTACTTGAGACCAAATATGATCATCAATGATTGTGTGTTGTAATTTCACAATCTAGGTCCATAAGATATGGCATATCTTAGTTGGAATAATTGAAGTCAATTAGTACTTGATTCGATCAATGAAGGATCATAAAGACTTTTCCTATTCTAAAACAAAATGCTCAACTACCACCAAACTAAACCAAATTCGTCAAAGCTATTGAAAAGTAATTTCAAAATATCTTTTCATAATATATCTAAAGAGTTCCTAAACTCAGTGGGAGCTTAGTGTTTGTCATTCGACAAACTAAGGCCCAAGTATATATATATATGTTTCATTGTGATTTATTCAAATGAGACACAAGGGTATTGTTTCTACCAAGAATTTTTGAGAACATAATGTTTGTTTGCTCGAAATAATGTCCTTTTGGAGATTCGTTTCCAAAATGACAAGTGGGAGAAAATAGACCTCGAAAGTTTTCGAGGCGAACAACAAACATAAACGGACATTCCGGAGGCTTTTCGAAGTGCTTCAGAAAATCCGAACTTATTCTTTAAAGACTTTAGAAGTGGCTTTAAAGAATAGACATCTCTTAGAAGACTTTACAAGTGCTTCAAGGAGAACAGAATATTCAAAGGACTTTCAAGTGGCTATTGATATTCTATTGTTTGATGTTCTATACCCAAGTAGGCATAGAGTTCAAGTCACTGAAACTATGAGATTCTTCTATTAAATAGTGAAGAATCATGGAGTTCAGGTCACTGAAGCTATGCGATTCTTCTATTAGATAGTGAAGAAACCTACAACTTGCAGTCAACCTATTAATGAGTTTGTGACCTGTAAGAAAGCTATGACGAAACCCAGATTCCCTAAAATGGTTAGAGGCCATATATAGACTCAAATGTTTTAGATGGTTAAAGGCCATAAAACATAACCAATGTTTTGATGACAAAATTGAAATTTTGTTGATTTGCAAGAATAGTTTCACACCTATTGGTTGCAAGTTTGTTTTAAGGATAAAAACCATCAAACATGGAATTGTGTTCACACACAAAGCTAGATTAGTTGCTAAAGGTTACAAGCAAATTCATGGCATGGATTGTGTTGAAACCTCATGCATAATCGTAACGCTCAAGTCTATAACTCAAGCAATGATTGCATATTGGTACATATGACAATTGGATGACAAAACGTATTCCTCAATCAAATGTTGGAAGAAAACTATGTACATGGCATGTCATAGGACTTGTGGATCCAAATAAATGCTTGAAAAGGAATGCTAACTTATGAAATCTAAGTACAGATTTAAGCAAGCAATTGGGAATTGGAACTGTATTTTAGTGAAGCTAATAAGCATTTTAGTTTCATAAAATATACATGATTCTTATAGATATATAAGAAGTTTAGTGGGAGTACGTAAAACTTATTTGGTCCTATGTGTATCACACATATCTCTCTATTGTGAAATAACATTCAAATGCTAATGACTTAGGTTTGAAATTATTCGTCAATGATGGACCAAGGCGAAACTTAGTACATACTGGGTATTAAGATCTATTTACAAAGATCTTATGATATTGTTTAGTAATGGCATTTACTAAATCAAACACGAAAGACTCCATTGGAGATATTCGATCCATATGAATAAATCTAAGTAATGAATGTTTGAACTATGTATAAGCATTTACTAAGTTAAACATCAAAGAATCTAATGAGATTCTTCACCTATATTATATGTCAAAGAATTTAGTTGGATTCAGTATCTACTGTAACTGAATGAGCTAAAGTTACATGAATAGAATTCAATTGGGAATTATTCTGCAAAAGAATTTATCATGTATATAATATAATATGAGGATCGCCAAAAACGTATCGTATGACTTTAGGCATGACGAACATATACCAATCTCTATTGATCTAAGTGAAGATCAACTAGATTGAGATCAAGAACACTTATGGTACTTGAAAAGGTACATAGGAATAGTTCTTGATTCAAGGAAATAAAGATATGCTAAATATTGATGCTACACGCATAAACACTGGCAAAGGATCAAGCAAGACCCTTTGGAGTTAAGCATTGACAAGGACAAGCTAAAGAGCATCGTGTTTTGAAATGGCAACATGGATTGAAGACCATGAGTTGTTGCGTGGGAAATTAAAATAATAATTTCTATGTTCTAAGATATAGTTGGAGAGTCTTCCACATATCTGTGAACTGCTTGGATAAGTAGATCCAAACAAAGCATCAATAGCAACCTATACAGTTGAAGTAAAAGTAATTATTGCCTAAGAAGCAATAAAATAGAGTTGTTTATATGAGTTCTTCATTGAACTTGGGAAGATCATATGTCTGTTGACTTAATGGTTCTTCATTGCAAAATGCGTAGAACCACTAATGTAGCAAGAAAGACTAGATCACAAAATAAACATACTCAAAAGTTCTTATCATCATATCTCGAAGAACATTCGATGAAAAGGATGTTAAGATTGGCAAAGCGTGATAACTAAACCTATGCAACAAGTGAGAAGCAACACTCACGTTGTAGCACTGAAAATCAATCATAGCTTTGAATTCCATGAACTGTTTTAAAGATGGGTTTGAGGCCCATGGTTGTAAAACTATGGGGTTGAACATTTATCATATATGAAATGTATTTTCATATTCCATTTAATCTTGGTTTAGTATTAAATGATGAGTCCCTTCAATTTGACGATATATTCAAGATAGACTGTCAGGACCAGTCCTGTGACTAAGAAATGTCTATCAAGTGAACTTGAATGTCAAAGGTTGAAAATGGTCCCTAGTCGGAGTTTTCTATAAAATTGGACGCATAGAAAACGTTAGACGATTAGAATGCAAGATGACTAGTAGTTCTGTTTCTTGAACTATGTGGACATGGCAATGTCATAATCATTTGCATAGATACTTACTTTGGGAAGACTAGTATCGGACAAGACCTATGAAACTTTACTGTAAGAGATGAAAATCTGTCATAAGTAAATTTCATTAAAATTATTAGACACTAAATCCTCAATACCAGAGTGATTTGAGATTACTTGTTTGAGAACAGGTTGCTTTGACGTTGCCGAACCGTCGCACCGTAAAAGGAGGCTATAAAGGCAACGCTCAGGTAATCACCTATCAAACGAAGTCTAATCTCAAGATCGCAAGATTGGGATTGTCCTCCCATAAATCGGGATGAGATGCTTAAAAGTTGTACAAGGCCACTCGGAGAGCTAGAAACTGTGAAATGCATGGCCGTGCTCGGATGAATCATAGGCTATGATTATCTGTTTATTTGATCAGTTGAACTCTGAAACCGAGAAACACCTCTGGACATAATAAGGATGACAACTCTTACCTTATGTTCAAGAGCAAGCATCGAGCGACAAAGGAATTAGGAAATGCACACTTGTCCCTAAGGACAAGTGGGAGACTGAAGGAAATAATGCCCTTGGTCCAAGTATGCATTCTATGAAGTCTAATAAATGCGGTTCAGTATTAATTAACAAGTTAATAATTCAGTGAGATCAAGTGAGTTGAATGCCTAGCTAGAGGCCGCTTCAGTTCAAGTGGAATTAATGATATTAATCCACAGCTTACTCTTGACTGAACCCGTAGGGTCACACAAATAGTACGTAAACGGATCAAGTATTTAATGGCATTAAATACTCTATCTATGGATATTCGGAATCGACAGATCTTGGTTTCAGTGGGAGCTGAGATCGTCACAAGTAAGAAATGAATACTCCGGAAACGATGATATTGCCGGAAACGGAAATATGGATCGTATCGGAAATATAAATATTATCCAAGTCGTAGATGTTGCCGGAAACGGAAACATGGTACGTATCGGAAAATATTATCGATAATGGAAATATTGCCGGAATCGGAAATATTGCCGGAAACGGAAATATTGTCAGAATCGGAAAATAATTCCGAAAACGGAAATATTAAATA
Source organism: Spinacia oleracea (assembly GCF_020520425.1). Taxonomy (NCBI): domain Eukaryota; kingdom Viridiplantae; phylum Streptophyta; class Magnoliopsida; order Caryophyllales; family Amaranthaceae; genus Spinacia; species Spinacia oleracea. The sequence continues at coordinate 57,908,290 of NC_079487.1, forward strand.
TTTGTTCGAAACGGAAATTAATTCCGGAATCAGAAATATTAAATATTGTTCGTATCGGAAATGAATTCCGAAAACCGGGAATTTTATCGGAAGCGTATCGTACGAATAAGCATCGGACGAGGCCTGCCGGACGAAGGCCCAGCATGAAGCCAGGCCATCGCCCAGCAAACAATGGCGCGCCACAACACAGCCCAAGGCTGCGGCAGGCCTACCGCAAGGCAGGCCCAGCGCGCAGCTTAGGCCATGGCAGCCTCGTGGGCTGCGGTAGCTCGCATGGGCTTCGTGGGCGTGTGGGCTATGCGCGGGCATGGCCTGCATGCTTGCGGGTCATGCTCGTGTGTGTGTGTTTGTGTCCATGCATAATTCCTAAAACTATTAGGATTTGATGTATGATTAAATTCCTATTCCTATTAGGATTATTTAATTAAATAGAGTCCTTGTAGGATTCTAAGTTTAATTAAATCGTATCCTACTAGGATTCCAGTTCCCTTTCCAAACCTCTATAAATAAGGGCCTAGGGTCATAATTTATACGAACGATTGAAGTATTCAAAGGGTAAGTTTTTGAAAGAAAATTCAGCCACACTCTTGCACAATAATAACCGAAATTCCTAAGCACCTTAAGGGCGATTCTAGTTGGTCAATCTTGAGGCGGATCCGGACGTACTGTGGACTATCTACGGAGGGACGACACTTGGAGTCCTAAAGACTTGTTCTTGTTCGGTTCGGGCGCAGCTAGGGAAGGCACGCTACAAAGTGTATGCATCTATACTATACTAAATGATTATGTGTAAATAATACGCTTTCCTGGCTTTATGGTTTTTCCGCATGATTTATGTATTGTCATATGTATCATAACCTAACAATATTTTCGTTTCAGGCAATATTTTCGATTCCAGCAATATTTCTGTTAATACCCTTTCTTTTCCTTGTGATGACTTTAGCTCCCACTGGAACCAAGATCCATCATTTCCGAATGACCATAAATAGAGTACTCAATGAATATTATATTTACTTAAATACTTGATCCGTTTACGTACTATTTGTGTGAACCTACGGGTTCAGTCAACAGTAAGTTGTGGATTAATATTATTAATTCCACTTGAAATGAAGCGGCCTCTAGCCAGGCATTCAGATCACTTGATCTCACTGAATTATTAAATTGTTAGTAAGTACTGAACCACATTTATTAGACTTAGCATTAAATGCATTAATGCAAACTTGGACCAAGGGCATCATTTCCTTCAGTCTCCCACTTGTCCTTAGGGACAAGTGTGCATTTCCTAATTCCTTTATCGCTCGATGCCTGCTCATGAACATAAGGTAAGAGTAGTCATCCTTATTATGACCAAATGTATTTCTCGGTGTCAGGGTTCAACCGATCATATAAACAGATAATCATAGCCTATGATTCATCTGAGCACGACCATGCATTTTACATTTTCTAGCTCTCCGAGTGGCCTTATACAACTTTCGGCATCTCATCTAGATTTATGGGAGAACAATCCCAAGCTTGTGATCTTGAGGTTAGACTTCATTTGATAGGTGATTACCTGAGCGTTGCCGTTATAATATCCTTTTATGGTGCGACGCTTGACAACGCTAAAGTAACCAGTTCTCAAACAAGTAATCCAAAATAACTCAGGTATTGATTATTAGTGTCTAATAATATAATGAAATTTACTTATGACAGATTTTCATCTCTGACTGTGAAGTTTCATAGGTCTGTCTGATACTAATCTTATCAAGTAAGTAGTATGCAAATGATTGCGACATTGCCATGTCCACATAGTTTAAGAAACAGAACTACTAGTCATCTTGCATTCTAGTCGTCTAGCGTTTTCTATGAGTCCACCTTTTGACGAGAACTACCAGGGACCATTGTCAACTTTTGAATTTCAAGTTCACTTTATAAACATTTCTTAGTCACAGGACTGGTCCTGATAGTCTATCTTGAATATTTGTTAAATTGAAAGGACTCATCATTTAATAAACCACAAAATTAAATGAAAAAATGAATTTTATTCATTTCTAAGAATGGTTAACCAAAATATTTTACAAAGTATTAAACTCTAAAACTTTAAAACATTCATTAAGGACATCAAAGCCATTCTCCAACATGCTTGATTCCCATAGCTGTTGTGTGCGAGTTGTGCTTAGCTTCGCTTGCGGCAGAGGTTTAGTTAATGGATCTGAGATGTTGTCTCAGTTCCAATCTTTCTTATCTCGACTTCTTTTCTCTCCACGAATTCTCGTAGAAGGTGAAATCTACGAAGTACGTGTTTGACTCTCTCATGGTGTCTAGGCTCCTTTGCCTGTACAATAGCTCCGTTATTGTCACAATATAGAGCTATCGGTCCTTTAATGGAGGGGACTACACCAAGTTCACCTATGAACTTCCTTAGCCAAATAGCTTCCTTTCCTGCTTCATGTGCATCAATGTACTCCGCTTTAGTTGTAGAATCTGCAATAGTTCTCTTCTTAGAACTTTTCTAGCTTACTACACCTCCGTTGAGGCGGAAGACAAACCCATAATGTGATCTGAAATCATCTTTGTCGATTTGGAAACTTGCGTCCGTATAGCCTTTAAAAATGAATTCATCGTCTCCACCATAGACCAGGAAATCATCTTTGTGCCATTTCAAGTACTTCATAATGTTCTTGGCAGCAGTCTAACGTGCCTCTCCTGGGTCTGACTGGTATCTACTCATAGCATTGAGTGCGTACGCAACATCTGAGCATGTACATATCATATCATACCTTTTTGAACCAATCAATGATGCATATGGAATCCCAATCATTTGTCTTCGTTGATCTACTGTTTTTGGGCATTGATTCTTGCTTAGAGTCATTCCATGAGACATGGGTAGGTAGCCTTGCTTGGAGTAAGCCATTTTGAACTTATCAAGCACCTTATTGATATAAGTTCTTTGACTATGTCCAATCATCTTTTTAGATCTATCTTTGTAGATCTTGGTGCCCAATATGTATTGTGCTTCTCCTAGATCCTTCATCGAAAAACATTTCCCAATCCAAATCTTGACAGAGTTCAACATAGGAATGTCATTTACGATAAGTAATATGGCATCGACATACAATACTAGGAAAGAAATTTTGATCCCACTGACTTTCTTGTATACATAAGATTCGTATGCGTTCTTGACGAAGCCAAAGTCACTCACTGCTTCATCAAAATGTATATTCTAGCTCCTTAGCTTGATGCTTGTTTAAATCCATAAATGGATTTCTTAAGCTTGCATACCTTTTTAGCATTCTTTGGATCCTCAAAACCCTCAAGCTGTGTCATAAACACAGTTTCTGTTAAAACATCGTTTAAGAAAGCGGTATTGACATCCATCTGCCATATTTCGTAATCGTAATATGCAACAATTGCTAACATTATCCGAATAGACTTTAGCATTGCAAGTGGTGAAAAGGTCTCATCATAATCTACACTGTGGACTTGCCTGTATCCTTTCGCAACCAATCTAGCTTTGAAAACTTCTAGTTTCCCGTCCTTGTCCTTTTTCAACTTGAAAACCCATTTGCTTCCTATGGCTTGGTAGCCATCTGGCAAATCGACCAAATCCCAAACTTTGTTTTCAAACATGGAGTCTAATTCATATTGCATGGCTTCTTGCCATTGCTGGGAGCTAGGGCTCTTCATAGCTTGTTTGCTAGTCGCAAGCTCATCGCTTTCCACCAATATAACTTCATGGCTCTCATTCATCAAAGTACATGTGTATCTTTCTGGTTGAGACCTATATCTTTGCGATCTGCGCGGGGTTACATTTCTAGTTGGTTCTTGATTCTCAGCATATACTTCTAAAGATCTATGAGTTTCAACCAGAATGTCATCTTGATCATTCTTTAGAGTTTGTTGTTCGATTCGAATTTCTTCGAGGTCTACTTTTCTCCCACTTGTCATTTTGGAAATGTGATTTCTTTCCAAAAAGATACCATCTCGAGCAACAAACACCTTGTTCTCAGATGTATTGTAGAAGTAATACCCGTTGTTTCCTTTGGGTAGCCCACAAAGATACATTTGTCAGATTTTGGTTGAAGTTTGTCTGAAATTAATCGTTTGACGTATACTTCACAACCCCAAATCTTAAGAAAAGACACTTTTGGAGGCTTTCCAAACCATAACTCATATTGATTCTTTTCGACAGCTTTAGACAGAGCTCTATTTAGTGTGAGTGCAACTATGTTTAGTGCATGTCCCCAAAATTCTATTGAAAGTTCGGCATGACCCATCATTGATCGAACCATGTCTAGCATGATCTTGTTCCTGATAATCGAATTGAGAGAACTCGAACAAATTGAATGAAGAATTCGATAACCATAGTAAGGAGAAAGACTTCGCACGAATTTGATGAAGAATTTGATAAAAAAAAATTGAGGTGATTTTGGGGATATTTTGTGTCGAAATTGAAGATAGAAGAGAGAACATGAGCAGTAAGAAGATCTAGGGAGAGAAAGCGAATGACATGAAAAAATGAAGCTAGGAGGGTAAGTCTGCAACTGAAATTACCAAAATGTCATTACTCTCTTATTAATTTGGGACGGTTACATTAGATTTAATCGTGCGGTCCAGAGAGTATTCTTATATATAAAAGTGTTCTTATATAGAGGAGGTATATATATGACTTACAACTTGTTGAGTATAAGTAGTACACAATTTTTAAAACAAATTAAATAATACTACCGCCGTTCCTAAATGATCTTTACGCTTACTATTTGCACGGTAATTAAGGAATTTGGTGAATATGTGATGGTGGGGTAACAAATGGGAAAATGAGAGGCTACAAATTGTCCAACAATGTGAGTGGATGAAAATCAATATTAAAGTATTGTGAGTGGGTAAGTTAGGGTGGGCCAAATGAGAACAAAAATAGAATAAAGTAGAGTGTAAAGAACTTTTAGGAACGGAGGTAGTATAACATATGTTAAAAAATTAAATAATATAACATATGTTTACGAATTAAATAGATACGTCACGTACAACAAGTTAGCCATCCATTACATTTTATTTTATATGAAAAAAAGACACCAGGAGTGACACATGTCACTTTCTGATACACAATTTTCCCGCCACAATATTTTTCCGCTAAAATCTCTACTTTTTTATTTTATATTTTTTTTGTTAACTGTTTATGTATGAAAAAATTTATATGTGTATAGATAATGAAAATAATGTATGCCATATAATCATAATTTGCTAAAAATGATGTTTGGTAATATTTTAGTCAAATAGTTAATATTAATAATACAACGTATATTTACTCAATATTTTGTTCAAATCAGCATATTTTATATATCGTACATTTCGGTCAAAAAAATTTATCAAGCATATGAAATATGTAATAAGTAATTGGGCGAAAAATGAATAATTCATATTAAATGATTAGATAAATATGAAGATTTTTTAATTACACAATAATTTTAAGAAGATAAATATTTCAGTCAAATGTATCAGGGAATATAAAGTATCTTAAAATATCCGTAAATGCAAGGGATATAATCGAATTATAAGTACATTGAAGTCGATCAATTTAGTTGCTTCAAGTACTAAGTGTCTAAGTATATAAGTTGGAGGTAAGTAAATATGTGGATATAGTACACCGGCCTATATCATACGGGTACAAGTTTTCTCTAGGTACTATGAACTACGGAGTACTTAGTATACAAATTATTTAGTTTTGAGAATGACACTACCGGTAAATGCTTTACTACCTCCTCTAAATAATGGTCCAACCGTCCAAAAATCCTCCATGGTGTCCTTTTCGTCATTAACCCTCATGTACAATTACCATCAAACTAATACCAATTTCACCTTCTGTCGCATTTCTATTAGTGTTAGATTTGTTATTGTGACGACTAGATTTATTGATGATCTTAAGGTTTCTTTTTCTAGAGAAAGAAGCTTGAGCTTCTTTTTTCTAGAAACGGCCACCGTCACATTCTCTTTGTACTATTGATAAAGTACGTTATTTTATGTAACACCTAACTAATACTTCGTAGTAAAACTTATGATAGATTGATGGTTCTTTCGAGAGAGTTAATAGCTTAGCTTTCATGTCTTTGTTTCTATGGAATAACCATTGTTTTACTAATAAGGTATTGGCCTACTAGTTAGTAATGAAGGGTCTGTTCATAATATATAGGTATCAGGTTCGAATCTCCGGTATTGCCCGTGTGGCTCATACACATACACACACACATAAAAAAAAAGTCTTGTTCTCTTGTATCATATCTCTACTATTGACAGGGGCTAGCTTAAGGGTTTTTTTCTGTAGGGAAATATTTTCGCTATACTTTTACAGTAACGGTAATCTATAAACTAAATTAGTTGACATACATTATTTGTGTTTACTGATAGAACCAAAAAAATAATAGGATAAAAGTAAAGGATGGGCGCGAGCGGAAGAGTAAAATGGAGAGGTTAATTGAGAAAGAAGTAATAATACCACGTATATAAAAGAGAAGGTATAAGTAAACATCCGTGTTTTAACTCCTCAAGTACCCCAAGTAATCACTCCACGTCCAAGCATGGCATGTGTACGTTTGACTTAAACATAGTCTCTTTTCTCCGTTCTCCTTTCTCCTTTCTCCTTTCTCCTTTCTCCTTTCTCTTGAATCCCCCCATCTTTGCCCAAATCAAATGCCCTTAAATCTAGGAATCTATAAACATAACTTTCTTCCTTGATCCTTGTTTTTTGTACATATGGTTAAAAAAATACAAACAATATTACTTTTCTCTCATGTTATATGTTCATATAATTAATTTATAATTATTTTTAAATTAATTTGAGTTTCTGATTGGAGAAGATCCAATCCAATCCCACCCCCACAAACCCTCCTATCTTCAATGATCACATGGGACTTTGTCTAACATTAATTGATTCATAACACAAATTAAAAAGGCCCACTTTTGTTAGCTTATTTACAAACAATTACATTTAAGCCCACTTGAACTTAAACCCCAACTTGGGAACATAATTTACACACATATAATTGTACCATTAAACCCCTTTCTTCTTAACTTCATCTTTCTTCTACCCACATGTCTTCTTCTCTACCAACATCGTTGTCTACATGTAATTCTACACATTTTTCTATATATTTTTTTAATCTCATTTAATTATAAATTACTTTTATATTTTTAGTTTTCATATAAATACTCCACATAATTTACCTACATTATATCACAAGCTATAATATATAACCTTCTTCGAGCTTCATTTTCCAAAGAATCTATTGCCTTAGCTCATTTTGTCACACTAACAAGAATTATTAATACAGCTAGATACCTTTACTTGTTGGGTTCTCTTTAAAGACACATTCAATTAATAAAGACAATGTCTAGCAGAAGATCAAGGCAGTCAGGAAGTTCAAGAATCTCCGACGATCAAATCATTCAGCTTGTCTCCAAGTTGCAGCAACTAGTTCCCGAGGTTCGCCAACGTCGTTCTGACAAGGTAAGCTATGCTAACCATATATGTACCTTAATTAGCTTCTTCTTCATCATGAGAAGTAGTAGTATGTTTCTTCTCTTTGACAATGCCAATGTTGTGGAAGCTAAGTTTGGGTTTTCTTTAAAATATAAATCCTCTGAAATATCCCAAAATATCTTTTTAGTATGATTTCATCTTGGGAGACTTAAAGCGTAGTTTTCTCAAGCAATGTGACATAATTGACTAAAAAACTAGTTTCAGGGTAAGTTCATATAATTTTCGATGTAATTACAAATTTTGATAATCCAAAGAATTTTGTTTTGGAAAATCATAACTAATTTAACGGAAGATTAATGTGGTAGCCTAATTACATAGTACTATCAAAATATTACTATTTGTTCACGATCAAATTTGTGTAACCAAAATTTTGACCTTTCAAGACATAATTCAACCACTTCCCATGATTTCATTTAAGAATTGTTCAAAACCAACTAAATTTGACTTGCTAGATGTATAGTGGAGGTACAAATCTCTAATGATTCATTAGACTTGTTATTGAGATAGTTGGCAAGTTATTAGTGCACACCATCTCCGTTTCATACTCATTTTTATGCTAGTGACTATAAGATCATTATGAAACAGAGGTGCTATATATTTGTTACCCTTTTTATGGCACATTTTAAAAAAAATTGCTCGTTAATTGCTACTCTATTCTAATTAATACTTATTGTTTAATTGAGTTGAATAAACGACGAAGTGAGAATCAATGATTACATTAATGTAGTCCGACGATACGTCAAAGCCTTAATCCCAGTGATTAAAATGTAGGTTATTTACTAATAAATGTTTTATACTGGGGAGGGCGAAATGGTCAATCTGCACGTAGACAATAAGGCAACATAATGTTCATATTGGTTTTACCTTGTTATTGACGACCATTAACCGTAACTTGGTTAGAGAAATTGTATAATGACCGTTATTACTAGGAAGTTTCATTGGAGGTGAATAGAAACAAATGTTGGTTATATTAGTTATTATGGTAGTGATAGTAACTGAAGACTCACATGTCCATGATAAATAATTTCTTAGAAAGTGCTAAAGTCTAAAAGCGACGTGACTTACTATTTAAACGAAATTTCTAACCGTTTGGGCCCTAGCCTTTGCCGTACAACTACTATAGGACAACCCACGAAAATGACCCTTTAATCAAATAAGAGATGAAGGGTAACAACCTTAACTCGTGTTTTCATGGTCGTTTTTGTGTGTGTTTAAACTCACTATATTACTTCTTCCATACCATGTAATACATGCAATGCGAATTGGATGTTTATCGGACTATCTATTATGTACACATTGGTGATTGGTGTAGTTGTGTAGGCACGCTCAATCGCTCATGTGTGTAGTACATATAATGCAAAGAAGACATGAATCGGATTATCTATTATATACACATGGATGTAACTACTTTTCGCTCATTGTTTTAACCACGAGCTTTGAAAATGACCAAATAAGTAAAAACATTTTAACCATGAAATGCAAAGCAACTACATATCGGACTACTTAATCGCTAATGCATGTATACATAGTTTTTTTTTTTTTTTTTTGTATTTATACATACTTACCGGACTATTGAATCAACCATTGATTTACCATGAACGAGGTAAAAAAAATTAACTATATATTTAATGAATGTATTATAAAGCATATATTTACTGGACTATCTATGATGTACACATGCATGCATGCGTGTAGGAACGCTCTATCACTCTCATATGATGGAAAAAATGATCATTTTCTTACCATGAGCCTTAAAAATAAGAAAAGAGTAAAAAAAATTAAAACTAAATAATATGTGTTATACAAAGCACATATTATAGGACTATGTATATGTCATATAGACATGGATGTAAGTACGCCCAACCACTCATATCTTTTTGCTTATATGTTTACCTCGAGTTCTAAACATAGAAAAATAAGTAAAAATTGAAACCAACGGTACTAAATTTTACCTATCTTTAGCTACATCCGCGGGTATAATAAAATTGTCGAAGCATTTTAGACAAATATAGTTTGTAAGGTTTTAATTGCATGTATTGAAAGACTTAAATGAAATAATAAACCATTACTCTCATTTCTCAACAAAAGCCTCTTATATATTAATCAATACATGCATTAATGGTGTCACTTAACTTAAGAGGACGCAATTAGTCTCTTGCTGTCCAAAATCAATTACAATTAGTTAAGAAGTTAAAGTACAAATTAACTTATTAAAATTTTGAAGTTAGAAAATGCTCATATCAACACCAATATCATCGTATTTCGTTGGAAAAACCGTAATATACTTTAACCTAATATACGGGTGATGATAAAGGTCGCAAGTTGCGACAACATTTAGTTGTCGCAATCTTACGTGTCGCAGTTTAATTGGTACATATAGGCGACACGTAGGCTATGAGTCATAATAATATTTTTACTATCAATGCAATATTTTTACTATGAAAATATGTAAATAAGGTAGTCGATATAAATAAGGAAATAAATTAGAATATATTAAGATTTTCCTAGTTTTTTTTGAAACATTTAAAGTAGGATATATAAATTAAATATTTTATTTTCCAATTTAAATAATGACACATAAGCATGTCATGTCATCATTGTGACACGGCTTAAAGGTCGCATGTTGCGACCTTTATCATTTTCGTATACTTTAATATATCATCTTTCTAGGAAGCATCCTCTATTCCCCTTTTCACTGAAACGAACTAGAGGTTCATCAACCTTTTAAAATAGTCCCATATTTAGTAAGAAACTTAATTATCGTCTAATTAATAAACAAAAAAAACTATTGCGTAGTTGTATTTATAAAAAATAAAAATAAAAAGTATAAATTAAATTCGTAACTCAAAAAGTATACACTTTTTTTGTTTCGGAGGGGCAAAAAGTATACACTTAACAAAGTCTCTAAATGACATATTAAGCTAAAACACAAAGTTGTCCTTGATGTTTACTTTACTTTCGTTATGTTGAACTATCATTGACATTTGTAACTATTTAAAAATATACTTGACCTATACAAAAATTTACTTTAGAAGAAAAAAAAATGCTAAACACATCTTTTTTATCATGTTAAAATGACAGTTGCCCATCTTTCTATTACAAATAAAGGAATAAATAAGAAAATTACTAGTGTAGGCCTACAAGTAGTTTATTTAGTTGAAACCGCAGGTTTATCTCTGGACTTTTAGACGGTTTTATAAGAATTTGTATTAAAATTCTTTATTACAGAATACAATTAAAACTTCTCTGTCTGTTTTTTTGTATTCGTCAAATTGATGACATATTGTGTTTGTATGTTTGAATTGAAATAGGTGTCGGCTTCAAAAGTTCTCCAAGAGACTTGCAACTACATAAGAAACTTACAAAGGGAAATGGATGATCTTAGTGATCGTCTCTCACAGCTTTTAACCACAGTTGATGCTGATAGTGAAGAGGCACGAATCATTAGGAGCTTACTTAATTAGTCAATTAATTAGATTTTATTTATTAATTAAGGTCAATGCTTTTGATTTATTATATATATATATATAGGCCATATATATATAGTAATATAAAATCCATCCTAGCTAGGGTTGTTAATTAATTTCGTACTTTAAGCATGCTAAGCTAGCTAAGACTAGGAATCATTAGATACCTAGATCTAGCTTTTAATGCAAATATATCAAATATATATATATATATATTTTTTTATATAGTATATGGTGTTATGTAATTAATTTAGCTCTGTAATAATAATAAGTATTTGCACGCAATTAGGTCCTTTGTGTAGATGTTAAGCTAGTGTTATTATAATCTCTTTTGACTTGTTGACTTTTAAGGTTCCAAAAGATCCTAATCATTTGCACGGGGTATGATTGGTGTTCCAAGATCGTTTTGCTGATTGTTTATATACTGTGCCGTCTGTTATCTCAAATGGTTTGCCAAATACGACATTACACCTTTTTGGTCAAAAGTTTCTAACTTCAAAACCAGATCGAATCTCGTTTACATGTATATTTGATTCTGGCAGTGTATAACAAACATGTTCGGTTCTTGGTTTTGTGTCAAATATTATATTTTTGGGATTATTCACCAAATATTTCTGAAGTTTAATCATATGCTTTCGTATTTTCAGTAATTTACCATATATATTCCTGGTATTTGAAATTAACATAAAATGACTATCCGTTAACTCTCCGTTAGCTCTCTCATTTTTCATCTTAATTCTTCTATCTTCATCTCTTCTCCTTCATCATCTCTCTCCACCTTCACCATCATCTCCGCTAACATAATCTCCTCAATCAAACACAAAATTTAAGAGAAACTTATTTCAATTGAACATCTAAATAATCATATTATCAACATGAATCTAAAATATCTATTGTCGATTCAACTTCAACGAAAATTAATGCCAAAAGGGGGAAACAAAACCTTGAGTAGGGATGGCAGGTGGGTAAGAGATCGTCTTCAATTTTAATGCCCAAATCGTAGACCTTTTGAAGGAGTCTAGACCGAGGTACCGAACATGTTGTTTCCAAGCAGGGTCCAAGTTATCAATAAACTTTTGAACTAGCTCAGGTTCGGGAGGCCTCTGTACTTTCTGAGCAGCCTGCTCTCTCCATTGGGCGAAATAGGTCGTGAAACCTTCATTCTTCTTTTTGCGAGAGTACTTCTAATCGCAAATGGTCACTTGAAAGTCCATGTTAGACGAGTACTACCGGATAAAAATATTAGTGAAATCTTCCTAGGTGGGGAAAGTTTTGAGGTCCAGCTCATAGAACCACTGAAGCGCAATTGATTCTAAGGATAGAGGGAAGGCTGATAAGTACATGGACTTGTCCACGCCTTTAATGTTCATCGCGCCCACAAAGCCTAACATGTGATTTCTTGGGTTGTCAGTCACCTTAAACTTGGGCAGATCAGATGAATTGAATTTGTCTGGTAATTTGCCAGTAAGAGGTTTAGGATCGAGCGAGAAGAATTTGCTTCCCATGGTCTGCTGAAGGTCCATTTTCTCGATTTTCTTTTCATTGTCTTGCTCCTTTTGGGCCTGAGTAGCCGTTAATTTTTTTATTTCCATGCAAAGCTGTTCCATAGCAATTTCCCTTAGCTTGACCGGTGTGGTCAAATCTTCGAGCGACATGTTGCTAGTTGGTGCTGGAGAGAACCGAGGTTGGAAAACTGGTGACTCTGGAAAAGGAGAGTGGCAGATGGAGACATGAGTTACTATTTCTGTAATCGTACTAGCAATTGGGGTAGAAGACTCGAGACGCGTTAATCTTTGATTTTAGTTAGGCGCCAAACAGCGGAACCGGCACTATCTTATAAGACATCTATTTAGGATGACTGATTGTTTTTTCTTTTGGGAAGAATTTTGACATAGAATCAGAATGGCTCGATGGTAAAAGCGATTTTTTTGAAGAGCTTGGGTGAACGTCAAAAATTTAGCTTGAATGATGTTATCCTAGTCATAAGTGTTATTGGTGAGCCTACAATTACTTTACGAATCGTTTTTATTTTAAGTCAAGAGTACGTAAAAGTTGTCGAATACCTTTGGCGCAATTTTGAATATGCGTTTCACAAGGGTATTTTCTACCAGGCATACGTAGTGCTTTGTATCAAATGCGTATTTTAGTCTTTTGAATTAGTTGCACAAAGGTTCGACTCTTAACTTTTTAAACACTAATTTACTGACTAAAATGGGAGGAATAAGCAGGGGTGCGCCATAATAAAATAGCGCACAGTAGCATAGTGCTTAAAATTTCAAGCGCTTGCATGGTGAGCGTGTGTGAGTTTCTGGCGCTGGCCATAGCGGCTTATTTATTTCCTCGGTGCAGGCGTTAAAATTTTCTGGCGGTCCTAAGATGCGCGCTGGAATATTTTTATGGTGGAATAGCGCTCTGACCCTGGCTGCGGAACTTGAAATTCCTTAGTTTCGATTCGTAGCTTTATTTATTTATTTCGACGTTATTGAAGCATTTTTTGAATTTTGAAAACGATGTTGACCTTAAACTAAGTGTCTGGTTGGTTAGTTTCACATAGCACGTAAAATATCAACACGAAACTAACATCGAGCATGAATTCAGGTATAATGCACATTTAGTTTTATGCTAGTCTCTAAGGTTCAATAGGCTGGGTGTCAAAGTGTACCAAACCTATCGCCAATTCCCTAACAGATCTTTGTCAGAGTAGCTAGGTTCATGACAAATTTTATCAAAGCCTATCCGGTACGTGCTGGTGTGGCATATACCGTGAATGGACCTAAGAGATAAACAGTTTGATTTTGGTGGATGTGCTACATTGCGAATGTGCCGAGTGCACGACATCCAAAGCGCGTGCACCCCCGGGCTAATAGGTGTCCTTATTCCCAACTTCCCAGATGAAACATACCAAGGAATCCAAGATTTGGTATGGGGTTCTTTAGAAATCATTCGTCACATTGAATATTTCAGCTCGTCCCAACTTATTAAGGAAATAATTGTGGCGTAGCGTTCAATTTCTACTGTTCGGCTTCCTCACCTACGCACTACTTGCACAATTACTTCAGTATTGTCCCTAGTGGAGTCGACACTATGAGGGGGCCTTTTAAAAGAATACGGCCCGCACGACTTTGCCCTCTGGATGTGGCAATCATATTAAGTAAATAGGAACTAACTTTAGGCGTTAGCCTCTTTTAATTAGTCTTTAGGAGTCGCCATTCAGTTTGACAACAACATTGAAGAAAACTGACAAAACTCGGTTATCGTGATATGCGTGAAGTGCAAACATATTTGACTCACATCGGCCATAGGTTCCCTTGTGATCCCTGTTGTGGAGATCGCTCAATGTACATCCAGCTGAGTAGATATTGAGAGTTCGAGGGACGTTTACTAATACGGGGAGTGCCCAATATTAGCCCACGCGGCGGTTGATGAGTGACATTTATGTCACTCATAGGGTAGTAATTTAGGCATTATTTGGGTCGGTTTTATTCTATTTTTAGCATTTTTATTCTATATTTTTCTTAATTTCTTATTTTGAGTATTTATAACATAGTTTAGCGTAATTAGCATTTTTATTAGCTTTTAGGACTTATTCTCTTAATTTATTTATTTTTCTTTATTTCGATAATTTAATATTTTTATTATTTTAGTTTTCGTCATTATTTTCTATTTCAATTTCTATTTTTATTTATTTACTTATTTATTAGTATATTATCATTAATTATTATTTATTATTTATTATTATTATTATTATTATTTATTATTATTATTATTATTATTATTATTATTATTATTATTATTATTATTATTATTATTATTATTATTATTATTATCATGAATCAAATGCTAACGAAGTCAAATATTTTACAAATAATTTGTGGTAAGCCGAGATACAACCTGAGACCCCACTCCTCTGGCTATAGCATCTTGGTGAAAATATGAGCAGCAGCACGAGCCCTAATGTCATGAGTCCTAGAAAACTTCTGAACCCTCTTCAACAACGCAACAACATCCTTATCTAGCTCCCCCAAAGAAGAGAAAGAAAACGGAAGAAAGCCATAACCAATTGCCCTGCAACCTGCTTCGTACTTGACCCGCTTCCGAATAGCCGCATCAGCCACAACCCGGCCCGGGACAAAGCCAGATAACCCAGATTGTGTTAAAGGAGAAGATCTCGTCAAGTCAACACACACATCACAACCCTGGTCCAAGAGTAGAGTAACACGTCTGCTGGTCGGAGGGCTCCATCTTTCCCTCCAGATAGACCAATATCATTATTATTATTGTTATTATTATTGTTGTTGTTATTATTATTATTTTAGTTATTGTTATTATTATTTTAGTATTAGTTTAGATTTCATTTTTTCTTTATTTTACTTTTATTTGTTTCTCCCCTCGTCTTTTATTTTAATTGTGTAGGTGAACGGTGTGAATGATCGAGCATGAGTTTCAAAGGTCAAGTCAAGTCAAGTCTTAACATGGTCAAGAACAGTCAACTTTGGCTTAAGGAACAAAGATGCTACAACAACCCCTCTGCCTAACCTACACCACATAATGTTAACCTTCACCACATCACAACCAGAATGGACGCTGCTCTCATTCCCTGCTGCCACCCTCTGTCAACACCAGTCACCAGCCCAACACCGTCATCATCTCAGTCCACCACACTGCCACCATCCTCGCAAAAACAACAACAACAACAACAACAACAACAACAACAACAACAACAACAACAACAAGCAACAACAATATCAAAAATCGCAGCTCAAAGCGAGTAAAATACAGAGAAGTTCAGTACGGTAGAACCCGATATTTTACCAGAATCAGGTTCGCCCGAACCTCCATTAGAGTTCGTTCGAACAATTGAGTGAGTTTGGTTGTACGGAATTAATGAAGGGATCGTGAATTGCACGTGATGGTGGTGGTGTTAGTGTTAGCTATAATAACAATTAGAACAACTTAGCTGGATATTACGTATATACGAACTGAATAATTTGCCGCGTCGTGGCCGAACCAATTCTCTAAAAGACTATTACGCGCTACCTCCGATGAAGTAGAACACTTGCGGTTTCCCTCGAGGGTTAACACGACACCATGGTTTGTCTGCACTCACAAGTCTTGGTTGGAGACCAGAATACTTACCGAGAAAGAACAGAAGAGTGTTTATTTGGGAGAGAATATAGAGAATCGTTTTCTGTGAATGTGTATTTATGAAAAACGGAAGAGAAGTATTTATAGGAGAGCTGCAACAGTCATAAACGGCTAGTAGTGGAGTAGTGAGTGATTACCACGTTTACTGGGTAATTAAGGGGAAGTTAAAACAACATTTAGTGGAAATTAATGGGACAATTACGGGATTAGTGGTTGATTAATTCTTTCTACCCGTTAGAATTAATTAAGCCCACTTCTGACCAAAAAGAATAACTCGGCCCACAAAACTCACCCCACGCCCGCAAACCACATTCTCCAAGTACCAAGTACCAAGGCCCACGGCCCACGGCCCGGCCAGCGCGCGAGCGCGTTGAAGGAAATAATGCCCTTGGTCCAAGTATGCATTCTATGTTAAGTCTAATAAATGCGGTTCAGTATTAATTAACAAGTTAATAATTCAGTGAGATCAAGTGAGCTGAATGCCTAGCTAGAGGCCGCTTCAGTTCAAGTGGAATTAATGATATTAATCCACAGCTTACTCTTGACTGAACCCGTAGGGTCACACAAATAGTACGTAAACGGATCAAGTATTTAATGGCATTAGATACTCCATCTATGGATATTCGGAATCGACGGATCTTGGTTTCAGTGGGAGCTGAGATCGTCACAGGCAAGAAATGAATACTCCGGAAACGATGATATTGCCGGAAACGGAAATATGGATCGTATCGGAAATATAAATATTATCCAAGTCGTAGATGTTGCCGGAAACGGAAACATGGTACGTATCGGAAAATATTATCGGAAATGGAAATATTGCCAGAATCGGAAATATTGCCGGAAACAGAAATATTGTCAGAATCGGAAATATTGTCGGAATCGGAAAATAATTCCGGAAACGGAAATATTAAATATTTGTTCGAAACGGAAATTGATTCCGGAATCGGAAATATTAAATATTGTTCGTATCGGAAATGAATTCCGGAACCGGGAATTTAATCGGAAGCGTATCGTACGAATTAGCATCGGACGAGGCCTGCCGGACCAAGCCCCAGCACGAAGTCGGGCCATCGCCCAGCAAGCCAAACGCGCGCCCAGCCAAGGCAGCGCCCAGGCCCACCGCAAGGCAGGCCCAGCGCGCGCCAAGGCCACGGCTGCGTGGGCCTCGTGGCGTGGGCTGCTGCTCGCACGCACGCGCATGGGCGACCCTCGTGGCTGCCGTGTGTGTGTGTGTTTGTGTTCATGCACGATTCCTAAAGCTATTAGGATTTGGTATATGATTAAATTCCTATTCCTAAAAGGATAAATTAATTAATTAGAGTTCTTATAGGATTCTAAGTTTAATTAATTCGTATCCTACTAGGATTCCAATTCCCTTTCCATAACTCTATAAATACGTGCCTAGGGTCACATATTTTATGAGAAAAATTCAAGTATTCAAAGTGAGTTTTTTGAGAGAAAAATTCAGTCATATTTCTTACCTAAGAGTGCCGAAAATTTTAGTACCTTAAGGGCGATTCTAGTTGGTCAATCTTAAGGCGGATCCGGACGTGCTGTGGACTATCTACGGAGGGACGACACTTGGAGTCCTAAAGACTTGTTCTTGTTCGGTTCGGGCGCAGCTAGGGAAGGCACGCAACAAAGAGTATGCATCTAAACTATGCTATATGATTATGTGTAAATAATATGTATTCCTGGCTTAATGGTTGTTTCCGCATGATTTATGAATTGTCATATGTATCATAACCTAACAGTGGTATCACGAGCCCCTTATTATTTTCATAATCTAAATTGCATGAACATGGTTAAATATTACAAATTTGCAAGAATTAAAAGGGGTGATTAACTTTCGTAATTGTTAATTAATTGCAAATTGCGTTTATTTAATTATACGTACGCAGTTTTTCGGCAGTTTCTACGTTACTCATCCAAATCGAGTGATTTTTGTGTCAATTCCGCATGTAAAAGGCATTCTAAAATTTTGACAAAAATAGTAATTTTCTGCCGAACCCAGAATTCTCAAATTCGAAGCCTAACTATGACTTTTCGAAGGTTTTAGTTTTTCGAATGCAAAATTTCGTAAATTTAAGATGTTAAATTAAATATTTGCGATTCTTGTTGATAAATCTTGAATTTTTGATTGACCTACTGTATATGTTTAACAAGTTTGAATGCCTAGCCTTGTTAATTATGCAATCTAATTTGTAATTATGATTAATTTGTTGAAAATTAGAATAATTTAGAATTAATTTGATTTTCATAATTAATTATAATTTAATTAGAAACCTATGACTAAAAACCACCATATAAATTGTAAATTTATGATAAATTTTAAATTTTTATGACCTAGACTTGAATCCATAATAATCGGAAATCAATTGAATAATAAATTTTCCATTTTTCGCCCTAAAATTATGAAATTAATATTATTTATTAATTTGTCATTAATTTTAAATATAAATTTTAAATTTTTATGCGATTCGTTCATATAACTTGCACGCACAAAGCAATGGACGCTTCGTGTTACCCTTAAGGGGTGTTGTATAGTGCGGGCATGCGACGACGAGCAAGGGAGCTCGTCGCCCGTGCGGCACGAATGCAATGAGCAAGGGCATGGTGCACGAGCACAAGGCAGCAGCCCTGTCTTGTGTCGTGGGCCACGAGCTATGGACAAATGGGCATGGGCGAAACGCAAGGCATGGCAGTCGCGTGTGGGCAGCAAGCGAGCTGCGCCACGACGCGCACTGCCTCGCGCAAGCGCGCGCAGCCTCGCACGCAGCGAGCGCAAGCTCGCGTACCACGAGCGCTGCGCCCAGCGTTGAACGCGCGCAATTGCTCGCGCACAGCGAGCGATGGCTCGCGTACATCGAGCGCTGGAGCGCGCGCAGCGAGCGCTGGCGCTCGCGCACAGCGAGCGATGGCTCGCGTGCATCGAGCGCTGGAGCGCGCGCAGCGAGCACTGGCGAGCGCGTACAGCGAGCGATGGCTCGCGTGCGTCGAGCGCTGGCGCGCGCGCAGCAAGCACCACAGCGTGCGATGCCTTGCGATGGAAGATGCAGCAGCTATGCCGTGCGTGTGGCCCATGGGCGTGCGATGCGTAGGGTGTTTGCGTTGCGATTAGATCGTTTTGAATGTTTAATTTGAAATTTTAGGTTTTCAGTTTACGTAATTTTAATTAATTTTAAAATTAATAATTTAAATTATTTTCTTGGATTTTAATTTTGAATATTGTAATTATAATAAATTTTATTTATTCTAATTATTTTACTAAAATTAAAATCATGAATTAATTTAAATACGACTGAAATTAAATTAAACTCTTTGGATTCAATTATAAATTTATATGAGCTTAAAATTTTAATTAAATTTGTATGTTTCCGGTTAGACTAGAAATACATTTTTATGTTTAAAATTAGTAAAGCATATGAATTTATTGGTTTAAGTGGGAGCCCTTTTAGTCATAAACTCTTGATTAGGTCTACAAATCCTTAAGGTTAAAACAACTTGATTAGAATTAATAAGGACTGAATAATTGGTAGATTATTGGTGCCCTTGATTAATTACTGCAAATGTTTACGTGATGCATAATGTGTGTAACTAACCAGCTATGTGGGCCATTCATGATAATGAATGGGTGAATGGTATATATTGTATATGTACTGTTTTGCAGGTTATGAAGTGACTAGTATGGCCCAAATAGGATAGAAAATATGGTCTGCGTACCATTAATTTGAATGTAATTGGTCTAAAGTACCAAAGTTGTTTTTCAATTCAAATATGGTCTGCGTACCATCAAATAGTTGTAATTAGTTTTAATTATAGCTTATCCTATTTGAAGAAAATGGTGCCTCCCACGGATATTTTCAAGACGGACTTTGAAGTTAAAGCTTCAAGATGAAGTCGGGCCATACTAGATCACATTTATCTTATGCATGTTTTAAGTTATTTATTGCTTTTAAATATGTCTTAAAATGCATGAGATCATGGCTTGATAATGTTGCATGATTAAGGATTTTAGTTCACTTAAAATCTAACCAACATAGTAAGAGCCTTAAGTTCCAAACTTAAAAATTGAGTTATAAGGTGCCATGCCAAAATATACACTTGCTTGGATATCCTTTACATCAATCTAGTAATAGTTTTCGCTCAGCGAGGTGTTACTTATTGGTCCTAAAGGGGCAAGGTACACAAATAATTGTGAGTACATGTTAGTTTTGGTGAAACTCAACGATATAAGTAAGGAGTCCTTTTATGTCGTGGAAAAATCGATAGGCTTACCTAATAAGTTCTTAGACGTACCTATCAACCAAGAATAGTTTCTAGACTATTAGCAAAAGGCTTTTGCTTACCTAAGATGTTTTAGGATTAAGTCGACAAACTGTGCTTAGTTCTTCAATGATTTTAGGATCTTGGAATCATTTTATTCACACCTGCCGGAACACATAATTCGGATAAAATGCTAATGACTTGTTTAAATTGCATGATTGCTTTCATTTTCAAGTTATTATTCATGATAAATGTTTAGACTTTGCATGCTTCAATGTATGTTTTAATTATTGTTTATAATTAAATATCTTGCACATCAATAAATCCTTTTAGAAAGGTAACAGTAAATTTCCTCGATTGGTAGTGAATCCAAGAACGATTCACGGAAATGAGAGAAAGTGAGCAATTTAAAATGTACGTTTCTTATAGCGACTTTTATGGTTGTTTTCGAATATCAAAGTCGAATGGCAAACCAATTGGTGCTTGTGAATTCAAAATACACTGTAGTTTTGAGATCATAAAGCATTGAGTCTAATACGCTCAGCTTTACCAATGGTTAACAACCTGATATCTTTGTCCATTTAATTCTCGAATGAGTCTAGTCCCTAGACATTCGAATAGATCGATGCTTAGAGAACTTTAGAAGCTTCTGGTAAGATCATCTAGTTGAAACTTAATATTCAACATAAATTAAATGTTAAGAACCTTGTTGGGGTAACATTGGACATGTCTAACAAAGTATAAAAGTCAACACTAAAGAATTCAATTCTTAAGACTATAAGAAAGGGTACAAGAAATAGGAAAACGAGGAACAAATGAAAGGAATTTACGATTCCGTTTCTACCTATAAGTTTATGTTTAAAAAGAAGTGACCTAGCAATCAAACTTCCTTGGTATCATATACCGCTTGAGGTTCTTACTTCGGTAATAACTCAAACAATGGAAGCTAGGATACACTAATGACCTACAAGTGGGAAATGAAGCATGGCAATGCTACATCAGTTGTAGGGTCATCTAGTTTGTTTTAAGTCCTTTCAAAGGCTGGAACTTAATGGCTATTTTGTTCCATAATCAACATACCTAAATTTCTGTTTTCAAACACAGAAAGACTCACATTCAAGAAAAACAAAAACAATGTTTGTTTGTTTATTTGAATGAAATGGTCAATTACAGGTTGAGTCAATATGCTTGATTAAAACAAACAACTCTTTAAAGAACTTTACTAGGTTCAAATCAACCCCTTGATTTGAGTTCCACTAATATTTGGCATTGTTGCTTAGACCATATCAACAAGTTAACATTCAAAAGCTCTATTTTGATGGACTTTTGAAAGTTAATTGATTTCTAGATCATTTTAAGACAACTAGTCTTACTTGTTGAAAGTAACAAAAGATATGAACTATTGTTAGAACGCCTAGACAATAGAGTTCAAAGCTAAAGAAAGATTTTATGACTTTATTATTTCACATGGATTCAAGTGAATGTAGGTTTATTTACTCAAATGTGATATAATTTGAATCTGTTTGGCTAGTTCAAAGATTCAGAAGTATAAAATCCACTTGGCAAGAAATCATAAAGATCTAGGTTAGATCATGTTGATGATTACTTGAGACCAAATATGATCATCAATGATTATGTGTTGTAATTTCACAATCTAGGTCCATAAGATATGGCATATCTTAGTTGGAATAATCGAAGTCAATTAGTACTTGATTCGATTAATGATGAATCATAAAGACTTTTCCTATAATTTCTAAAACAAAATGCTCAACTACCACCAAACTAAACCAAATTCGTCAAAGCTATTGAAAAGTAATTTCAGAATAACTTTTCATAAAATATATCTAGAGAGTTGCAAAACTCAGTGGGAGCTTAGTGTTTGTCATTCGACAAACTAAGGCCCAAGTATAGATATATGTTTCATTGTGATTTATTCAAATGAGACACAAGGGTATTGTTTCTACCACGAATTTTTGAGAACATAATGTTTGTTTGCTCGAAATAATGTCCTTTTGGAGATTCGTTTCCAAAATGACAAGTGGGAGAAAATAGACCTCGAAAGTTTTCGAGGCGAACAACAAACATAAACGGACATTCCGGAGGCTTTTCGAAGTGCTTCAGAAAATCCGAACTTATTCTTTAAGGACTTTAGAAGTGGCTTTAAAGAATAGACATCTCTTAGAAGACTTTACAAGTGCTTCAAGGAGAACAGAATATTCAAAGGACTTTCAAGTGGCTATTGATATTCTATTGTTTGATGTTCTATACCCTAGTAGGCATAGAGTTCAAGTCACTGGAACTATGAGATTCTTCTATTAGATAGTGAAGAAACATGGAGTTCAGGTCATTGAAGCTATGCGATTCTTCCATTAGATAGTGAAGAAACCTACAACTTGCAGTCAAACTATTATCATGTAGATTAATGAGTTTGTGACTTGTAAGAAAGCTATGACGAAACCCAGATTCCCTAAAATGGTTAGAGGCCATATATAGACTCAAATGTTTTAAATGGTTAGAGGCCATAAAACATACTCAATGTTTTGATGACAAAATTGAAATTTTGTTGATTTGCAAGAATAGTTTCACACCTATTGGTTGCAAGTTTGTTTTAAGGATAAAAACCATCAAACATGAATTGTGTTCACACACAAAGCTAGATTAGTTGCTAAAAGTTACAAGCAAATTCACGATGTGGATTGTGTTGAAACCTCATGCAAAATCGTAATGCTTCAAGTCTATAATTCAAGCAATGATTGCATATTGGTAAATATGGCAATTGGATGACAAAAGTATTCCTCAATCAAATGTTGGAATAAACTATGTACATGGCATGTCATAGGATTTGTGGATCCAAATAATGCTTGAAAAGGAAAGCTAGCTTATGAAATCTAAGTCCAGATTTAAGCAAGCAATTGGGAATTAGGACTGTATTTTAGTGAAGCTAATAAGTATTTTAGTTTCATAAAATGTACATGATTCTTATAGATATATAAGAAGTTTAGTGGGAGTACATAAAACTTAATTGGTCCTATGTGTATCACACACATATCTCTCTATTGTGAAATAACATTCAAATGCTAAATACTTAGATTTGAGATTATTCATCAATGACGGACCAAGGCGAAACTTAGTACATACTGGGTATTAAGATCTATTTACAAAGATCTTATGATATTGTTTTGGATTAAGTAAATGGCATTTACTAAATCAAACACGAAAGTCTCCATTGGAGATATTCGACCCATGTGAATAAATCTAAGTAAAGGATGTTTGAACTATGTATAAGCATTTACTAAGTTAAACATCAAAGGATCTAAATAAGATTCTTAACCTATATTATATGTCAAAGAATTTAGCTGGATTTAGTATCTACTGAAACTAGATAAGCTAAAGTTACATGAATAGAATTCAATTGGGAATTATTCTGCAAAAGAATTTATCATGTATGATATAATATGAGGATCGCCAAAAACGTATCGTATGACTTTAGCCATGACGAACATATACCAATCTCTATTGATCTAAGTAAAGATCAACTAGATTGAGATCAAGAATACTTATGGTACTTGAAAAGGTACATAGGAATAGTTCTTGATTCAAGGAAATAAAGATATGCTAAATATTGATGCTACACGCATAAACACTGGCAAAGGATCAAGCAAGACCCTTTGGAGTTAACCATTGATAAGGACGAGCAATAGAGCATCGTGTTTTGAAAATGGCAACATGGGTTGGAGACCATGAGTTGTTGCGTGGGAAATTAAAATAATAATTTCTATGTTCTAAGATATAGTTGGAGAGTCTTCCACATATCTATGAACTGCTTGGATAGGTAAATCCAAGCAAAGCATCACTAGCAACCTAAACAGTTGAAGTAAAAGTACTTATTGCCTAAAAAGCAATAAAACGGGGTTGTTTATGTTAAAGAGTTCTTCACTGAACTTGGGAAGATCACCTATCTGCTGGCT
This sequence comes from Spinacia oleracea, assembly GCF_020520425.1. Classification (NCBI taxonomy): domain Eukaryota; kingdom Viridiplantae; phylum Streptophyta; class Magnoliopsida; order Caryophyllales; family Amaranthaceae; genus Spinacia; species Spinacia oleracea. Next base: position 57,932,649 of record NC_079487.1, read on the forward strand.
TGATGGTTCTTCATTGAAAAATGCGTAGAACCACTCTTGAAGCAAGAAAAGGTCTGCTAACTTGATGGTTCTTCATTGAGAAATACGTAGAACCACCATTGTAGCGAGAAAGACTAGATCACAAAATAAACATACTCAAAAGATCTTATCATCTATCTCGAAGAACATTCGATGAAAAGGATATTAAGATTGGCAAAGCATGATAACTAAACCTATGCAACAAGTGAGAAGCAACACTCACGTTGTAGCACTGGAAATCAAGCATAGCTTTGAATTCCATGAAATGTTTTAAAGATGGGTTAGAGGCCCATGGTTGTAAAACATTGGGGTTGAACATTTATCATATATGAAATGTATTTTCATATTCCATTTAATCTTGGTTTAGTATTAAATGATGAGTCCCTTCAATTTGACGATATATTCAAGATAGACTGTCAGGACCAGTCCTGTGACTAAGAAATGTCTATCAAGTGAACTTGAATGTCAAAGGTTGAAAATGGTCCCTGGTCGGAGTTTTCTATAAAATCGGACGCATAGAAAACGTTAGACGATTAGAATGCAAGATGACTAGTAGTTCTGTTTCTTGAACTATGTGGACATGGCAATGTCATAATCATTTGCATAGATACTTACTTTGGGAAGACTAGTATCGGACAAGACCTATGAAACTTTACTGTAAGAGATGAAAATCTGTCATAAGTAAATTTCATTAAATTATTAGACACTAAATCCTCAATACCTGAGTGATTTGAGATTACTTGTTTGAGAACTGGTTGCTTTGACGTTGACCAACCGTCGCACCGTAAAAGGAGGCTATAAAGGCAACGCTCAGGTAATCACCTATCAAACGAAGTCTAATCTCAAGATCGCAAGATTGGGATTGTCCTCCCATAAATCGGGATGAGATGCTTAAAAGTTGTACAAGGCCACTCGGAGAGCTAGAAACTGTGAAATGCATGGCCGTGCTCGGATGAATCATAGGCTATGATTATCTGTTTATTTGATCAGTTGAACTCTGAAACCGAGGAACACCTCTGGACATAATAAGGATGACAACTCTTACCTTATGTTCAAGAGCAAGCATCGAGCGACAAAGGAATTAGGAAATGCACACTTGTCCCTAAGGACAAGTGGGAGACTGAAGGAAATAATGTCCTTGGTCCAAGTATGCATTCTATGTTAAGTCTAATAAATGCGGTTCAGTATTAATTAACAAGTTAATAATTCAGTGAGATCAAGTGAGCTGAATGCCTAGCTAGAGGCCGCTTCAGTTCAATTGGAATTAATGATATTAATCCACAGCTTACTCTTGACTGAACCCGTAGGGTCACACAAATAGTACGTAAACGGATCAAGTATTTTATGGAATTAGATACTCCATCTATGGATATTCGGAATCGACGGATCTTGATTTCAGTGGGAGCTGAGATCGTCACAGGCAAGAAATGAATACTCCGGAAACGATGATATTGCCGGAAACGGAAATATGGATCGTATCGGAAATATAAATATTATCCAAGTCGTAGATGTTGCCGGAAACGGAAACATGGTACGTATCGGAAAATATTATCGGAAATGGAAATATTGCCAGAATCGGAAATATTGCCGGAAACGGAAATATTGTCAGAATCGGAAATATTGTCGGAATTGGAAAATAATTCCGGAAACGGAAATATTAAATATTTGTTCGAAACGGAAATTGATTTCGGAATCGGAAATATTAAATATTGTTCGTATCGGAAATGAATTCCGGAACCGGGAATTTAATCGGAAGCGTATCGTACGAATTAGCATCGGACGAGGCCTGCCGGACGAAGGCCCAGCACGAAGTCGGGCCATCGCCCAGCAAGCCAAACGCGCGCCCAGCCAAGGCAGCGCCCAGGCCCACCGCAAGGCAGGCCCAGCGCGCGCCAAGGCCACGGCTGCGTGGGCCTTGTGGCGTGGGCTGTTGCTCGCACGCACGCGCATGGGCGGCCCTCGTGGCTGCCGTGTGTGTGTGTGTTTGTATTCATGCACGATTCCTAAAGCTATTAGGATTTGGTATATGATTAAATTCCTATTCCTAAAAGGATAAATTAATTAATTAGAGTTCTTATAGGATTCTAAGTTTAATTAATTCGTATCCTACTAGGATTCCAATTCCCTTTCCATAACTCTATAAATACGTGCCTAGGGTCACATATTTTATGAGAAAAATTCAAGTATTAATGTGTAAATAATATGTATTCCTGGCTTAATGGTTGTTTCCGCATGATTTATGAATTGTCATATGTATCATAACCTAACACGCGTGTGTGTGTGTTGTGTGTCCACCCATGCCACTCTCATGCTTTCTTAAACAAATGTTTTCCTCAAGTCCCCAAATATAAACAATAAATGTAGTTGGTGTTTTTCCCATGTGGGACTTTTCATATTCCCACATTTTCCGCACTCATTTTCTTTTGTATTCTCACTAGGATTTCCAACAATCCCCCACAGGTCCGAAGATGAGAAAAGAAAAGAAATGAAAGAATTGAATTTATGGGAAAAACAGACAATTGAATAAGTGTCAATGTCTTGCCAATGGAATTAACACGCAGTGACATTCAAGCTAAGATCTCTTTCCTACCAAGTGACTTTAGTTTTGAACTTAATAGGAGGTTAGAAACCCGTTACTCAAAGAACACAATTGAACATGTATAATATTCTGAATCTCCGCCATTAAGAGTGACGCATTATACTGGCCATATGTCCATAACCTGGATGCTCATAGGTGCTCTAGAGAATAGCCCATGAAATTCTCATACGAAGCGACCTCACTTCCACACCTAAGTAGGTGAATCCCATCAAGTGTGAGCTACATCACACCACCAAAAATATGGATATGGGTTCATTAAGAGACAAGTGCTCAACCTCATTCCAAACAGTAGCAAGCACATAATAAACATCTAAGGGATGGACAAAAACAAAAATTAGTGCTTCTGAATTATTACATAATGTTCCCCATTGAACTCATAGTGAGTAGGAGTTCATTACCTTACAATTTATCCAATGGGCCTCAAGCCCATCCCCTCCGACGTTTCCAAAACTAGTTTCTTACATAGGCCTTTCGTTAATAGATCCGCGATGTTCTTTTCAGACTTTACATAGTCTAGTTATATCACTCCACTTGACAGCAATTCTATGACAGCCTTGTGCCTCAAACGAATGTGTCTTTTCTTCCCATTGTAGGCTTGGTTGTTTGCCACAACAATAGCAGATTGCGAATTACAATGAAGTGCAACTGAAGGAGCTGGCTTCCCCCACAATGGAATATATGCAAGCACGTTCCTCAACCATTGTGCCTCATGACCTGTCAGTTCAGGAGAAATAAACTCAGATTCCATAGTAGACATAGCAGTACAAGATTGCTTACAAGATTTCCAAGAAACATCTCCACCCCATAGGGTGAAGACATAACCACTAGTGGAGTTGACCTCATCATTTCCGGATACCCAGTTGGCATCACAAAATCCCTCCAACTCTCCTGGAAACTTGGAGTAGTGCAATCCCCAATCCATGGTACCCCTTCGGTACCTATGAAACTGCCTCAAAGCACCCCAATGCTCATTGCTTGGGTTATGAGTGTACCTGCTCAATCTACTTACAAAATAGGCAATGTCATGTCTAGTATAGTTAATGAGAAACATAACACTACCAATAATTTTAGCATACTCAGATTGACAAATAGGATCACCTTTGTTTTTCTTTAAATGGATGCTTATATCATAGGCGGTCTTGATTGGATAGACATAGAATGAATCAAACTTTTTAAGAAGTTTTTCAACATAGTGATCTTTACTGAGACAGATGCCATTTGGAGTTCTAATAATTTTTACTCCCAAAATCATATATGCCTCACCCATGTCATTCATTTCAAATTTCGAACTCAAAAATTCTTTTGTTTCATTCACTCGATCCAAATCAGTACCAAAAATTAGCAAGTCATCCACATAAAGACATGTAATCACGCAAACAAGAGAATCATATTTATAATAAACGCAAGAGTCACCTTCATTTACATGATAACCATTACCAGTCATTGTCTTGTCAAACTTGTCATGCCACTGCTTAGGGGCTTGCTTAAGCCCATACAATGACTTGACCAGTTTACAAACTTTGTGTTCTTGACCTGGGACAAGAAAACCTTCAGGTTTAACCATATAAATCTCTTCGTCTAAATCACCATTCAAAAATGCAGTTTTCACATCCATTTGATGCACAAGAAGATCATGAATGCATGCAAGAGAAATTAAGGTTCTAATGGTTGCAATTTTAGTTACAGGAGAGTATGTATCAAAGTAATCAATGCCATGTTTTTGAGTAAAACCCCTTACTACAATCCCGGCCTTATACTTGTCAATGGATCCACACGATTTTAACTTTTTCCTAAAGATCCACTTACAAGTAATGGGCTTGCAACCTCTAGGTAGATCAACCAATTCCCAAGTATTATTAATTAGGATTGACTGAAGCTCGCTATCAATAGTCTCTTTCCAGAAAATTGCATCAACCGACCTCATTGCCTCTTCATAGGTTCTAGGGTCGTCTTATAAAATAAATACATACACAAAATCACCAGTAATCAAGACAGGTTCATTTAGAAAAGCAGTAACGAAATCATCACCATAACTAGTTTCCTTTCTTGCCCTTTTGCTTCTCCTTGGCTCTAAATCAGACTTGTTATTAATAGTGGAAGACGGAGCAATGGGTGAAACATTAGAAGTTCTAGAAGATGGTACAACATTACTAATGCAAGATATTATTAAAGGAAAAGTGTTTTCAAAAAACTCAGCATCTCTTGCTTCAATAATATTACCACTTGCATAAGAATTGTTAGCACCCTTAACTAGAAAACGATAAGCAGCACTTTGATAAGCATAACCAATAAAGATAGAATCAATTGTTTTGGGACAAATCTTGTCCCTTTTGAAACTGGTTATGACAACCTTTGCTAGGCACCCCCACACTTTCAAGTATTTCAGGCATGGTGCTCGACCTTTCCATATCTCATATGGGGTCTTGTCCAGCTTCTTGTGAGGAACCCTGTTCAAAACATGACAAGTCAGAAAATAGCTTCTCCCCACATATTATCACGAGGCCCACAACTAATAAGCATTGAATTCATCATATTTTTTAAAGTTTTGATTTTCCTTTCAGCAATCCCGTTTTGTTCGGGTGTGTAAGGAGCCGTAGTTTAGTGAACTATACTATTCTGTTCACAAAATTCCTTAAGAGTGTTAGGGTCATACTCACCGCCCCTATCACTCCTAAGTCCATTGATTTTCCTGTCTAGCTGATTTTCTACTTCAGCCTTGTACTTGAGGAACATCTCCTTGACCTCATCTTTTGACCTGAGAAGATAAACCATGGTAAATCTAGAGCAGTCATCAAAAAAGGTAATGTAATATCTTTTACCACCCTTGCTCTCATAGTTTTTAAAATACCTCAAGTCAATATGAACAAGTTCTAGTACTTATGTTTGTCTATCTACTGATTTAAAGGGTTTCTTTGCAAATTTTACTTCAACACATACTTCACATTTTGCAAAATCAGTTTTAGAAAAACTTGGAATCATGTTCAAGTCTTTAAGCCTTTTAATTGAAGCAATATTAACGTGACCCAATCTAGCATGCCATAAATCAATAGACTCAGCAATATAAGTAGAAGAAGTACTAGCTTTCTTATTCATAACTTCAATTGAAACATCAAGAGTAAACAACCGCCCATTACAAAAGCCCTTTCCTAAGAATTCCCCATTGTGAATAATAACTAGCCTATCAGAATCAAAAGACAGCTTCAAACCAGCTTTCATAAGTAATATACCAGAAATCAGGTTCCTACGCATTCCTGGAACATGTAAAACATTAGTTAAAGTAAGAGTTTTTCCAAAAGTGAGAGTGAGAACAATCTTCCCTTTGCCTTGGATAGTTCCAGGAGCAGAGTTACCCATGAATACATTTTCACCATCAATCTTGTCATAGGAGGTTAATATTTCTTTGTTGGTGCAAATGTGCCTGGTTTCTCCTGAATCATCGATCCATTCAGCAACATCACCTGTCAGGTTAGCTTCTGAAACAACAGCAACAAAATTTTTAGGATCAGCAACATCGTCAACAAGGTGGGCTTAATTCCGATCTTGCTTCTTTACCTTGCAATCCCTGGACTTGTGACCAGCCTTCCCACATATAAACAGTTTCCCTTAAACTTATACTTCTGAATTTTCCCTTGAGGTTTGAACGGACTGCCCTTCCCCTTAAGCTTATCAGAACTTAAATTTCCCTTAGGTTCAACCATATTAGCTTTAGCAGAACCAGAAAACACAGATTGACCATTATCCTTAATACGACTCTCCTCCTCAATTTTCAGGTGACCTACGAGTTCCTCTAAGGTAAGGTCTTTCTTCTTATGCATTAACTGATTTCTAGAATCTTTCCATGAGGGTGGCAGTTTCTCAATTAAAACAATAGCAAGAGTTATATCACAAATGTTCAAACCCTCGGCAGCCATAGCAATGCAAATTAATATTCTCATAAGCATGAATATGATCAATAATGGGTTTATCATCCTCAACTTGAAAGCCTAACCACTTAATAACACAATAACGTTTAGTACCAGCATCATCAGTTCCATACTTTTTATCTAAACCATCCCAAATATCCCTAGCATGCTTATAACCCATATAAATATCAAGCAAAGAATTCAACATGTGATGCAAGAACATTCCCTTACGGGTTCTATCAACCTTAGCAAACTTCACCTCAAAATCATGCAATTCAGAGTCATCATCCGGTTTCACAACATCAAAAATAACATACGCAACATCAATTTGTTCCGAATAAAATCTCATCCTAATAGCCCAACGTTTATAATTCTTTCCATCCAGAGGTTCCAATTTCAACATGTCAGGAATAAGAAATTTCGAATTCATAGCCATAATAAAAATTTTCTTTTAGATTGTTAGCTATAATAACAATTAGAACAACTTAGGTGGATTTTACGTATATACGAACTGAAAAATTTATCGCGCCGTGGCCGAACCACTGCTCTAAAAGACAATTCTGTGCTACCTCCGATGCAGTAGAACACTTGCGGTTGCCCTCCAGGGTTAACACGACACCAAGGTTTGTGTGCACTCACAAGCCTCGGTTGGAGACAAGAATACTTGCCCAAAAAGAACAGAAGAGTGTTTATTTGGGAGAGAATGTAGAGAATCGTTTTCTATGAATGTGTATTTATGAAAAATGGAAGAGAAGTATTTATAGCAGAGCTGGAACAATCATAAATGGCAATTAAGCCACAAAACCCACCCCACGCCCGCGAACCAAGTACCAAGTACCAAGGCTCAAGGCCCGGACCGTGCGCGCACGTGTGTGTGTTGTGTGTCCACCCATGCCACTCTCATGCTTTCTTAAACAAATGTTGTTAGGTTAAGATACATATGACAATTCATAAATCATGCGGAAACAACCATTAAGCCAGGAATACATATTATTTACACATAATCATTTAGCATAGTTTAGATGCATACTCTTTGTTGCGTGCCTTCCCTAGCTGCGCCCGAACCGAACAAGAACAAGTCTTTAGGACTCCAAGTGTCGTCCCTCCGTAGATAGTCCACAGCACGTCCAGATCCGCCTTAAGATTGACCAACTAGAATCGCCCCTAAGGTACTATAAATTTTCGGCACTTTTGAGCAAGATGTGTGACTGAATTTTTCTCTCAAAAACTCACTTTGAATACTTGAATAACTCGTTATAAATTGTGAACCCAGGCCACATATTTATAGGGGTATGGAAAGAGAATTGGAATCCTATTAGGATACGAATTAATTAAATTAGAATTATAATAAAACTCTTATTTAATTAATTTATCAAATAGAATTAGGAATTTAATCATTAAACGAATTCTGCACGTTTTAGGTTTCGTATGCGAACACAAACACTTACGCGAGCAAGACCCGCAAGCGTGCAGGCCATGCCCGCGCACAGCCCACACGGCCGCACGGCCCACGCGAGCTACAAGCCCACTGCTCGCAGCTGCGCGCGCTGCGCGCGCTGTGCGCGCTGCCACGACCTGCTGGGCCTGGCCTTGCGCTGGGCCTGGCGTGGCCTTGGCTGTTCGTGTGGCGCGCTTGGCTTGCTGGGCGATGGCCTGGCTTCGTGCTGGGCCCTCGTCCGGCAGGCCTCGTCCGATGCTTATTCGTACGATGCGCTTCCGATTAAATTCCCGATTCCGGAAATATAATACGAACAATATTTAATATTTTCGATTCCGGAATTAATTTCCGTTTCGAACAAATATTTAATATTTCCGTTTCCGGAATTATTTTCCGATTCCGATAATATTTCCGATTCAGACAATATTTCCGTTTCCGGCAATATTTCCGATTCCGGCAATATTTCTATTTCCGATAATATTTTCCGATACGTACCATGTTTCCGTTTCCGGCAACATCTACGACTTGGATAATATTTATATTTCCGATACGATCCATATTTCCGTTTCCGGCAATATCATCGTTTCCGGAGTATTCATTTCTTGCCTGTGACGATCTCAGCTCCCACTGAAACCAAGATCCGTCGATTCCGAATATCCATAGTTGGAGTATTTAATGCCATTAAATACTTGATCCGTTTACGTACTATTTGTGTGACCCTACGGGTTCAGTCAAGAGTAAGCTGTGGATTAATATCATTAATTCCACTTGAACTGAAGCGGCCTCTAGCTAGGCATTCAGCTCACTTGATCTCACTGAATTATTAACTTGTTAATTAATACTGAACCGCATTTATTAGACTTAACATAGAATGCATACTTGGACCAAGGGCATTATTTCCTTCAATCTCCCACTTGTCCTTAGGGACAAGTGTGCATTTCCTAATTCCTTTGTCGCTCGATGCTTGCTCTTGAACATAAGGTAAGAGTTGTCATCCTTATTATGTCCAGAGGTGTTCCTCGGTTTCAGAGTTCAACTGATCAAATAAACAGATAATCATAGCCTATGATTCATCCGAGCACGGCCATGCATTTCACAGTTTCTAGCTCTCCGAGTGGCCTTGTACAACTTTTAAGCATCTCATCCCGATGTTAGGTTATGATACATATGATATTACATAAATCATGCGGAAACAACCATTAACCCAGGAATACATATTATTTACACATAATCATATAGCATAATTTAGATGCATACTCTTTGTTGCGTGCCCTCCCTAGCTGCGCCCGAACCGAGCAAGAACAAGTCTTTAGGACTCCAAGTGTCGTCCCTCCGTAGATAGTCCACAGCACGTCCGGATCCGCCTTAAGATTGACCAACTAGAATCGCCCTTAAGGTACTAGAATTTTCGGCACTTTTGAGCAAGGAATGTGGCTGAATTTTTCTCTCAAAAACTCACTTTGAATACTTGAAAACTCGTTATAAATTGTGAACCCAGGCCACATATTTATAGGGGTATGGAAAGGGAATTGGAATCCTATTCAGATACAAATTAATTAAACCTAGAATCCTACAAGAACTCTAATTAATTAATTTATCAAATAGAATTAGGAATTTAATCATTAACCGAACTCTGCACGTTTTAGGAATCGTGCATGAACACAAACACTTACGCACACACACACGGCAGCCACGATGGGCCGCCCATGCGCGTGCGTGCGAGCAGCAGCCCACGCAGCGAGGCTTACGCGAGCTACAAGCCCACGCAAGCACCTGCGCGCGCTGCCACGGCCTGCTGGGCCTGGCCTTGCGCTGGGCCTGGCGTGGCCTTGGCTGTTCGTGTGGCGCGCTTGGCTTGCTGGGCGATGGCCTGGCTTCGTGCTGGGCCCTCGTCCGGCAGGCCTCGTCCGATGCTTATTCGTACGATACGCTTCCGATTAAATTTCCGATTCCGGAATTCATTTCCGATACGAACAATATTTAACATTTCCGATTCCGGAATTAATTTCCGTTTCGAACAAATATTTAATATTTCCGTTTCCGGAATTATTTTCCGATTCCGATAATATTTCCGATTCTGACAATATTTCCGTTTCCGGCAATATTTCCGATTCTGGTAATATTTCCATTTCCGATAATATTTTCCGATACGTACCATGTTTCCGTTTCCGGCAACATCTACGACTTGGATAATATTTATATTTCCGATACGATCCATATTTCCGTTTCCGGCAATATCATCGTTTCCGGAGTATTCATTTCTTGCCTGTGACGATCTCAGCTCCCACTGAAACCAAGATCCGTCGATTCCGAATATCCATAGATAGAGTATTTAATGCCATTAAATACTTGATCCGTTTACGTACTATTTGTGTGACCCTACGGGTTCAGTCAAGAGTAAGCTGTGGATTAATATCATTAATTCCACTTGAACTGAAGCGGCCTCTAGCTAGGCATTCAGCTCACTTGATCTCACTGAATTATTAACTTGTTAATTAATACTGAACCGCATTTATTAGACTTAACATAGAATGCATACTTGGACCAAGGGCATTATTTCCTTCAGTCTCCCACTTGTCCTTAGGGACAAGTGTGCATTTCCTAATTCCTTTGTCGCTCGATGCTTGCTCTTGAACATAAGGTAAGAGTTGTCATCCTTATTATGTCCAGAGGTGTTCCTCGGTTTCAGAGTTCAACTGATCAAATAAACAGATAATCATAGCCTATGATTCATCCGAGCACGGCCATGCATTTCACAGTTTCTAGCTCTCCGAGTGGCCTTGTACAACTTTTAAGCATCTCATCCCGATGTTAGGTTATGATACATATGATATTACATAAATCATGCGGAAACAACCATTAACCCAGGAATACATATTATTTACACATAATCATATAGCATAATTTAGATGCATACTCTTTGTTGCGTGCCCTCCCTAGCTGCGCCCGAACCGAGCAAGAACAAGTCTTTAGGACTCCAAGTGTCGTCCCTCCGTAGATAGTCCACAGCACGTCCGGATCCGCCTTAAGATTGACCAACTAGAATCGCCCTTAAGGTACTAGAATTTTCTGCACTTTTGAGCAAGGAATGTGGCTGAATTTTTCTCTCAAAAACTCACTTTGAATACTTGAAAACTCGTTATAAATTGTGAACCCAGGCCACATATTTATAGGGGTATGGAAAGGGAATTGGAATCCTATTCAGATACAAATTAATTAAACCTAGAATCCTACAAGAACTCTAATTAATTAATTTATCAAATAGAATTAGGAATTTAATCATTAACCGAACTCTGCACGTTTTAGGAATCGTGCATGAACACAAACACTTACGCACACACACACGGCAGCCACGATGGGCCGCCCATGCGCGTGCGTGCGAGCAGCAGCCCACGCAGCGAGGCTTACGCGAGCTACAAGCCCACGCAAGCACCTGCGCGCGCTGCCACGGCCTGCTGGGCCTGGCCTTGCGCTGGGCCTGGCGTGGCCTTGGCTGTTCGTGTGGCGCGCTTGGCTTGCTGGGCGATGGCCTGGCTTCGTGCTGGGCCCTCGTCCGGCAGGCCTCGTCCGATGCTTATTCGTACAATACGCTTCCGATTAAATTTCCGATTCCGGAATTCATTTCCGATACGAACAATATTTAACATTTCCGATTCCGGAATTAATTTCCGTTTCGAACAAATATTTAATATTTCCGTTTCCGGAATTATTTTCCGATTCCGATAATATTTCCGATTCTGACAATATTTCCGTTTCCGGCAATATTTCCGATTCTGGTAATATTTCCATTTCCGATAATATTTTCCGATACGTACCATGTTTCCGTTTCCGGCAACATCTACGACTTGGATAATATTTATATTTCCGATACGATCCATATTTCCGTTTCCGGCAATATCATCGTTTCCGGAGTATTCATTTCTTGCCTGTGACGATCTCAGCTCCCACTGAAACCAAGATCCGTCGATTCCGAATATCCATAGATAGAGTATTTAATGCCATTAAATACTTGATCCGTTTACGTACTATTTGTGTGACCCTACGGGTTCAGTCAAGAGTAAGCTGTGGATTAATATCATTAATTCCACTTGAACTGAAGCGGCCTCTAGCTAGGCATTCAGCTCACTTGATCTCACTGAATTATTAACTTGTTAATTAATACTGAACCGCATTTATTAGACTTAACATAGAATGCATACTTGGACCAAGGGCATTATTTCCTTCAGTCTCCCACTTGTCCTTAGGGACAAGTGTGCATTTCCTAATTCCTTTGTCGCTCGATGCTTGCTCTTGAACATAAGGTAAGAGTTGTCATCCTTATTATGTCCAGAGGTGTTCCTCGGTTTCAGAGTTCAACTGATCAAATAAACAGATAATCATAGCCTATGATTCATCCGAGCACGGCCATGCATTTCACAGTTTCTAGCTCTCCGAGTGGCCTTGTACAACTTTTAAGCATCTCATCCCGATTTATGGGAGGACAATCCCAATCTTGCGATCTTGAGATTAGACTTCGTTTGATAGGTGATTACCTGAGCGTTGCCTTTATAGCCTCCTTTTACGGTGCGACGGTTGGTCAACGTCAAAGCAACCAGTTCTCAAACAAGTAATCTCAAATCACTCAGGTATTGAGGATTTAGTGTCTAATAATTTAATGAAATTTACTTATGACAGACTTTCATCTCTTACAGTAAAGTTTCATAGGTCTTGTCCGATACTAATCTTCCCAAAGTAAGTATCTATGCAAATGATTATGACATTGCCATGTCCACATAGTTCAAGAAACAGAACTACTAGTCATCTTGCATTCTAATCGTCTAACGTTTTCTATGCGTCCAATTTTATAGAAAACTTCGATTAGGGACCATTTTCAACCTTTGACATTCAAGTTCACTTGATAGACATTTCTTAGTCACAGGACTGGTCCTGACAGTCTATCTTGAATATATCGTCAAATTGAAGGGACTCATCATTTAATAAACCACAAATTAAATGGAAAAATGAATTCTTTTCATTTATTGTGAATGATTAACCAATAATGTTTTACAAAGATTTAAACTCAAAAACTTTAAAACATTAAATAGAGACATCAAAGCCATTCTCCAATATGCTTGATTCCCATAGCTGCAGTGTGCGAGTTGTGCTTCGCCTGCGGCAGAGGTTTAGTCAATGGATCTGATATGTTATCATCAGTTCCAATTTTGCTTATCTCGACTTCTTTTCTTTCAACGAACTCTCGTAGAAGGTGAAATCTACGAAGTACATGCTTGACTCTCTGGTGGTGTCTAGGCTCTTTTGCCTGTGCAATAGCTCCGTTATTGTCACAATACAGGGCTATTGGTCCTTTAATGGAGGGGACTACACCAAGTTCACCTATGAACTTCCTTAGCCATATAGCTTCCTTTGCTGCTTCATGTGCAGCAATGTACTCCGCTTCAGTTGTAGAATCCGCAATGGTGCTTTGCTTAGCACTTTTCCAGCTTACTGCTCCTCCGTTGAGGCAGAAGACAAACCCAGACTGTGATCTGAAATCATCTTTGTCGGTTTGGAAACTTGCGTCCGTATAGCCTTTAACAATTAATTCATCATCTCCACCATAGACCAGGAAGTCATCTTTGTGCCTTTTCAGGTACTTCAGAATGTTCTTGGCAGCAGTCCAATGCGCCTCTCCTGGGTCTGACTGGTATCTGCTCGTAGCACTGAGTGCGTACGCAACATCCGGGCGTGTACATATCATAGCATACATTATTGAACCAATCAATGATGCATATGGAATCCCATTCATTCGTCTACGCTCATCAAGTGTTTTTGGGCACTGAGTCTTGCTTAGAGTCATTCCATGAGACATGGGTAGGTAGCCTCGCTTGGAGTCCGCCATCTTGAACCTATCAAGCACCTTATTGATATAAGTGCTTTGACTAAGTCCAATCATCCTTTTAGATCTATCTCTGTAAATCTTGATGCCCAATATGTACTGTGCTTCTCCTAGATCCTTCATCGAAAAACATTTCCCAAGCCAAATCTTGACAGAATTCAACATAGGAATGTCATTTCCGATAAGCAATATGTCGTCGACATATAATACTAGGAAAGCAATTTTGCTCCCACTGACCTTCTTGTATACACAAGATTCGTCTGCGTTCTTGATGAAACCAAAGTCACTGACTGCTTCATCAAAACGTATATTCCAGCTCCTGGATGCCTGCTTCAATCCGTAGATTGACTTCTTTAGCTTGCCTACCTTTTTAGCATTCTTTGGATCCTCAAAACCTTCAGGATGTGTCATAAACACAGTCTCTGTTAAAACGCCGTTTAAGAAAGCAGTTTTGACATCCATCTGCCATATTTCGTAATCGTAATATGCAGCGATTGCTAACATTATCCGAATAGACTTCAGCATTGCAACTGGTGAAAAAGTTTCATCGTAATCCACACCGTGGACTTGCCTGTAACCTTTTGCAACCAATCTAGCTTTGAAAACTTCAAGTTTCCCATCCTTGTCCTTTTTCAGTTTGAAAACCCATTTGCTTCCAATGGCTTGATAGCCATCTGGCAAATCGACCAAATCCCATACTTGGTTTTCAGACATGGAGTCTAATTCAGATTGCATGGCTTCTTGCCATTGCTTGGAGCTAGGGCTCGTCATAGCTTGTTTGTAAGTCGCAGGTTCATCACTTTCAAGTAATAGAACGTCATAGCTCTCGTTCGTCAAAATACCTAAGTACCTTTCCGGTTGAGATCTATATCTTTGCGATCTACGCGGGGTAACATTTCTAGATTGACCATGATTCTCACCAGATTCTTCTAAAGATCTCTGAGTTTCATCCTGAATGTCATCTTGAGCATTCTCTAGAGTTTGTTGTTCGACTCGAATTTCTTCGAGGTCTACTTTTCTCCCACTTGTCATTTTGGAAATGTGATCTTTCTCCAAAAAGACACCATCTCGAGCAACAAACACTTTGTTCTCAGATGTATTGTAGAAGTAATACCCCTTTGTTTCCTTTGGATAGCCCACAAGGATACATTTGTCAGATTTTGGATGAAGTTTGTTTGAAATTAATCGTTTGACGTATACTTCACATCCCCAAATCTTAAGAAAAGACACATTTGGAGGCTTTCCAAACCATAATTCGTATGGAGTCTTTTCGACAGCTTTAGACGGAGCTCTATTTATAGTGAGTGCAGCTGTATTTAGTGCATGTCCCCAAAATTCTAATGGAAGTTCGGCCTGACCCATCATTGACCTGACCATGTCTAGCAAGGTTCTGTTCCTCCGTTGCGACACACCGTTCCATTGTGGTGTTCCAGGAGGAGTCAATTCTGATAGAATTCCACATTCTTTCAGATGGTCATCAAATTCATAGCTCAGATATTCACCGCCTCTATCAGACCGCAGTGCTTTAATCTTCTTGCCTAATTGATTCTCTACTTCACTCTGAAATTCCTTGAATTTGTCAAAGGATTCAGACTTATGCTTCATTAGGTAGACATAACCATACCTACTGAAGTCATCACTGAAAGTGATAAAGTAGCTGAAACCACCTCTAGCATTTGTACTCATTGGTCCACATACATCTGTATGGATTAAACCCAATAGTTCATTTGCTCTTTCTCCAACTTTAGAGAAAGGTTGCTTTGTCATTTTGCCAAGTAAACATGATTCGCATTTACCATAATCCTCTAAGTCAAATGGTTCTAGAATTCCTTCCTTTTGAAGTCTTTCTAAGCGTTTCAAGTTTATATGGCCTAATCGACAATGCCACAGATAGGTGAGATCTGAATCATCCTTTTTGGCCTTTTTGGTATTTATGTTATATACTTGTTTGTCGTGATCTAATAAATAAAGTCCATTGACTAATCTAGCAGATCCATAAAACATCTCTTTAAAATAAAACGAACAACTATTGTCTTTTATTAAAAAGGAAAATCCCTTAGCATCTAAGCAAGAAACTGAAATGATGTTTTTAGTAAGACTTGGAACATGGAAACAATCTTCCAGTTCCAAAACTAGCCCGGAGGGCAACGACAAATAGTAAGTTCCTACAGCTAATGCAGCAATTCGTGCTCCATTTCCCACTCATAGGTCGACTTCATCCTTGCTTAACTTTCTACTTCTTCTTAGTCCCTGTGGATTGGAACATAAGTGTGAGCCACAACCTGTATCTAATACCCAAGAAGTTGAATTAGCAAGTATACAGTCTATAACGAAAATACCTGAAGATGGAACGACTGTTCCGTTCTTCTGATCTTCCTTTAGCTTTGGACATTCTCTTTTGTAATGGCCTATCCCATCACAATAAAGACAGCTTGATGTGGACTTGTCCTGCTTTGATTTAGCATTGCCCTTGGACTTTCCACCTTTCTTGAACGGTCTCTTTCTAGCCTTGAGTAAATCTTTGGCTTCACAGTCCAGTATTATTTCAGCCTTTCTGACAAGGTGAACAAATTCTGCAACTGTTTCTTCTCTTGGTTCACTTAGGTATAGTTGCTTGAAGCGACCAAACCCACTGTGTAGTGAATTGAGCAAGACAGAGACTGCCATCCTTTCGCTTATTGGTGTTCCTAGTAGACTTAGGCGATCAAAATATGAACACATAAGATCCACATGGAACCTCAGTGGGACGCCTACCCTCTGTTTAGTGCGAAGGAGCTGAACATGTGTTTCTTGGACCTCCATCCTATAACACCTGTTGGGAGAACTAACCTTTAGACCAGACATTGATTCAATCAACTCATGGACGTTCAGGTCCTTGTCCTCCGTACTTCCACGACAGATATCCCTCAGATTCTTGATGAGCATAAAAGGTTCATAGGCTACAAACCTTTTTGCCCAATCATCAGGGATATTGTTCAGCATGAGACTCATAACCTTTTTGAGATCCGCATCCCAGGCGTAAAATCTCTCAGGGGTCATGTCTCTGGCATAGTAGCTTGGCATGGGATGTGACAGTACATACTCAAGTCCATTGAGTTTGACTATTTCAACTAGCTTAGCTTCCCATTCAAGAAAATTTGTCAGGTTCAGCTTGACCATAAGCTCAGAACCCATGATGATGTTTTGATTGTTGTGTGCCATATTAAAAACTACAATTGAAAAGAATAAACAAATAAATAACCATTCACAGTTTCTCTTAATAAACTTAAATTCTAGCATACATGCATAATTCAATGTTTATTAAGCATTTTATTCAAGTTATGTGTTCCGGCAGGTGTGAATAAAATGATTCCAAGATCCTAAAATCATTGAAGAACTAAGCACAGTTTGTCGACTTAATCCTAGAACATCTTAGGTAAGGAAAAGCCTTTTGCTAATAGTCTAGAAACTATTCTTGGTTGATAAGTACGTCTAAGAACTTATTAGGTAAACCTATTGATATTGCCACGACATAAAAGGACTCCTTACTTATATCGTTGAGTTTCACCAAAACTAACATGTACTCACAATTATTTGTGTACCTTGCCCCTTTAGGACCAATAAATAACACCTCGCTGAGCGAAAACTATTACTAGATTGATGTAAAGGATATCCAAGCAAGTGTATATTTTGGCATGGCACCTTTTAACTCAATTTTTAAGTTTGGAACTTAAGGCTCTTACTATGTTGGTTAGATTTTAAGTGAACTAAAATCCTTAATCATGCAACATAATTAAGCTTTTGATCTCATGCATTTTAAGACATATTTAAAAGCAATAAATAACTTAAAACATGCATAAGATATTTGTGATCTAGTATGGCCCGACTTCATCTTGAAGCTTTAACTTCAAAGTCCGTCTTGAAAATCTCTGTGGGAGGCACCATTTTCTTCAAATAGGATAAGCTATAACTAATTACAACTATATGATGGTTCGCAGACCATATTTGAATTGAAAAATAACTTTGTTACTTTAGACCAATTACATTCAAATTAATGGTACGCAGACCATATTTTCTATCCTATTTGGGCCAAGTCACTTCATAACCTGCAAAACAGTACATATACAATATATACCATTCACCCATTCATTATCATGAATGGCCCACATAGCTGGTTAGTAAAACACATTATGCATCACGTAAACATTTGCAGCAATTAATCAAGGGCACCAATAATCTACCAATTATTCAGTCCTTATTAATTCTAATCAAGTTGTTTTAACCTTAAGGATTTGTAGACCTAATCAAGAGTTTATGACTAAAAAGCGCTCCCACTTAAACCAATAAATTCATATGCTTTACTAATTTTAAACATAAAAATGTATTTCTAGTCTAACCGGAAACATACAAATTTAATTAAAATTTAAAGCTCATATAAATTTATAATTGAATCCAAAAATTTTAATTTAATTTCAGTCGTTATTTAAATTAATTCATGATTTTAATTTTAGTAAAATAATTAGAATAAATAACATTTATTATAATTACAATATTCAAAATAAAAATCCAAGAAAATAATTAAAATTATTAATTTTAAAATTAATTAAAATTACGTGAACTGAAATTTTCAAATTAAACATTCAAAACGATCTAATAGTAACGCAAACACCCTACGCATTGCACGCCCATGGGCCGCACGCACACAGCCATTGCTGGCCATGTGCGCGCAGCCCATGCGCTCGTCGCATAGCTGCTGCATCTCCATCGCAAGCCATCGCACGCTGTGGTGCTCGCTGCGCGCGCGCCAGCGCTCGTCGCACGCGAGCCATCGCTCGCAGTGCGCGCTCGCCAGCGCTCGCTGTGCGCGCGAGCCATTGCTCGCTGTGCGCGCGACATCGCTCGCTGGGCGCGCGACATCGCTCGCTGTGCGCGCGAGCCATCGCTCGATGTGCGCGCGACATCGCTCGCTGGGCGCGCGACATCGCTCGCTGTGCGCGCGAGCAACGCTGGGCGCAGCGCTCGTGGCACGCGAGCTTGCGCTCGCTGCGCGCGAGGCTGCGCGCTCTTGCGCGAGGCAGTGTGCGTTGTGGCGTAGCTCGCTTGCTGCCCACACGCGACTGCCTTGGCTTGCCTTTCGCCCATGCCCATTTGTTCATAGCTCGTGGCCCACGACACAAGGCAGGGCTGCTGCCTTGTGCTCGTGCACCATGCCTTGCTCATTGCATTCGTGCCGCACGGGCGACGAGCTCCCTTGCTCGTCGTCGCATGCCCGCACTATACAACACCCCTTAAGGGTAACACGAAGCGTCCATTGCTTTGTGCGTGCAAGTTATATGAACGAATCGCATAAAAATTTAAAATTTATATTTAAAATTAATGACAAATTAATAAATAATATTAATTTCATAATTTTAGGGCGAAAAAATCGAAAATTTATTATTCAATTGATTTCCGATTGTTATGGATTCAAGTCTAGGTCATAAAAATTTAAAATTTATCATAAATTTACAATTTTTATGGTGGTTTTTAATCATAGGTTTCTAATTAAATTATAATTAATTATGAAAATCAAATTAATTCTAAATTATTCTAATTTTCAACAAATTAATCATAATTACAAATTAGATTGCATAATTAACAAGGCTAGGCATTCAAACTTGTTAAACATATACAGTAGGTCAATCAAAAATTCAAGATTTATCAACAAGAATCGCAAATATTTAATTTAACATCTTAAATTTACGAAATTTTGCATTCGAAAAACTAAAACCTTCGAAAAGTCATAGTTAGGCTTCGAATTTGAGAATTCTGGGTTCGGCAGAAAAATACTTTTTTTGTCAAAATTTTAGAATGCCTTTTACATGCGAAATTGACACAAAAATCACTCGATTTGGATGAGTAACGAAGAAACTGCCGAAAAACTGCGTACGTATAATTAAATAAACGCAATTTGCAATTAATTAACAATTACGAAAATTAATCACCCCTTTTAATTCTTGCAAATTTGTAACATTTAACCATGTTCATGCAAATTAGATTATGAAAATAATAAGGGGCTCGTGATACCACTGTTAGGTTATGATACATATGATATTACATAAATCATGCGGAAACAACCATTAACCCAGGAATACATATTATTTACACATAATCATATAGCATAATTTAGATGCATACTCTTTGTTGCGTGCCCTCCCTAGCTGCGCCCGAACCGAGCAAGAACAAGTCTTTAGGACTCCAAGTGTCGTCCCTCCGTAGATAGTCCACAGCACGTCCGGATCCGCCTTAAGATTGACCAACTAGAATCGCCCTTAAGGTACTAGAATTTTCGGCACTTTTGAGCAAGGAATGTGGCTGAATTTTTCTCTCAAAAACTCACTTTGAATACTTGAAAACTCGTTATAAATTGTGAACCCAGGCCACATATTTATAGGGGTATGGAAAGGGAATTGGAATCCTATTCAGATACAAATTAATTAAACCTAGAATCCTACAAGAACTCTAATTAATTAATTTATCAAATAGAATTAGGAATTTAATCATTAACCGAACTCTGCACGTTTTAGGAATCGTGCATGAACACAAACACTTACGCACACACACACGGCAGCCACGATGGGCCGCCCATGCGCGTGCGTGCGAGCAGCAGCCCACGCAGCGAGGCTTACGCGAGCTACAAGCCCACGCAAGCACCTGCGCGCGCTGCGCGCGCTGTGCGCGCTGCCACGGCCTGCTGGGCCTGGCCTTGCGCTGGGCCTGGCGTGGCCTTGGCTGTTCGTGTGGCGCGCTTGGCTTGCTGGGCGATGGCCTGGCTTCGTGCTGGGCCCTCGTCCGGCAGGCCTCGTCCGATGCTTATTCGTACGATACGCTTCCGATTAAATTTCCGATTCCGGAATTCATTTCCGATACGAACAATATTTAACATTTCCGATTCCGGAATTAATTTCCGTTTCGAACAAATATTTAATATTTCCGTTTCCGGAATTATTTTCCGATTCCGATAATATTTCCGATTCTGACAATATTTCCGTTTCCGGCAATATTTCCGATTCTGGTAATATTTCCATTTCCGATAATATTTTCCGATACGTACCATGTTTCCGTTTCCGGCAACATCTACGACTTAGATAATATTTATATTTCCGATACGATCCATATTTCCGTTTCCGGCAATATCATCGTTTCCGGAGTATTCATTTCTTGCCTGTGACGATCTCAGCTCCCACTGAAACCAAGATCCGTCGATTCCGAATATCCCTAGATAGAGTATTTAATGCCATTAAATACTTGATCCGTTTACGTACTATTTGTGTGACCCTACGGGTTCAGTCAAGAGTAAGCTGTGGATTAATATCATTAATTCCACTTGAACTGAAGCGGCCTCTAGTCAGGCATTCAGCTCACTTGATCTCACTGAATTATTAACTTGTTAATTAATACTGAACCGCACTTATTAGATTTAACATAGAATGCATACTTGGACCAAGGGCATTATTTCCTTCACCCGATTTATGGGAGGACAATCCCAATCTTGTGATCTTGAGATTAGACTTCGTTTGATAGGTGATTACCTGAGCGTTGCCTTTATAGCCTCCTTTTACGGTGCGACGGTTGGTCAACGTCAAAGCAACCAGTTCTCAAACAAGTAATCTCAAATCACTCAGGTATTGAGGATTTAGTGTCTAATAATTTTAATGAAATTTACTTATGACAGATTTTCATCTCTTACAGTAAAGTTTCATAGGTCTTGTCCGATACTAGTCTTCCCAAAGTAAGTATCTATGCAAATGATTATGACATTGCCATGTTCACATAGTTCAAGAAACAGAACTACTAGTCATCTTGCATTCTAATCGTCTAACGTTTTCTATGCGTCCAATTTTATAGAAAACTCCGACTAGGGACCATTTTCAACCTTTGACATTCAAGTTCACTTGATAGACATTTCTTAGTCACAGGACTGGTCCTGACAGTCTATCTTGAATATATCGTCAAATTGAAGGGACTCATCATTTAATAAACCACAAATTAAATGGAAAAATGAATTCTTTTCATTTATTGTGAATGATTAACCAATAATGTTTTACAAAGATTTAAACTCTAAAACTTTAAAACATTAAACAGAGACATCAAAGCCATTCTCCAATATGCTTGATTCCCATAGCTGCAGTGTGCGAGTTGTGCTTCGCCTGCGGCAGAGGTTTAGTTAATGGATCTGATATGTT
This sequence comes from Spinacia oleracea, assembly GCF_020520425.1. Taxonomy (NCBI): domain Eukaryota; kingdom Viridiplantae; phylum Streptophyta; class Magnoliopsida; order Caryophyllales; family Amaranthaceae; genus Spinacia; species Spinacia oleracea. Next base: position 57,954,685 of record NC_079487.1, read on the forward strand.
GTCATCAGTACCAATTTTGCTTATCTCGACTTCTTTGCTTTCAACGAACTCTCGTAGAAGGTGAAATCTACGAAGTACATGCTTGACTCTCTGGTGGTGTCTAGGCTCCTTTACCTGTGCAATAGCTCCGTTATTATCACAATACAGGGCTATTGGTCCTTTAATGGAGGGGACTACACCGAGTTCACCTATGAACTTCCTTAGCCATATAGCTTCCTTTGCTGCTTCATGTGCAGCAATGTACTCCGCTTCAGTTGTAGAATCCGCAATGGTGCTTTGCTTAGCACTTTTCCAGCTTACTGCTCCTCCGTTGAGGCAGAAGACAAACCCAGACTGTGATCTGAAATCATCTTTGTCGGTTTGGAAACTTGCGTCCGTATAGCCTTTAACAATTAATTCATCATCTCCACCATAGACCAGGAAGTCATCTTTGTGCCTTTTCAGGTACTTCAGAATGTTCTTGGCAGCAGTCCAATGCGCCTCTCCTGGGTCTGACTGGTATCTGCTCGTAGCACTGAGTGCGTACGCAACATCCGGGCGTGTACATATCATAGCATACATTATTGAACCAATCAATGATGCATATGGAATCCCATTCATTCGTCTACGCTCATCAAGTGTTTTTGGGCACTGAGTCTTGCTTAGAGTCATTCCATGAGACATGGGTAGGTAGCCTCGCTTGGAGTCCGCCATCTTGAACCTATCAAGCACCTTATTGATATAAGTGCTTTGACTAAGTCCAATCATCCTTTTAGATCTATCTCTGTAAATCTTGATGCCCAATATGTACTGTGCTTCTCCTAGATCTTTCATCGAAAAACATTTCCCAAGCCAAATCTTGACAGAGTTCAACATAGGAATGTCATTTCCGATAAGTAATATGTCGTCGACATATAATACTAGGAAAGAAATTTTGCTCCCACTGACCTTCTTGTATACACAAGATTCGTCCGCGTTCTTGATGAAACCAAAGTCACTGACTGCTTCATCAAAACGTATATTCCAGCTCCTGGATGCCTGCTTCAATCCGTAGATTGACTTCTTTAGCTTGCATACCTTTTTAGCATTCTTTGGATCCTCAAAACCTTCAGGCTGTGTCATAAACATAGTTTCTGTTAAAACGCCGTTTAAGAAAGCAGTTTTGACATCCATCTGCCATATTTCGTAATCGTAATATGCAGCGATTGCTAACATTATCCGAATAGACTTTAGCATTGCAACTGGTGAAAAGGTTTCATCGTAATCCACACCGTGGACTTGCCTGTAACCTTTTGCAACCAATCTAGCTTTGAAAACTTTAAGTTTCCCATCCTTGTCCTTTTTCAGTTTGAAAACCCATTTGCTTCCAATGGCTTGGTAGCCATCTGGCAAATCGACCAAATCCCATACTTGGTTTTCAGACATGGAGTCTAATTCAGATTGCATGGCTTCTTGCCACTGCTTGGAGCTAGGGCTCGTCATAGCTTGTTTGTAAGTCGCAGGTTCATCACTTTCAAGTAATAGAACGTCATAGCTCTCGTTCGTCAAAATACCTAAGTACCTTTCCGGTTGAGATCTATATCTTTGCGATCTACGCGGGGTAACATTTCTAGATTGACCATGATTCTCACCAGATTCTTCTAAAGATCTCTGAGTTTCATCCTGAATGTCATCTTGAGCATTCTCTAGAGTTTGTTGTTCGAATTGAATTTCTTCGAGGTCAACTTTTCTCCCACTTGTCATTTTGGAAATGTGATCTTTCTCCAAAAAGACACCATCTCGAGCAACAAACACCTTGTTCTCAGATGTATTGTAGAAGTAATACCCCTTTGTTTCCTTTGGATAGCCCACAAGGATACATTTGTCAGATTTTGGATGAAGTTTGTCTGAAATTAATCGTTTGACATATACTTCACATCCCCAAATCTTAAGAAAAGACACATTTGGAGGCTTTCCAAACCATAATTCGTATGGAGTCTTTTCGACAGCTTTAGACGGAGCTCTATTTATAGTGAGTGCAGCTGTATTTAGTGCATGTCCCCAAAATTCTAATGGAAGTTCGGCCTGACCCATCATTGACCTGACCATGTCTAGCAAGGTTCTGTTCCTCCGTTCCGACACACCGTTCCATTGTGGTGTTCCAGGAGGAGTCAATTCTGATAGAATTCCACATTCTTTCAGATGGTCATCAAATTCATAGCTCAGATATTCACCGCCTCTATCAGACCGCAGTGCCTTAATCTTCTTGCCTAATTGATTCTCTACTTCACTCTGAAATTCCTTGAATTTGTCAAAGGATTAAGACTTATGCTTCATTAGGTAGACATAACCATATCTACTGAAGTCATCAGTGAAAGTGATAAAGTAGCTGAAACCACCTCTAGCATTTGTACTCATTGGTCCACATACATCTGTATGGATTAAACCCAATAGTTCATTTGCTCTTTCTCCAACTTTAGAGAAAGGTTGCTTTGTCATTTTGCCAAGTAAACATGATTCGCATTTACCATAATCCTCTAAGTCAAATGGTTCTAGAATTCCTTCCTTTTGAAGTCTTTCTAAGCGTTTCAAGTTTATATGGCCTAATCGACAATGCCACAGATAGGTGAGATCTGAATCATCCTTTTTGGCCTTTTTGGTATTTATGTTATATACTTGTTTGTCGTGATCTAATAAATAAAGTCCATTGACTAATCTAGCAGATCCATAAAACATCTCTTTAAAATAAAACGAACAACTATTGTCTTTTATTAAAAAGGAAAATCCCTTAGCATCTAAGCAAGAAACTGAAATGATGTTTTTAGTAAGACTTGGAACATGGAAACATTCTTCCAGTTCCAAAACTAGCCCGGAGGGCAACGACAAAAAGTAAGTTCCTACACCTAATGCAGCAATCCGTGCTCCATTTCCCGCTCGTAGGTCGACTTCACCCTTGCTTAGCTTTCTACTTCTTCTTAGTCCCTGTGGATTGGAACATAAGTGTGAGCCACAACCTGTATCTAATACCCAAGAAGTTGAATTAGCAAGTATACAGTCTATAACGAAAATACCTGAAGATGGAACGACTGTTCCGTTCTTCTGATCTTCCTTTAGCTTTGGACATTCTCTTTTGTAATGGCCTATTCCATCACAATAAAGACAGCTTGATGTGGACTTGTCCTGCTTTGATTTAGCATTGCCCTTGGACTTTCCACCTTTCTTGAACGGTCTCCTTCTAGCCTTGAGTAAATCTTTGGCTTCACAGTCCAGTATTATTTCAGCCTTTCTGACAAGGTGAACAAATTCTGCAACTGTTTCTTCTCTTGGTTCACTTAGGTATAGTTGCTTGAAGCGACCAAACCCACTGTGTAGTGAATTGAGCAAGATAGAGACTGCCATCCTTTCGCTTATTGGTGTTCCTAGTAGACTTAGGCGATCAAAGTATGAACGCATAAGATCCACATGGAACCTCAGTGGGACGCCTACCCTCTGTTTAGTGCGAAGGAGCTGAACATGTGTTTCTTGGACCTCCATCCTATAACACCTGTTGGGAGAACTAACCTTTAGACAAGACATTGATTCAATCAACTCATGGACGTTCAGGTCCCTGTCCTCCGTGCTTCCACGACAGATATCCCTCAGATTCTTGATGAGCGTAAAAGGTTCATAGGCTACAAACCTTCTAGCCCAATCATCAGGGATATTGTTCAGCATGAGACTCATAACCTTTTTGAGATCCGCATCCCAGGCGTAAAATCTCTCAGGGGTCATGTCTCTGGCATAGTAGCTTGGCATGGGATGTGACAGTACATACTCAAGTACATTGAGTTTGACTATTTCAACTAGCTTAGCTTCCCATTCAAGAAAATTTGCCAGGTTCAGCTTGACCATAAGCTCAGAACCTATGATGATGTTTTGATTGTTGTTTGCCATATTTAAAAACTACAATCGAAAAGAATAAACAAATAAATAACCATTCACTGTTTCTCTTAATAAACTTAAATTCTAGCATACATGCATAATTCAATGTTTATTAAGCATTTTATTCAAGTTATGTGTTCCGGCAGGTGTGAATAAAATGATTCCAAGATCCTAAAATCATTGAAGAACTAAGCACAGTTCGTCGACTTAATCCTAAAACATCTTAGGTAAGCAAAAGCCTTTTGCTAATAGTCTAGAAACTATTCTTGGTTGATAGGTACGTCTAGGAACTTATTAGGTAAACCTATCGATTTTGCCACGACATAAAAGGACTCCTTACTTATATCGTTGAGTTTCACCAAAACTAACATGTACTCACAATTATTTGTGTACCTTGCCCGTTTAGGACCAATAAGTAACACCTCGCTGAGCGAAAACTATTACTAGATTGATGTAAAGGATATCCAAGCAAGTGTATATTTTGGCATGGCACCTTTTAACTCAATTTTTAAGTTTGGAACTTAAGGCTCTTACTATGTTGGTTAGATTTTAAGTGAACTAAAATCCTTAATCATGCAACATAATTAAGCCACAATCTTATGCATAATTAAGACATATTTAAAGCAATAAATAACTTAAAGCATGCATAAGATAAATGTGATCTAGTATGGCCCGACTTCATCTTGAAGCTTTGACTTCAAAGTCCGTCTTGAAAATCTCCGTGGGAGGCACCATTTTTCTTCAAATAGGATAAGCTATAATTAAAACTAATTACAACTATTTGATGGTACGCAGACCATATTTGAATTGAAAAACAACTTTGGTACTTTAGACCAATTACATTCAACTTAATGGTACCCAGACCATATTTTCTATCCTATTTGGGCCATACTAGTCACTTCATAACCTGCAAAACAGTACATATACAATATATACCATTCACCCATTCATTATCATGAATGGCCCACATAGCTGGTTAGTAAAACACATTATGCATCACGTAAACATTTGCATCAATTAATCAAGGGCACCAATAATCTACCAATTATTCAGTCCTTATTAATTCTAATCAAGTTGTTTTAACCTTAAGGATTTGTAGACCTAATCAAGAGTTTATGACTAAAAAGCGCTCCCACTTAAACCAATAAATTCATATGCTTTACTAATTTTAAACATAAAAATGTATTTCAAGTCTAACCGGAAACATACAAATTTAATTAAAATTTAAAGCCCATATAAATTTATAATTGAATCCAAAAATTTTAATTTGATTTCAGTCGTATTTAAATTAATTCATGATTTTAATTTTAGTAAAATAATTAGAATAAATAAAATTTATTATAATTACAATATTCAAAATTAAAATCCAAGAAAATAATTTAAATTATTAATTTTAAAATTAATTAAAATTACGTAAACTGAAAATTTCAAATTAAACATTCAAAACGATCTAATCGTAATGCAAACACCCTACGCATCGCACGCCCATGGGCCACACGCAAACAACCATCGCTGGCCATGTGGGCGCAACCCATGCGCTCGTCGCATAGCTGCTGCATATACCCATCGCAAGCCATTGCACAAGTTAGTGCTGGCTGCGCGCGCGCCAGCGCTCGATGCACGCGAGCCATCGCTCGCTGTGCGCGCTCGCCAGCGCTTGCTGCGCGCGCTCCAGCGCTCGATGCACGCGAGCCATCGCTCGCTGTGCGTGAGCCATCGCTCGCTGTGCGCGAGCAATTGCTCGCTGCGCACGATCGACGCTGGGCGCAGCGCTCGCTGCGCGCGAGGCAGTGCGCGTTGTGGCGCAGCTCGCTTGCTGCCCACACGCGACTGCCGTGCCTTGCCTTCGCCCATGCCCATTCGTCCATAGCTCGTGGCCCACGACACAAGGCAGGGCTGCTGCCTTGTGCTCGTGCACCATGCCCTTGCTCATTGCATTCGTGCCGCACGGGCGACGAGCTCCCTTGCTCGTCGTCGCATGCCCGCACTATACAACACCCCTTAAGGGTAACACGAAGCGTCCATTGCTTTGTGCGTGCAAGTTATATGAAGGAATCGCATAAAACTTTAAAATTTATATTTAAAATTAATGACAAATTAATAAATTAATATTAATTTCATAATTTTAGGGCGAAAAATCGAAAATTTATTATTCAATTGATTTCCGATTATCATGGATTCAAGCCTAGGTCATAAAAATTTAAAATTTATCATAAATTTACAATTTTTATGGTGGTTTTTAATCATAGGTTTCTAATTAAATTATAATTAATTATGAAAATCAAATTAATTCTAAATTATTCTAATTTTCAACTAATTAATCATAATTACAAATTAGATTGCATAATTAACAAGGCTAGGCATTCAAACTTGTTAAACATATACAGTAGGTCAATCAAAAATTCAAGATTTATCAACAAGAATCGCAAATATTTAATTTAACATTTTAAATTTACGAAATTTTGCATTCGAAAAACTAAAACCTTCGAAAAGTCATAGTTAGGCTTCAAATTTGAGAATTCTGGGTTCGGCAAATGACTATTTTTGTCAAAATTTTAGAATGCCTTTTACATGCGGAATTGACACAAAAATCACTCGATTTGGATGAGTAACGAAGAAACTGCCGAAAAACTGCGTACGTATAATTAAATAAACGCAATTTGCAATTAATTAACAATTACGAAAATTAATCACCCCTTTTAATTCTTGCAAATTTGTAATATTTAACCATGTTCATGCAATTTAGATTATGAAAATAATAAGAGGCTCGTGATACCACTGTTAGGTTATGATACATATGACAATTCATAAATCATGCGGAAACAACCATTAAGCCATGAATACATATTATTTACACATAATCATTTAGCATAGTTTAGATGCATACTCTTTGTTGCGTGCCTTCCCTAGCTGCGCCCGAACCGAACAAGAACAAGTCTTTAGGACTCCAAGTGTCGTCCCTCCGTAGATAGTCCACAGCACGTCCGGATCCGCCGTAAGATTGACCAACTAGAATCGCCCCTAAGGTACTATAAATTTTCGGCACTTTTGAGCAAGATGTGTGACTGAATTTTTCTCTCAAAAACTCACTTTGAATACTTGAATAACTCGTTATAAATTGTGAACCCAGGCCACATAGTTATAGGGGTATGGAAAGAGAATTGGAATCCTATTAGGATACGAATTAATTAAATTAGAATTAAAATAAAACTCTTATTTAATTAATTTATCAAATAGAATTAGGAATTTAATCATTAAACGAATTCTGCACGTTTTAGGTTTCGTATGCGAACACAAACACTTACGCGAGCATGACCCGCAAGCGTGCAGGCCATGCCCGCGCACAGCCCCCACGGCCGCACGGCCTACGCGAGCTACAAGCCCACGCGAGCTGCAGCAATGCTCGCAGCCCACTGCTCGCAGCTGCGCGCGCTGCGCGCGCTGTGCGCGCTGCCACGGCCTGCTGGGCCTGGCCTTGCGCTGGGCCTGGCGTGGCCTTGGCTGTTCGTGTGGCGCGCTTGGCTTGCTGGACGATGGCCTGGCTTCTTGCTGGGCCCTCGTCCGGCAGGCCTCGTCCGATGCTTATTCGTACGATGCGCTTCCGATTAAATTCCCGATTCCGGAATATATTTCCGATACGAACAATATTTAATATTTTCGATTCCGGAATTAATTTCAGTTTCGAACAAATATTTAATATTTCCGTTTCCGGAATTATTTTCCGATTCCGATAATATTTCCGATTCAGACAATATTTCCGTTTCCGGCAATATTTCCGATTCCGGCAATATTTCTATTTCCGATAATATTTTCCGATACGTACCATGTTTCCGTTTCCGGCAACATCTACGACTTGGATAATATTTATATTTCCGATACGATCCATATTTCCGTTTCCGGCAATATCATCGTTTCCGGAGTATTCATTTCTTGCCTGTGACGATCTCAGCTCCCACTGAAACCAAGATCCGTCGATTCCGAATATCCATAGTTGGAGTATTTAATGCCATTAAATACTTGATCCGTTTACGTACTATTTGTGTGACCCTACGGGTTCAGTCAAGAGTAAGCTGTGGATTAATATCATTAATTCCACTTGAACTGAAGCGGCCTCTAGCTAGGCATTCAGCTCACTTGATCTCACTGAATTATTAACTTGTTAATTAATACTGAACCGCATTTATTAGACTTAACATAGAAAAATCTATTTTTATTTTCTTTTTGGTTTCTTTATTCCTTTTTCTTTTACCCTCTTATTTTATTATTTTCTTTTAATTTTCCTTATTTAAGTCCTCTTTATTTAGTTTAGTTTCCTTTTTTCTCCCCTTTTTTTTAATTTTTTTTATTTCTTTTTAGTTTAGGAATTAAATACATTTTTGTTTTCTCAGGGAGGGGCACTCACTTTACCATGTAAATACTTAGGAAATTTTAGGAAATTTATTTTAGTTTAGCTTTTAGAGAGAGAAAAGTGAGAAATTATCAATGACATTGGGGTTTTGATAATCAAGAATGACAAATTGTGTAAATAGATTTCCACCATATTTCAATGAGAAATTTCTTACTCTCTCTCCTCATTTATTTCTTTATTTATTGTTTTATTTATCGTTTTAATTGTTTTTGTTTAGTTTAATGATTCATGTTTAGATTAGTTGTTATTAATGTCTAGAATCATGTTTTTAGTTGTTAATTTCTAAAATTTCATATTTTTATGATTATGGAGTAGTTTATTGATTAGGCTTTGGTGAAAACTCAACATTGATTGATTTGGTTGTTTGTGATTGGAAATTAGGGATTTTCATGATTAAATTATTACATGTTTTGGCATTTCCAATACATGTTGCATTTAACTTGATCAATTAGGTGTTCCATGATTGCTTGGAGTAGTCCCGTTGGGTTGGAAAGGGATTAAAGACCTAAACTTGACTATTTGGTTTGATTGGGGTTTTGATTTAACCCGGGTATGATAGGGTAAAACGAGGGTTCATCCTTGATGCTTAGGGAAATTGCTGGCACGTTGGGAGATAGTTGGAGCTATTGGTGAATTCAACACTTATTCATGTAGTGCTTGTGAATCTTCCCCATTTTTAGCTCTTTTATGTCCATTCCATGATTTGTTGTTGTTTGACCCATTCCCTAATATCATTTACTTTTGATTTCTTAGTTTAGTTTTATTCGATTAGTGATTTTCTAAAACCCCGTTCCGACCTAGCTTATCGATTGATAAGCATAAATTAGTTCACTTTAGTCCTTGTGGACTTAGACCCTTATTTATCGCTTTACTTGTGTTTAGTGATTAGTTTAGGTAGTTTATTTGATTAGGAGAGACTAGCAATGACCTAGTTTTTCCTCGATCAAAATGGCGCCATTGTCGGGGACTACAGTTTGCATTAGTTTATGTTAGTTACATGAGCCTAGGTCTTTGTGCATAAGTTTGTTTTGTTTCTTTTTCTTTTGAAAATTTCTTAAAATATGGCAACTTTCTCTATCCCTCAAAATAATAAATCGTGTACACTTGATGATTTTACGTCTCTCCACCATGAGCTTCTTCATAATGAGTTCCTTAATGCTTTGCAATCCGAGTCGGTCATTTCATTGTCCGAGTTTCATATTTTTATAGCTCACTTAGATTGCCAAGAAGAACTTAAAATAGATGCTTCTATTAAGGACTTTAAGGTTGCATCTCAAGCTTTTGTAAAAGGAATGACTGAAGTCTCTAGCCTTCTAAATGAATCCATTCGTGATGCTTCATGGAGAAGAGATGGATTTGAGGCTAATTCACCACCTATGACGCATGTCATTAAGGAATTGAGTATTGGAGATTATATTCCTACTCATTCCTCCTTGAGTGAATGCCTCGATGATTGTGATGAAAAGCTCTTTGCTCCATTTTGTTTTCAAGTGCTTAAACCAATTCTAATTGAGGGTGAAAGTAAACTCGTCAACCAAAAAATAGTTTCTTGAGGAGAGTTTGCCTATTCCCTTTTCATTTCCTTATTTTGATTCTTCTTTTTCTTATTTTCTTGTTTTTTCTTTCGATCCTTCCTCTTTTAGGCATCCTTCTCCTCATTGGCATCGAGTTCTATCATACTCTATGCATGATTTTCACTTGAGTTTTGCATATGATATATCTAATGAAGTGTGTGCTAGTGCATATGATAAACTCTTGTGATCATTGACTTGGGTATTTACTAGAAAGGTCATGCTTAGGACCTTAAATTAAGCCTTTCTCGGAAAGTAACCCGTGCTTTTATTGCTTTCATTTTCCTTATTTTTGTTCTTACTTATATTTCTTTTCAATTCTTTTTTTAGGTACTTAAGTGGAATAAACGCTCATTCTCGATAGCATATGGGAGCAAAGCATAATTTTGGAGAAAGTTGATTTCAAATGGAGAAATTAGATCATTTGTGGGTATCACCCACCTACTATCTGGTAGTGTCCTTCCTCTCCCTCTTTTTAATACTCCATGGGTTGATTGGTCATATGAATTGATGGGGCATGGGATTGGATGGTCATAATTGTTGATTTGGTTGCCTCCATTCTCTTTCTCTAATGTATTGTGATTTGCGGAACTATGCATACTGTTACTATTTCGTCAAAACGTGCCCCAAATGCCAAATATTTAACAATCTGAATCATTTGCCTACCTCAGAACTATACACTTTCACATCCCCTTTGCCATTTTCCAACTGGGGCATTGACATAATTGGAAAAATCACAGCAATAGGTGTCGGAGGACATGGTCCTAGTCGCCATCGATTACTTCACCAAATAGGTAGAAGAATGCTCATTTTCCCAGATAACGGCCAGACATGTCGCAAAGTTCCTAGAGAGAAACATTTTCTGCAGACACGGAGTTCCACACGAGCTCATAAGCGACCAAGGTTCCCACTTCAGGGCCGAAGTCCAAGAATTACTCGAAAAATACCAAGTTAAACATCACAAGTCATCACCGTACAGACCCTAGATGAATGGAGTGGTCGAATCGGCCAACAAAAACCTCAAAGTTATAATTGAAAAAATGGCCGAAAATTACAAAGATTGGCCTAACAAGTTGCATTTCTCTCTATGGGGATACTAAACCTCCATCTGCACATCTATAGGGGTAACGCCATACTCCCTAGTATACGGAATGGAAGCTATTCAACCCGTAGAATTAGAAATCCCTTCTCTTCGTATATCTTGGAAAGTAACTACCCGAAGTAGAATGTGTACGAGCCAGATACGACGAGCTCACTTTACTTGACGAACGAAGATTAAGAGCTCTGCACCATGTACAAGTATATCAGAAACGCATAGCGAGGAAATTCAACAAAAAGGTTAAACCTCGCAACATCAAGGAAGGCGATTTCTTACTTAAAGAATTTTGTGCACCAACCACGTACCTCCGAGGCAAATTCCGAAAATATTGGACCGGGCCATATTTCGTGAAAACCATCCTTCCAGGAGGAGCGGTAAAGCTATCTGACATTGATGCGGCAGAATTCACAAACCTCACTAATCTAGATCAGCTACAGAAATATTACGCCTAAGAACAAGACCAAGACGGAGATCAATTCAATGAGAAAACAATCATAACTCACACCCTTTTCAAAGAATTCAATTAAAAAAAAACCCAAAGAAATTTTTCAGCAAACCAATTTACAGCAAGGCATTTAATACAACTGTTCAGACTTCATAGGCTAGGCTCGCACATTTTGCAGAAAATAAACCCAGGAGAAATGCGATATAAAAGACAGCGAGAGCTAGAATATTCCAGCGCCACCCAGCCATGCGCTACAAAATTCCGACGCTCCACTTTTGAGCATTGGAATATTTCAGCGCCCTGCTCAAGTTCTTCGAAGATTTCCTGCACCCAACAAGAAGACCTACAACACTTAGGGGTACAAAACTTACGCAATCCCTGCGCGCAACATAGCTAGAACTGCGCGTGACCTGATTCTGAACTAAGATTACTTAGGACGGATACGTAGGCAATCCAAATGTAACGGATTCGGTCCCGATAATTTGCAAAATTTTTTTAAAGCAACAAAAGTTTATTATCTATGCAATGATTCTAAGGGCATCCCTTAACAAGCTAAGGAGCACTTTTACTCCAAGGCCTACATCACCAAAAGGGGAGTGTACACTCAAACTCTTTAAAATTCGGATCAGCACGGGCAGCCATCACCCATAGATATGTAGCACGACTCTCGAAACGTCGCCAAGCCTTCTCCAAACGCATCCACTTCTTCCTAAAATTCATACTCCTCAAAATAATACGTAGCCACAAGCGCCAGCGGAGAGGGAGAGCTCCGACCTTACGAAAGCGAACTTTATACCAGATTATAGGCCTCCCACTTTTCTTCGCAAGAGGAACATGATCGTAATATCGTAAAGCACGGTCCTCACTTTCAAAAGCTCTCAGGCGAAGTACACGGGGTCGATACATAAACCAATGCCTCTCACGCGCCAAAGCCTGCATCTCATCCTTAAACTTAAGGAAAATATAATCATCAATAAACATGGCGCGAAGTAGAGAATAAATTATGATAAAGATCAGTGGCACATCCCCCCTCTATTTATAACCACGTCTAGCAGAAATTCAAGTTTAATTAAAAAGGATATATGAATATGTAATTCCGCAGAAAAAGGAACCAGCACTGGAAATTTTCAGCGCTCAAAATCAAGCGCTGGAAAATTCTAGCGCTGGCAACTCAATTCCGCAAAAACTCCACCATCCACACAGATTTCGATTTTTCAAGCATAATTAGGTTCTTATTCTAGGACAACAAGGATTGTAATTTTTTTATAAAAATTCTATACTCGAGCTCGTTTCCAAATAAAGAATTTTACTTTGACTAGGATTCTAATAAGCATTGTTGACCCTAAAACTTAAAGCGCATCATTTCTTGTTATGTGTTGTCCGTTTCCTTTTCTGTTTTGGTTGAGTCGGTATACCTGAAAAAGGCAATACTTCCGGCTAAGGCAAAATACTGCAAAATACTGAAGTGGCCCATTTTTTGCGAAAATCAATGCACACACGGACAAACAAAATAAACTAAAATATGAAATACAACAATATACAACTTTGTAGCGTGATATGAAAAATGATACATGTCCTACTCAGAAATACATGTACACGACCTACTGAGGCTCATCCTCATCACCATGAGCACCGCCACTCGTGCCAGCACCCTACGAAACCTGAGAACCGCCAAACAAAGTCTCGAACTGAGAAGCGTCCCAGCTCTGCGCCTGCGCCGCAGGCACCCACCCGGGACGGGAAGGCTGATGGAATGGCTGAGGTTGCCAACCGGTCTGAAACGACTGGAACAAAGGGGCCTGCCAACCCATCTAAGACTGAGGCACCCCAAACGACCCACCATAGCTCATCCTCGGCCCAGTCGGTGGTTGCATGGGCCTCTGACCCAAACCAACGTCCGAAAAGCGGCCTAGCATATGATCTGGAGGCACCACGATTGCCCTTGAACGAATGAAGATCCCTCCGAGGAGTCCGCATCTGCTCCGGCATACGAGCCTGTGGAACACCGGTCTGCGAAATCCAGATACAAGTCAACACGTACATAACCAGACTGGCAAAAGAAAGCAAAGTTACCAGGAACAATACCTTAGTCCAGTCCGGGTTGCTACAAGAGAGAGCCGCCCTAGCTGAGGACAACGCGGCCTTTAGCTGGTTGATTACGCGCACCACCTAGTTGAACATCCTAGCTGTAATACCCCATTATTTTATGATCGAATAATATATTTTTCATAGAAATAAATCATTTTGTGTTGGTTTATTAAGAAATTATCCTATTTAGTTAAAATATATTTTTGTTTTCGGAAAAGATTTAAACCCTATTATATTTTACTTCTTATGGGACTCATATATGAATACCTATATGCGTAGTATTCTAATTTAAACCCTATTGTCAATTTGTTCATTGGTATGTTGCTTGACCAGCCGTTCTAAGCCTTCTAAGAGTTGTAATTAACCTTTTCTACTAAATTCATTTCCCCAAATTTCCGTAGTTTGTGTTTGAGATCAAGCCAAACTCATAAAAGTGAAGCAATATTATTAGACCCTTGATTTTTACACCATAGTCATCATATGCTCTCAAACAAATTTAGCCACCAGATTCTTTTACTCGCTTGGGTTTTCGATATTGTGTTTTATTTTACGGGAAGGTAATCACATGCACTTGTCACTTAGTCTCTTTTAGATTGTTCGAATATATTAATCATTAGATGTGATTTTAATCTCTGGAAGTTTATGATGACTAATACATATTATATTATTGTTATTCTCTCGGAGTTTACGTGAGTAGTATAATAATTTTGTTATTGTTAATGTTGCGTGTATAGTTGTTTTAATAATGTAATTTAATTGTTTTGTTGGTTGTGGAAGGCAACAAAAAGAGATATAGAGGAATTAATTTGGGAGTATCATTTATATTAGGGGTTAGTGTCCTATTGCGATTAATATATGAGTAGGTCATATTATTTTTGGGATTTAGACTTACAAATTGATGATTGGCATAAGTAAGGACGAATGTGTTGGGTTATTAATTCTATACTGAGCTATGGTATGAATTAAAATTATTTTGGGATCTTGTGCCAATATTAAGGAGTATATTATTTAATCTTATATGGGTATCGATCATATTGATCATATTATGAGAAGACGGTTGAGGATAATTATATATTCTTGGTTTGAGGCTCGACGTTATATACCTTAGTCCTTGGCATGTTGGTAAGAAGATGATAACGATTAGTAGAGGAGTAAGATACAATCTTTATTTTTTCTTAATATCCCCGGAGTGGAATTAGGTCTAAAAGTGGCCTTGACTCAGAGAGTCTTTCTAGTAGCCATTGAGAGTTTCAAGTTTTTATACTTATTGGTTTATTTATTCAAATTACCCATGTCCAAGGCTAGGTACAAAACAAAGAGCAAACATGGCACCTATTGGTTTAAGTAAGTTTAGTTGAAGAAAAATATTATATCAATATATTGAGGTTCAGTTGAAAAGAATATCTAGATTATCGATAGACTATGGAGCTAAGTATGCTTTTGGGACTATACTTGAAATGTAGTTTCGTACTACATTGTTTACATGAACATTTATTATTCTATATTGGTATGTTTTTATTTCAGGTGATTACTCAGCTTTTTGCTGACGTGTGTGTTTATTTGTTATGTGTGTTTGTGGCCATGTCTTCTTCTTATGGTGGCCCTGCAACGATCCTTTTGGAATTTGTCCTCTATGGCGAGCAAACGAGATTGACTAGAGCAGATTGGTCATGAAGGATCGCAGTTATAAGTTGGAGGAGCACACGTGTTATTTTTTAGTCTTTTATGACAGTTTAATACTTTTCAGTTGTAAATAGATCACCTGGTAATCGAGTTGTAATAGTCTAAGTTTTGTAAGCCTTAGCACTTGACAATGTGGTCAAGTGTGGCGGTGATACCTCTGATTTTTAGGTGTAAGCTTCCGTAATATTTTATAAAGTATGTCTTATTTCTTATTTATTTTTAGTTAGTAAATCGGGGGTGTTAAACGAGCAGGCACCTGAACAACAAAAGGTGTTAGCAATTCTACACAATAAATATGGCTACCAGGAAAATAAATAACATACCACGCCAATGTCTGCAGGAACCAACGGATGGCGCCCCTCCTCGTTAGGAATCACATGCACCTCCTCTATGATCCTGGATCTGCCAGCCGTAGCATAGCGGATCGTGCAGTCAGGTAGCACCCAGCCGCCAAGATCAGTAGGCTCAGGCTGCAACACAGATAAATAATAAGTCAAAACACGGCCGTAAAGTCAAAGAAAGAACATACGTGCATATCAATAAAGTCACAAGATTACACGTACCTCGACAACAGGCGGAAGCAAAATCCGGAGCTGCACAAACTCAGGATAGATGTGGTCGAGCAGCACAAAGTCGCCCGCAGGCATACCCTGCCGCAACACTGCCCGACGACGAACAAGGATGCCTGTAAGGCGCAGCATACTGGAAGGCAGCGACCGGGGCACCCGGATGAGCTCCGTAGTTTGCCGGAGTACCTTCTCTCCCCAACAAACAAGGCAGGACCCCTAGGACCCGATATCGAGACTGGAACCGGGCCTCCCTCAACTCCTCTGTCTCCTCTAGTCCGGCCCAACAGGACCAACCCACATGTTCGCAAAACCCAAAAATGACAGGTCGTGTAACTCGCATAAAACGAGATAAAAGTAAGTAAGAAAAAAAAAGAAACTGAGAATACTTACCAGGTCAGGGGGCCCAGCTGCAATCATGTCTCTGAAATTCTTCATGGTTGGGTGTTTCTTCAGCTTCCCAACCGTACCCCACCACAAAGCCGCAGGGAAACCCCCGGCCACTCTGCCGGACCTCAGGGCAAAGAACGTTAGGCGCTCAAAGGCCCACAGCTGCAAGAAAACAATAAAGTGATATGCAAAGCACACGACTCCTTTAGCATTTCTAAACGATAATATCCAACGCATACCTCAAGGAGTCGCGGCATGACACAAAGAGAAATGGGCCGCATGGGCCTGTCTGGACCGTCCAAGACCCGTACGACCACACCCATATGGATAATCAGGTTCGCATAGGCTGTCTCGCCCCAGCAGTACAAATCCAACTCGGACAGCTCGCTGACCAACGGTATCAGCCAAGGGTCCACCCTCTCAGAACAGTTCAACAAGATAGTCGAACTCAAGAGCAGCAAGTAAAACACGCGAGCATAAATCCTCGCAGAAGCACCAGAATGGCGACCCTCCGCCAAAAAGTCCACCAACAAGGAGTAAGGCATCCCCTTCCCCTTGTACTTGGCCACCTCTACGGCCATGTCATCCCCAATGCACTCTCTAACTATCCTCTGCGACTACATGGTTGTCTCCCTAGCAATATAATCAGGCCTACCCGTAAAGGACAAACCCGTAAGAGCAGTGTTGTCCTCAAGGGTGATGGTCATCTCCCCCCAAGGAAAGTGAAAAGTGGTGGCGGTATCCCACCACCACTCCAGAAGCAGGCGCACGAACCGTCTAGACACGTTAGGGCCCATGACCTTCCTAAAAACATATACCGTCGGGTACAAAGGACATGCCTCCACCGCCGCCCGAGTCTGATCGTCCAGCTTCCTCTAGCGCTCGACTAAGACCGACCCACTGTAAGGTCAACAAGCTGTATCTGTCCCAGCCTTCCCGGCACGAAACCGGGACACCACGTGATGCTCCTAGTCGTGGTGCAAGTCAATTCCATCATAATCTATGGGGCCCAACCAAAGGGGCCCATCCTCAGGGTCGGAACCCCTTCCGGACTCCAATGGAGGATATAAAGAGGAATCCCTCATCCTCCGAGAGCGCCGAGCGTGGTAAGTCCCCTCTCGCCGCATCGGGCGAGAAGAAGCAACCCGTGGCTGCATGACGTAACTCGAAGTCTCCCCCTTATTGGAGGATCCGCTGCCATCCGACATACTACATTTCGCAAAATAAGAAAAAAAAACATAAGGCAATCATACCTTGAAACCAGCAATACAAAACAGTTACATTCTAAAGTCCCAAATATGACAAATTAGTGGCATCAAAGAATTTCGTTCTCTAAAGTGACATGTTACTAAGTTCGCAATTAGTGACAAAGGCTCATGCATACCAAATCAACCACGGACTAATCCGAACATCAAAATAATGCATTTTCTATCATCTATAGGCTATGTAATTGCAAGCAAAGCATCGAAAAACACCTAGATTGCATTCCAATGTCAATTCGTAGGCACCCTTGCAGGTTAATTTTGAACAAGCACAAAATCACCCAAAATCAACATACTTGCAAAAATTAACATGCTTAGGAACTTATACATGTTATAAACATCACATACAAACAAAAAATTGCAAGAAATTAGGGAAAATATCAAAAACCCAAATTTAATTTGATCATGGAAAATGATACGAATTTCTACTCAAATCGAGCCAAAATGCATGTTAAACTCGAAATCACTTACATATATGCGGTTTAGAACGACTTGGGAGAGATTTTGGTAAAGAAATCGTGCAAAAGCGAGCAAAAACAATGAAAAACGAGCAAGAGGAATGAGAAAATTGCGAGCAACAGCAGCAGCAGAAAAATGGTGAAATGCCACTGAACTGCTTGCATTTAAAGAGGATCTGCGCTGGAAATTTCCAGCGATGGAAAATTTCAGCGCTCAAAACTGAGCGCTGGAAAATTCCAGCGCACATTTATTCCACTCCGACAAAATGTCGGGCCATTCAGCCCAATTCTTATCAAATAAACCGCCTATAGTTTTTCCGGTTTGTTTCCCCCGGAAAAGTAACGGGTTTTTCCAAATTTTATATTCAGTGGCCCACTGAAAGGCAACTGTGTCCGGAATCGCCGCAACCCATCTAGGTGCGGTTTACTTTATTTGTTTTCAAAAAAGTTCGTATTTTGAAAAAAGATATTCCTCAAAGTTTAAAGGTTTATTCATTCGTTGCTAAAAAATATCAAAGTTTTATGTTTTATTCATTCCTTGCTAAAAAATGTCAAAGTTTTAAGATTTATTCATTCCTTGCTAAAAAATGTCAAAGTTTTAAGGTTTATTCATTCCTTGCTAAAAAAAATGTTAAAGTTTTAAGGTTTATTCATTCCTTACTAAAAATGTCAAAGTTTTAAGGTTTATTCATTCCTTGCTAAAAAATGTCAAAGTTTTAAGGTTTATACATTCCTTGCTAAAAAAATGTCAAAGTTTTAAGGTTTATTCATTCTTTGCTAAAAAATGTAAAAGTTTTAAGATTTATTCATTCCTTGCTAAAAAATGTCAAAGTTTTAAGGTTTATTCATTCCTAGCTAAAAAATGTCAAAGTTTTAAGGTTTATTCATTCCTTGCTAAAAATGTCAAAGTTTTAAGTTTTATTCATTCCTTGCTAAAAAATGTCAAAGTTTTAAGGTTTATTCATTCCTTGTTAAAAAATGTCAAAGTTTTAAGGTTTATTCATTCCTTGCTAAAAAATGTAAAAGTTTTAAGATTTATTCATTCCTTGCTAAAAAATGTCAAAGTTTTAAGGTTTATTCATTCTTGGCTAAAAAATGTCAAAGTTTTAAGGTTTATTCATTCCTTGCTAAAAATGTCAAAGTTTTAAGTTTTATTCATTCCTTGCTAAAAAAATGTCAACGTTTTAAGGTTTATTCATTTCTTGTTAAAAAATGTCAAAGTTTTGTGTTCCGAATTCAGGTTCCCGTTTAAGGTTTATTCATTCCTTGCTAAAAAATGGTATTATCACCTATTTTATTCTCAAAAAAGTCAAAGTTAAGTGTCTATTTTCGAAAAGCAGTATTCTTCCAAGTTGAACGTCTTCAATGACTTTGTGAGAAGATCGTTCAGGTCAATAAGTTCCCAATGACTCGTGGGGGAACTGTTGACATTTCCAGTGATGACCCTTCAGTCAAATGTCATCACTCGGGGGCTCGGGAGACCCTCGTTCATACTTAGTACTAACCAAGCTAGGTCTTAGACGCATTCTGTCTACCAATACTTTGATTATCGTCTTGGTCAGACTCAATGAAAGTGGGGGCTAACTTTAGACGCCTACATTTGTCCCTAGGCCCGACACGGTGTGTTCAATGATGAAACCAAACACCGCTTGACTAATATTTCCTAAGTATGCGACGAACGATCCATGACTGACTTATAATCCCGCAAGCCATATTTCCATTTTTAGAAACTCCTTTTTATAGTAACTACTATGCTTGAACGCTGCCCCGAATAGCAACCATTTAAGATAAAATATCTAAGTGTTTGAATTCCCTTACAATTCATCATTAGGTAAGAACTAAGAGTTGCATTCCAACCCTTGTTCCTAAGGGATAGAAAACATGAGTAAGATTTGGTAAAAAACCGATATGGCTGGAAGATGAAGTAAAACACCAGCGCTGGCAACTTGAGCGTCATTTTATTCCAGTGCTCAAACCATATGCGTTGCTTTATTCCAAAGCTGCAGTTTGCTCCTTACATAATCACGCAAAAGATAGAATTAATCCAGCTGTCACCAGAACAAATATGGCGCACAAAATGCAAGCGCTAGAAATTACCAGCGCTTCTGATCCAGGCGCTGGAATTTTTTAGCGCTCGACAGATCTCAGTTGGAAAATTCCATTCTGAAATTTATCTTATTCTAGCCTATTTTACTATAAATAGGGCCTCTTAAAACCCGAAAAAAACACACACAATTTCAACCCTAAACCCTTAAGCTTGAGTATTGACCGAAGCTTTTCTCTGTCCCGTATTCGTGTGTCTGCCGCTTTAACACACTGTTAAGCAGACCCTTCCCGCACGATCACCTGCTCACTGAATACTGTCGAAGTGCTGCCGAAACCTAAACACATTCCTTAAGCCTAAAATACTCAAAACTCTGGAAGAATCCCGCCCCATAGTCAGTCAGTCATCGGAAAGTTCTAAAACCAAGCGGAAAGCTAGCAAAGTCAAGTGGTAGGTGTTCCTGAGAATCGTAGTAAAGCCTACACTTTGCTGTAACGTGAATATATATCTTTATCGCTTTCCCCACCATATAAATCTGCTAACTTTAATCTGTTATATTGCCCACGCTTAAATCAGATAACTCTTTGACAAATCGGTATTGTTAAGCTCCTTTAATCAACCTAAATCAGCATTTTGACATTTGCTTAGTAATATCTGTGCATTAAAATCAATCAAGAGTAGTAATGTAGCATAACGCATGTCCCATCATCGTTACAATTAAACTAATAAGGACCGCGCCGCGTGGGCTAATGCTGGGCACTCCCCGTATTAGTAAACGTCCCACGAACTCTCAATCTCTGCTCCGATGGATGTACATTGGGGGATCTCCATACCAGGGATCACAAGGGAATCTATGGCTATCGTGAATCAAATATGTTTGCACTCCGGGCGAATCACGATAATCGGGTTTTGTCAGTTTTTTTAACTTAATGGCGATTCCTAAAGACTAGTAAAAAGAGGCTAACGCCCACAGTTAGTCCCTGTTTACATAATATGCTTTCCAGATCCAAAGGGAAAAAGTTGTGTGGGGCATACACTCTTCCTAAGACGTGCCCCGTCGTGTTTTTCGACCCCCTCACAACTTCCTCCACCACCACACCACCACCTACAACCTCCACCACCACCACCACCACCACCACCGTTGATTACCGCGCCTTTAACCACTGCACCACCACGACAAACCTGCGTCCAGCCTCCCCTTCATCGTGCCTCTCCTCCGCGCCCAACCCCCTTCCTTCCTTTCCTCCACGCAGTCGCCAAAACCGGCGTAAACCCCCCCCCCCCCCCCCCCTGCCTCGCCGGCGTGATGCCGCGCCGCCCAGACCGACCACCCTTTTCCTCTTCCTCCGTTTTCCTTCCTCATCGTTTTCACTGTTTCTACCTTCTCTCTGTTCTTTTTTTTGTGCGTGAATATCAGGAACCCAGTTCCTATTTAGGAGCTCTAGGTTTATTATAAACCCAAAGTAAGCCCAACTTCTATCTTGGCCCAACTTTATTTACTAAATGGATGTTTTGGTTATTTATTCTATTGTTGTTGTTTTATGCAAATAAAAGATTTAAAATTTTAAATATATGTATTCACTTAAAACATGAAATTAAATATATGTTTTACTTAATTCATATTTAATTGATTTATGAATTTATAAACTAATAACATAATTTAGAAAATATTAATTTTCCAATATTTATCGTTTTAATATTAATTCAATAATTTAATATTTTAAAAGAATTCGGATAGGAGCTCAGAAAGATCGATCCAAGGATAAAGATATATTAGCATAACTTGAAATTGAGGTAACGACTATTGCTAGTACCCGTAATCCCATCTAAATGTATTTATGAAATATGACGTTATGATTGAATTAATAAGCTAAATGCTTTGATATGTTTTATGAATTGCGGGAATGAAATATGATTTGATTGAATTATTTCATAAATATGATATTTATGTGAAATCGTGAAAATAATAATATTTATTTGATCACGTGATCTACAGGAATTATGTTACTTCAACTGAAGTACAAAGGCTAAGAAAAGTAAAATAAAACAAAACATGATAGATGAAAGTGAAAGACCTAGCTGTTTGGCACTACATGTTCACAGGTTACGATTCGCGGTCATGCATGTACCCATGGGGCACCTGCCCATTGAGCCAAGGGTCTCATGTTTTATGCACCGGCCCATCGTGGAAGACGTTGCACCATGTCATACATGCTAGCGACTAGCATGTTAATAAAATGTTAAGAATGAATTAACATAATGTTTTATATTATTCTATTCTCCCAGTTTTGTCAACTAAAATGCGTTGAAATGAATATACGTTCCTAGAATAGTTCGTGACTGAGTGTTCGGCTCACCGTTTTGTTTTCTGTTTTAGGTACGACTGGGGAAGATGGAAACTAGTAGTGACGAGGATTTCAATTTATCAATGTTCACCTTGTTAATGTTTTAAATTATAATAACACTAGTGAAGACTCTTTAGTAAGTTATGAAAGTTTCTTTATTAAGAAAATAAAAGAAAAATTATATTATTATGGAACTTTAAAGTAATCATTATGATGTTTTCCTTGTAATTCCCAAGAGGGAGTTATGGCAGTAATGTCCCGACCGAATTAGGTAAATTCTGCTTCTTAATTACTTGAATTAGAGGTCGGGGCGTTACAGTTTGGTAACGAGATAAAAGGGGATTATTTTCTATTGTTTACTCGCTTCAATTTGACGAGACATGTTTTGCAGAATGTCGACTATTGATGTTAACAATGATGTTACCAACAAGGTGAAGGAAATAATGCCCTTGGTCCAAGTATGCATTCTATGTTAAGTCTAATAAATGCGGTTCAGTATTAATTAACAAGTTAATAATTCAGTGAGATCAAGTGAGCTGAATGCCTAGCTAGAGGCCGCTTCAGTTCAAGTGGAATTAATGATATTAATCCACAGCTTACTCTTGACTGAACCCGTAGGGTCACACAAATAGTACGTAAACGGATCAAGTATTTAATGGCATTAAATACTCCATCTATGGATATTCGGAATCGACGGATCTTGGTTTCAGTGGGAGCTGAGATCGTCACAGGCAAGAAATGAATACTCCGGAAACGATGATATTGCCGGAAACGGAAATATGGATCGTATCGGAAATATAAATATTATCCAAGTCGTAAATGTTGCCGGAAACGGAAACATGGTATGTATCGGAAAATATTATCGGAAATGGAAATATTTCCAGAATCGGAAATATTGCCGGAAACGGAAATATTGTCAGAATCGGAAATATTATCGGAATCGGAAAATAATTCCGGAAACGGAAATATTAAATATTTGTTCGAAACGGAAATTGATTCCGGAATCGGAAATATTAAATATTGTTCGTATCGGAAATGAATTCCGGAATCGGGAATTTAATCGGAAGCGTATCGTACGAATTAGCATCGGACGAGGCCCGCTAGACGAAGGCCCAGCACGAAGCCAGGCCGTCGCCCAGCGAGCCAACGCGCACCATCGCACGTCGACCAGGCCCAGCGCAAGGCCAGGCCCAGCCAAGGCCTTGGGCGCGCGCGCGAGAGCACAGCAGTGGGCCGAGCGCTGTGCGCCTAGCGTGGGCCGCAAGGCTTGCGCGGGTGTACGGTGCTCGTGCAATGCTTGTGCGGGAATCCTGAAGCAATCAGGATTCGAAGTGTGATTAAATCCTAAAACTATTAGATAATGATTATTTAATTAGAGTCCTAGTAGGGTTATAATTAAATAAATTAGTATCCTAATAGGATTCCAAAACCCTTTCCATAACTCTATAAATAGGTGCCTAGGGTCACATATTTTCATAGATTATTCAAGTATTCAAAGTGAGTTTTTGAGAGAAAATTCAAACACATTCCTTGACTAAAAGTGCCGAAAATCTTTAGTACCTTAAGGGCGATTCTAGTTGGTCAATCTTAAGGCGGATCCGGACGTGCTGTGGACTATCTACGGAGGGACGACACTTGGAGTCCTAAAGACTTGTTCTTGTTCGGTTCGGGCGCAGCTAGGGAAGGCACGCAACAAAGAGTATGCATCTAAACTATGCTATATGATTATGTGTAAATAATATGTATTCCTGGCTAAATGCTTTTTCCGCATGATTTATGAATTGTCATATGTATCATAACCTAACAGTGGTATCACGAGCCTCTTATTATTTTCATAATCTAAATTGCATGAACATGGTTAAATATTACAAATTTGCAAGAATTAAAAGGGGTGATTAATTTTCGTAATTGTTAATTAATTGCAAATTGCGTTTATTTAATTATACGTACGCAGTTTTTCGGCAGTTTCTTCGTTACTCATCCAAATCGAGTGATTTTTGTGTCAATTCCGCATGTAAAAGGCATTCTAAAATTTTGACAAAATTAATATTTTTCTGCCGAACCCAGAATTCTCAAATTCGAAGCCTAACTATGACTTTTCGAAGGTTTTAGTTTTCGAATGCAAAATTTCGTAAATTTAAGATGTTAAATTAAATATTTGCGATTCTTGTTGATAAATCTTGAATTTTTGATTGACCTACTGTATATGTTTAACAAGTTTGAATGCCTAGCCTTGTTAATTATGCAATCTAATTTGTAATTATGATTAATTAGTTGAAAATTAGAATAATTTAGAATTAATTTGATTTTCATAATTAATTATAATTTAATTAGAAACCTATGATTAAAAACCACCATCAAAATTGTAAATTTATGATAAATTTTAAATTTTTATGACCTAGGCTTGAATCCATGATAATCGGAAATCAATTGAATAATAAATTTTCGATTTTTCGCCCTAAAATTATGAAATTAATATTAATTTATTAATTTGTCATTAATTTTAAATATAAATTTTAAATTTTTTATGCGATTCGTTCATATAACTTGCACGCACAAAGCAATGGACGCTTCGTGTTACCCTTAAGGGGTGTTGTATAGTGCGGGCATGCGACGACGAGCAAGGGAGCTCGTCGCCCGTGCGGCACGAATGCAATGAGCAGGGGCATGGTGCACGAGCACAAGGCAGCAGCCCTGCCTTGTGTCGTGGGCCACGAGCTATGGATGAATGGGCATGGGCGAAGGCAAGGCATGGCAGTCGCGTGTGGGCAGCAAGCGAGCTGCGCCACAACGCGCACTGCCTCGCGCGCAGCGAGCGCAAGCTCGCGTGCCACGAGCGCTGCGCCCAGCGCGGATCGCGCGCAGCAAGCAATTGCTCGCGCACAGCGAGCGATGGCTCGCGTGCATCGAGCGCTGGAGCGCGCGCAGCGAGCGCAAGCGAGCGCGCACAGCGAGTGATGGCTCGCGTGCATCGAGCGCTGGCGCGCGCGCAGCGAGCACCTCTTGTGCGATGGCTTGCGATGGAAGATGCAGCAGCTATGCGACGAGCGCATGGGCTGCGCGCACATGGCCAGCGATGGTTGTGTGCGTGTGTCCCATGGGCGTGCGATGCGTAGGGTGTTTGCGTTGCGATTAGATCGTTTTGAATGTTTAATTTGAAATTTTCAGTTCACGTAATTTTAATTAATTTTAAAATTAATAATTTAAATTATTTTCTTGGATTTTAATTTTGAATATTGTAATTATAATAAATTTTATTTATTCTAATTATTTTACTAAAATTAAAATCATGAATTAATTTAAAATTCGACTGAAATCAAATTAAAATTTTTGGATTCAATTATAAATTTATATGGGCTTTAAATTTTAATTAAATTTGTATGTTTCCGGTTAGACTTGAAATACATTTTTATGTTTAAAATTAGTAAAGCATATGAATTTATTGGTTTAAGTGGGAGCGCTTTTAGTCATAAACTCTTGATTAGGTCTACGAATCCTTAAGGTTAAAATAACTTGATTAGAATTAATAAGGACTGAATAATTGGTAGATTATTGGTGCCCTTGATTAATTGCTGCAAATGTTTACGTGATGCATAATGTGTTTTACTAACCAGCTATGTGGGCCATTCATGATAATGAATGGGTGAATGGTATATATTGTATATGTACTGTTTTGCAGGTTATGAAGTGACTAGTATGGCCCAAATAGGATAGAAAATATGGTCTGCGTACCATTAATTTGAATGTAATTGGTCTAAAGTACCAAAGTCGTTTTTCAATTCAAATATGGTCTGCGTACCATCAAATAGTTGTAATTAGTTTTAATTATAGCTTATCCTATTTGAAGAAAATGGTGCCTCCCACGGAGATTTTCAAGACGGACTTTGAAGTTAGAGCTTCAAGATGAAGTCGGGCCATACTAGATCACATTTATCTTATGCATGCTTTAAGTTATTTATTGCTTTAAATATGTCTTAATTATGCATGAGATTGTGGCTTGATTATGTTGCATGATTAAGGATTTTAGTTCACTTAAAATCTAACCAACATAGTAAGAGCCTTAAGTTCCAAACTTAAAAATTGAGTTAAAAGGTGCCATGCCAAAATATACACTTGCTTGGATATCCTTTACATCAATCTAGTAATAGTTTTCGCTCAGCGAGGTGTTACTTATTGGTCCTAAAGGGGCAAGGTACACAAATAATTGTGAGTACATGTTAGTTTTGGTGAAACTCAACGATATAAGTAAGGAGTCCTTTTATGTCGTGGAAAAATCGATAGGTTTACCTAATAAGTTCTTAGACGTACCTATCAACCAAGAATAGTTTCTAGACTATTAGCAAAAGGCTTTTGCTTACCTAAGATGTTTTAGGATTAAGTCGACAAACTGTGCTTAGTTCTTCAATGATTTTAGGATCTTGGAATCATTTTATTCACACCTGCCGGAACAATAAATTCGAATAAAATGCTAATAACTTGTTGAAATTGCATGATTGCTTTATTTTTCAAGTTATTACTCATGATAAATGTTTAGACTTTGCATGCTTCAATGTATGTTTTAATTATTGTTTATAATTAAATATCTTGCACTGCAGTAAATCCTTTTAGACTATTAAATTTCCTCGATTGGTAGTGAATCCAAGAACGATTCACGGAAATGAGAGAAAGTGAGCAATTTAAAATGTACGTTTCTTATATCGACTTTTATGGTTGTTTTCGAACATCAAAGTCGAATGGCAAACCAATTGGTGCTTGTGAATTCAAAATACACTGTAGTTTTGAGATCATAAAGCATTGAGTTTAATACGCTCAGCTTTACCAATGGTTAACAACCTAATATCTTTGTCCATTTAATTCTCGAATGAGTCTAGTCCCTAGACATTCGAATAGATCGATGCTTAGAGAACTTTAGAAGCTTCTGGTAAGATCATCTAGTTGAAACTTAATATTCAACATAAATTAAATGGTAAGAACTTTGTTGGGGTGACATTGGACATGTATAACAAAGTATAAAAGTCAACACTAAAGAATTCAATTCTTAAGACTATAAGAAAGGGTACAAGAAATAGGAAAACGAGGAACAAATGAAAGGAATTTACGATTCCGTTTCTACCTATAAGTTTATGTTTAAAGAGAAGTGACCTAGCAATCAAACTTCCTTGGTATCATATACCGCTTGAGGTTCTTACTTCGGTAATAACTCAAACAATGGAAGCTAGGATACACTAATGACCTACAAGTGGGAAATGAAGCATGGCATTGCTACATTAATTGTAGGGTCATCTAAGTTTGTTTTAAGTCCTTTCAAAGGCTGGAACTTAATGGCTATTTTGTTCCATAATCAGCATACCTAAATTTCTGTTTTTCAAACACAGAAAGACTCACATTCAAGAAAAACAAAAAACAATGTTTGTTTGTTTATTTGAATGAAATGGTCAATTACGGGTTGAGTCAATATGCTTGATTAAAACAAACAACTCTTTAAAGAACTTTACTAGGTTCAAATCAACCCCTTGATTTGAGTTCCACTAATCTTTGGCATTGTTGCTTAGACCATATCAACAAGTTAACATTCAAAAGCTCTATTTTGATGGAATTTTGAAAGTTGATTGATTTCTAGATCAATTTAAGACAACTAGTCTTACTTGTTGAAAGTAACAAAGGATATGAACTATTGTTAGAACGCCTAGACAATAGAGTTCAAAGCTAAAGAAAGGTTTTATGACTTTATTATTTCACACAGATTTGAGTGAATATAGGTTTATTTACTCAATGTGATATAAGTTTGAATCTGTTTGGCTAGTTCAAAGATTCAGAAGTATAAATCCCACTTGGTAAGAAATCACAAAGATCTAGGTTAGATCATGTTGATGATTACTTAAATCAAGAATGATCATCAATGATTGTTAGTAAAATTCACAATCTAGCTCCATAAGATATGGCATATCTAAATTGGAATGATCGAAGTCAATTAGTACTTGATTCGATCAATGATGGATCATAAAGACTTTTCCTTTAATTTCTATAACAAAATGCTCAACTACCTCCAAACTAAACCAAATTCGTCAAAGCTATTGAAAAGTAATTTCAGAATATCTTTTCATAATATATCTAAAGAGTTCCTAAACTCAGTGGGAGCTTAGTGTTTGTTATTCAACAAACTAAGGCCCAAATATAGATATATGTTTCATTGTGATTTATTCAAATGAGACACAAGGGTATTGTTTCTACCACGAATTTTTGAGAACATAATGTTTGTTTGCTCGAAATAATGTCCTTTTGGGATTCGTTTCCAAAATGACAAGTGGGAGAAAATAGACCTCGAAAGTCTTCGAGGCGAACAACAAACATAAACGGACATTCTGGAGGCTTTTCGAAGTGCTTCAGAAAAACCGAACTTATTCTTTAAGGACTTTAGAAGTGGCTTTAAAGAATAGACATCTCTTAGAAGACTTTACAAGTGCTTCAAAGAGAATAGAATATTCAAAGGAATCTCAAAGTGCCTATTGATATTCTATTGTTTGATGTTCTATACCCAAGAAGGCATAGAGTTCAAGTCACTGGAACTATGAGATTCTTCTATTAGATAGTAAAGAAACATAGAGTTTTGGTCAATGAAACTATGAGATTCTTCTATTAGATAGTGAAGAAACCTACAACTTGCAGTCAAACTATTATCATGTAGATTAATGAGTTTGTGACTTGTAAGAAAGCTATGACGAAACCTAGATTCCCTAAAGTGGTTAGAGGCCATATATAGACTCAAATGTTTTAAATGGTTAGAGGCCATAAAACATACTCAATGTTTTGATGACAAAATTGAAATTTTGTTGATTTGCAAGAATAGTTTCACACCTATTGGTTGCAAGTTTGTTTTAAGGATAAAAACCATCAAACATGAAATTGTGTTCACACACAAAGCTAGATTAGTTGCTAAAGGTTACAAGCAAATTCATGGTGTGAATTGTGTTGAAACCTCATGCATAATCGTAATGCTCAAGTCTATAATTCAAGCAATGATTGCATATTGGTACATATAGCAATTGGATGACAAAACGTATTCCTCAATCAAATGTTGGAATAAACTATGTACATGGTATGTCATAGGATTTGTGGATCGAAATAAATGCTTGAAATAGAAAGCTAGCTTATAAAATCTAAATACAGATTTAAGCAAGCAATTGGGAATTGGAATTATATTTTAATAAAGCTAATAAGTATTTTAGTTTCATAAAATATACATGATTCTTATAGATATATAAGAAGCTAGTTTAGTGGGAGTAAATAAAAACTTATTTGGTCCTATGTGTATCACACATATCTCTCTATTGTGAAATAACATTCAAATGCTAAATACTTAGATTTGAAATTATTCATCAATGATGGACCAAGGCGAAACTTAGTACATACTGGGTATTAAGATCTATTTACAAAGATCTTATGATATTGTTTAGTAATGACATTTACTAAATCAAACACGAAAGACTCCATTGGAGATATTCGATCCATATGAATAAATCTAAGTAATGAATGTTTGAACTATGTATAAGCATTTACTAAGTTAAACATCAAAGAATCTAATGAGATTCTTCACCTATATTATATGTCAAAGAATTTAGTTGGATTCAGTATCTACTGTAACTGAATGAGCTAAAGTTACATGAATAGAATTCAATTGGGAATTATTCTGCAAAAGAATTTATCATGTATATAATATAATATGAGGATCGCCAAAAACGTATCGTATTACTTTAGGCATGACGAACATATATCAATCTTTATTAAGATCAAGAATACTTATGGTACTTGAAAAGGTACATAGGGATAGTTCTTGATTCTAGGAAATAAAGATATGCTAAATATTGATGCTACACGCATAAAACACTGGCAAAGGATCAAGCAAGACCCTTTGGAGTTAACCATTGACAAGGACGAGCTAAAGAGCATCGTGTTTTGAAATGGCAACATGGATTGAAGACCATGAGTTGTTGCGTGGGAAATTAAAATAATAATTTCTATGTTCTAAGATATAGTTGGAGAGTCTTCCACATATCTGTGAACTGCTTGGATAAGTAGATCCAAACAAAGCATCACTAGCAACCTATACAGTTGAAGTAAAAGTAATTATTGCCTAAGAAGCAATAAAATAGAGTTGTTTATATGAGTTCTTCATTGAACTTGGGAATATCACATGTCTGTTAACTTAATGGTTCTTCATTGCAAAATGCGTAGAACCACTAATGTAGCAAGAAAGACTAGATCACAAAATAAACATACTCAAAAGTTCTTATCATCATATCTCGAAGAACATTCGATGAAAAGGATGTTAAGATTGGCAAAGCGTGATAACTAAACCTATGCAACAAGTGAGAAACAACACTCACATTGTAGCACTGGAAATCAAGCATAGCTTTGAATTCCATGAACTGTTTTAGAAGATGGGTTTGAGGCCCATGGTGGTAAAACATTGGGGTTGAACATTTATCATATATGAAATGAATTTTCATATTCCATTTAATCTTGATTTAGTATTAAATGATGAGTCCCTTCAATTTGACGATATATTCAAGATAGACTGTCAGGACCAGTCCTGTGACTAAGAAATGTCTATCAAGTGAACTTGAATGTCAAAGGTTGAAAATGGTCCCTAGTCGGAGTTTTCTGTAAAATTGGACGCATAGAAAACGTTAGACGATTAGAATGCAAGATGACTAGTAGTTCTGTTTCTTGAACTATGTGGACATGGCAATGTCATAATCATTTGCATAGATACTTACTTTGGGAAGACTAGTATCGGACAAGACCTATGAAACTTTACTGTAAGAGATGAAAATCTGTCATAAGTAAATTTCATTAAAATTATTAGACACTAAATCCTCAATACCTGAGTGATTTGAGATTACTTGTTTGAGAACTGGTTGCTTTGACGTTGACCAACCGTCGCACCGTAAAAGGAGGCTATAAAGGCAACGCTCAGGTAATCACCTATCAAACGAAGTCTAATCTCAAGATCGCAAGATTGGGATTGTCCTCCCATAAACCGGGATGAGATGCTTAAAAGTTGTACAAGGCCACTCGGAGAGCTAGAAACTGTGAAATGCATGGCCGTGCTCGGATGAATCATAGGCTATGATTATCTGTTTATTTGATCAGTTGAACTCTGAAACCGAGGAACACCTCTGGACATAATAAGGATGACAACTCTTACCTTATGTTCAAGAGCAAGCATCGAGCGACAAAGGAATTAGGAAATGCACACTTGTCCCTAAGGACAAGTGGGAGACTGAAGGAAATAATGCCCTTGGTCCAAGTATGCATTCTATTTTAAGTCTAATAAATGCGGTTCAGTATTAATTAACAAGTTAATAATTCAGTGAGATCAAGTGAGCTGAATGCCTAGCTAGAGGCCGCTTCAGTTCAAGTGGAATTAATGATATTAATCCACAGCTTACTCTTGACTGAACCCGTAGGGTCACACAAATAGTACGTAAACGGATCAAGTATTTAATGGCATTAAATACTCCATCTATGGATATTCGGAATCGACGGATCTTGGTTTCAGTGGGAGCTGAGATCGTCACAGGCAAGAAATGAATACTCCGGAAACGATGATATTGCCGGAAACGGAAATATGGATCGTATCGGAAATATAAATATTATCCAAGTCGTAGATGTTGCCGGAAACGGAAATATGGATCGTATCGGAAATATAAATATTATCCAAGTCGTAGATGTTGCCGGAAACGGAAACATGGTACGTATCGGAAAATATTATCGGAAATGGAAATATTGCCAGAATCGGAAATATTGCCGGAAACGGAAATATTGTCAGAATCGGAAATATTATCGGAATCGGAAAATAATTCCGGAAACGGAAATATTAAATATTTGTTCGAAACGGAAATTGATTCCGGAATCGGAAATATTAAATATTGTTCGTATCGGAAATGAATTCCGGAATCGGGAATTTAATCGGAAGCGTATCGTACGAATTAGCATCGGACGGGGCCCGCTAGACGAAGGCCCAGCACGAAGCCAGGCCGTCGCCCAGCGAGCCAACGCGCACCATCGCACGACAAGCCTCGACCAGGCCCAGCGCAAGGCCAGGCCCAGCCAAGGCCTTGGGTGCGCGCGCGAGAGCACAGCAGTGGGCCGAGCGCTGTGCGCCTAGCGTGGGCCGCAAGGCTTGCGCGGGTGTACGGTGCTCGTGCAATGCTTGTGCGGGAATCCTGAAGCAATCAGGATTCGAAGTGTGATTAAATCCTAAAACTATTAGATAATGATTATTTAATTAGAGTCCTAGTAGGGTTATAATTAAATAAATTAGTATCCTAATAGGATTCCAAAACCCTTTCCATAACTCTATAAATAGGTGCCTAGGGTCACATATTTTCATAGATTATTCAAGTATTCAAAGTGAGTTTTTGAGAGAAAATTCAAACACATTCCTTGACTAAAAGTGCCGAAAATCTTTAGTACCTTAAGGGCGATTCTAGTTGGTCAATCTTAAGGCGGATCCGGACGTGCTGTGGACTATCTACGGAGGGACGACACTTGGAGTCCTAAAGACTTGTTCTTGTTCGGTTCGGGCGCAGCTAGGGAAGGCACGCAACAAAGAGTATGCATCTAAACTATGCTATATGATTATGTGTAAATAATATGTATTCCTGGCTAAATGCTTTTTCCGCATGATTTATGAATTGTCATATGTATCATAACCTAACACAGGGATCACAACAGGCACCAAGTTCACGACAATAACAACATCACCCACGAGGATCATGATCATGAGGAAATAATGGAACGATTGGAAAATGTAAGTGCGACGTTAGCCGAATTAGTCCAAGATTCTTGGAAAAAAAAGATGTAAACGAGGACGAAAGCGTGTCAATGTTCAAGAAATTTTCATTGCTCAACCAACCATTCTATGGAAAGCCCGATCCAGTTGAGTTTGAAGATTGGATCAGTCACATAGATCAGCTATTTGAAATTTTGCAATGCCCTGAGAAATGGAGAGTTGACTTTGCGGTGTTTTACTTAACGGGTCAAGCGGGATTATGGTGGAAAGTTAACAAGGAGCGAAAAAATGGGCCTGGATTTGGTTGGAACCAACTATAGAAGTTGATGAGAGATAAGTTTAATTGTACCCACCATCCTTGAGGAAACAAAAGGAAGATGAATTTCTCCACTTGCAACAATGAACGATGAGCGTTTTAGAATACGCAAATAAGTTCATGGAGTTGTCAAGGTTCACGCCAGAGCTAGTATCGATAGAGCAATCCAGGATGAATCATTTTGAGCGAGGTCTTCACCTTAAGTATCAGGATAGGTTGTCAACTCAAAGGTTTACTTCCTACTAGGATATGGCTGATATTGCAGTTAATGTAGAACGGGTGGTACTACTTCGAGAAGCCCAAAATGCTAGGTACAAACGGAGAAATGATAACCAAAACCAAGGAGGAGAAAAAAGGCCAAACCAAGGCAATCAAGGAAACAAAAACTATAGGAGGAGTTATGGTAATCAAGGACGTAATAGGGGACAAGGTCATCAAGGAGGTAACAAAACTCAAAACAATAGGTCGTAATGATGTGCCAAATGTAGAAAAATGATTCATGTTGAGAGTGAATGTCGTATTGGAACACACGCTTGCTACCGTTGCCGGAGCCATGGTCACTACATAAGAGATTGTCCAAAGCAAGTAAAACCAATCACAAGAGGACCAGTTTCAACTAACAATGATCGTGGTCGGGACAACACAACAAAAACAACAACAACAACAAAGGACGCATAAACCGCAACCTACCTCGACCATCAACGAATGGAAGAGTCTTCGTAAGGAGGCAAGAAGAGGTAGATGAGGATGATAACTTCATCACTGGTACCTTCTCTATCCATTCTTTCCCTGCTCATATCCTCTTTGATTCTGGAGCTTCACATTCTTTTATTTCTCCATTATTTGCGAACGTTTAAATTTGAAAGCATGTAGTGACTTTCATGCTATGAGGGATTCCTTTCCTAGCGGAGAAATAGTGAAATGTAGAACAATGTATAGAAAGTTTCCTATTATAATGGAGAAAACTGAGTTTCTATTTGACTTTGTAGCTGTTGACCTATCGGAATTCGATATAATTTTGGGAATGAATTGGTTGACAAAGTATGAAGCTAACCTTAATTGTTCAAAGCAGAGTATGACCCTTAAAACGCTAATTGGGGATAGGATTTCATTCCAAAAGTTTGTGAGAAAACCAATGATTCAAATTGTCTCTTCTTTGAAAGCTCGTAAAATGGTCGAGAGTCGTTTTTTTTTGTTATCTTTGTAGTATTGTTGACCTAAATACTTCTAAGTCATCCATCACTGATATACATATTGTTTGTGAGTACCCACATGTTTTTCCAGAAGAAATACCTGGTATGCCTCCACCTAGGGAACTAGACTTTAGCATTAAATTAACTCCAGGATCCACCCATATTTATAAGGCACCATATAGAATAACACCAGACGAGTTACAAGAATTAAAGAAACAATCAGATGATTTACTTGAAAAAGGATATATTCAACCAAGTGTTTCACCTTGGGGAGCCTCTGTCTTATTTAATAAGAAAACGATGGAACTTTGAGGTTATGCATAGACTATAGGGAGTTAAACAAGATTACTATCAAGAATAGATATCCTTTACCCCGTATTAATGATTTATTTGACCAACTTCGAGGTGCGTAAGTATTTTCATAAATTGACTTGAGGTCAGGATACCATCAACTTCAAATTAAACCCGAGGATATTCCAAAAACGACCTTTAGAACCAGATATGGTGACTATGAGTTTGTTGTAATAATGCCTTTTGGGTTAACCCATGCACCAACTGTATTTATGGACTGAATGAACCGCATTTTCAAGCCATACCTTGATATGTTTGTGGTTTTTTTTTTTTTGATGATATTTTGGTGTACTCCGAGAGTAATAAGGAACATAAGGTTCATTTGAGAAAAGTGTTATAAACATTGATCGAAAACCAATTATATGCCAAGTTTTTAAAATGTGAGTTCTTGCTTAAGGAAATATAATTTTTGGGTCATATTATTTCTAAGAAAGGTGTATCAGTTGATCTTGAGAAAATAAAAGCGATTAGGGAATGGCCTAGACCAACCAGTATCCCTGAAGTACGAAGCTTTATGAGTTTAGGTGGATATCATCGAAGGTTTGTTCATAACTTTTCTAGGGTTTCCTTACCTATAACCCGATTAGTTAGGAAGAATACCAAATTCGTGTGGAATGATGATTGTGAATATGCATTAATTCAAGAACTTAAGAAACGTCTAACCACTACCCCTATTCTTACCCTTCCATCTGGAACTGAGGGATTTGTTATTTATAGTAATGTTTCTAAGCATGGGTTAGGATGTGTCTTAATGCAAAATGGAAAAGTCATAGCTTATGTTTCTTGCCAACTCAAAATCCATGAACAAAACTATCCTACTCATGATCTCGAACTTGCAGCTGTTTTTTTTGCCCTCAAAATCTGGAGAAATTATTTATACGGTGTTTCGTGTCAAATTTTCACTGACCATAAAAGTCTTAAATACATTTTCCCCCAAAAAGAACTCAACATGAGGCAACGTAGGTGGTTGGAACTCCTTAAAGATTATGATCTTGATATACAATACCATCCTGGAAAGGCTAACGTTATTGCAGATGCATTGAGTCAAAAATCTCACCTGAATTCCATCTTTCCTTTTTCCCACACCAACCAAGAAGAGCTGCAAAAGATGGAAATTGAGTTCATCTAGAAAGGAAATTCTTGTCTAAATATGTTAGTGATGAGACCAACGTTGATTGATGAGATTAAGGAAGCACAAAGTACAGATTCACAATTAGAATGAATAAGAAGTGAAGTGAGAAATGGGAAGTCACCTGGTTTTGTAATTCAAGAAGATGGCACGTTGAGATTTCAAGGAACATTATGTGTACCAAATGATAAAAAGTTGAAAAGGAGAATCTTAGAGGAAGCTCATACTTCACTGTACTCGACTCACCCTGGACGAAACAAGATGTATAAAGATTTGAGACAAGTGTATTCGTGGATCAACATGAAGCAAGAAGTGGAAGAATATGTGGCTAAATGTTTGACATGTCAGAGAATCAAGATAGAACATCAAACACCAGCGGGTTTGTTGCAACCTCTGGATGTGCCAGAATGGAAATGGGATTCAAAGTCTATGGATTTTATCATAGGCCTACCAAGGTCAACCAAGGGAATAAATGATATTTGGTTCATTGTGGATCGATTAACAAAGTCAGCATATTTCTGGGCAATGAAGAATAATTGGAGTTTATATCAACTCGTTGAATTATATGTGAACATCTTTGTGAGATTACATGGAGTACCAAGCTCGATTATTTCTGATAGTGATTCGAGGTATCAAGCCACCTATTGGAAAATTGCAGAGAGTTGAACGAAGATTAACTTCAGTACTGCATTTCATCCAACGATTGATGGAAAAATGGAACGCACTAACCAAATTGTTGAGGATATGTTGAGAGCATGTGTTTTAGATTTTTCAGGAACGTGGGAAAAGTTCTTACCCATGGTGGAATTTTCATACAACAATAGTTACAAGGCCACCATTGGCATGGCCCTGTACGAAGCTCTTTACGGGAGAAAATGCTGAACACCATTGTGATGGAGCGATATCGATGAAGCACGTGTCATGGGACCAGAATTGATTCAAGAAACTACTGACAAAATCCTTCTCATCCAATCGAGAATGAAGGCAGCACAAAGTACGCAAAAGAGTTTTGCGGACCAACAAAGACGACCATTAGAGTTTGAAATTGGATATCATGTGTTCCTAAAGATTTTCACCGACAAAAGGAATAATGAGATTTGGTCAATCTGGGAAATTGAGCCCAAGATACATCGGACCGTACTAGATATTAGAAAGAGTAGGTGCAGTAGCGTATCAACTAGCTTTACCGACCGACTTAGAAAAGGTGCATAATGTGTTCCATGTGTCAATGTTATGGAAATATGTTCATGATCCAAGTCATGTGATTACGCATGAACCCTTATTGTTGAGAAACAATCTTACATATGAGGAGAAACCAATTGAAATTCTTGATTGTAGAGAGAAACGACTTAGAACCAAGGTGATTCCAATGGTTAAAGTTTTGTGGGCCAATCACTTGACATCTGAGGCCAAGTGGGAAGTCAAAGCACAAATGAAATCTAAATATCCCCAGTTATTCGCTTAAGAACGAAACGATGTATGAATATGTATGTTTTTATATGAATTATTACGTTAATGTCTCAATCGTACTTGTGTGTCAAATTAAATAATTTGTTAAGACTTGTATGTTTTCAATGCCAATTAATCCAAGGTTCGACTAAGGACGAAACTTTTTCTAAGAGGGTAAGTATGTAATACCCCGGAATTTCAAAAAACTCGATTAATTAAGTTTAATTATTTTTATTAGCTTAAAATTCATTTTAAATTATAATCTTGTACTTTATTAACGAAAGTTTTATTTATGAATTTCAATATTACTACACCTTTTATTTTTCAGATTATAAATAATTTCATATTTACGAGAATAATTACATTTTAAATATTTTGTAATTTTTAATATATTTTAAAATAACGTGTTTGTTGACAAATTTTATTCGAAAACTAAATCTAGAACTTTATAAAAATTATTTTCGGAAATTAATATAGTCATAATCTTTATTCTATTTTCAGTTTATAGTAATTAAATTCTGAAAATTTATCTAACAATTCATAATAACCAAATTTCCCTTATTCACAAAAAAGAACTAAGAATATTTTTTTCTTTTCCGACTTCCCTTCTTCCTCCTTCAACTTTGTCACCATTGAAATGGACCTCAACCACTAACTTTCTATGTGTCCCTAATACAATCAATTCCCTTGCTAATTCATCAAACCTACTTGCAATCTAAAAACCTTAAACTAGACTAGGTAATCCTAATCACCAACTTCTTGCCTCAAATCTCTTACACTTGTCTTTGCCAACAAACTGAGTTGTTGCATCCATGGAGCACCATGATCTCTATAAATATCTTCTTAATCATCCCATGAACAATACAATTCAGATTAACTCTCAATCTCAAAACCACCATTAAAAGCCTTCTTAAAGAAATTCAAGTTTTTGGAAATTACCATAAGTCACCACCACCGACTACCTCCTCCACCACCACCACCACCGTTGATTGCCGCGCATTTAACCACTGCACTACCACGAAAACCCCGCCCCTAGCCTCCCCTCTCCTCCACGCAGCCATGCAACCACAAAAACCAGCGTAAACCCCCCCTGCCTCGCCGGCGTGACGCCGCACCGCCCAGAACGACCACCCTCTTCCTCTTCCTCCGTTTTCCTTTCTCATCGTTTTCACTGTTGTCGCCTTCTCTCTGTTATTTTTTTTTTGTGCATGAATACCAGGAACCCGGTTCCTTTTTTGGAGTTCTAGTTTTATTATAAATCCAAAGGAAGCCCAACTTCTATCTTGGCCCAACTTTATTTACTAAATGGATGTTTTGTTTATTTATTCTATTGTTGTTGTTTTATGCAAATAAAATTGGTTACTGTTCTAGGTTTAAAATTTTAAATATATGTCTTCACTTAAAACATGAAATTAAATATATGTTTTACTTAATTCTTATTTTATTTATTTATGAATTTATAAACTAAAAACCTTATTTAGAAAATATTAATTTTCCAATATTTATCGTTTTAATATTAATTCAATAATTTAATCTTTTGAAAGAATTCGGATTCGGAGCTCAGAAATATCGAACCAGGGACAATCTCTTCTATGACTCGGAGCTCAGAAATATCGAACTTGAAATCCAGGTAACGGCAATTGCTAGTACCTGCAATCACTTCTAAATATATTTATGAAATTATGACGTTATGATTGCATTTATAAGCTAAATGTTTTGACATGTTTTATAAATTGCGGGAATGAATATGATTTGATTGAATTATTTTTTAAATGTGATATTTATGTGAAATCATGAAAATAATACTATTTAATTAATCACATTATCTAAAGTAATTATGTTACTTCAACTGAAGTACAAAGGCTAAGAAAAGTAAAGTTAAACGAAACATGATAAATGAAAGTGAAAGACCTAGTCCATTCGACAGTATATGTTCACAGGCTACGACTCTCTGTCATGTATGTACCCATGGGGCACCTGCCCATTGAGCCAAGGCTCTCATGTTTTATGGGCAAAGGCTCATCGTGGAAGACGTTCCACCGTGTCAAACTTGTCAGCTACTTGAACGTTAATAAAATGTTAAGAATGAATTATCATAATGTTTTATTAACTGTTTTACATTATTCTATTCTCCCTGTTTTGTCAACTAAAATGCGTTGGAATGAATTTACGTTACTAGAATAGTTCATTACT
This sequence comes from Spinacia oleracea, assembly GCF_020520425.1. Classification (NCBI taxonomy): domain Eukaryota; kingdom Viridiplantae; phylum Streptophyta; class Magnoliopsida; order Caryophyllales; family Amaranthaceae; genus Spinacia; species Spinacia oleracea. Next base: position 57,994,352 of record NC_079487.1, read on the forward strand.
GAGTCTTCGACTCACCATTTTGTTTTCTTTTTTACGTATGGCTGGGGACGAAGGAAACGAGTAGTGGTGAGGATTTCAATTTAGCTACGTTCACCTGGTTAATGTTTTAAATTATAATTACACTAGTGAAGACTCTTTAGTAAGTTATGAAAGTTTCTTTATTAAGAAAATAAAAGAAAAATTATATTATTATGGAACTTTAAAGTAATTATTATGATGTTTGCCTTGTAATTCCCAAGAGGGAGTTATGGCAGTAATGTCCCGACCGAATTAGGTAAATTCTGCTGCTTAATTACTTGAATTAGAGGTCGGGGCGTTACAAGGTTAGGGTTTTAGGTTGTGGATTATTTTATTATTTTCTGGATTTCAGAGGCCCTATTTATAGTGTATTAGACTAGAATAAGATAAGTTCGAGAAAATGGGGGTTTTCTGTAAAGCAACTTGTAACGCTAGAATATTCCAGCATTCTGATCATGAGCGTTGTTATGTTCTAGCGCTTAGCAAGTCAGTGCCAAATCTATTTTTTGACAACTGGGCTAAAACTTTATCTTTTCGTGATTGGGTGACAACCAAATGGCAACGCCATAAAATTATGGCACTATGTTTAGTGCACTGGAAATATTGTGGTGCATGTATTCGTAGCGCTAGAATTTTCTAGCGCTGGTGTTTTGCTTCACTTTTCCAGATTTATCCGATTTTATCTGAATCTCACTCAAGTTTTTTCTCTTAAGAATGCTGGTTGGGATGTAACTGCTATTCTTTATCCAAGGATCAATTGTAATGCAACTTAATCACTTGAATATTTATCTTATACGGTTACCATTCTTGGTAGCGGTTAACATAGCGTTTAATATAAATAACAGTTTCTAAAATGAAAATATGGTTCTCGGGATTGTCAATCAGTCACGGATTGTTAGTCGCATGCTTAGGAAAGCTTAGTCAAGCATTGTTTGGTTTCATCATCGACCACACCGCATCGGGCCTATGGACAAATGTAGGCGTCTACAGTTAGCCCCCACTTTGATTGAGTCTGGGCAAGACGATAATCAAAGTATTTGTAAAAAGTAATGCGTCTAGATCTTAGTCTGGTTAAGATCAAAATTAAACGAGCGCGAGCCCCCGAGTGATAACATTTGATTGATGGGTCATCACTAGGAATGTCAACAGTTCTCTCACAACTCATTGGGAATATATTGATTTGAACTATCTTCTCACAGAGTCATTGAAGACGTCCAAATAGTGCATGGAGTTTTTCGAAAACATTATACTAAACTTTGACTTGGGATGACGGGTTATCGGATAAAAGATAAAAAATGAGGGCGGGTAACGGGTAAACTTTTTAAACTGGGAATGAGGAATCTGACGTCCTCTAACTGGGACTCTGGTGGTCCTTAAATGAAAATGAGGGATCTAGCAACCTCGATCTGGGACTCTGGTAATCCTTAAATGAAAATGAGGAATCTAGCTACCTCGATCTGCGACACTGGTAACCGTTAAATGAAAATGAGGAATCTAGAAACCTCGATCTGGTACTCTTGTAAACCTTAAATGAAAATGAGGGATCTAGCAACCTAAATCTGGGACTCTGGAAATCCTTAAATGAAAATGAGGAATCTAGCAATATCGATCTGGGACTCTGGTAATCCTTAAATGAAACTTAGGAATCTAGTAACCTCGATCTGGGACTCTAGTAATCCTTAAATGAAAATGAGTGATCTGGTAACCTCTATCCGGGGAGAAGACCGGGATTTCTATTTTGAACTTGAAGAATGAAATGTATATATATTTGTTTTTGAACTGTTAACTAAAATGGGGCACAGTTATTTCCCTAGAATGTCGTTGCCTGTCGGTGGAATAACGAAACAAGTTATTTTTTAAAAAATAATAATAAATATTTTTTTAAATACCGTTAATTTTCCGCGGGAAGGAAAATGGAAGCAGTTAAACGGTTATTTGGCGTGAAATGGGGCGAAGTGGCCCGACATTTTGTATGAAAATAATATTAGTGCGCTGGAAAATTCCAGCGTGTGCAGGGTTGCGCTGGAAAATTTCCGGCCCTTACATTTGAGCACTAAAATTTTCCAGCGCATATCTTCTTTAAATACAGGCAGCATCACATTTTTCACAGTTTTCTCTCAAGATCCTTGTGTATTTTTGCTCGGATTTTCTTGTTTTCTTCACAAAAATCATTCCAAGGTCACTCTAGATCACATTTATGTAAGTAATTTCGAGTTTAACTTGAGTTTTGGCTTAATTTTGAGTAGAAATTCGTGTGAAATTTGATGCTCAAATTGAATTGGGGTTTCTTGATTTCGCGCCAATTTCTTGCAATTGTTTGCTTGCATGTAGTGTTTATAGTATGTATAAGTGCCTAAGCATCTTTATTTTTGCACTTATGTTGATTATGGGCAATTTTGAACTTGTTCAAAATTAGCCCCCAAGTGTGCCTACGAATTGGTATTGGGGCACAATGTAGGTGTTCTTAGTGTATTTCTTGCAGTTTACATAGTCTATGGATGATAGAAAATGCATGAATTTGTTATTCCGAGTAGTTCTGGTCCAATTTTGCATGTATGAATTTTATTACTAATTTCGAACTTAATAACATGTTCATACTTAGAGAACAAAATTTTTTGATGCCACTATCTTGTTGTGCTTAGAATTTTATGGAATGTAATTGCTTGCATTGTTGAGCTTAAGGTATGATGCCTTATGGTTTTTCGTATTCTTTGAAAAATTTATCATGTCATGTGATTCTTTGTCCTCTTTTGAGGGCGATGCTTTGGACTACATGGTACAGCCACGGGTGGTCCCTTCTCGCCCGATGAGGCGTAAGCCTACTCGTCGGGCTACTCGGGCATCTTATAGGACAAGGGGCAGTTCTTCGACTCCTCCATTGGAGTCTACAGGGGGAGGAGATTCTGACCCCGTGGAGGAGCCGGCTTGATCGATCCCTGTTGAGTTCGATGGGGTTGATCTGCACTACGATCTGCAGCATCACATGGTGTCCCGATTTTGTACCGGTAGAGTTGGGTCGGACACAGCTTGCCAGCCTTATGGTGGATCCGTGTTTGTGGAGCACTTGGAAAAGATGGATTAGCAGACTCGTGGGGTAGTGGAGGAATGCCCTTTGTTTCCGACCGTGTGCGTTTCCAAGGAGGTGGTTCGCCCTAAAGCGTCTAGGCGGTTCTTGGGTTTGATTCTGGAGTGATGGTGGGATACCACCAACACTTTTCACTTTCCATGGGAGGAGATGACGATTACTCCTGAGGACTACACTTTCCTTACGGGTTCTTCGATTTTCAGTATCAGGGACCGAGAGATGTCGTCAGATAAGACGATTAGAGAGTGTACCGGTGAGGAGTTGGTTGTGGAGGTGGCCAATTATTGAGGGAAGGGGATGCCTTACTCCTTGTTGGTGTCTGTTTCGGCGGAGGGCCGCCCTTCTGGTATTTCTGTGAGGCTATATGCTCGCATTTTCTATTTGCTGTTTTTGAGTTTGACGATCTTGTTGAACCGTTCTGAGAGGGTGGATCCTGGGTTGATTCGGTTGGTGCGGAATCTATCTGAGTTGGGTTCATTCTACTGGGGTGAGCCAGCCTATGCGAACCTGATTATCCATATTAGTATGGTTGTGCGGGTCTTGGATGGCCCGGATAGGCCTATGAGGCCTATTTCTCTGTGTGTCGTGTCACGACTCATTAAGGCACATGCCTTATTTTTATCATTTAGGAATGCTAAATTAGTTCGGTAATTTTTTACTGTTATTGTTTTCTACAGTTGTGGGCTTTTGAGCGCTTACCGTTGTTTGCCCCTCGGTCCGGTAGATTGGATAGGGGTTACCCCGTGGCAAACTGTTGGGGTAGTGCCGAAAAGTTGAAAAGGCGGCCCAGTATGGAAAAATTCAGGGATATGATTGCGACTGTGCACCCTGATTTGATAAGCATAATTAGTTTTCTTTTCACTTTGTCTCGTTTTATGCGAGTTACCTGATTGTCTATTTTTTGTTAATTCTGCAAACAGTTAGGCTGGTCTTGATGGGATCATTTGGGCGAGAAGGAAGAGTTGACGAAGACCCGTTGCTAGTCTCGGGGCAGGATTCTGTATCAGGGTCCTAAGGGTCCTTCGTGGTTCTTAGGGGAGCGAGTCCTCCGGTAGACGACTGAGCTTGTGTGGGTGCCTTGGTCGCCGCCTACTAGCATGCTACGCCCTATGGGCATCCTTGTTAGTCGTTGGGCGGTGTATGTCTGCGTGTCAGCTGGTGATGGCTGACGCTAGCTATTCTGATTTTGTGCGGCTCCGACTATTGTTTCCTCCGGTAGTCGAGGTAATTTAATCTTGGATTTTGTTAATATGCACGTGTTTTTCTCTTTCTTGTTGTGTTGGAGTTAACAGTTTGTCTGTGCTGCATCCTGAGCCTACTGATCACGACGGTTGGGTGCCACCTGACTGCGTGATTTGTTATACCACGGCAAGTGGTTCTTGGATGACAGAGGAGGTGCCTATCATCCTTGACGAGGAGGGACTTCACCCGCTAGTTCTTGCGGATGCTCGCGCTGTATGATGTCTTATTTGTCTAGAAATTTTACTTATTATGTATTTATCTTATGTATGATTGTTGACATTTTTTCTCTTATTAGGTACCTGATAGGATGGTAAACCAGTTAGTCAGGGTGGTCAACCAGTTGAATGTCGCGTTGTCCTCGGCTCGGGCGGCTCTTTCCTGTAACAACCCAAGTTTGATTCAGGTAGTGTGCATGGTAATTTTATTTTAATTTGTCAGTTGATTATAGATAGGCTGACTTGTTATTTATGTTTTGCATACTGGGGGGCTCCACAAGCTCGTGCACAGGAGACCGTGCGGGCTGCTCGACGGGATCGACACTCTTTTGAGGGTGATTGTGGTGCCTCCAGGTCGCATGCTAGACCCCACTTTTCAGATGCCGGGTTAGGGAGGAGGCTCGTGCGACCACAGCCTCAGCCCAAGAGGAGCTATACTGGTTTGTTCGGGGTTCCGCAACCTCAGATGAGTTGGTAGGCTCCCCAATTTCAGCCATTTCTGGTCGGTTGGAAGCCTCATTCATTTCAGCAGCCTTTCAGCACCGGGTGGGTTCCCGCGCCGCAGACGCAGAGTTGGGACTCTTCTTAGCTCGATTCCTTGTTTGAGGGGCTGCCTGGTTCGCAGGGCGCGGGTACGGGCGGAGGTGCGCGAGATGATGAGGATGATCCCTTTCCTTCGGTGTTTAGTGGGCCCCCTTAGTAGGCTATATACATGTGTTTACTTGGACATGATGTATTTTTCTTATTTGACATTTGCGCTTCGATTTTTGTACATAATTTTGTATTTCATGTATTTAGCTTTTGCTCTTATTCTTGCGTGTTGTCAATTTTGCAAAAAATAGGCCATTTTCAGCTTCTTGCCTTAGTTGGAGGTATTGCCTTTCTTGGAGGTATACCGACTCACTTAAACAGAAAGAACACATAACAGGAAATGACACATTTCAAGTTTTAGGGTCAACAACGCTTTTAGAGTTCTAGTCAAAGAGAAACATTATTTCAAAATCGAGTTCGAGTATAATTACAAATCCTTAGAAAAATAATTGAATCCTAACTATCCGGGATAGTTGACTTATAACAGAGTTTGTACTGAACTAGGAATCGAGCTTAGAATCGAAATCTGTGTGGTTGGGAGAGTTTGTGTGAAACTGCCGCCAGAAATTTTTAGCACTTAGTTTTGAAGCGCTGGAAATTTCTTTCGCTTATATCTGAGCGTTGGAAATTTAACGGCGCTAGTTTTCTTGTTCTGTAGAAATACAAACTGTATATCTGTTTCAAACTGACTCAAATTCTTCTCGGCGTGACTATAAATAAATGGTTGCGATGTTCATTAATCTTCACCCTTGCATATGCTATTTGATTGCTTAAGTCTTCTGAATCTTGTTGTCTTTATTTTTCCTTTTGTCATCATGTCGACTCTTGTTTCCCCTGTTTCTTTGAAGTTTGTTGTTAGCAAGTGGCTTCGTTCACTTACTCCGATTGATAAGATGTTGCTGAAAGAATATGCTTTAGATGCGTTGTTAGGATTACAGCAAATAAAAATTGATTTCAACTTCATCCATGCGCCCCTGAATTTTTGGGATTCTGATCATCATGCCTTTACTTTTCGTAATTGTGAGATTGTTCCCTTGCCTGAAGATTTTGCTGCTATCTTAGGTTATCATGTTACTGCACTTTATGTAACCCCTAGAACTGCTGATGAGGGAAAAAATATGATGGGGAAGGTCCTGGGTTTGTTTGAGAGTGTGGTTAATGAGATGTTAGTCGGGGATACTGTCGACCTTTCCATGCTCATTAAACGCTTTAAGATCTTTACTGTCAACATAGCTGAACAAAAGCGTAGCATTAGAGATCTTTGCTTCTGTTTGTGGAACTGCTACTTATTTCATAATAACAACAGCATGCTTGGAGATTTGAGATTGATGCCAGTTGTCAGTTCGATGGAAAGTCGGTACTCTATGATGCCCATGGTGGTTGCCGAGACTATATATTCTTTGGGCGGACGTCTTGAAAAAGGATGCGAAGTGTGGAGCTTTTGGGGGTAGCCCTTTGTTGCTGCAGGTAATCACTTGTGTGAATCGTCCTTTATTACATGTATATGTCTTTATCCGATTTCTGTTGAACATGCTATAAGATTGGGGCATAAACAATTGTACGTTGTAATTTCAATGCTGATTGTATTGACGGATGGTAGCGCTGCAATATTCCAGCGATTACCTGTCCAGCGCTGGAATTTTCGGGCGCTCCACAGGTTTGCGCTGGAAAATTTGTGGCGCTGCCTTCTCCTTTTCTATTTACTCGTTCTGTTCGCACTTGGATTTTGGGGAAGCTTATGTGAGTTCCGTGCAACTGATAACTGTTTTTTTTTCCAAATCTGATCTGAGGACTTATTTCCCCCGGGCTCTTGGCAGTAAAAAGTACATATTGTAGACACCTACTTTTGTCCCCATTCCCGAAAGGGACGGTTCGATGATGAAAACATAAATCTCCACTTGACAACGCATCTCCTATAAAATAACGAATCTCAATTCCCCTTTTCATTTCACCCGAAACCTGCTATTTATAAAAACCTTCTATTTATGGAAACCTGCTAAAAATAGTAACTGCCGTAATGGGCAGCTGTTAAAAGTGGCAAGTCATAAAAGATAGAAACCTGTCAGAATTAGGTGTTGCACTCCAACATAAATCCTAAATGAGATAGAAACTGCGAGAGAATCCTATTCCTAATACAATTCGAAAATAAGAGTTACGTATTGATCGAAATCCTAACGAGCCTAGAGTTCGTAACGGGCCCAGACGCATTCCGTCATAAAATTAATACGCACTAAAAGACTCGATTAAGTCTCATACACTCCGGATTCTAAGAGTCCGAATCTGACAAAGAAACGGCCCAAACAGCAATTTCAACGCCCAGCCCTGGGCGCTGAAATTGCCTGGATCCTATTTTCAACGCCCAGAGCTGGGCGCCGAAATCTTCGGCGCCCAGGCCTGGGCGCTGAAAATACGTGGTACGTGTTTTTTCCTAATTCCTCGTGGATTAGAGTTATGCAATTCTATCTTTCCACGAACTCTTTTCTATAAATAGGGCCTTAAGTCCGACGTGAAAAGGACACAACACACAATTATATTCTGAGTATTGACTCTAAACCCCTAAGCCTAAACCTCACGCTGCAAAACTGATCACGCGTTCTGTCGCAATCGATCTATAAATCGAACAGAACGTATCCCGTCCCATAATTTGAGATTCGTTAAATAAAAGGAGAAATAGCAAAGTAAAAGTGGTTAGTTTTCTGAGAACCGTGACGCACCTCTCAAGGGTGCGTCGTAATGTGTCCCTTTTCCATGGTTTAAATGCTTTCCTCTCCCTTTTATGAACTGTTAAACTAACTAAAATATGATTGTTCGATCACGCTTAATAAATATGATATTTTTGGGAAATTGGATTATCATGCTAGGTCCCTTAAAACAATCTAAATCAGATAATCGCGTTCGATCTAGTACTATATGTTGCATATTGATAAAATCAACTCAGATTAGTTTAATAGTTAACGCATGTCCCTTCAATTATTTATGCTGAGCTAGTAAGGATATCCTGCCTCTGGAGTTATCGAAGAGCGAGTACTCCTCTCGGTAGTTACAGTCCCCCGAACCCTCAATCTCTACCCTGCGGGTGTACGTTGAGCGATCCCCACCACCAGGGATCACAAGGGAACCTACGGCCGTCGTGGTCAAACATAATTGCACTCCCTTTATGTCACGATAACCGGGTTTTATCAGTTTTTCTCATTGTCGTTAAAAACTGAATGGCGACTCCTATATTACTAGTCAATTGGGTGTAAACTCACAGGAAATCCAATTACACTTGATTTGACAAAAAGAAGCGTCACACCCACGAAGACGAGGTCACGCATTAGCCTCGTGCTTTTTCGACCCCCTCACAGTGGCGACTCCACTAGGGATAGTGAAGGAAATACTCGTGCTTGTAGGTAATCAAAATAGCCGAACGGTGAAACGATCCTACCCCGCGTTTATTTCCCAATCAAGTTGGTGTTAGGTTATAATACATATGACAATTCATAAATCATGCGGAAAAACCATAAAGCCAGGAAAACATATTATTTACACATAATCATTTAGCATAGTTTAGATGCATACTCTTTGTTGCGTGCCCTCCCTAGCTGCACCCGAACCGAACAAGAACAAGTCTTTAGGACTCCAAGTGTCGTCCCTCCGTAGATAGTCCACAGCACGTCCGGATCCGCCTTAAGATTGACCAACTAGAATCGCCCTTAAGGTACTTAGAATTTTCTGCACTTTATAGGCAATTGTATGACTGAATTTTGCTCTCAAAAACTCACTTTGAATACTTGAATGCTCGATGTAAATATGTGACCCTAGGCACCTATTTATAGAGTTATGGAAAAGGATTTGGAATCCTATTAGGATACTAATTTATTTAATTATAATCCTACTAGGAATGTAATTAAATAAACTAAATCTTTTAGGATTAGATTTAATCATATGACAAATCCCGGTAGCTTTAGGATTCGAGTAGCACACAAACACACACGCACGCACAGCAGCCCACGAGGGGCGCCATGCGCGCGCGCGCAGCCTTCGAGCTCGCAGCCCACTGCCGCAAGCCCACACGCTGCCGTAGCCTTGGCGCGCGCTGGGCCTGCCTTGCGGTGGGCCTGGCGCAACCTTGGCTGGTGCGTTTGTGGCGCGCTGGCTTGCTGGGCGATGGCCCGGCTTCGTGCTGGGCCTTCGTCTGGCAGGCCTCGTCCGATGCTAATTCGTAGGATACGCTTCCGATTAATTTCCCGATTCCGGAATTCATTTCCGATACGAACAATATTTAATATTTCCGATTCCGGAATCAATTTCCGTTCCGAACAAATATTAAATATTTCCGTTTCCGGAATTATTTTCCGATTCCGATAATATTTCCGATTCTGACAATATTTCCGTTTCCGGCAATATTTCCGATTCCGGCAATATTTCCATTTCCGATAATATTTTCCGATACGTACCATGTTTCCGTTTCCGGCAACATCTACGACTTGGATAATATTTATATTTCCGATACGATCCATATTTCCGTTTCCGGCAATATCATCGTTTCCGGAGTATTCATTTCTTGCCTGTGACGATCTCAGCTCCCACTGAAACCAAGATCCGTCGATTCCGAATATCCATAGATGGAGTATTTAATGCCTTTAAATACTTGATCCGTTTACGTACTATTTGTGTGACCCTACGGGTTCAGTCAAGAGTAAGCTGTGGATTAATATCATTAATTCCACTTGAACTGAAGCGGCCTCTAGCTAGGCATTCAGCTCACTTGATCTCACTAAATTATTAACTTGTTAATTAATACTGAACCGCATTTATTAGACTTAACATTGAATGCATACTTGAACCAAGGGCATTATTTCCTTCAGTCTCCCACTTGTCCTTAGGGACAAGTGTGCATTTCCTAATTCCTTTGTCGCTCGATGCTTGCTCTTGAACATAAGGTAAGAGTTGTCATCCTTATTATGTCCAGAGGTGTTTCTCGGTTTCAGAGTTCAACTGGTCAAATAAACAGATAATCATAGCCTATGATTCATCCGAGCACGACCATGCATTTCACAGTTTCTAGCTCTCCGAGTGGCCTTGTACAACTTTTAAGCATCTCATCCTGATTTATGGGAGGACAATCCCAATCTTGCGATCTTGAGATTAGACTTCGTTTGATAGGTGATTACCTGAGCGTTGCCTTTATAGCCTCCTTTTACGGTGCGACGGTTGGTCAACGTCAAAGCAACCAGTTCTCAAACAAGTAATCTCAAATCACTCAGGTATTGAGGATTTAGTGTCTAATAATTTTAATGAAATTTACTTATGACAGATTTTCATCTCTTACAGTAAAGTTTCATAGGTCTTGTCCGATACTAGTCTTCCCAAAGTAAGTATCTATGCAAATGATTATGACATTGCCATGTCCACATAGTTCAAGAAACAGAACTACTAGTCATCTTGTATTCTAGTCGTCTAACGTTTTCTATGCGTCCAATTTTATAGAAAACTCCGACTAGGGACCATTTTCAACCTTTGACATTGAAGTTCACTTGATAGACATTTCTTAGTCACAGGACTGGTCCTGACAGTCTATCTTGAATATATCGTCAAATTGAAGGGACTCATCATTTAATAAACCACAAATTAAATTGGAAAATGAATTCTTTTCATTTATTGTGAATGATTAACCAATAATGTTTTACAAAGATTTAAACTTTAAAACTTTAAAACATTAAACAGGGTCATCAAAGCCATTCTCCAATATGCTTGATTCCCATCGCTGCAGTGTGCGAGTTGTGCTTCGCCTGCGGCAGAGGTTTAGTCAATGGATCTGATATGTTGTCATCAGTTCCGATCTTGTTTATCTCGACTTCTTTTCTTTCAACGAACTCCCGTAGAAGGTGAAATCTACGAAGTACATGCTTGACTCTCTGGTGGTGTCTAGGCTCCTTTGCCTGTGCAATAGCTCCGTTATTATCACAGTACAGGGCTATTGGTCCTTTAATGGAGGGGACTACACCGGCCAAGTTCACCTATGAACTTCCTTAGCCATATAGCTTCCTTTGTTGCTTCATGTGCAGCAATGTACTCCGCTTCAGTTGTAGAATCCGCAATGGTGCTTTGCTTAGCACTTTTCTACTCGGCACTTTCGCTAGTAGTACACCCGTCCCAAACCCAATCGCTCGCCCATTAGGTCCCTCTTGCCTGCATGCCCCCTTGGCTTGCACTTGCGGGTTGGCCTCTTGAGCGAAATTCGTCTGCTGAAGACATTACCTCGACCGGGGCATGTGTTGGATCTACGATAGAAGCGGTACCAAGCCAGGCGCAAATAACTACCCATAGAAGCCTATCATAAACTACATGACATATTATTATTGCCTCATGATGGAATGTTAGTTATGTGTAGCGAAATATATGATTGTGTGTGACGAACTGTCCTAGAAAAACCAACGACCTTAAAAATTACCCAAACATTCATAAACCAATTTGCCAAAAAGTTATGCCGAAACACGTGTTCCGCAAACCCGAACGATCGCCACAAAAATAAGCGACGCTCGGGATGGCCTGTAACGAATCCCACAAACGCTGCACAACGCGTAAAGGACGTTATTAGGCAAGCACGCAAAATCGAAGTCGCGTAAACAAAAGTAGACGCAAACAGAAAACGAGAACAAGCCGGGGACGCATTTTCAACGCCCCTGGCAGGGCGCCAGAATTTCTCACGCCCTACGCTGGGCGCTGAAGTTGCTGCTTTGCCTTCTGGTCAGGCGCAGCAGCCTCGGTGCCCGCGCAAAACGAAAATACGTAGCACAAAAAAAAAAACGTTCGTAAAAAGAATTGCTACGAGGGCTTAAGAAAAGCACTCGATTCTAAAAGCGACTTATAAAAAAATAAATAACTCTTTGTGTCGTTGTAAGGCCTCCTACGACGACAATGCTCGGCATCAAAACCGAACATGCTAATAATTATGAATGTCACATGGGCAAAGTATTCAAAAATAATGTTCAAATGAAGTTTTTAAGGAAAAATAATGTTCGAATAAAAAGTAAATCCGAGTCTAAACTAGGCTATGCCAAAGTACAATCTAAATCCTAAGTCTTAGTTGTCTTATCCATATAATCGGTCCTAATACTTGGTGTTGTTCTGCAAGCTAAAAGGTTAAACCTGAAGGAAATAATGCCCTTGGTCCAAGTATGCATTCTATGTTAAGTCTAATAAATGCGGTTCAGTATTAATTAACAAGTTAATAATTCAGTGAGATCAAGTGAGCTGAATGCCTAGCTAGAGGCCGCTTCAGTTCAAGTGGAATTAATGATATTAATCCACAGCTTACTCTTGACTGAACCCGTAGGGTCACACAAATAGTACGTAAACGGATCAAGTATTTAATGGCATTAAATACTCCATCTATGGATATTCGGAATCGACGGATCTTGGTTTCAGTGGGAGCTGAGATCGTCACAGGCAAGAAATGAATACTCCGGAAACGATGATATTGCCGGAAACGGAAATATGGATCGTATCGGAAATATAAATATTATCCAAGTCGTAGATGTTGCCGGAAACGGAAACATGGTACGTATCGGAAAATATTATCGGAAATGGAAATATTGCCAGAATCGGAAATATTGCCGGAAACGGAAATATTGTCAGAATCGGAAATATTATCGGAATCGGAAAATAATTCCGGAAACGGAAATATTAAATATTTGTTCGAAACGGAAATTGATTCCGGAATCGGAAATATTAAATATTGTTCGTATCGGAAATGAATTCCGGAATCGGGAATTTAATCGGAAGCGTATCGTACGAATTAGCATCGGACGAGGCCCGCTAGACGAAGGCCCAGCACGAAGCCAGGCCGTCGCCCAGCGAGCCAACGCGCACCATCGCACGCCAAGCCTCGACCAGGCCCAGCGCAAGGACAGGCCCAGCCAAGGCCTTGGGCGCGCGCGCGAGAGCACAACAGTGGGCCGAGCGCTGTGCGCCTAGCGTGGGCCGCAAGGCTTGCGCGGGTGTACGGTGCTCGTGCAATGCTTGTGCGGGAATCCTGAAGCAATCAGGATTCGAAGTGTGATTAAATCCTAAAACTATTAGATAATGATTATTTAATTAGAGTCCTAGTAGGGTTATAATTAAATAAATTAGTATCCTAATAGGATTCCAAAACCCTTTCCATAACTCTATAAATAGGTGCCTAGGGTCACATATTTTAATAGATTATTCAAGTATTCAAAGTGAGTTTTTGAGAGAAAATTCAGACACATTCCTTGACTAAAAGTGCCGAAAATCTTTAGTACCTTAAGGGCGATTCTAGTTGGTCAATCTTAAGGCGGATCCGGACGTGCTGTGGACTATCTACGGAGGGACGACACTTGGAGTCCTAAAGACTTGTTCTTGTTCGGTTCGGGCGCAGCTAGGGAAGGCACGCAACAAAGAGTATGCATCTAAACTGTGCTATATGATTATGTGTAAATAATATGTATTCCTGGCTAAATGGTTTTTCCGCATGATTTATGAATTGTCATATGTATCATAACCTAACATTGGTATCACGAGCCTCTTATTATTTTCATAATCTAAATTGCATGAACATGGTTAAATATTACAAATTTGCAAGAATTAAAAGGGGTGATTAATTTTCGTAATTGTTAATTAATTGCAAATTGCGTTTATTTAATTATACGTACGCAGTTTTTCGGCAGTTTCTTCGTTACTCATCCAAATCGAGTGATTTTTGTGTCAATTCCGCATGTAAAAGGCATTCTAAAATTTTGACAAAAAGAGTATTTTTCTGCCGAACCCAGAATTCTCAAATTCGAAACCTAACTATGAATTTTCGAAGGTTTTAGTTTTTCGAATGCAAAATTTCGTAAATTTAAGATGTTAAATTAAATATTTTCGATTCTTGTTGATAAATCTTGAATTTTTGATTGACCTACTGTATATGTTTAACAAGTTTGAATTCCTAGCCTTGTTAATTATGCAATCTAATTTGTAATTATGATTAATTAGTTGAAAATTAGAATAATTTAGAATTAATTTAATTTTCATAATTAATTATAATTTAATTAGATACCTATGATTAAAAACCACCATAAAAATTGTAAATTTATGTTAAATTTTAAATTTTTATGACCTAGGCTTGAATCCATGATAATCGGAACTCAATTGAATAATAAATTTTCGATTTTTTCGCCCTAAAATTATGAAATTAATATTATTTATTAATTTGTCATTAATTTTAAATATAAATTTTAAATTTTTATGCGATTCGTTCATATAACTTGCACGCACAAAGCAATGGACGCTTCGTGTTACCCTTAAGGGGTGTTGTATAGTGCGGGCATGCGACGACGAGCAAGGGAGCTCGTCGCCCGTGCGGCACGAATGCAATGAGCAGGGGCATGGTGCACGAGCACAAGGCAGCAGCCCTGCCTTGTGTCGTGGGCCACGAGCTATGGATGAATGGGCATGGGCGAAGGCAAGGCATGGCAGTCGCGTGTGGGCAGCAAGCGAGCTGCGCCACAACGCGCACTGCCTCGCGCAAGCGCGCGTAGCCTCGCGCGCAGCGAGCGCAAGCTCACGTGCCACGAGCGCTGCGCCCAGCGCTGATCGCGCGCAGCAAGCAATTGCTCGCGCACAGCGAGCGATGGCTCGCGTGCATCGAGCGCTGGAGCGCGCGCAGCGAGCGCTGGCGAGCGCGCACAGCGAGCGATGGCTCGCGTGCATCGAGCGCTGGCGCGCGCGCAGCGAGCACCACTTGTGCGATGGCTTGCGATGGAAGATGCAGCAGCTATGAGACGAGCGCATGGGCTGCGCGCACATGGCCAGCGATGGTTGTGTGCGTGTGGCCCATGGGCGTGCGATGCGTAGGGTGTTTGCGTTGCGATTAGATCGTTTTGAATGTTTAATTTGAAATTTTCAGTTCACGTAATTTTAATTAATTTTAAAATTAATAATTTAAATTATTTTCTTGGATTTTAATTTTGAATATTGTAATTATAATGAATTTTTTTTATTCTAATTATTTTACTAAAATTAAAATCATGAATTAATTTAAAATTCGACTGAAATCAAATTAAAATTTTTGGATTCAATTATAAATTTATATGGGCTTTAAATTTTAATTAAATTTGTATGTTTCAGGTTAGACTTGAAATACATTTTTATGTTTAAAATTAGTAAAGCATATGAATTTATTGGTTTAAGTGGGAGCGCTTTTAGTGACTAGTATGGCCCAAATAGGATAGAAAATATGGTCTGCGTACCATTAATTTGAATGTAATTGGTCTAAAGTACCAAAGTCGTCTTTCAATTCAAATATGGTCTGCGTACCATCAAATAGTTGTAATTAGTTTTAATTATAGCTTATCCTATTTGAAGAAAATGGTGCCTCCCACGGAGATTTTCAAGACGGACTTTGAAGTTAAAGCTTCAAGATGAAGTCGGGCCATACTAGATCACATCTATCTTATGCATGCTTTAAGTTATTTATTGCTTTAAATATGTCTTAATTATGCATGAGATTGTGGCTTGATTATGTTGCATGATTAAGGATTTTAGTTCACTTAAAATCTAACCAACATAGTAAGAGCCTTAAGTTCCAAACTTAAAAATTGAGTTAAAAGGTGCCATGCCAAAATATACACTTGCTTGGATATCCTTTACATCAATCTAGTAATAGTTTTCGCTAAGCGAGGTGTTACTTATTGGTCCTAAAGGGGCA
The DNA here is from genome assembly GCF_020520425.1 of Spinacia oleracea. Taxonomy (NCBI): domain Eukaryota; kingdom Viridiplantae; phylum Streptophyta; class Magnoliopsida; order Caryophyllales; family Amaranthaceae; genus Spinacia; species Spinacia oleracea. The sequence goes on from NC_079487.1 coordinate 58,010,202, forward strand.
AGGTACACAAATAATTGTGAGTACATGTTAGTTTTGGTGAAACTCAACGATATAAGTAAGGAGTCCTTTTATGTCGTGGCAAAATTGATAGGTTTACCTAATAAGTTCTTAGACGTACCTATCAACCAAGAATAGTTTCTAGACTATTAGCAAAAGGCTTTTGCTTACCTAAGATGTTTTAGGATTAAGTCGACAAACTGTGCTTAGTTCTTCAATGATTTTAGGATCTTGGAATCATTTTATTCACACCTGCCGGAACACATAACTTGAATAAAATGCTTAATAAACATTGAATTATGCATGTATGCTAGAATTTAAGTTTATTAAGAGAAACTGTGAATGGTTATTTATTTGTTTATTCTTTTCAATTGTAGTTTTTAATATGGCAAACAACAATTCATTCAACATTCGATCAATTCTCGAAAAGGAGAAGTTGAACGGGAAAAACTTCCTTGACTGGCAAAGGAACTTGCAAATAGTTCTTATGCAGGAAGAAAAGGAGTATGTCCTAGATGAGGCGATGCCCGAAGCCGCAGGCGACGGGGTCACTCAGGCAGCCCTCAATCGTTGGATTGATGCCAACAAGGATGTGAAATGTCTAATGCTCGCCACCATGAGTGCGGATCTGCAGAAAACGTTCATCAACTCAGATGCTTTCACAATCATCAGTGAGTTGAAGAACATGTTCCAAGATCTGGCTCGAGTCGAAAGATTCGAGACTCATAGGCAAATTCTTGAGACCAAGCTTAAGAAAGGCGAGCCCGTAAGTCCACATGTTCTCAAAATGATTGGACTCATTGAGAATATGAGTCGGCTGGATCATCAATTTTCTCAGGAAATGGCTATAGACACCATCCTCCATTCTCTTCATAGCGGGTATGATCAGTTCAAACTGAACTACAGTATGAATAGTCTGGACAAAACGCTCGCTGAGCTTCACGGTATTCTGAAGACCGCTGAAAAGACGCTCAAAAGTGATAAGCAGGATGTGCTTATGGTGCGTGGGGGCAAGTTCAAGAAATCTGGAAAGAAGAGGAATGCTAAGAAAGGTGGCGACAAGGCCAGCCCAACTAAGCAAACTGGCGCCAAATCTGTAAAGAGGAAGGTCAGTCAACCCACTTCTGAATCCGAATGCTTCTACTGCAAGAAGAAGGGGCATTGGAAGAGAGATTGCTTGAAGCTAAAGGAAGATCAGAAGAACGGAACAGTCGTTTCATCTTCAGGTATTTTCGTTATAGACTGTATACTTGCTAATTCAACTTCTAGGGTATTAGATACAGGTTGTGGCTCACACTTATGTTCCAATCCACAGGGACTAAGAAGAAGTAGAAAGTTAAGCAAGGGTGAAGTCGACCTACGAGTGGGAAATGGAGCACGGATTGCTGCATTAGCTGTAGGAACTTACTATTTGTCGTTGCCCTCCGGGCTAGTTTTGGAACTGGAAGAATGTTTCCATGTTCCAAGTCTTACTAAAAACATCATTTCAGTTTCTTGCTTAGATGCTAAGGGATTTTCCTTTTTAATAAAAGACAATAGTTGTTCGTTTTATTTTAAAGAGATGTTTTATGGATCTGCTAGATTAGTCAATGGACTTTATTTATTAGATCACGACAAACAAGTATATAACATAAATACCAAAAAGGCCAAAAAGGATGATTCAGATCTCACCTATCTGTGGCATTGTCGATTGCCATATAAACTTGAAACGCTTAGAAAGACTTTAAAAGGAAGGAATTCTAGAACCATTTGACTTAGAGGATTATGGTAAATGCGAATCATGTTTACTTGGCAAAATGACAAAGCAACCTTTCTCTAAAGTTGGAGAAAGAGCAAATGAACTATTGGGTTTAATCCATACAGATGTATGTGGACCAATGAGTACAAATGCTAGAGGTGGTTTCAGCTACTTTATCACTTTCACTGATGACTTCAGTAGGTATGGTTATGTCTACCTAATGAAGCATAAGTCTGAATCCTTTGACAAATTCAAGGAATTTCAGAGTCCAGTAGAGAATCAATTAGGCAAGAAGATTAAGGCACTGCGGTCTGATAGAGGCGGTGAATATCTGAGCTATGAATTTGATGACCATCCGAAAGAATGTGGAATTCTATCAGAATTGACTCCTCCAGGAACACCACAATGGAACGGTGTGTCGGAACGGAGGAACAGAACCTTACTAGAGATGGTCAGGTCAATGATGGGTCAGGCCGAACTTCCATTAGAATTTTGGGGACATGCACTAAATACAGCTGCACTCACTATAAATAGAGCTCCGTCTAAAGCTGTCGAAAAGACTCCATACGAATTATGGTTTGGAAAGCCTCCAAATGTGTCTTTTCTTAAGATTTGGGGATGTGAAGTATACGTCAAACGATTAATTTCAGACAAACTTCATCCAAAATCTGACAAATGTATCCTTGTGGGCTATCCAAAGGAAACAAAGGGGTATTACTTCTACAATACATCTGAGAACAAGGTGTTTGTTGCTCGAGATGGTGTCTTTTTGGAGAAAGATCACATTTCCAAAATGACAAGTGGGAGAAAAGTAGACCTCGAAGAAATTCGAGTCGAACAACAAACTCTAGAGAATGCTCAAGATGACATTCAGGATGAAACTCAGAGATCTTTAGAAGAATCTGGTGAGAATCATGGTCAATCTAGAAATGTTACCCCGCGTAGATCGCAAAGATATAGATCTCAACCAGAAAGGTACTTAGGTATTTTGACGAACGAGAGCTATGACGTTCTATTACTTGAAAGTGATGAACCTGCGAGTTACAAACAAGCTATGACGAGCCCTAGCTCCAAGCAATGGCAAGAAGCCATGCAATCTGAATTAGACTCCATGTCTGAAAACCAAGTATGGGATTTGGTCGATTTGCCAGATGGCTACCAAGCCATTGGAAGCAAATGGGTTTTCAAACTGAAAAAGGACAAGGATGGGAAACTTGAAGTTTTCAAAGCTAGATTGGTTGCAAAAGGTTACAGGCAAGTCCACGGTGTGGATTACGATGAAACCTTTTCACCAGTTGCAATGCTGAAGTCTATTCGGATAATGTTAGCAATCGCTGCATATTACGATTACGAAATATGGCAGATGGATGTCAAAACTGCTTTCTTAAACGGCGTTTTAACAGAAACTGTGTTTATGACACAGCCTGAAGGTTTTGAGGATCCAAAGAATGCTAAAAAGGTATGCAAGCTAAAGAAGTCAATCTACGGATTGAAGCAGGCATCCAGGAGCTGGAATATACGTTTTGATGAAGCAGTCAGTGACTTTGGTTTCATCAAGAACGCGGACGAATCTTGTGTATACAAGAAGGTCAGTGGGAGCAAAATTGCTTTCCTAGTATTATATGTCGACGACATATTACTTATCGGAAATGACATTCCTATGTTGAACTCTGTCAAGATTTGGCTTGGGAAATGTTTTTCGATGAAAGATCTAGGAGAAGCACAGTACATATTGGGCATCAAGATTTACAGAGATAGATCTAAAAAGATGATTGGACTTAGTCAAAGCACTTATATCAATAAGGTGCTTGATAGGTTCAAGATGGAGGACTCCAAGCGAGGCTACCTACCCATGTCTCATGGAATGACTCTAAGCAAGACTCAGTGCCCAAAAACACTTGATGAGCGTAGACGAATGAATGGGATTCCATATGCATCATTGATTGGTTCAATAATGTATGCTATGATATGTACACGCCCGGATGTTGCGTACGCACTCAGTGCTACAAGCAGATACCAGTCAGACCCAGGAGAGGCGCATTGGACTGCTGCCAAGAACATTCTGAAGTACCTGAAAAGGCACAAAGATGACTTCCTGGTCTATTGGGGAGATGATGAATTAATTGTTAAAGGCTATACGGACGCAAGTTTCCAAACCGACAAAGATGATTTCAGATCACAGTCTGGGTTTGTCTTCCGCCTCAACGGAGGAGCAGTAAGCTGGAAAAGTGCTAAGCAAAGCACCATTGCGGATTCTACAACTGAAGCGGAGTACATTGCTGCACATGAAGCAGCAAAGGAAGCTATATGGCTAAGGAAGTGCATAGGTGAACTCGGTGTAGTCCCCTCCATTAAAGGACCAATAGCCCTGTATTGTGATAATAACGGAGCTATTGCACAGGCAAAGGAGCCTAGACACCACCAGAGAGTCAAGCATGTACTTCGTAGATTTCACCTTCTACGAGAGTTTGTTGAAAGAAAAGAAGTCGAGATAAGCAAAATTGGAACTGATGACAACATATCAGATCCATTGACTAAACCTCTGCCGCAAGCGAAGCACAACTCGCACACTGCAGCTATGGGAATCAAGCATATTGGAGAATGGCTTTGATGTCTCTGTTTAATGTTTTAAAGTTTTAGAGTTTAAATCTTTGTAAAACATTATTGGTTAATCATTCACAATAAATGAAAAGAATTCATTTTTCCATTTAATTTGTGGTTTATTAAATGATGAGTCCCTTCAATTTGACGATATATTCAAGATAGACTGTCAGGACCAGTCCTGTGACTAAGAAATGTCTATCAAGTGAACTTGAATGTCAAAGGTTGAAAATGGTCCCTAGTCGGAGTTTTTTATAAAATTGGACGCATAGAAAACGTTAGACGATTAGAATGCAAGATGACTAGTAGTTCTGTTTCTTGAACTATGTGGACATGGCAATGTCATAATCATTTGCATAGATACTTACTTTGGGAAGACTAGTATCGGACAAGACCTATGAAACTTTACTGTAAGAGATGAAAATCTGTCATAAGTAAATTTCATTAAAATTATTAGACACTAAATCCTCAATACCTGAGTGATTTGAGATTACTTGTTTGAGAACTGGTTGCTTTGACGTTGACCAACCGTCGCACCGTAAAAGGAGGCTATAAAGGCAACGCTCAGGTAATCACCTATCAAACGAAGTCTAATCTCAAGATCGCAAGATTGGGATTGTCCTCCCATAAATCGGGATGAGATGCTTAAAAGTTTTACAAGGCCACTCGGAGAGCTAGAAACTGTGAAATGCATGGCCGTGCTCGGATGAATCATAGGCTATGATTATCTGTTTATTTGATCAGTTGAACTCTGAAACCGAGAAACACCTCTGGACATAATAAGGATGACAACTCTTACCTTATGTTCAAGAGCAAGCATCGAGCGACAAAGGAATTAGGAAATGCACACTTGTCCCTAAGGAAAAGTGGGAGACTGAAGGAAATAATGCCCTTGGTCCAAGTATGCATTCTATGTTAAGTCTAATAAATGCGGTTCAGTATTAATTAACAAGTTAATAATTCAGTGAGATCAAGTGAGCTGAATGCCTAGCTAGAGGCCGCTTCAGTTCAAGTGGAATTAATGATATTAATCCACAGCTTACTCTTGACTGAACCCGTAGGGTCACACAATTAGTACGTAAACGGATCAAGTATTTAATGGCATTAAATACTCCATCTATGGATATTCGGAATCGACGGATCTTGGTTTCAGTGGGAGCTGAGATCGTCACAGGCAAGAAATGAATACTCCGGAAACGATGATATTGCCGGAAACGGAAATATGGATCGTATCGGAAATATAAATATTATCCAAGTCGTAGATGTTGCCGGAAACGGAAACATGGTACGTATCGGAAAATATTATCGGAAATGGAAATATTGCCAGAATCGGAAATATTGCCGGAAACGGAAATATTGTCAGAATCGGAAATATTATCGGAATCGGAAAATAATTCCGGAAACGGAAATATTAAATATTTGTTCGAAACGGAAATTGATTCCGGAATCGGAAATATTAAATATTGTTCGTATCAGAAATAAATTCCGGAATCGGGAATTTAATCGGAAGCGTATCGTATGAATTAGCATCGGACGAGGCCCGCTAGACGAAGGCCCAGCACGAAGCCAGGTCGTCGCCCAGCGAGCCAACGCGCACCATCTCACGCCAAGCCTCGACCAGGCCCAGCGCAAGGCCAGGCCCAGCCAAGGCCTTGGGCGCGCGCGCGAGAGCACAACAGTGGGCCGAGCGCTGTGCGCCTAGCGTGGGCCGCAAGGCTTGCGCGGGTGTTCGGTGCTCGTGCAATGCTTGTGCGGGAATCCTGAAGCAATCAGGATTCGAAGTGTGATTAAATCCTAAAACTATTAGATAATGATTATTTAATTAGAGTCCTAGTAGGGTTATAATTAAATAAATTAGTATCCTAATAGGATACCAAAACCCTTTCCATAACTCTATAAATAGGTGCCTAGGGTCACATATTTTAATAGATTATTCAAGTATTCAAAGTGAGTTTTTGAGAGAAAATTCAGACACATTCCTTGACTAAAAGTGCCGAAAATCTTTAGTACCTTAAGGGCGATTCTAGTTGGTCAATCTTAAGGCGGATCCGGACGTGCTGTGGACTATCTACGGAGGGACGACACTTGGAGTCCTAAAGACTTGTTCTTGTTCGGTTCGGGCGCAGCTAGGGAAGGCACGCAACAAAGAGTATGCATCTAAACTGTGCTATATGATTATGTGTAAATAATATGTATTCCTGGCTAAATGGTTTTTCCGCATGATTTATGAATTGTCATATGTATCATAACCTAACAAAACCATATTGAGTCTCCCTTCCTAACATTTAAATCAATGAGCACCCATATGTAATTGTCATCCCTTGCTAGGAATCCACGGCCTCAATACTCTCTCTCACCAATAAAAAGAATATATTATAGTATTTGCAAAATGGGAACGGTCACATTCTGGAAATCATTCCCCCATTGTCGCACAACCCCCAAAGTGAACCTAAGGTGCTAATACCATTGGAAAAGAAAAAATTAATGGCCCCAAGGCTTATAATCACATTGGGTCACGACTATCATAGTCCTCTCGAGTCACTCGCTCCTTGAAATACTACTAAGTACAGACTAAAAGATTTTCCATGAATGCAACATGACCAACCATGAAAATACCCAAATCGGCATACCATAAGGCTACCATTGGGTTAAAGCAATACACACTAAAAGAGAAGCCGCACTAATGATTCTAGCCTTGCAAAAATAAAAATTCGATCTCCCCAATTAACTACCTTGCCAACATTAATCAAAATGGCGCATGACAAATGAACACCCAAGGGTTAAAATCTAAGTGTCAACCAACGAAAGTTATGGTCCAATTAGCCTAAGTCTGAGACTCGCTTGGTCAAGTATTATAGGCTTACGCCACACCATTATTTTGAGTCTAGGCCACCTCCTTGTATTCATACACGGGTTATAATCAGAAAGATTAATGAAAGTTCGAGTCTAAATCACAACTTCCAATTAAATCCCAGAAACTGGAATCTGAAAAAAAAAAATTAATTAAAAAAAAAGCAAAAAAATTATTTTCGATGTAATTCTTTCGTTAAATTTCAATAAGGTAAAAATAACATTTTGAACCTACGCTATTTGCACATTTTAAGAAACGACTAAATACGCTTGCAAAGTAAGACAATTTAAAAGGTCCACCCTAGGCCCACTAAAATTAAAGGTCCACTATAGGCCTACCAAACGAGGCTCACTCAGTCTCGCCTCGTGACTCAAAGACCACAACCATCTACCTTTTAGCCCAAATAAAAAAAAAATTGAAGGATTTATGTTGGGGAGAAATCCCAAGCAAAAAGAGAAAGAGAAAAGGGAGAGCGAAAAGAGCCATGAAATACTTAAAGAGAAAGAGAAAAGGGAGAGCGAAAAGAACGAGCCATGAAATACTTAGCCCATACCTCCCAAAGCGCAAAATTTACACAACTAAAACGAAGAAAAGAATTGAGTCAACCAATCCAAATCATAAAATTCTACGATGTCTACCCTTTCCAATCCTTATGCTCTTAGACGCCTTCGCTCTGAGGTCCCTGTTCAGCTCATTTAACCCATCCATGTTCTCATTGCCATAACTCAAGAAACCATTACCTCAACTCTTGTTTTTGAACTTGTTATCAACCGCAAACCACGCACGGCCATTGACACGTGCGTCATGCCCATCATTTCCAAAGTCCAAACCTGCTCTTACACCAAACCCTTGCCAGAAGGAGCACTCACACTCCTAGGCGCTTAGCCAAGACTCAAAAAGATCGCTTTGCCTCAATTAAATGGGGGCTAGCGCAAGCGTCCATGACCTCTAAAGTACTCGACTTGACCCTCCCTAAAGCGAACTAACTCACTTAAAGACTTTCTTTCACCACTAGACATAGTTGTTCGCTTAAAGACCTTCTTTAACCACTAAACACAGTCATAATCGCCAACAAGTAGTAAAGGCAGTAAGCTTGCAATAAAGAGGATTGTTCTACGGCGTCGCCCCATCGTTCCTTCGAGCTCAGGGCTCCCGTTCATGGTAACTCAAATGCTCGCGAATCCCCTTTAAAAAAAATCAGACATCGTCAATAGGATTTGGCACTTAACCAAGGCTCACCCTACTCAGACATATGACACGGGCATCTAAAATCGAAATCTGAAACATCATTAATGGAAAGACATAACAGCAACTGGGGGCTAAAAAACTGAAATGAAAGAGCTAGGGAATGAACTAAGTATACCTTGACCTTTTGTGCAGACATACACCAAGTAAATCTAAGTCAATTTGAAAACGGTTTATATTCCCGCAATTCTGGAAAAGATGGCCTTAAAAGCCTAAAGCATATGCCAAACGGGCACAAGTATATCTTGACGCCTGCACCCTGGCTTCCAGCAAATCCTTAGACAGCATTCCAAAATCGTAACAGTATTTTGATTCACTCATGTAATCCTGTACGAACCCTTCTATAAGTCAACCTACTTAGGACACCTTGGATTGTACACAGTAGGATTCGGATTTTAAATAAATAAATTTCAAAAAACTTCTTCGAACATAATAAAGTGTCGTTGGTTTAAGCTAAGTATGTGTTTATCTCGATGTTGCAAGTGAGTCAAAAGGATTTATAAATATAATTATGGGTAAAGAAAGACACCTAGCTTTTGGTCAAGGCACACTTCAACATGTTACTACCTTGACCATGGCGATGTCGCATAATACGACATTTACAAGAGAAGTAGCAGGTCACTACTCGAACGTACCTCGCACTAAACGAGTCTGGTTCAAACTATTCATGATCCATGTCACCATGCATGCATAAAAACGTATGCCAAGCATTATAGCACCAACCCAATCCCGTAGCTATAGTTGGGGGCTTGAGAAAAACACTCTAAAAATGCTCGAAATGACGATTTTATTGCAAATTCTCGACGCTAATGCTATACATACGTCATAGGGGCACAATCCTAAGGTTTAATCGTGTAAAATGAACCTTAGAATGGCTACAACCCCTCCCAAATTCTAAAGCACTACTTAGAATATATAAAGTCATCCCACTAACAAGGGTAACTGAAAATCGCGAGTCACCAAAACTCCGATCAAACTACTGCACATAACGCTCGCCCTACAAGCGCCCGTTACACAGTCTACCTCGTTCCAAAGCAAAAGCGAAAGAAAAAATCAAGGATAAGAACTGTCAAAATATACCCAGAAATCATTTTCAAACGCCCAGAGCTGGGCGCCGATATCTTTAACGCCCCATCCTGGGCGTTGAATCTTTCTGCTAGCCAAGTTTTGCCCAGATATAAAAATAAGAAAGAAAGAAACACCTATGAATTCTCGCATCGAACGAAGTAATAAGCCGTGCAAACCCGCGCGGAAGGTGCTACACTTGTTCAAGCACCTGAACGAGGCGTGATGAAGTACTCCAATGCAAAATATAATAATGATATCCCAACACCTGGAGGAATGTTCTAAGACACGCTGTTAGGCCACACAAGCCTACGTCACACCATAAGTTCAACCATCCCACAGTACAAGTCTAAAAAAAAGTGGAAGGCATATCGCACTAATGCGGGCACGACCAAGAGCATGTGTAAAAGAGGCAAAGACTGCTTATCGCCCAAATTCAAAATGCAAGCCCCACGACTTCTACATTAAGGATTAAAGGTAGCAAAATATTACCTACCACGGAAAGGATAGCTCGCACCTACACGAGCGGAACCCCAAGGCACCTTTCTCGAAGGAACCTACAAAAATCGTACGCCAAAAGGAAGCATCCCAACATGCATACTTGGGGGCTCCAAGCTACGAAACGACCATACATATCATCATTCACGAACGCATTCAAAAGAAAAAATATATATATATATATACAAGAGCGATCAAAGTCTTACGCCTCAAGGTATGTTCCTCGGGCCAAATAGACTCGCCCAACGATTGCAATAACTGTACGCCTTAAGAGCAACAGTTCCTTAAAATAATCGCCCCAAAACGACAAGCACCGTAGTCCACCAATCGGCTACGGCTTCTCAAGAAAATCATCACGTTCTAAAAATAAAGAAAAAACAAAAGAGAAGAGAATACATAGAACTTCCAAGAGGCCAACTGTGTCATCAAAAGACCAGCCCAAACAACATTTTTAACGCCCCACCTGGGCGTGAAATATTTCAACGCCTAGGCCTGGGCGCCGAAAATGAACTCAGGCTCAAAAAAGGCCCTAACTTCTCTTGGGCCCTGCCGCATCCATTCGACTCGAAAATTGCCGATTTCCTTACTGAAAGTCGCACCTCAAGACTTTGTTAAGAGTAGCACACCACTACAAAGATCGCTCGCACTTACGAGCACAATCCCAAACACGATCAAGGACATTACAGAATGCGTATCCCCAAGGAACCTGTTTTACAAGAAATAACCGTCAAGCACGAATGCTTGGGGGCTCGAAAGAAAATATATATTTCAAAAGAGAGTGTGCAAAGTTAAAACGGTATTCCCAGACTACACTGTACGAAGTCCCGTGTTTGGATAACCTCAAAAGATAAAACCGGATTACGACCTCAAGACAAAGGTCGCCGTTGATACTTATACATAGTCCCCTAATCAAGGACCCAGGTAATGGCAAAATTGAGCCATAAAGACTAGCTCAAAACCATGAAAGAAGATGACCACAAGACAATGGTCCGTCTAAGCACGTTGTCAACCCACATTCAGGTTGCAACTAAATCCGAGCATCCCTCGAAAGAATTCGCTCCTGCAAGAATGAATGAAAAGAAATTCTCAAGAGAAATCACAAGAAAAAAAATGAAATAGGGACTTGTCCACCTCAATCAGGCAAGACCGCGGCACGCAAATCCCAAATCAAAAACACGAATTCAGGTTCGCTCACCTCCAACGAGCGGGGCGTCCACCCTTAGCGGACAGGGCTCGCCCACCTTCAGCGGGCGGGGTCTGCGTCACTAGCCGCGCAGATCCTCAGTTTTCAAAAAATAGAATCTTCAAAAAACACAATGAAACAGGCTCGCCATCTTTAGCCGGCGGGGTCTACGTCACAAGCCGCGTAGGTCCTTATTTTCAAATTTCAAAAATAAGATTCGTCCACTTTTTCGGACGGGGCGTCCACCCATAGCGGACAGGCTCGCCATCTTTAGCCGGCGGGGTCTACGTCACAAGCCGCGTAGGTCCTTATTTTCAAACTTCAAAACAGATTCGTCCACTTCTTTTGGACTGGGCGTCCACCCTTAGCGGACAAGCTCGCCATCTTTAGCCGGCGGGGTCTGCGTCACAAGACGCGCAGGTCCTTATCGCTGCAGCGATAACCTTTTTCGGTTTTCCCTTTTTCCAAAAATTAAAGGATCGGTTTTCCCTTTTTCCAAAAATTAAAGGATTGGTTTTCCGTTTTTCCAAAAAAGAACGATGTGATTGGTTTTCCCTTTTTTCCAAAAATTAAAGGATTGGTTTTCCGTTTTTCCAAAAAAGAACGATGAGATTGGTTTTCCCTTTTTTCCAAAAATTAAAGGATTGGTTTTCCGTTTTTCCAAAAAAGAACGACGTGCTGGATTTTCCTTCGTTTTACGTCCCATAAAAACAAGGGGATTTTCTCGTTTAACTAGCCTTGAAAATGAGAATCTTTTAAAAAAAAACATTTTTACCTCGTGGTTGGGCTTGGCCAGGCCCAATTACACTTTATAGCTTTGATTTCGAAAACATCTGTAGCTACTCCCAATGACAAAGTGAGGGAGTTTCTACACTTCTTTAGATCCTTCCAATGACGAAGTGAGGAAGTTTCTATACTATCCGTTGACAAATCCCAATGACACGTGAGGGATATGTCGACACTCCAAGTGATGACCCTTAAGTCAAATGTTATCACTCGGGGGCTCGTGAGACCCTCGCAAAAACAGGTCACCATGGCTTGTGTGGCGCACTCCGTCTAGTACTTTGACCATCGTCTTATTCCAAGACTCAGTTAAAGTGGGGGCTAACTGTAGACACCTACTTTTGTCCTCATTCCCGAAAGGGAAGGTTCGATGATGAAAACATAAATCTCCACTTGAAAACGCATCTCCTATAAAATAACGAATCTCAATTCCCCTTTTCATTTCACCCGAAACCTGCTATTTATAGAAACCTGCTATTTATGGAAACCTGCTAAAAATAGTAAATGCCGTAATGGGCAGCTGTTAAAAGTGGCAAGTCATAAAAGATAGAAACCTGTCAGAATTAGGTGTTGCACTCCAACATAAATCCTAAATGAGATAGAAATTGCGAGAGAATCCTATTCCTAATACGATTCGAAAATAAGAGTTACGTATTGATCGAAATCCTAACGAGCCTAGAGTTCGTAACGGGCCCAGACGCATTCCGTCATAAAATTAATACGCACTAAAAGACTCGATTAAGTCTCATACACTCCGGATTCTAAGAGTCCGAATCTGACAAAGGAACGGCCCAAACAGCAATTTCAACGCCCAGCCCTGGATCCTATTTTCAACGCCCAGCCCTGGATCCTATTTTCAACGCCCAGAGCTGGGCGCCGAAATCTTCAGCGCCCAGGCCTGGGCGCTGAAAATACCTGGTACGTGTTTTTTTCTAATTCCTCGTGGATTAGAGTTCTGCAATTCTATCTTTCCACGAACTCTTTTCTATAAATAGGGCCTTAAGTTCGACGTGAAAAGGACACAACACACAATTATATAAGTTGGAGGAGCACACGTGTTATTTTTTAGTCTTTTATGACAGTTTAATACTTTTCAGTTGTAAATAGATCACCTGGTAATCGAGTTGTAATAGTCTAAGTTTTGTAAGCCTTAGCACTTGACAATGTGGTCAAGTGTGGCGGTGATACCTCTGATTTTTAGGTGTAAGCTTCCGTAATATTTTATAAAGTATGTCTTATTTCTTATTTATTTTTAGTTAGTAAATCGGGGGTGTTAAACGAGCAGGCACCTGAACAACAAAAGGTGTTAGCAATTCTACACAATAAATATGGCTACCAGGAAAATAAATAACATACCACGCCAATGTCTGCAGGAACCAACGGATGGCGCCCCTCCTCGTTAGGAATCACATGCACCTCCTCTATGATCCTGGATCTGCCAGCCGTAGCATAGCGGATCGTGCAGTCAGGTAGCACCCAGCCGCCAAGATCAGTAGGCTCAGGCTGCAACACAGATAAATAATAAGTCAAAACACGGCCGTAAAGTCAAAGAAAGAACAAACGTGCATATCAATAAAGTCACAGGATTACACGTACCTCGACAACAGGCGGAAGCAAAATCCGGAGCTGCACAAACTCAGGATAGATGTGGTCGAGCAGCACAAAGTCGCCCGCAGGCATACCCTGCCGCAACACTGCCCGACGACGAACAAGGATCCCTGTAAGGCGCAGCATACTGGAAGGCGGCGACCGGGGCACCCGGATGAGCTCCGTAGTTTGCCGGAGTACCTTCTCTCCCCAACAAACAAGGCAGGACCCCTAGGACCCGATATCGAGACTGGAACCGGGCCTCCCTCAACTCCTCTGTCTCCTCTAGTCCGGCCCAACAGGACCAACCCACATGTTCGCAAAACCCAAAAACGACAGGTCGTGTAACTCGCATAAAACGAGATAAAAGTAAGTAAGAAAAAAAAGAAACTGAGAATACTTACCAGGTCAGGGCGCCCAGCTGCAATCATGTCTCTGAAATTCTTCATGGTTGGGTGTTTCTTCAGCTTCCCAACCGTACCCCACCACAAAGCCGCAGGGAAACCCCCGGCCACTCTGCCGGACCTCAGGGCAAAGAACGTTAGGCGCTCAAAGGCCCACAGCTGCAAGAAAACAATAAAGTGATAAGCAAAGCACACGACTCCTTTAGCATTTCTAAACGATAATATCCAACGCATACCTCAAGGAGTCGCGTCATGACACAAAGAGAAATGGGCCGCATGGGCCTGTCTGGACCGTCCAAGACCCGTACGGCCACACCCATATGGATAATCAGGTTCGCATAGGCTGTCTCGCCCCAGCAGTACAAATCCAACTCGGACAGCTCGCTGACCAACGGTATCAGCCAAGGGTCCACCCTCTCAGAACAGTTCAACAAGATAGTCGAACTCAAGAGCAGCAAGTATAACACGCGAGCATAAATCCTCGCAGAAGCACCAGAATGGCGACCCTCCGCCAAAAAGTCCACCAACAAGGAGTAAGGCATCCCCTTCCCCTTGTACTTGGCCACCTCTACGGCCATGTCATCCCCAATGCACTCTCTAACTGTCCTCTGCGACTACATGGTTGTCTCCCTATCAATATAATCAGGCCTACCCGTAAAGGACAAACCCGTAAGGGCAGTGTAGTCCTCAAGGGTGATGGTCATCTCCCCCCAAGGAAAGTGAAAAGTGGTGGCGGTATCCCACCACCACTCCAGAAGCAGGCGCACGAACCGTCTAGACACGTTAGGGCCCACGACCTTCCTAAAAACATATACCGTCGGGTACAAAGGACATGCCTCCACCGCCGCCCGAGTCTGATCGTCCAGCTTCCTCTAGCGCTTGACTAAGACCGACCCACTGTAAGGTCAACGAGCTGTATCTGTCCCAGCCTTCCCGGCACGAAACCGGGACACCACGTGATGCTCCTAGTCGTGGTGCAAGTCAATTCCATCATAATCTATGGGGCCCAACCAAAGGGGCCCATCCTCATGGTCGGAACCCCTTCCGGACTCCAATGGAGGATACAAAGAGGAATGCCTCATCCTCCGAGAGCGCCGAGCGTGCTAAGTCCCCTCTCGCCGCATCGGGCGAGAAGAAGCAACCCGTGGCTGCATGACGTAACTCGAAGTCTCCCCCTTATTGGAGGATCCGCTGCCATCCGACATACTACATTTCGCAAAATAAGAAAAAAAAACATAAGGCAATCGTACCTTGAAACCAGCAATGCAAAACAGTTACATTCTAAAGTCCCAAATATGACAAATTAGTGGCATCAAAGAATTTCGTTCTCTAAAGTGACATGTTACTAAGTTCGCAATTAGTGACAAAGGCTCATGCATACCAAATCAACCACGGACTAATCCGAACATCAAAATAATGCATTTTCTATCATCTATAGGCTATGTAATTGCAAGCAAAGCATCGAAAAACACCTAGATTGCATTCCAATGTCAATTCGTAGGCACCCTTGCAGGTTAATTTTGAACAAGCACAAAATCACCCAAAATCAACATACTTGCAAAAATTAACATGCTTAGGAACTTATTCATGTTATAAACATCCAATACAAACAAAAAATTGCAAGAAATTAGGGAAAATATCAAAAACCCGAATTTAATTTGATCATGGAAAATGATACGAATTTCTACTCAAATCGAGCCAAAATGCATGTTAAACTCGAAATCACTTACATATATGCGGTTTAGAACGACTTTGGAGAGATTTTGGTAAAGAAATCGTGCAAAACCGAGCAAAAACAATGAAAAACGAGCAAGAGGAATAAGAAAATTGCGAGCAACAGCAGCAGCAGAAAAATGGTGAAATGCCACTGAACTGCTTGCATTTAAAGAGGATCTGCGCTGGAAATTTCCAGCGCTGGAAAATTTCAGCGCTCAAAACTGAGCGCTGGAAAATTCCAGCGCACATTTATTCCACTCCGACAAAATGTCGGGCCATTCAGCCCAATTCTTATCAAATAAACCGCCTATAGTATTTCCGGTTTGTTTCCCCCCGGAAAAGTAACGGTTTTTTCCAAATTTTATATTCAGTGGCCCACTGAAAGGCAACTGTGTCCGGAATCGCCGCAACCCATCTAGGTGCGGTTTACTTTATTTGTTTTCAAAAAAGTTCGTATTTTGAAAAAAGATATTCCTCAAAGTTTTAAGGTTTATTCATTCGTTGCTAAAAAATATCAAAGTTTTATGTTTTATTCATTCCTTGCTAAAAAATGTCAAAGTTTTAAGATTTATTCATTCCTTGCTAAAAAATGTCAAAGTTTTAAGGTTTATTCATTCCTTGCTAAAAAAAATGTTAAAGTTTTAAGGTTTATTCATTCCTTACTAAAAATGTCAAAGTTTTAAGGTTTATTCATTCCTTGCTAAAAAATGTCAAAGTTTTAAGGTTTATACATTCCTTGCTAAAAAAATGTCAAAGTTTTAAGGTTTATTCATTCCTTGCTAAAAAATGTAAAAGTTTTAAGATTTATTCATTCCTTGCTAAAGAATGTCAAAATTTTAAGGTTTATTCATTCCTAGCTAAAAAATGTCAAAGTTTTAAGGTTTATTCATTCCTTGCTAAAAATGTCAAAGTTTTAAGTTTTATTCATTCCTTGCTAAAAAATGTCAAAGTTTTAAGGTTTATTCATTCCTTGTTAAAAAATGTCAAAGTTTTAAGGTTTATTCATTCCTTGCTAAAAAATGTAAAAGTTTTAAGATTTATTCATTCCTTGCTAAAAAATGTCAAAGTTTTAAGGTTTATTCATTCCTGGCTAAAAAATGTCAAAGTTTTAAGGTTTATTCATTCCTTGCTAAAAATGTAAAAGTTTTAAGTTTTATTTATTCCTTGCTAAAAAATGTCAACGTTTTAAGGTTTATTCATTTCTTGTTAAAAAATGTCAAAGTTTTGTGTTCCGAATTCAGGTTCCCATTTAAGGTTTATTCATTCCTTGCTAAAAAATGGTATTATCACCTATTTTATTCTAAAAAAAGTCAAAGTTAAGTGTCTATTTTCGAAAAGCATTATTCTTCCAAGTTGAACGTCTTCAATGACTTTGTGAGAAGATCGTTCAGGTCAATAAGTTCCCAATGACTCGTGGGGGAAATGTTGACATTTCCAGTGATGACCCTTCAGTCAAATGTCATCACTCGGGGGCTCGGGAGACCCTCGTTCAGACTTAGTACTAACCAAGCTAGGTCTTAGACGCATTCTGTCTACCAATACTTTGATTATCGTCTTGGTCAGACTCAATCAAAGTGGGGGCTAACTTTAGACGCCTATATTTGTCCCTAGGCCCGACACGGTGTGTTCAATGATGAAACCAAACACCGCTTGACTAATATTTCCTAAGTATGCGACGAACGATCCATGACTGACTTATAATCCCGCAAGCCATATTTCCATTTTTAGAAACTCCTATTTATAGTAACTACTATGCTTGAACGCTGCCCCGAATAGCAACCATTTAAGATAAAATATCTAAGTGTTTGAATTCCCTTACAATTCATCATTAGGTAAGAACTAAGAGTTGCATTCCAACCCGTGTTCCTAAGGGATAGAAAACATGAGTAAGATTTGGTAAAAAACCGATATGGCTGGAAGATGAAGTAAAACACCAGCGCTGGCAACTTGAGCGTCATTTTATTCCAGTGCTCAAACCATATGCGTTGCTTTATTCCAAAGCTGAAGTTTGCTCCTTACATAATCACGCAAAAGATAGAATTAATCCAGCTGTCACCAGAACAAATATGATGCACAAAATGCAAGCGCTAGAAATTACCAGCGCTTCTGATCCAAGCGCTGGAATTTTTTAGCGCTCGACAGATCTCAGTTGGAAAATTCCATTCTGAAATTTATCTTATTCTAGCCTATTTTACTATAAATAGGGCCTCTTAAAACCCGAAAAAAACACACACAATTTCAACCCTAAACCCTTAAGCTTGAGTATTGACCGAAGCTTTTCTCTGTCCCGTATTCGTGTGTCTGCCGCTTTAACACACTATTAAGCAGACCCTTCCCGCACGATCACCTGCTCACTGAATACTGTCGAAGTGCTGCCGAAACCTAAACACATTCCTTAAGCCTAAAATACTCAAAACTCTGGAAGAATCCCGCCCCATAGTCAGTCAGTCATCGGAAAGTTCTAAAACCAAGCAGAAAGCTAGCAAAGTCAAGTGGTAGGTGTTCCTGAGAATCGTAGTAAAGCCTACACTTTGCTGTAACGTGAATATATATCTTTATCGCTTTCCCCACCATATAAATCTGCTAACTTTAATCTGTTATATTGCCCACGCTTAAATCAGATAACTCTTTGACAAATCGGTATTGTTAAGCTCCTTTAATCAACCTAAATCAGCATTTTGACATTTGCTTAGTAATATCTGTGCATTAAAATCAATCAAGAGTAGTAATGTAGCATAACGCATGTCCCATCATCATCACAATTAAACTAATAAGGACCGCGCCGCGTGGGCTAATGCTGGGCACTCCCCGTATTAGTAAACGTCCCACCAACTCTCAATCTCTGCTCCGATGGATGTACATTGGGGGATCTCCATACCAGGGATCACAAGGGAATCTATGGCTATCGTGAATCAAATATGTTTGCACTCCAGGCGTATCACGATAATCGAGTTTTGTCAGTTTTTTTAACTGAATGGCGATTCCTAAAGACTAGTAAAAAGAGGCTAACGCCCACAGTTAGTCCCTGTTTACTTAATATGCTTTCCAGATCCAAAGGGAAAAAGTTGTGTGGGGCATACACTCTTCCTAAGACGTGCCCCGTCGTGTTTTTCGACCCCCTCACAACTTCCTCCACCACCACACCACCACCTACAACCTCCTCCACCACCACCACCACCACCACCGTTGATTACCGCGCCTTTAACCACTGCACCACCACGACAAACATGCGTCCAGCCTCCCCTTCATCGTGCCTCTCCTCCGCGCCCAACCCCCTTCCTTCCTTTCCTCCACGCAGTCGCCAAAACCGGCGTAAACCCCCCCCCCCCGCCTCGCCGGCGTGATGCCGCGCCGCCCAGACCGACCACCCTTTTCCTCTTCCTCCGTTTTCCTTCCTCATCGTTTTCACTGTTTCTACCTTCTCTCTGTTCTTTTTTTTGTGCGTGAATATCAGGAACCCAGTTCCTATTTAGGAGCCCTAGGTTTATTATAAGCCCAAAGTAAGCCCAACTTCTATCTTGGCCCAACTTTATTTACTAAATGGATGTTTTGGTTATTTATTCTATTGTTGTTGTTTTATGCAAATAAAATTGGTTACAATTCTAGATTTAAAATTTTAAATATATGTATTCACTTAAAACATGAAATTAAATATATGTTTTACTTAATTCATATTTAATTGATTTATGAATTTATAAACTAATAACATAATTTAGAAAATATTAATTTTCCAATATTTATCGTTTTAATATTAATTCAATAATTTAATATTTTGAAAGAATTCGGATAGGAGCTCAGAAAGATCGATCCAAGGATAAAGATATATTAGCATAACTTGAAATTGAGGTAACGACTATTGCTAGTACCCGTAATCCCATCTAAATGTATTTATGAAATATGACGTTATGATTGAATTAATAAGCTAAATGCTTTGATATGTTTAATGAATTGCGGGAATGAAATATGATTTGATTGAATTATTTCATAAATATGATATTTATGTGAAATCGTGAAAA
The DNA here is from genome assembly GCF_020520425.1 of Spinacia oleracea. Classification (NCBI taxonomy): domain Eukaryota; kingdom Viridiplantae; phylum Streptophyta; class Magnoliopsida; order Caryophyllales; family Amaranthaceae; genus Spinacia; species Spinacia oleracea. Next base: position 58,029,886 of record NC_079487.1, read on the forward strand.
TAATAATATTTATTTGATCACGTGATCTACAGGAATTATGTTACTTCAACTGAAGTACAAAGGCTAAGAAAAGTAAAATAAAACAAAACATGATAGATGAAAGTGAAAGACCTAGCTGTTTGGCACTACATGTTCACAGGTTACGATTCGCGGTCATGCATGTACCCATGGGGCACCTGCCCATTGAGCCAAGGGTCTCATGTTTTATGCACCGGCCCATCGTGGAAGACGTTGCACCATGTCATACATGCTAGCGACTAGCATGTTAATAAAATGTTAAGAATGAATTAACATAATGTTTTATATTATTCTATTCTCCCAGTTTTGTCAACTAAAATGCGTTGAAATGAATATACGTTCCTAGAATAGTTCGTGACTGAGTGTTCGGCTCACCGTTTTGTTTTCTGTTTTAGGTACGACTGGGGAAGATGGAAACTAGTAGTGGCGAGGATTTCAATTTATCAATGTTCACCTTGTTAATGTTTTAAATTATAATAACACTAGTGAAGACTCTTTAGTAAGTTATGAAAGTTTCTTTATTAAGAAAATAAAAGAAAAATTATATTCTTATGGAACTTTAAAGTAATTATTATGATGTTTTCCTTGTAATTCCCAAGAGGGAGTTATGGCAGTAATGTCCCGACCAAATTAGGTAAATTCTGCTGCTTAATTACTTGAATTAGAGGTCGGGGCGGTACAGTTTGGTAACGAGATAAAAGGGGATTATTTTCTATTGTTTACTCGCTTCAATTTGACGAGACATGTTTTGCAGAATGTCGACTATTGATGTTAACAATGATGTTACCAACAAGGATCACAACAGGCACCAAGTTCACGACAATAACAACATCACCCACGAGGATCATGATCATGAGGAAATAATGGAACGATTGGAAAATGTAAGTGCGACGTTAGCCGAATTAGTCCAAGATTCTTGGAAAAAAAAGATGTAAACGAGGACGAAAGCGTGTCAATGTTCAAGAAATTTTCATTGCTCAACCAACCATTCTATGGAAAGCCCGATCCAGTTGAGTTTGAAGATTGGATCAGTCGCATAGATCAACTATTTGAAATTTTGCAATGCCCTGAGAAATGGAGATTTGACTTTGCGGTGTTTTACTTAACGGGTCAAGCGGGATTATGGTGGAAAGTTAACAAGGAGCGAAAAAATGGGCCTGGATTTGGTTGGAACCAACTATAGAAGTTGATGAGAGATAAGTTTAATTGTACCCACCATCCTTGAGGAAACAAAAGGAAGATGAATTTCTCCACTTGCAACAATGAACGATGAGCGTTTTAGAATACGCAAATAAGTTCATGGAGTTGTCAAGGTTCACGCCAGAGCTAGTATCGATAGAGCAATCCAGGATGAACCATTTTGAGCGAGGTCTTCACCTTAAGTATCAGGATAGGTTGTCAACTCAAAGGTTTACTTCCTACTAGGATATGGCTGATATTGCAGTTAATGTAGAATGGGTGGTACTACTTCGAGAAGCTCAAAATGCTAGGTACAAACGGAGAAATGATAACCAAAACCAAGGAGGAGAAAAAAGGCCAAACCAAGGCAATCAAGGAAACAAAAACTATAGGAGTTATGGTAATCAAGGACGTAATAGGGGACAAGGTCATCAAGGAGGTAACAAAACTCAAAACAATAGGTCGTAATGATGTGCCAAATGTAGAAAAATGATTCATGTTGAGAGTGAATGTCGTATTGGAACACACGCTTGCTACCGTTGCGGGAGCCATGGTCACTACATAAGAGATTGTCCAAAGCAAGTAAAACCAATCACAAGAGGACCAGTTTCAACTAACAATGATCGTGGTCGGGACAACACAACAAAAACAACAACAACAACAAAGGAGGCATAAACCGCAACCTACATCGACCATCAACGACTGGAAGAGTCTTCATAAGGAGGCAAGAAGAGGTAGATGAGGATGATAACATCATCACTGGTACCTTCTCTATCCATTCTTTCCCTGCTCATATCCTCTTTGACTCTGGAGCTTCACATTCTTTTATTTCTCCATTATTTGCGAACGTTTAAATTTGAAAGCATGTAGTGACTTTCATGCTATGAGTGATTCCTTTCCTAGCGGAGAAATAGTGAAATGTAGAACAATGTATAGAAAGTTTCCTATTATAATGGAGAAAACTGAGTTTCTATTTGACTTAGTAGCTGTTGACCTATCGGAATTCGATATAATTTTGGGAATGAATTGGTTGACAAAGTATGAAGCTAACCTTAATTGTTCAAAGCAGAGTATTACCCTTAAAACGCTAATTGGGGATAGGATTTCATTCCAAAAGTTTGTGAGAAAACCAATGATTCAAATTGTCTCTTCTTTGAAAGCTCGTAAAATGGTCGAGAGTCGTTTTTTTTGTTATCTTTGTAGTATTGTTGACCTAAATACTTCTAAGTCATCCATCACTGATATACATATTGTTTGTGAGTACCCACATGTTTTTCCAGAAGAAATACCTGGTATGCCTCCACCTAGGGAACTAGACTTTAGCATTAAATTAACTCCAGGATCCACCCATATTTATAAGGCACCATATAGAATAACACCAGACGAGTTACAAGAATTAAAGAAACAATCAGATGATTTACTTGAAAAAGGATATATTCAACCAAGTGTTTCACCTTGGGGAGCCTCTGTCTTATTTAATAAGAAAACGATGGAACTTTGAGGTTATGCATAGACTATAGGGAGTTAAACAAGATTACTATCAAGAATAGATATCCTTTACCCCGTATTAATGATTTATTTGACCAACTTCGAGGTGCGTAAGTATTTTCATAAATTGACTTGAGGTCAGGATACCATCAACTTCAAATTAAACCCGAGGATATTCCAAAAACGACCTTTAGAACCAGATATGGTGACTATGAGTTTGTTGTAATAATGCCTTTTGGGTTAACCCATGCACCAACTGTATTTATGGACTGAATGAACCGCATTTTCAAGCCATACCTTGATATGTTTGTGGTTGTTTTTTTTGATGATATTTTGGTGTACTCCGAGAGTAATAAGGAACATAAGGTTCATTTGAGAAAAGTGTTATAAACATTGATCGAAAACCAATTATATGCCAAGTTTTTAAAATGTGAGTTCTTGCTTAAGGAAATATAATTTTTGGGTCATATTATTTCTAAGAAAGGTGTATCAGTTGATCTTGAGAAAATAAAAGCGATTAGGGAATGGCCTAGACCAACCAGTATCCCTGAAGTACGAAGCTTTATGAGTTTAGGTGGATATCATCGAAGGTTTGTTCATAACTTTTCTAGGGTTGCCTTACCTATAACCCGATTAGTTAGGAAGAATACCAAATTCGTGTGGAATGATGATTGTGAATATGCATTAATTCAAGAACTTAAGAAACGTCTAACCACTACCCCTATTCTTACCCTTCCATCTGGAACTGAGGGATTTGTTATTTATAGTGATGTTTCTAAGCATGGGTTAGGATGTGTCTTAATGCAAAATGGAAAAGTCATAGCTTATGTTTCTCGCCAACTCAAAATCCATGAACAAAACTATCCTACTCATGATCTCGAACTTTCAGCTGTTTTTTTTTGCCCTCAAAATCTGGAGAAATTATTTATACGGTGTTTCGTGTCAAATTTTCACTGACCATAAAAGTCTTAAATACATTTTCCCCCAAAAAGAACTCAACATGAGGCAACGTATGTGGTTGGAACTCCTTAAAGATTATGATCTTGATATACAATACCATCCTGGAAAGGCTAACGTTATTGCAGATGCATTGAGTCAAAAATCTCACCTGAATTCCATCTTTCCTTTTTCCCACACCAACCAAGAAGAGCTGCAAAAGATGGAAATTGAGTTCATCTAGAAAGGAAATTCTTGTCTAAATATGTTAGTGATGAGACCAACGTTGATTGATGAGATTAAGGAAGCACAAAGTACAGATTCACAATTAGAATGAATAAGAAGTGAAGTGAGAAATGGGAAATCACCTGGTTTTGTAATTCAAGAAGATGGCACGTTGAGATTTCAAGGAACATTATGTGTACCAAATGATAAAAACTTGAAAAGGAGAATCTTAGAGGAAGCTCATACTTCACTGTACTCGACTCACCCTGGACGAAACAAGATGTATAAAGATTTGAGACAAGTGTATTCGTGGTTCAACATGAAGCAAGAAGTGGAAGAATATGTGGCTAAATGTTTGACATGTCAGAGAATCAAGATAGAACATCAAACACCAGCGGGTTTGTTGCAACCTCTGGATGTGCCAGAATGGAAATGGGATTCAAAGTCTATGGATTTTATCATAGGCCTACCAAGGTCAACCAAGGGAATAAATGATATTTGGTTCATTGTGGATCGATTAACAAAGTCAGCATATTTCTTGGCAATGAAGAATAATTGGAGTTTATATCAACTCGTTGAATTATATGTGAACATCTTTGTGAGATTACATGGAGTACCAAGCTCGATTATTTCTGATAGTGATTCGAGGTATCAAGCCACCTATTGGAAAATTGCAGAGAGTTGAACGAAGATTAACTTCAGTACTGCATTTCATCCAACGATTGATGGACAAATGGAACGCACTAACCAAATTGTTGAGGATATGTTGAGAGCATGTGTTTTAGATTTTTCAGGAACGTGGGAAAAGTTCTTACCCATGGTGGAATTTTCATACAACAATAGTTACAAGGCCACCATTGGCATGGCCCTGTACGAAGCTCTTTACGGGAGAAAATGCTGAACACCATTGTGATGGAGCGATATCGATGAAGCACGTGTCATGGGACCAGAATTGATTCAAGAAACTACTGACAAAATCCTTCTCATCCAATCGAGAATGAAGGCAGCGCAAAGTACGCAAAAGAGTTTTGCGGACCAACAAAGACGACCATTAGAGTTTGAAATTGGATATCATGTGTTCCTAAAGATTTTCACCGACAAAAGGAATAATGAGATTTGGTCAATCTGGGAAATTGAGCCCAAGATACATCGGACCGTACGAGATATTAGAATGAGTAGGTGCAGTAGCGTATCAACTAGCTTTACCGACCGACTTAGAAAAGGTGCATAATGTGTTCCATGTGTCAATGTTATGGAAATATGTTCATGATCCAAGTCATGTGATTACGCATGAACCCTTATTGTTGAGAAACAATCTTACATATGAGGAGAAACCAATTGAAATTCTTGATTGTAGAGAGAAACGACTTAGAACCAAGGTGATTCCAATGGTTAAAGTTTTGTGGGCCAATCACTTGACATCTGAGGCCAAGTGGGAAGTCAAAGCACAAATGAAATCTAAATATCCCCAGTTATTCGCTTAAGAACGAAACGATGTATGAATATGTATGTTTTTATATGAATTATTACGTTAATGTCTCAATCGTACTTGTGTGTCAAATTAAATAATTTGTTAAGACTTGTATGTTTTCAATGCCAATTAATCCAAGGTTCGACTAAGGACGAAACTTTTTCTAAGAGGGTAAGTATGTAATACCCCGGAATTTCAAAAAACTCGATTAATTAAGTTTAATTATTTTTATTAGCTTAAAATTCATTTTAAATTATAATCTTGTACTTTATTAACGAAAGTTTTATTTATGAATTTCAATATTACTACACCTTTTATTTTTCAGATTATAAATAATTTCATATTTACGAGAAAAATTACATTTTAAATATTTTGTAATTTTTAATATATTTTAAAATAACGTGTTTGTTGACAAATTTTATTCGAAAACTAAATCTAGAGCTTTATAAAAATTATTTTCGGAAATTAATTTAGTCATAATCTTTATTCTATTTTCAGTTTATAGTAAATAAATTCTGAAAATTTATCTAACAATTCATAATAACCAAATTTCCCTTATTCACAAAAAAGAACTAAGAATCTTTTTTTCTTTTCCGACTTCCCTTCTTCCTCCTCCAACTTTGTCACCATTGAAATGGACCTCAACCACTAACTTTCTATGTGTCCCTAATACAATCAATTCCCTTGCTAATTCATCAAACCTACTTGCAATCTAAAAACCTTAAACTAGACTAGCTAATCCTAATCACCAACTTCTTGCCTCAAATCTCTTACACTTGTCTTTGCCAACAAACTGAGTTGTTGCATCCATGGAGCACCATGATCTCTATAAATATCTTCTTAATCATCCCATGAACAATACAATTCAGATTAACTCTCAATCTCAAAACCACCATTAAAAGCCTTCTTAATGAAATTCAAGTTTTTGGAAATTACCATAAGTCACCACCACCGACTACCTCCTCCACCACCACCACCACCGTTGATTGCCGCGCATTTAACCACTTCACTACCACGAAAACCCCGCCCCTAGCCTCCCCTCTCCTCCACGCAGCCACGCAACCACCAAAACCAGCGTAAACCCCCCCTGCCTCGCCGGCGTGACGCCGCACCGCCCAGAACGACCACCCTCTTCCTCCGTTTTCCTTTCTCATCGTTTTCACTGTTGTCGCCTTCTCTCTGTTATTTTTTTTTTGTGCATGAATACCAGGAACCCGGTTCCTTTTTTGGAGTTCTAGTTTTATTATAAATCCAAAGGAAGCCCAACTTCTATCTTGGCCCAAATTTATTTACTAAATGGATGTTTTGGTTATTTATTCTATTGTTGTTGTTTTATGCAAATAAAATTGGTTACTGTTCTAGGTTTAAAATTTTAAATATATGTATTCACTTAAAACATGAAATTAAATATATGTTTTACTTAATTCTTATTTTATTTATTTATGAATTTATAAACTAAAAACCTTATTTAGAAAATATTAATTTTCCAATATTTATCGTTTTAATATTAATTCAATAATTTAATCTTTTGAAAGAATTCGGATTCGGAGCTCAGAAATATCGAACCAGGGACAATCTCTTCTATGACTCGGAGCTCAGAAATATCGAACTTGAAATTCAGGTAACGGCTATTGCTAGTACCTGCAATCACTTCTAAATATATTTATGAAATTATGACGTCATGATTGCATTTATAAGCTAAATGTTTTGACATGTTTTATAAATTGCGGGAATGAATATGATTTGATTGAATTATTTTTTAAATGTGATATTTATGTGAAATAATGAAAATAATACTATTTAATTAATCACATTATCTAAAGTAATTATGTTACTTCAACTAAAGTACAAAGGCTAAGAAAAGTAAAGTTAAACGAAACATGATAAATGAAAGTGAAAGACCTAGTCCATTCGACAGTATATGTTCACAGGCTACGACTCTCTGTCATGTATGTACCCATGGGGCACCTGCCCATTGAGCCAAGGCTCTCATGTTTTATGGGCAAAGGCTCATCGTGGAAGACGTTCCACCGTGTCAAACTTGTCAGCTACTTGAACGTTAATAAAATGTTAAGAATGAATTATCATAATGTTTTATTAACTGTTTTACATTATTCTATTCTCCCTGTTTTGTCAACTAAAATGCGTTGAAATGAATTTACGTTACTAGAATAGTTCATTACTGAGTCTTCGACTCACCATTTTGTTTTCTTTTTTACGTATGGCTGGGGACGAAGGAAACGAGTAGTGGTGAGGATTTCAATTTAGCTACGTTCACCTGGTTAATGTTTTAAATTATAATTACACTAGTGAAGACTCTTTAGTAAGTTATGAAAGTTTCTTTATTAAGAAAATAAAAGAAAAATTATATTATTATGGAACTTTAAAGTAATTATTATGATGTTTGCCTTGTAATTCCCAAGAGGGAGTTATGGCAGTAATGTCCCGACCGAATTAGGTAAATTTTGCTGCTTAATTACTTGAATTAGAGGTCGGGGCGTTACAAGGTTAGGGTTTTAGGTTGTGGATTATTTTATTATTTTCTGGATTTCAGAGGCCCTATTTATAGTGTATTAGACTAGAATAAGATAAGTTTGAGAAAATGGAGGTTTTCTGTAAAGCAACTTGTAACGCTAGAATATTCCAGCATTCTGATCATGAGCGTTGTTATGTTCTAGCGCTCAGCAAGTCAGTGCCAAATCTATTTTTTGACAACTGGGCTAAAACTTTATCTTTTCGTGATTGGGTGACAACCAAATGGCAACGCCATAAAATTATGGCACTATGTTTAGTGCACTGGAAATATTGTGGTGCATGTATTCGTAGCGCTAGAATTTTCTAGCGCTGGTGTTTTGCTTCACTTTTCCAGATTTATCCGATTTTATCTGAATCTCACTCAAGTTTTTTCTCTTAAGAATGCTGGTTGGGATGTAACTGCTATTCTTTATCCAAGGATCAATTGTAATGCAACTTAATCACTTGAATATTTATCTTATACGGTTACCATTCTTGGTAGCGGTAAACATAGCGTTTAATATAAATAACAGTTTCTAAAATGCAAATATGGTTCTCGGGATTGTCAATCAGTCACGGATTGTTAGTCGCATGCTTAGGAAAGCTTAGTCAAGCATTGTTTGGTTTCATCATCGACCACACCGCATCGGGCCTATGGACAAATGTAGGCGTCTACAGTTAGCCCCCACTTTGATTGAGTCTGGGCAAGACGATAATCAAAGTATTTGTAAAAAGTAATGCGTCTAGATCTTAGTCTGGTTAAGATCAAAATTAAACGAGCGCGAGCCCCCGAGTGATAACATTTGATTGATGGGTCATCACTAGGAATGTCAACAGTTCTCTCACAACTCATTGGGAATATATTGACTTGAACTATCTTCTCACTGAGTCATTGAAGACGTCCAAATAGTGCATGGAGTTTTTCGAAAACATTATACTAAACTTTGACTTGGGATGACGGGTTATCGGATAAAAGATCAAAAATGAGGGCGGGTAACGGGTAAACTTTTTAAACTGGGAATGAGGAATCTGACGTCCTCTAACTGGGACTCTGGTGGTCCTTTAATGAAAATGAGGGATCTAGCAACCTCGATCTGGGACTCTGGTAATCCTTAAATGAAAATGAGGAATCTAGCTACCTCGATCTGCGACACTGGTAACCGTTAAATGAAAATGAGGAATCTAGAAACCTCGATCTGGTACTCTTGTAAACCTTAAATGAAAATGAGGGATCTAGCAACCTAAATCTGGGACTCTGGAAATCCTTAAATGAAAATGAGGAATCTAGCAATATCGATCTGGGACTCTGGTAATCCTTAAATGAAACTTAGGAATCTAGTAACCTCGATCTGGGACTCTAGTAATCCTTAAATGAAAATGAGTGATCTGGTAACCTCTATCCGGGGAGAAGACCGGGATTTCTATTTTGAACTTGAAGAATGAAATGTATATATATTTGTTTTTGAACTGTTAACTAAAATGGGGCACAGTTATTTTCCTAGAATGTCGTTGCCTGTCGGTGGAATAACGAAACAAGTTATTTTTTAAAAAATAATAATAAATATTTTTTTAAATACCGTTAATTTTCCGCGGGAAGGAAAATGGAAGCAGTTAAACGGTTATTTGGCGTGAAATGGGGCGAAGTGGCCCGACATTTTGTATGAAAATAATATTAGTGCGCTGGAAAATTCCAGCGTGTGCAGGGTTGCGCTGGAAAATTTCCGGCCCTTACATTTGAGCACTGGAATTTTCCAGCGCATATCTTCTTTAAATACAGGCAGCATCACATTTTTCACATTTTTCACAGTTTTCTCTCAAGATCCTTGTGTATTTTTGCTCGGATTTTCTTGTTTTCTTCACAAAAATCATTCCAAGGTCACTCTAGATCACATTTATGTAAGTAATTTCGAGTTTAACTTGAGTTTTGGCTTAATTTTGAGTAGAAATTCGTGTGAAATTTCATGCTCAAATTGAATTGGGGTTTCTTGATTTCGCGCCAATTTCTTGCAATTGTTTGCTTGCATGTAGTGTTTATAGTATGTATAAGTGCCTAAGCATCTTTATTTTTGCACTTATGTTGATTATGGGAAATTTTGAACTTGTTCAAAATTAGCCCCCAAGTGTGCCTACGAATTGGTATTGGAGCACAATGTAGGTGTTCTTAGTGTATTTCTTGCAGTTTACATAGTCTATGGATGATAGAAAATGCATGAATTTGTTATTCCAAGTAGTTCTGGTCCAATTTTGCATGTATGAATTTTCTTACTAATTTCGAACTTAATAACATGTTCATACTTAGAGAACAAAATTTTTTGATGCCACTATCTTGTTGTGCTTAGAATTTTATGGAATGTAATTGCTTGCATTGTTGAGCTTAAGGTATGATGCCTTATGGTTTTTCGTATTCTTTGAAAAATTTATCATGTCATGTGATTCTTTGTCCTCTTTTGAGGGCCATGCTTTGGACTACATGGTACAGCCACGGGTGGTCCCTTCTCGCCCGATGAGGCGTAAGCCTACTCGTCGGGCTACTCGGGCATCTTATAGGACAAGGGGCAGTTCTTCGACTCCTCCATTGGAGTCTACAGGGGGAGGAGATTCTGACCCCGTGGAGGAGCCGGCTTGATCGATCCCTGTTGAGTTCGATGGGGTTGATCTGCACTACGATCTGCAGCATCACATGGTGTCCCGATTTTGTACCGGTAGAGTTGGGTCAGACACAGCTTGCCAGCCTTATGGTGGATCCGTGTTTGTGGAGCACTTGGAAAAGCTGGATTAGCAGACTCGTGGGGTAGTGGAGGAATGCCCTTTGTTTCCGACCGTGTGCGTTTCCAAGGAGGTGGTTCGCCCTAAAGCGTCTAGGCGGTTCTTGGGTTTGATTCTGGAGTGATGGTGGGATACCACCAACACTTTTCACTTTCCATGGGAGGAGATGACGATTACTCCTGAGGACTACACTTTCCTTACGGGTTCTTCGATTTTCAGTATCAGGGACCGAGAGATGTCGTCAGATAAGACGATTAGAGAGTGTACCGGTGAGGAGTTGGTTGTGGAGGTGGCCAATTATTGAGGGAAGGGGATGCCTTACTCCTTGTTGGTGTCTGTTTCGGCGGAGGGCCGCCCTTCTGGTATTTCTGTGAGGCTATATGCTCGCATTTTCTATTTGCTGTTTTTGAGTTTGACGATCTTGTTGAACCGTTCTGAGAGGGTGGATCCTGGGTTGATTCGGTTGGTGCGGAATCTATCTGAGTTGGGTTCATTCTACTGGGGTGAGCCAGCCTATGCGAACCTGATTATCCATATTAGTATGGTTGTGCGGGTCTTGGATGGCCCGGATAGGCCTATGAGGCCTATTTCTCTGTGTGTCGTGTCACGACTCATTAAGGCACATGCCTTATTTTTATCATTTAGGAATGCTAAATTAGTTCGGTAATTTTTTACTGTTATTGTTTTCTACAGTTGTGGGCTTTTGAGCGCTTACCGTTGTTTGCCCCTCGGTCCGGTAGATTGGATAGGGGTTACCCCATGGCAAACTGTTGGGGTAGTGCCGAAAAGTTGAAAAGGCGGCCCAGTATGGAAAAATTCAGGGATATGATTGCGACTGTGCACCCTGATTTGATAAGCATAATTAGTTTTCTTTTCACTTTGTCTCGTTTTATGCGAGTTACCTGATTGTCTATTTTTTGTTAATTCTGCAAACAGTTAGGCTGGTCTTGATGGGATCATTTGGGCGAGAAGGAAGAGTTGACGAAGACCCGTTGCTAGTCTCGGGGCAGGATTCTGTATCAGGGTCCTAAGGGTCCTTCGTGGTTCTTAGGGGAGCGAGTCCTCCGGTAGACGACTGAGCTTGTGTGGGTGCCTTGGTCGCCGCCTACTAGCATGCTACGCCCTATGGGCATCCTTGTTAGTCGTTGGGCGGTGTATGTCTGCGTGTCTGCTGGTGATGGCTGACGCTAGCTATTCTGATTTTGTGCGGCTCCGACTATTGTTTCCTCCGGTAGTCGAGGTAATTTAATCTTGGATTTTGTTAATATGCACGTGTTTTTCTCTTTCTTGTTGTGTTGGAGTTAACAGTTTGTCTGTGCTGCATCCTGAGCCTACTGATCACGACGGTTGGGTGCCACCTGACTGCGTGATTTGTTATACCACGGCAAGTGGTTCTTGGATGACAGAGGAGGTGCCTATCATCCTTGACGAGGAGGGACTTCACCCGCTAGTTCTTGCGGATGCTCGCGCTGTATGATGTCTTATTTGTCTAGAAATTTTACTTATTATGTATTTATCTTATGTATGATTGTTGACATTTTTTCTCTTATTAGGTACCTGATAGGATGGTCAACCAGTTAGTCAGGGTGGTCAACCATTTTGAATGTCGCGTTGTCCTCGGCTCGGGCGGCTCTTTCCTGTAACAACCCAAGTTTGATTCAGGTAGTGTGCATGGTAATTTTATTTTAATTTGTCAGTTGATTGTAGATAGGCTGACTTGTTATTTATGTTTTGCATACTGGGGGGCTCCACAAGCTCGTGCACAGGAGACCGTGCGGGCTGCTCGACGGGATCGACACTCTTTTGAGGGTGATTGTGGTGCCTCCAGGTCGCATGCTAGACCCCGCTTTTCAGATGCCGGGTTAGGGAGGAGGCTCGTGCGACCACAGCCTCAGCCCAGGAGGAGCTATATTGGTTTGTTCGGGGTTTCGCAACCTCAGATGAGTTGGTAGGCTCCCCAATTTCAGCCATTTCTGGTCGGTTGGAAGCCTCATTCATTTCAGCAGCCTTTCAGCACCGGGTGGGTTCCTGCGCCGCAGACGCAGAGTTGGGACTCTTCTTAGCTCGATTCCTTGTTTGAGGGGCTGCCTGGTTCGCAGGGCGCGGGTACGGGCGGAGGTGCGCGGGATGATGAGGATGATCCCTTTCCTTCGGTGTTTAGTGGGCCCCCTTAGTAGGCTATATACATGTGTTTACTTGGACATGATGTATTTTTCTTATTTGACATTTGCGCTTCGATTTTTGTACATAATTTTGTATTTCATGTATTTAGCTTTTGCTCTTATTCTTGCGTGTTGTCAATTTTGCAAAAAATAGGCCATTTTCAGCTTCTTGCCTTAGTTGGAGGTATTGCCTTTCTTGGAGGTATACCGACTCACTTAAACAGAAAGAACACATAACAGGAAATGACACATTTCAAGTTTTAGGGTCAACAACGCTTTTAGAGTTCTAGTCAAAGAGAAACATTATTTCAAAATCGAGTTCGAGTATAATTACAAATCCTTAGAAAAATAATTGAATCCTAACTATCCGGGATAGTTGACTTATAACAGAGTTTGTACTGAACTAGGAATCGGGCTTAGAATCGAAATCTGTGTGGTTGGGAGAGATTGTGTGAAACTGCCGCCAGAAATTTTTAGCGCTTAGTTTTGAAGCGCTGGAAATTTCTTTCGCTTATATCTGAGCGTTGGAAATTTAACGGCGCTAGTTTCCTTGTTCTGTAGAAATACAAACTGTATATCTGTTTCAAACTGACTCAAATTCTTCTCGGCGTGACTATAAATAAATGGTTGCGATGTTCATTAATCTTCACCCTTGCATATGCTATTTGATTGCTTAAGTCTTCTGAATCTTGTTGTCTTTATTTTTCCTTTTGTCATCATGTCGACTCTTGTTTCCCCTGTTTCTTTGAAGTTTGTTGTTAGCAAGTGGCTTCGTTCACTTACTCCGATTGATAAGATGTTGCTGAAAGAATATGCTTTAGATGCGTTGTTAGGATTACAGCAAATAAAAATTGATTTCAACTTCATCCATGCGCCCCTGAATTTTTGGGATTCTGATCATCATGCCTTTACTTTTCGTAATTGTGAGATTGTTCCCTTGCCTGAAGATTTTGCTGCTATCTTAGGTTATCATGTTACTGCACTTTATGTAACCCCTAGAACTGCTGATGAGGGAAAAAATATGATGGGGAAGTTCCTGGGTTTGTTTGAGAGTGTGGTTAATGAGATGTTAGTCGGGGATACTGTCGACCTTTCCATGCTCATTAAACGCTTTAAGATCTTTACTGTCAACATAGCTGAACAAAAGCGTAGCATTAGAGATCTTTGCTTCTGTTTGTGGAACTGCTACTTATTTCATAATAACAACAGCATGCTTGGAGATTTGAGATTGATGCCAGTTGTCAGTTCGATGGAAAGTCGGTACTCTATGATGCCCATGGTGGTTGCCGAGACTATATATTCTTTGGGCGGACGTCTTGAAAAAGGATGCGAAGTGTGGAGCTTTTGGGGGTAGCCCTTTGTTGCTGCAGGTAATCACTTGTGTGAATCGTCCTTTATTACATGTATATGTCTTTATCCGATTTCTGTTGAACATGCTATAAGATTAGGGCATAAAAAATTGTACGTTGTAATTTCAAAGCTGATTGTATTGACGGATGGTAGCGCTGCAATATTCCAGTGATTACCTGTCCAGCGCTGGAATTTTCGGGCACTCCACAGGTTTGCGCTGGAAAATTTGTGGCGCTGCCTTCTCCTTTTCTATTTACTCGTTCTGTTCGCACTTGGATTTTGGGGAAGCTTATGTGAGTTCCGTGCAACTGATAACTGTTTTTTTTTCCAAATCTGATCTTAGGACTTATTTCCCCCGGGCTCTTGGCAGTAAAAAGTACATATTGTAGACACCTACTTTTGTCCCCATTCCCGAAAGGGACGGTTCGATGATGAAAACATAAATCTCCACTTGACAACGCATCTCCTATAAAATAACGAATCTCAATTCCCCTTTTCATTTCACCCGAAACCTGCTATTTATAGAAACCTTCTATTTATGGAAACCTGCTAAAAATAGTAACTGCCGTAATGGGCAGCTGTTAAAAGTGGCAAGTCATAAAAGATAGAAACCTGTCAGAATTAGGTGTTGCACTCCAACATAAATCCTAAATGAGATAGAAACTGCGAGAGAATCCTATTCCTAATACAATTCGAAAATAAGAGTTACGTATTGATCGAAATCCTAACGAGCCTAGAGTTCGTAACGGGCCCAGGCGCATTCCGTCAGAAAATTAATACGCACTAAAAGACTCGATTAAGTCTCATACACTCCGGATTCTAAGAGTCCGAATCTGACAAAGAAACGGCCCAAACAGCAATTTCAACGCCCAGCCCTGGGCGCTGAAATTGCCTGGATCCTATTTTCAACGCCCAGAGCTGGGCGCCGAAATCTTCGGCGCCCAGGCCTGGGCGCTGAAAATACGTGGTACGTGTTTTTTCCTAATTCCTCGTGGATTAGAGTTCTGCAATTCTATCTTTCCACGAACTCTTTTCTATAAATAGGGCCTTAAGTCCGACGTGAAAAGGACACAACACACAATTATATTCTGAGTATTGACTCTAAACCCCTAAGCCTAAGCCTCACGCTGCAAAACTGATCACGCGTTCTGTCGCAATCGCTCTATAAAT
This sequence comes from Spinacia oleracea, assembly GCF_020520425.1. Taxonomy (NCBI): domain Eukaryota; kingdom Viridiplantae; phylum Streptophyta; class Magnoliopsida; order Caryophyllales; family Amaranthaceae; genus Spinacia; species Spinacia oleracea. The sequence continues at coordinate 58,045,165 of NC_079487.1, forward strand.
CGAACAGAACGTATCCCGTCCCATAATTTGAGATTCGTTAAATAAAAGGAGAAATAGCAAAGTAAAAGTGGTTAGTTTTCTGAGAACCGTGACGCACCTCTCAAGGGTGCGTCGTAATGTGTCCCTTTTCCATGGTTTAAATGCTTTCCTCTCCCTTTTATGAACTGTTAAACTAACTAAAATATGATTGTTCGATCACGCTTAATAAATATGATATTTTTGGGAAATTGGATTATCATGCTAGGTCCCTTAAAACAATCTAAATCAGATAATCGCGTTCGATCTAGTACTATATGTTGCATATTGATAAAATCAACTCAGATTAGTTTAATAGTTAACGCATGTCCCTTCAATTATTTATGCTGAGCTAGTAAGGATATCCTGCCTCTGGAGTTATCGAAGAGCGAGTACTCCTCTCGGTAGTTACAGTCCCCCGAACCCTCAATCTCTACCCTGCGGGTGTACGTTGAGCGATCCCCACCACCAGGGATCACAAGGGAACCTACGGCCGTCGTGGTCAAACATAATTGCACTCCCTTTATGTCACGATAACCGGGTTTTGTCAGTTTTTCTCATTGTCGTTAAAAACTGAATGACGACTCCTATATTACTAGTCAATTGGGTGTAAACTCACAGGAAATCCAATTACACTTGATTTGACAAAAAGAAGCGTCACACCCACGAAGACGAGGTCACGCATTAGCCTTGTGCTTTTTCGACCCCCTCACAGTGGCGACTCCACTAGGGATAGTGAAGGAAATACTCGTGCTTGTAGGTAATCAAAATAGCCGAACGGTGAAACGATCCTACCCCGCGTTTATTTCCCAATCAAGTTGGTGTTAGGTTATAATACATATGACAATTCATAAATCATGCGGAAAAACCATAAAGCCAGGAAAACATATTATTTACACATAATCATTTAGCATAGTTTAGATGCATACTCTTTGTTGCGTGCCCTCCCTAGCTGCGCCCGAACCGAACAAGAACAAGTCTTTAGGACTCCAAGTGTCGTCCCTCCGTAGATAGTCCACAGCACGTCCGGATCCGCCTTAAGATTGACCAACTAGAATCGCCCTTAAGGTACTTAGAATTTTCGGCACTTTATAGGCAATTGTATGACTGAATTTTGCTCTCAAAAACTCACTTTGAATACTTGAATGCTCGATGTAAATATGTGACCCTAGGCACCTATTTATAGAGTTATGGAAAAGGATTTGGAATCCTATTAGGATACTAATTTATTTAATTATAATCCTACTAGGACTGTAATTAAATAAACTAAATCTTTTAGGATTAGATTTAATCATATGACAAATCCCGGTAGCTTTAGGATTCGAGTAGCACACAAACACACACGCACGCACAGCAGCCCACGAGGGGCGCCATGCGCGCGCGCGCAGCCCGCGAGCTCGTAGCCCACTGCCGCAAGCCCACACGCTGTCGTAGCCTTGGCGCGCGCTGGGCCTGCCTTGCGGTGGGCCTGGCGCAACCTTGGCTGGTGCGTTTGTGGCGCGCTGGCTTGCTGGGCGATGGCCCGGCTTCGTGCTGGGCCTTCGTCTGGCAGGCCTCGTCCGATGCTAATTCGTAGGATACGCTTCCGATTAATTTCCCGATTCCGGAATTCATTTCCGATACGAACAATATTCAATATTTCCGATTCCGGAATCAATTTCCGTTTCGAACAAATATTTAATATTTCCGTTTCCGAAATTATTTTCCGATTCCGATAATATTTCCGATTCTGACAATATTTCCGTTTCCGGCAATATTTCCGATTCCGGCAATATTTCCATTTCCGATAATATTTTCCGATACGTACCATGTTTCCGTTTCCGGCAACATCTACGACTTGGATAATATTTATATTTCCGATACGATCCATATTTCCGTTTCCGGCAATATCATCGTTTCCGGAGTATTCATTTCTTGCCTGTGACGATCTCAGCTCCCACTGAAACCAAGATCCGTCGATTCCGAATATCCATAGATGGAGTATTTAATGCCTTTAAATACTTGATCCGTTTACGTACTATTTGTGTGACCCTACGGGTTCAGTCAAGAGTAAGCTGTGGATTAATATCATTAATTCCACTTGAACTGAAGCGGCCTCTAGCTAGGCATTCAGCTCACTTGATCTCACTAAATTATTAACTTGTTAATTAATACTGAACCGCATTTATTAGACTTAACATTGAATGCATACTTGGACCAAGGGCATTATTTCCTTCAGTCTCCCACTTGTCCTTAGGGACAAGTGTGCATTTCCTAATTCCTTTGCCGCTCGATGCTTGCTCTTGAACATAAGGTAAGAGTTGTCATCCTTATTATGTCCAGAGGTGTTTCTCGGTTTCAGAGTTCAACTGGTCAAATAAACAGATAATCATAGCCTATGATTAATCCGAGCACGACCATGCATTTCACAGTTTCTAGCTCTCCGAGTGGCCTTGTACAACTTTTAAGCATCTCATCCCGATTTATGGGAGGACAATCCCAATCTTGCGATCTTGAGATTAGACTTCGTTTGATAGGTGATTACCTGAGCGTTGCCTTTATAGCCTCCTTTTACGGTGCGACGGTTGGTCAACGTCAAAGCAACCAGTTCTCAAACAAGTAATCTCAAATCACTCAGGTATTGAGGATTTAGTGTCTAATAATTTTAATGAAATTTACTTATGACAGATTTTCATCTCTTACAGTAAAGTTTCATAGGTCTTGTCCGATACTAGTCTTCCCAAAGTAAGTATCTATGCAAATGATTATGACATTGCCATGTCCACATAGTTCAAGAAACAGAACTACTAGTCATCTTGCATTCTAGTCGTTTAACGTTTTCTATGCGTCTAATTTTATAGAAAACTCCGACTAGGGACCATTTTCAACCTTTGACATTAAAGTTCACTTGATAGACATTTCTTAGTCACAGGACTGGTCCTGACAGTCTATCTTGAATATATCGTCAAATTGAAGGGACTCATCATTTAATAAACCACAAATTAAATGGAAAAATGAATTCTTTTCATTTATTGTGAATGATTAACCAATAATGTTTTACAAAGATTTAAACTTTAAAACTTTAAAACATTAAACAGGGTCATCAAAGCCATTCTCCAATATGCTTGATTCCCATCGCTGCAGTGTGCGAGTTGTGCTTCGCCTGCGGCAGAGGTTTAGTCAATGGATCTGATATGTTGTCATCAGTTCCGATCTTGTTTATCTCGACTTCTTTTCTTTCAACGAACTCCCGTAGAAGGTGAAATCTACGAAGTACATGCTTGACTCTCTGGTGGTGTCTAGGCTCCTTTGCCTGTGCAATAGCTCCGTTATTATCACAATACAGGGCTATTGGTCCTTTAATGGAGGGGACTACACCAAGTTCACCTATGAACTTCCTTAGCCATATAGCTTCCTTTGCTGCTTCATGTGCAGCAATGTACTCCGCTTCAGTTGTAGAATCCGCAATGGTGCTTTGCTTAGCACTTTTCCACTCGGCACTTTCGCTAGTAGTACACCCGTCCTAAACCCAATCGCTCGCCCATTAGGTCCCTCTTGCCTGCATGCCCCCTCGGCTTGCACTTGCGGGTTGGCCTCTTGAGCGAAATTCGTCTGCTGAAGACATTACCTCGACCGGGGCATGTGTTGGATCTACGATAGAAGCGGTACCAAGCCAGGCGCAAATAACTACCCATAGAAGCCTATCATAAACTACATGACATATTATTATTACCTCATGATGGAATGTTAGTTATGTGTAGCGAAATATATGATTGTGTGTGACGAACTATCCTAGAAAAACCAACGACCTTAAAAATTACCCAAACATTCATAAACCAATTTGCCAAAGAGTTATGCCGAAACACGTGTTCCGCAAACCCGAACGATCGCCACAAAAATAAGCAACGCTCGGAATGGCCTGTAACGAATCCCACAAACGCTGCACAACGCGTAAAGGACGTTATTAGGCAAGCACGTAAAATCGAAGTCGCGTAAACAAAAGTAGACGCAAACAGAAAACGAGAACAAGCCGGGGACGCATTTTCAACGCCCCTGGCAGGGCGCCAGAATTTCTCACGCCCTACGCTGGGCGCTGAAGTTGCTGCTTTGCCTTCTGGTCAGGCGCAGCATCCTCGGTGCCCGCGCAAAAGGAAAATACGTAGCACAAAAAAAAAAACGTTCGTAAAAAGAATTGCTACGAGGGCGTAAGAAAAGCACTCGATTCTAAAAGCGACTTATAAAAAAATAAATAACTCTTTGTGTCGTTGTAAGGCCTCCTACGACGACAATGCTCGGCATCAAAACCGAACATGCTAATAATTATGAATGTCACATGGGCAAAGTATTCAAAAATAATGTTCAAATGAAGTTTTTAAGGAAAAATAATGTTCGAATAAAAAGTAAATCCGAGTCTAGACTAGGCTATGCCAAAGTACAATCTAAATCCTAAGTCTTAGTTGTCTTATCCATAGAATCGGTCCTAATACTTGGTGTTGTTCTGCAAGCTAAAAGGTTAAACCTGAAGGAAATAATGCCCTTGGTCTAAGTATGCATTCTATGTTAAGTCTAATAAATGCGGTTCAGTATTAATTAACAAGTTAATAATTCAGTGAGATCAAGTGAGCTGAATGCCTAGCTAGAGGTCGCTTCAGTTCAAGTGGAATTAATGATATTACTCCACAGCTTACTCTTGACTAAACCCGTAGGGTCACACAAATAGTACGTAAAGGGATCAAGTATTTAATGGCATTAAATACTCCATCTATGGATATTCGGAATCGACGGATCTTGGTTTCAGTGGGAGCTGAGATCGTCACAGGCAAGAAATGAATACTCCGGAAACGATGATATTGCCGGAAACGGAAATATGGATCGTATCGGAAATATAAATATTATCCAAGTCGTAGATGTTGCCGGAAACGGAAACATGGTACGTATCGGAAAATATTATCGGAAATGGAAATATTGCCAGAATCGGAAATATTGCCGGAAACGGAAATATTGTCAGAATCGGAAATATTATCGGAATCGGAAAATAATTCCGGAAACGGAAATATTAAATATGTGTTCGAAACGGAAATTGATTCCGGAATCGGAAATATTAACTATTGTTCGTATCGGAAATGAATTCCGGAATCGGGAATTTAATCGGAAGCGTATCGTACGAATTAGCATCGGACGAGGCCCGCTAGACGAAGGCCCAGCATGAAGCCAGGCCGTCGCCCAGCGAGCCAACGCGCACCATCGCACGCCAAGCCTCGACCAGGCCCAGCGCAAGGCCAGGCCCAGCCAAGGCCTTGGGCGCGCGCGCGAGAGCACAGCAGTGGGCCGAGCGATGTGCGCCTAGCGTGGGCCGCAAGGCTTGCGCGGGTGTACGGTGCTCGTGCAATGCTTGTGCGGGAATCCTGAAGCAATCAGGATTCGAAGTGTGATTAAATTCTAAAACTATTAGATAATGATTATTTAATTAGAGTCCTAGTAGGGTTATAATTAAATAAATTAGTATCCTAATAGGATTCCAAAACCCTTTCCATAACTCTATAAATAGGTTCCTAGGGTATTCAAGTATTCAAAGTGAGTTTTTGAGAGAAAATTCAGACACATTCCTTGACTAAAAGTGCCGAAAATCTTTAGTATCTTAAGGGCGATTCTAGTTGGTCAATCTTAAGGCGGATCCGGACGTGCTGTGGACTATCTACGGAGGGACGACACTTGGAGTCCTAAAGACTTGTTCTTGTTCGGTTCGGGCGCAGCTAGGGAATGCACGCAACAAAGAGTATGCATCTAAACTGTGCTATATGATTATGTGTAAATAATATGTATTCCTGGCTAAATGGTTTTTCCGCATGATTTATGAATTGTCATATGTATCATAACCTAACAGTGGTATCACGAGCCTCTTATTATTTTCATAATCTAAATTGCATGAACATGGTTAAATATTACAAATTTGCAAGAATTAAAAGGGGTGATTAATTTTCGTAATTGTTAATTAATTGCAAATTGCGTTTATTTAATTATACGTACGCAGTTTTTCGGCAGTTTTTCGGCAGTTTCTTCGTTACTCATCCAAATCGAGTGATTTTTGTGTCAATTCCGCATGTAAAAGGCATTCTAAAATTTGGACAAAAAGAGTATTTTTCTGCCGAACCCAGAATTCTCAAATTCGAAACCTAACTATGAATTTTCGAAGGTTTTAGTTTTTCGAATGCAAAATTTCGTAAATTTAAGATGTTAAATTAAATATTTGCGATTCTTGTTGATAAATCTTGAATTTTTGATTGACCTACTGTATATGTTTAACAAGTTTGAATTCCTAGCCTTGTTAATTATGCAATCTAATTTGTAATTATGATTAATTAGTTGAAAATTAGAATAATTTAGAATTAATTTAATTTTCATAATTAATTATAATTTAATTAGATACCTATGATTAAAAACCACCATAAAAATTGTAAATTTATGTTAAATTTTAAATTTTTATGACCTGGGCTTGAATCCATGATAATCGGAAATCAATTGAATAATAAATTTTCGATTTTTCGCCCTAAAATTATGAAATTAATATTATTTATTAATTTGTCATTAATTTTAAATATAAATTTTAAATTTTTATGCGATTCGTTCATATAACTTGCACGCACAAAGCAATGGACGCTTCGTGTTACCCTTAAGGGGTGTTGTATAGTGCGGGCATGCGACGACGAGCAAGGGACCTCGTCGCCCGTGCGGCACGAATGCAATGAGCAGGGGCATGGTGCACGAGCACAAGGCAGCAGCCCTGCCTTGTGTCGTGGGCCACGAGCTATGGATGAATGGGCATGGGCGAAGGCAAGGCATGGCAGTCGCGTGTGGGCAGCAAGCGAGCTGCGCCACAACGCGCACTGCCTCGCGCAAGCGCGCGTAGCCTCGCGCGCAGCGAGCGCAAGCTCACGTGCCACGAGCGCTGCGCCCAGCGCTGATCGCGCGCAGCAAGCAATTGCTCGCGCACAGCGAGCGATGGCTCGCGTGCATCGAGCGCTGGAGCGCGCTGGCGAGCGCTGGCGAGCGCGCACAGCGAGCGATGGCTCGCGTGCATCGAGCGCTGGCGCGCGCGCAGCGAGCACCACTTGTGCGATGGCTTGCGATGGAAGATGCAGCAGCTATGAGACGAGCGCATGGGCTGCGCGCACATGGCCAGCGATGGTTGTGTGCGTGTGGCCCATGGGCGTGCGATGCGTAGGGTGTTTGCGTTGCGATTAGATCGTTTTGAATGTTTAATTTGAAATTTTCAGTTCACGTAATTTTAATTAATTTTAAAATTAATAATTTAAATTATTTTCTTGGATTTTAATTTTGAATATTGTAATTATAATGAATTTTATTTATTCTAATTATTTTACTAAAATTAAAATCATGAATTAATTTAAAATTCGACTGAAATCAAATTAAAATTTTTGGATTCAATTATAAATTTATATGGGCTTTAAATTTTAATTAAATTTGTATGTTTCCGGTTAGACTTGAAATACATTTTTATGTTTAAAATTAGTAACGCATATGAATTTATTGGTTTAAGTGGGAGCGCTTTTAGTCATAAACTCTTGATTAGGTCTACGAATCCTTAAGGTTAAAGTAACTTGATTAGAATTAATAAGGACTGAATAATTGGTAGATTATTGGTGCCCTTGATTAATTGCTGCAAATGTTTACGTGATGCATAATGTGTTTTACTAACCAGCTATGTGGGCCATTCATGATAATGAATGGGTGAATGGTATATATTGTATATGTACTGTTTTGCAGGTTATGAAGTGACTAGTATGGCCCAAATAGGATAGAAAATATGGTCTGCGTACCATTAATTTAAATGTAATTGGTCTAAAGTACCAAAGTCGTCTTTCAATTCAAATATGGTCTGCGTACCATCAAATAGTTGTAATTAGTTTTAATTATAGCTTATCCTATTTGAAGAAAATGGTGCCTCCCACGGAGATTTTCAAGACGGACTTTGAAGTTAAAGCTTCAAGATGAAGTCGGGCCATACTAGATCACATTTATCTTATGCATGCTTTAAGTTATTTATTGCTTTAAATATGTCTTAATTATGCATGAGATTGTGGCTTGATTATGTTGCATGATTAAGGATTTTAGTTCACTTAAAATCTAACCAACATAGTAAGAGCCTTAAGTTCCAAACTTAAAAATTGAGTTAAAAGGTGCCATGCCAAAATATACACTTGCTTGGATATCCTTTACATCAATCTAGTAATAGTTTTCGCTAAGCGAGGTGTTACTTATTGGTCCTAAAGGGGCAAGGTACACAAATAATTGTGAGTACATGTTAGTTTTGGTGAAACTCAACGATATAAGTAAGGAGTCCTTTTATGTCGTGGCAAAATTGATAGGTTTACCTAATAAGTTCTTAGACGTACCTATCAACCAAGAATAGTTTCTAGACTATTAGCAAAAGGCTTTTGCTTACCTAAGATGTTTTAGGATTAAGTCGACAAACTGTGCTTAGTTCTTCAATGATTTTAGGATCTTGGAATCATTTTATTCACACCTGCCGGAACACATAACTTGAATAAAATGCTTAATAAACATTGAATTATGCATGTATGCTAGAATTTAAGTTTATTAAGAGAAACTGTGAATGGTTATTTATTTGTTTATTCTTTTCAATTGTAGTTTTTAATATGGCAAACAACAATTCATTCAACATTCGATCAATTCTCGAAAAGGAGAAGTTGAACGGGAAAAACTTCCTTGACTGGCAAAGGAACTTGCAAATAGTTCTTATGCAGGAAGAAAAGGAGTATGTCCTAGATGAGGCGATGCCCGAAGCCGCAGGCGACGGGGTCACTCAGGCAGCCCTCAATCGTTGGATTGATGCCAACAAGGATGTGAAATGTCTAATGCTCGCCACCATGAGTGCGGATCTGCAGAAAACGTTCATCAACTCAGATGCTTTCACAATCATCAGTGAGTTGAAGAACATGTTCCAAGATCTGGCTCGAGTCGAAAGATTCGAGACTCATAGGCAAATTCTTGAGACCAAGCTTAAGAAAGGCGAGCCCGTAAGTCCACATGTTCTCAAAATGATTGGACTCATTGAGAATATGAGTCGGCTGGATCAGCAATTTTCTCAGGAAATGGCTATAGACACCATCCTCCATTCTCTTCATAGCGGGTATGATCAGTTCAAACTGAACTACAGTATGAATAGTCTGGACAAAACGCTCACTGAGCTTCACGGTATGCTGAAGACCGCTGAAAAGACGCTCAAAAGTGATAAGCAGGATGTGCTTATGGTGCGTGGGGGCAAGTTCAAGAAATCTGGAAAGAAGAGGAATGCTAAGAAAGGTGGCGACAAGGCCAGCCCAACTAAGCAAACTGGCGCCAAATCTGTAAAGAGGAAGGTCAGTCAACCCACTTCTGAATCCGAATGCTTCTACTGCAAGAAGAAGGGGCATTGGAAGAGAGATTGCTTGAAGCTAAAGGAAGATCAGAAGAACGGAACAGTCGTTTCATCTTCAGGTATTTTCGTTATAGACTGTATACTTGCTAATTCAACTTCTAGGGTATTAGATACAGGTTGTGGCTCACACTTATGTTCCAATCCACAGGGACTAAGAAGAAGTAGAAAGTTAAGCAAGGGTGAAGTCGACCTACGAGTGGGAAATGGAGCACGGATTGCTGCATTAGGTGTAGGAACTTACTATTTGTCGTTGCCCTCCGGGCTAGTTTTGGAACTGGAAGAATGTTTCCATGTTCCAAGTCTTACTAAAAACATCATTTCAGTTTCTTGCTTAGATGCTAAGGGATTTTCCTTTTTAATAAAAGACAATAGTTGTTCGTTTTATTTTAAAGAGATGTTTTATGGATCTGCTAGATTAGTCAATGGACTTTATTTATTAGATCACGACAAACAACTATATAACATAAATACCAAAAAGGCCAAAAAGGATGATTCAGATCTCACCTATCTGTGGCATTGTCGATTGCCATATAAACTTGAAACGCTTAGAAAGACTTTAAAAGGAAGGAATTCTAGAACCATTTGACTTAGAGGATTATGGTAAATGCAAATCATGTTTACTTGGCAAAATGACAAAGCAACCTTTCTCTAAAGTTGGAGAAAGAGCAAATGAACTATTGGGTTTAATCCATACAGATGTATGTGGACCAATGAGTACAAATGCTAGAGGTGGTTTCAGCTACTTTATCACTTTCACTGATGACTTCAGTAGGTATGGTTATGTCTACCTAATGAAGCATAAGTCTGAATCCTTTGACAAATTCAAGGAATTTCAGAGTCTAGTAGAGAATCAATTAGGCAAGAAGATTAAGGCACTGCGGTCTGATAGAGGCGGTGAATATCTGAGCTATGAATTTGATGACCATCTGAAAGAATGTGGAATTCTATCAGAATTGACTCCTCCAGGAACACCACAATGGAACGGTGTGTCGGAACGGAGGAACAGAACCTTACTAGACATGGTCAGGTCAATGATGGGTCAGGCCGAACTTCCATTAGAATTTTGGGGACATGCACTAAATACAGCTGCACTCACTATAAATAGAGCTCCGTCTAAAGCTGTCGAAAAGACTCCATACGAATTATGGTTTGGAAAGCCTCCAAATGTGTCTTTTCTTAAGATTTGGGGATGTGAAGTATACGTCAAACGATTAATTTCAGACAAACTTCATCCAAAATCTGACAAATGTATCCTTGTGGGCTATCCAAAGGAAACAAAGGGGTATTACTTCTACAATACATCTGAGAACAAGGTGTTTGTTGCTCGAGATGGTGTCTTTTTGGAGAAAGATCACATTTCCAAAATGACAAGTGGGAGAAAAGTAGACCTCGAAGAAATTCGAGTCGAACAACAAACTCTAGAGAATGCTCAAGATGACATTCAGGATGAAACTCAGAGATCTTTAGAAGAATCTGGTGAGAATCATGGTCAATCTAGAAATGTTACCCCGCGTAGATCGCAAAGATATAGATCTCAACCAGAAAGGTACTTAGGTATTTTGACGAACGAGAGCTATGACGTTCTATTACTTGAAAGTGATGAACCTGCGACTTACAAACAAGCTATGACGAGCCCTAGCTCCAAGCAATGGCAAGAAGCCATGCAATCTGAATTAGACTCCATGTCTGAAAACCAAGTATGGGATTTGGTCGATTTGCCAGATGGCTACCAAGCCATTGGAAGCAAATGGGTTTTCAAACTGAAAAAGGACAAGGATGGGAAACTTGAAGTTTTCAAAGCTAGATTGGTTGCAAAAGGTTACAGGCAAGTCCACGGTGTGGATTACGATGAAACCTATTCACCAGTTGCAATGCTGAAGTCTATTCGGATAATGTTAGCAATCGCTGCATATTACGATTACGAAATATGGCAGATGGATGTCAAAACTGCTTTCTTAAACGGCGTTTTAACAGAAACTGTGTTTATGACACAGCCTGAAGGTTTTGAGGATCCAAAGAATGCTAAAAAGGTATGCAAGCTAAAGAAGTCAATCTACGGATTGAAGCAGGCATCCAGGAGCTGGAATATACGTTTTGATGAAGCAGTCAGTGACTTTGGTTTCATCAAGAACGCGGACGAATCTTGTGTATACAAGAAGGTCAGTGGGAGCAAAATTGCTTTCCTAGTATTATATGTCGACGACATATTACTTATCGGAAATGACATTGCTATGTTGAACTCTGTCAAGATTTGGCTTGGGAAATGTTTTTCGATGAAAGATCTAGGAGAAGCACAGTACATATTGGGCATCAAGATTTACAGAGATAGATCTAAAAAGATGATTGGACTTAGTCAAAGCACTTATATCAATAAAGTGCTTGATAGGTTCAAGATGGCGGACTCCAAGCGAGGCTACCTACCCATGTCTCATGGAATGACTCTAAGCAAGACTCATTGCCCAAAAACACTTGATGAGCGTAGACGAATGAATGGGATTCCATATGCATCATTGATTGGTTCAATAATGTATGCTATGATATGTACACGCCCGGATGTTGCGTACGCACTCAGTGCTACAAGCAGATACCAGCCAGACCCAGGAGAGGCGCATTGGACTGCTGCCAAGAACATTCTGAAGTACCTGAAAAGGCACAAAGATGACTTCCTGGTCTATGGTGGAGATGATGAATTAATTGTTAAAGGCTATACGGACGCAAGTTTCCAAACCGACAAAGATGATTTCAGATCACAGTCTGGGTTTGTCTTCTGCCTCAACGGAGGAGCAGTAAGCTGGAAAAGTGCTAAGCAAAGCACCATTGCGGATTCTACAACTGAAGCGGAGTACATTGCTGCACATGAAGCAGCAAAGGAAGCTATATGGCTAAGGAAGTGCATAGGTGAACTCGGTGTAGTCCCCTCCATTAAAGGACCAATAGCCCTGTATTGTGATAATAACGGAGCTATTGCACAGGCAAAGGAGCCTAGACACCACCAGAGAGTCAAGCATGTACTTCTTAGATTTCACCTTCTACGAGAGTTCGTTGAAAGAAAAGAAGTCGAGATAAGCAAAATTGGAACTGATGACAACATATCAGATCCATTGACTAAACCTCTGCCGCAAGCGAAGCACAACTCGCACACTGCAGCTATGGGAATCAAGCATATTGGAGAATGGCTTTGATGTCTCTGTTTAATGTTTTAAAGTTTTAGAGTTTAAATCTTTGTAAAACATTATTGGTTAATCATTCACAATAAATGAAAAGAATTCATTTTTCCATTTAATTTGTGGTTTATTAAATGATGAGTCCCTTCAATTTGACGATATATTCAAGATAGACTGTCAGGACCAGTCCTGTGACTAAGAAATGTCTATCAAGTGAACTTGAATGTCAAAGGTTGAAAATGGTCCCTAGTCGGAGTTTTTTATAAAATTGGACGCATAGAAAACGTTAGACGATTAGAATGCAAGATGACTAGTAGTTCTGTTTCTTGAACTATGTGGACATGGCAATGTCATAATCATTTGCATAGATACTTACTTTGGGAAGACTAGTATCGGACAAGACCTATGAAACTTTACTGTAAGAGATGAAAATCTGTCATAAGTAAATTTCATTAAAATTATTAGACACTAAATCCTCAATACCTGAGTGATTTGAGATTACTTGTTTGAGAACTGGTTGCTTTGACGTTGACCAACCGTCGCACCGTAAAAGGAGGCTATAAAGGCAACGCTCAGTTAATCACCTATCAAACGAAGTCTAATCTCAAGATCGCAAGATTGGGATTGTCCTCCCATAAATCGGGATGAGATGCTTAAAAGTTGTACAAGGCCACTCGGAGAGCTAAAAACTGTGAAATGCATGGCCGTGCTCGGATGAATCATAGGCTATGATTATCTGTTTATTTGATCAGTTGAACTCTGAAACCGAGAAACACCTCTGGACATTATAAGGATGACAACTCTTACCTTATGTTCAAGAGCAAGCATCGAGCGACAAAGGAATTAGGAAATGCACACTTGTCCCTAAGGACAAGTGGGAGACTGAAGGGAATAATGCCCTTGGTCCAAGTATGCATTCTATGTTAAGTCTAATAAATGCGGTTCAGTATTAATTAACAAGTTAATAATTCAGTGAGATCAAGTAAGCTGAATGCCTAGCTAGAGGCCGCTTCAGTTCAAGTGGAATTAATGATATTAATCCACAGCTTACTCTTGACTGAACCCGTAGGGTCACACAAATAGTACGTAAACGGATCAAGTATTTAATGGCATTAAATACTCCATCTATGGATATTCGGAATCGACGGATCTTGGTTTCAGTGGGAGCTGAGATCGTCACAGGCAAGAAATGAATACTCCGGAAACGATGATATTGCCGGAAACGAAAATATGGATCGTATCGGAAATATAAATATTATCCAAGTCGTAGATGTTGCCGGAAACGGAAACATGGTACGTATCGGAAAATATTATCGGAAATGGAAATATTGCCGGAAACGGAAATATTGTCAGAATCGGAAATATTATCGGAATCGAAAAATAATTCCGGAAACGGAAATATTAAATATTTGTTCGAAACGGAAATTGATTCCGGAATCGGAAATATTAAATATTGTTCGTATCGGAAATGAATTCCGGAATCGGGAATTTAATCGAAAGCGTATCGTATGAATTAGCATCGGACGAGGCCCGCTAGACGAAGGCCCAGCACGAAGCCAGGTCGTCGCCCAGCGAGCCAACGCGCACCATCTCACGCAAAGCCTCGACCAGGCCCAGCGCAAGGCCAGGCCCAGCCAAGGCCTTGGGCGCGCGCGCGAGAGCACAACAGTGGGCCGAGCGCTGTGCGCCTAGCGTGGGCCGCAAGGCTTGCGCGGGTGTACGGTGCTCGTGCAATGCTTGTGCGGGAATCCTGAAGCAATCAGGATTCGAAGTGTGATTAAATCCTAAAACTATTAGATAATGATTATTTAATTAGAGTCCTAGTAGGGTTATAATTAAATAAATTAGTATCCTAATAGGATACCAAAACCCTTTCCATAACTCTATAAATAGGTGCCTAGGGTCACATATTTTAATAGATTATTCAAGTATTCAAAGTGAGTTTTTGAGAGAAAATTCAGACACATTCCTTGACTAAAAGTGCCGAAAATCTTTAGTACCTTAAGGGCGATTCTAGTTGGTCAATCTTAAGGCGGATCCGGACGTGCTGTGGACTATCTACGGAGGGACGACACTTGGAGTCCTAAAGACTTGTTCTTGTTCGGTTCGGGCGCAGCTAGGGAAGGCACGCAACAAAGAGTATGCATCTAAACTGTGCTATATGATTATGTGTAAATAATATGTATTCCTGGCTAAATGGTTTTTCCGCATGATTTATGAATTGTCATATGTATCATAACCTAACAAAACCATATTGAGTCTCCCTTCCTAACATTTAAATCAATGAGCACCCATATGTAATTGTCATCCCTTGCTAGGAATCCACGGCCTCAATACTCTCTCTCACCAATAAAAAGAATATATTATAGTATTTGCAAAATGGGAACGGTCACATTCTGGAAATCATTCCCCCATTGTCGCACAACCCCCAAAGTGAACCTAAGGTGCTAATACCATTGGAAAAGAAAAAATTAATGGCCCCAAGGCTTATAATCACATTGGGTCACGACTATCATAGTCCTCTCGAGTCACTCGCTCCTTGAAATACTACTAAGTACAGACTAAAAGATTTTCCATGAATACAACATGACCAACCATGAAAATACCCAAATCGGCATACCATAATGATTCTAGCCTTGCAAAAATAGAAATTCGATCTCCCCAATTAACTACCTTGCCAACATTAATCAAAATGGCGCATGACAAATGAACACCCAAGGGTTAAAATCTAAGTGTCAACCAACGAAAGTTATGGTCCAATTAGCCTAAGTCTGAGACTCGCTTGGTCAAGTATTATAGGCTTACGCCACACCATTATTTTGAGTCTAGGCCACCTCCTTGTATTCATACACGGGTTATAATCAGAAAGATTAATGAAAGTTCGAGTCTAAATCACAACTTCCAATTAAATCCCAGAAACTGGAATCTGAAAAAAAAAATAAAAAAAAAAAAGCAAAAAAATTATTTTCGATGTAATTCTTTCGTTAAATTTCAATAAGGTAAAAATAACATTTTGAACCTACGCTATTTTCACATTTTAAGAAACGACTAAATACGCTTGCAAAGTAAGACAATTTAAAAGGTCCACCCTAGGCCCACTAAAATTAAAGGTCCACTATAGGCCTACCAAACGAGGCTCACTCAGTCTCGCCTCGTGACTCAAAGACCACAACCATCTACCTTTTAGCCCAAATAAAAAAAAAATTGAAGGATTTATGTTGGGGAGAAATCCCAAGCAAAAAGAGAAAGAGAAAAGGGAGAGCGAAAAGAACCATGAAATACTTAAAGAGAAAGAGAAAAGGGAGAGCGAAAAGAACGAGCCATGAAATACTTAGCCCATACCTCCCAAAGCGCAAAATTTACACAAGTAAAACGAAGAAAAGAATTGAGTCAACCAATCCAAATCATAAAATTCTACGATGTCTACCCTTTCCAATCCTTATGCTCTTAGAAGCCTTCGCTGTGAGGTCCCTGTTCAGCTCATTTAACCCATCCATGTTCTCATTGCCATAACTCAAGAAACCATTACCTCAACTCTTGTTTTTGAACTTGTTATCAACCGCAAACCACGCACGGCCATTGACACGTGCGTCATGCCCATCATTTCCAAAGTCCAAACCTGCTCTTACACCACCATTAGCATAATGGCCATATAACTTGTTTGGATACGTCCTGTTGATATACCCTTGAGCCGTCCCTATGCTACTCATTGGCCTTGATTGATGTAAACTCGTGACACTAGCCTGAGGTTGTAAAATGTGAATCCTAGCAGATGTAATCCTTATGCTTAACCAATACCTTCACAAATTACCCTATCTCATTCAACCCATCTTTTAAGCCGTCTTGAGTCACAAATAAAAAAAAGACAAATGAAAAGTACATTCTACGCTTAACGTAAAAAAATAATAATAAATAATAAAAAAGAAACTTTGCAAAGCGCCTCTAAAGTTAGTCTAAAAGAAAAAGGAGCATTTAGCGCACCAAAAAAAAAAAAAGATCCGCCCAGAAATAATTTTCAGCGCCCACAGCTGGGCGCAGAAATCTTTAACGCCCCAGCCTGGGCGCTGAATCTCTCTGCTCGCCAAATTTTGTCCAGAAGTGCTCGTCATTTTATCCGCACATGCACGGAAAAATAACGAACACTTGGGGGGGTACAACACGTATTCAGACATACGTACCACCAAAAAAATACATGTACTCAAAAAAAAAATTTATAAAACAAAATTTTGGCTTACGGCAAAGCAGCAGATTAAAATAATAATGAACTTCACTTATTTCACCCTATTTCAAACATTACGATTCCATCTCAGAACATACTTATCGAATTCGGCATTCTAAGAAACCATTTTCTGGCTAAGAACTACGCAAGACCTGATTCCAAATTAAATCTTTTAAGGCGGATACGTAGGAAATCCATGATTCGGTCCAACCAATTTGCGAAAATATTAAAGCCTATAGAAAAACAAGAATTAAAAATAGAAGTCCCTTATTGAAATTTAATTACTTGCAATCCAAGTCAAAAGAAAAATTTAAGTCAAAGGAAGAATCCAAGTCATCAAGATGCCAAAATTAATGAGCACACATCGAAAAATAATAAAGGCACGTACCCTTGCCAGAAGGAGCACTCACACTCCTAGGCACTTAGCCAAGACTCAAAAAGATCGCTTTGCCTCAATTAAATGGGGGCTAGCGCAAGCGTCCATGACCTCTAAAGTACTCGACTTGACCCTCCCTAAAGCGAACTAACTCACTTAAAGACTTTCTTTCACCACTAGACATAGTTGTTCGCTTAAAGACCTTCTTTAACCACTAAACACAGTCATAATCGCCAACAAGTAGTAAAGGCAGTAAGCTTGCAATAAAGAGGATTGTTCTACGGCGTCGCCCCATCGTTCCTTCGAGCTCAGGGCTCCCGTTCATGGTAACTCAAATGCTCGCGAATCCCCTTTAAAAAAAATCAGACATCGTCAATAGGATTTGGCACTTAACCAAGGCTCACCCTACTCAGACATATGACACGGGCATCTAAAATCGAAATCCGAAACATCATTAATGGAAAGACATAACAGCAACTGGGGGCTAAAAAACTGAAATGAAAGAGCTAGGGAATGAACTAAGTATACCTTGACCTTTTGTGCAGACATACACCAAGTAAATCTAAGTCAATTTGAAAACGGTTTATATTCCCGCAATTCTGGAAAAGATGGCCTTAAAAGCCTAAAGCATATGCCAAACGGGCACAAGTATATCTTGACGCCTGCACCCTGGCTTCCAACAAATCCTTAGACAGCATTCCAAAATCGTAACAGTATTTTGATTCACTCATGTAATCCTGTACGAACCCTTCTATAAGTCAACCTACTTAGGACACCTCGGATTGTACACAGTAGGATTCGGATTTTAAATAAATAAATTTCAAAAAACTTCTTCGAACATAATAAAGTGTCGTTGGTTTAAGCTAAGTATGTGTTTATCTCGATGTTGCAAGTGAGTCAAAAGGATTTCTAAATATAATTATGGGTAAAGAAAGACACCTAGCTTTTGGTCAAGGCACACTTCAACATGTTACTACCTTGACCATGGCGATGTCGCATAATACGACATTTACAAGAGAAGTAGCAGGTCACTACTCGAACGTACCTCGCACTAAACGAGTCTGGTTCAAACTATTCATGATCCATGTCACCATGAATGCATAAAAACGTATGCCAAGCATTATAGCACCAACCCAATCCCGTAGCTATAGTTGGGGGCTTGAGAAAAACACTCTAAAAATGCTCGAAATGACGATTTTATCGCAAATTCTCGACGCTAATGCTATACATACGTCATAGGGGCACAATCCTAAGGTTTAATCGTGTAAAATGAACCTTAGAATGGCTACAACCCCTCCCAAATTCTAAAGCACTACTTAGAATATATAAAGTCATCCCACTAACAAGGGTAACTGAAAATCGCGAGTCACCAAAACTCCGATCAAACTACTGCACATAACGCTCGCCCTACAAGCGCCCGTTACACAGTCTACCTCGTTCCAAAGCAAAAGCGAAAGAAAAAATCAAGGATAAGAACTGTCAAAATATACCCAGAAATCATTTTCAAACGCCCAGAGCTGGGCGCCGATATCTTTAACGCCCCATCCTGGGCGTTGAATCTTTCTGCTAGCCAAGTTTTGCCCAGATATAAAAATAAGAAAGAAAGAAACACCTATGAATTCTCGCATCGAACGAAGTAATAAGCCGTGCAAACCCGCGCGGAAGGTGCTACACTTGTTCAAGCACCTGAACGAGGCGTGATGAAGTACTCCAATGCAAAATATAATAATGATATCCCAACACCTGGAGGAATGTTCTAAGACACGCTGTTAGGCCACACAAGCCTACGTCGCACCATAAGTTCAACCATCCCACAGTACAAGTCTAAAAAAAAGTGGAAGGCATATCGCACTAATGCGGGCACGACCAAGAGCATGTGTAAAAGAGGCAAAGACTGCTTATCGCCCAAATTCAAAATGCAAGCCCCACGACTTCTACATTAAGGATTAAAGGTAGCAAAATATTACCTACCACGGAAAGGATAGCTCGCACCTACACGAGCGGAACCCCAAGGCACCTTTCTCGAAGGAACCTACAAAAATCGTACGCCAAAAGGAAGCATCCCAACATGCATACTTGGGGGCTCCAAGCTACGAAACGACCATACATATCATCATTCACGAACGCATTCAAAAGAAAAAATATATATATATATATATACAAGAGCGATCAAAGTCTTACGCCTCAAGGTATGTTCCTCGGGCCAAATAGACTCGCCCAACGATTGCAATAACTGTACGCCTTAAGAGCAACAGTTCCTTAAAATAATCGCCCCAAAACGACAAGCACCGTAGTCCACCAATCGGCTACGGCTTCTCAAGAAAATCATCACGTTCTAAAAATAAAGAAAAAACAAAAGAGAAGAGAATACATAGAACTTCCAAGAGGCCAACTGTGTCATCAAAAGACCAGCCCAAACAACATTTTTAACGCCCCACCTGGGCGTGAAATATTTCAACGCCTAGGCCTGGGCGCCGAAAATGAACTCAGGCTCAAAAAAGGCCCTAACTTCTGTTGGGCCCTGCCGCATCCATTCGACTCGAAAATTGCCGATTTCCTTACTGAAAGTCGCACCTCAAGACTTTGTTAAGAGTAGCACACCACTACAAAGATCGCTCGCACTTACGAGCACAATCCCAAACACGATCAAGGACATTACAGAATGCGTATCCCCAAGGAACCTGTTTTACAAGAAATGACCGTCAAGCACGAATGCTTGGGGGCTCGAAAGAAAATATATATTTCAAAAGAGAGTATGCAAAGTTAAAACGGTATTCCCAGACTACACTGTACGAAGTCCCGTGTTTGGATAACCTCAAAAGATAAAACCGGATTACGACCTCAAGACAAAGGTCGCCGTTGATACTTATACATAGTCCCCTAATCAAGGACCCAGGTAATGGCAAAATTGAGCCATAAAGACTAGCTCAAAACCATGAAAGAAGATGACCACAAGACAATGGTCCGTCTAAGCACGTTGTCAACCCACATTCAGGTTGCAACTAAATCCGAGCATCCCTCGAAAGAATTCGCTCCTGCAAGAATGAATGAAAAGAAATTCTCAAGAGAAATCACAAGAAAAAAAATGAAATAGGGACTTGTCCACCTCAATCAGGCAAGACCGCGGCACGCAAATCCCAAATCAAAAAGACGAATTCAGGTTCGCTCACCTCCAACGAGCGGGGCGTCCACCCTTAGCGGACAGGGCTCGCCCACCTTCAGCGGGCGGGGTCTGCGTCACTAGCCGCGCAGATCCTCAGTTTTCAAAAAATAGAATCTTCAAAAAACACAATGAAACAGGCTCGCCATCTTTAGCCGGCGGGGTCTACGTCACAAGCCGCGTAGGTCCTTATTTTCAAATTTCAAAAATAAGATTCGTCCACTTTTTCGGACGGGTTGTCCACCCTTAGCGGACAGGCTCGCCATCTTTAGCCGGCGGGGTCTACGTCACAAGCCGCGTAGGTCCTTATTTTCAAACTTCAAAACAGATTCGTCCACTTCTTTTGGACGGGGCGTCCACCCTTAGCGGACAAGCTCGCCATCTTTAGCCGGCGGGGTCTGCGTCACAAGACGCGCAGGTCCTTAGTCGCTGCAGCGATAACCTTTTTCGGTTTTCCCTTTTTCCAAAAATTAAAGGATCGGTTTTCCCTTTTTCCAAAAATTAAAGGATTGGTTTTCCGTTTTTCCAAAAAAGAACGATGTGATTGGTTTTCCCTTTTTTCCAAAAATTAAAGGATTGGTTTTCCGTTTTTCCAAAAAAGAACGATGAGATTGGTTTTCCCTTTTTTCCAAAAATTAAAGGATTGGTTTTCCGTTTTTCCAAAAAAGAACGACGTGCTGGATTTTCCTTCGTTTTACGTCCCATAAAAACAAGGGGGTTTTCTCGTTTAACTAGCCTTGAAAATGAGAATCTTTTAAAAAAAAACATTTTTACCTCGTGGTTGGGCTTGGCCAGGCCCAATTACACTTTATAGCTTTGATTTCGAAAACATCTGTAGCTACTCCCAATGACAAAGTAAGGGAGTTTCTACACTTCTTTAGATCCTTCCAATGACAAAGTGAGGAAGTTTCTATACTATCCGTTGACAAATCCCAATGACACGTGAGGGATATGTCGACACTCCAAGTGATGACCCTTAAGTCAAATGTTATCACTCGGGGGCTCGTGAGACCCTCGCAAAAACAGGTCACCATGGCTTGTGTGGCGAACTCCGTCTAGTACTTTGACCATCGTCTTATTCCAAGACTCAGTTAAAGTGGGGGCTAACTGTAGACACCTACTTTTGTCCTCATTCCCGAAAGGGAAGGTTCGATGATGAAAACATAAATCTCCACTTGAAAACGCATCTCCTATAAAATAACGAATCTCAATTCCCCTTTTCATTTCACCCGAAACCTGCTATTTATAGAAACCTGCTATTTATGGAAACCTGCTAAAAATAGTAAATGCCGTAATGGGCAGCTGTTAAAAGTGGCAAGTCATAAAAGATAGAAACCTGTCAGAATTAGGTGTTGCACTCCAACATAAATCCTAAATGAGATAGAAATTGCGAGAGAATCCTATTCCTAATACGATTCGAAAATAAGAGTTACGTATTGATCGAAATCCTAACGAGCCTAGAGTTCGTAACGGGCCCAGACGCATTCCGTCATAAAATTAATACGCACTAAAAGACTCGATTAAGTCTCATACACTCCGGATTCTAAGAGTCCGAATCTGACAAAGGAACGGCCCAAACAGCAATTTCAACGCCCAGCCCTGGGCGCTGAAATTGCCTGGATCCTATTTTCAACGCCCAGAGCTGGGCGCCGAAATCTTCAGCGCCCAGGCCTGGGCGCTGAAAATACCTGGTACGTGTTTTTTTCTAATTCCTCGTGGATTAGAGTTCTGCAATTCTATCTTTCCACGAACTCTTTTCTATAAATAGGGCCTTAAGTTCGACGTGAAAAGGACACAACACACAATTATATAAGTTGGAGGAGCACACGTGTTATTTTTTAGTCTTTTATGACAGTTTAATACTTTTCAGTTGTAAATAGATCACCTGGTAATCGAGTTGTAATAGTCTAAGTTTTGTAAGCCTTAGCACTTGACAATGTGGTCAAGTGTGGCGGTGATACCTCTGATTTTTAGGTGTAAGCTTCCGTAATATTTTATAAAGTATGTCTTATTTCTTATTTATTTTTAGTTAGTAAATCGGGGGTGTTAAACGAGCAGGCACCTGAACAACAAAAGGTGTTAGCAATTCTACACAATAAATATGGCTACCAGGAAAATAAATAACATACCACGCCAATGTCTGCAGGAACCAACGGATGGCGCCCCTCCTCGTTAGGAATCACATGCACCTCCTCTATGATCCTGGATCTGCCAGCCGCAGCATAGCGGATCGTGCAGTCAGGTAGCACCCAGCCGCCAAGATCAGTAGGCTCAGGCTGCAACACAGATAAATAATAAGTCAAAACACGGCCGTAAAGTCAAAGAAAGAACATACGTGCATATCAATAAAGTCACAAGATTACACGTACCTCGACAACAGGCGGAAGCAAAATCCGGAGCTGCACAAACTCAGGATAGATGTGGTCGAGCAGCACAAAGTCGCCCGCAGGCATACCCTGCCGCAACACTGCCCGACGACGAACAAGGATGCCTGTAAGACGCAGCATACTGGAAGGCGGCGACCGGGGCACCCGGATGAGCTCCGTAGTTTGCCGGAGTACCTTCTCTCCCCAACAAACAAGGCAGGACCCCTAGGACCCGATATCGAGACTAGAACCGGGCCTCCCTCAACTCCTCTGTCTCCTCTAGTCCGGCCCAACAGGACCAACCCACATGTTCGCAAAACCCAAAAACGACAGGTCGTGTAACTCGCATAAAACGAGATAAAAGTAAGTAAGAAAAAAAAAGAAACTGAGAATACTTACCAGGTCAGGGCGCCCAGCTGCAATCATGTCTCTGAAATTCTTCATGGTTGGGTGTTTCTTCAGCTTCCCAACCGTACCCCACCACAAAGCCGCAGGGAAACCCCCGGCCACTCTGCCGGACCTCAAGGCAAAGAACGTTAGGCGCTCAAAGGCCCACAGCTGCAAGAAAACAATAAAGTGATAAGCAAAGCACACGACTCCTTTAGCATTTCTAAACGATAATATCCAACGCATACCTCAAGGAGTCGCGTCATGACACAAAGAGAAATGGGCCGCATGGGCCTGTCTGGACCGTCCAAGACCCGTACGGCCACACCCATATGGATAATCAGGTTCGCATAGGCTGTCTCGCCCCAGTAGTACAAATCCAACTCGGACAGCTCGCTGACCAACGGTATCAGCCAAGGGTCCACCCTCTCAGAACAGTTCAACAAGATAGTCGAACTCAAGAGCAGCAAGTAAAACACGCGAGCATAAATCCTCGCAGAAGCACCAGAATGGCGACCCTCCGCCAAAAAGTCCACCAACAAGGAGTAAGGCATCCCCTTCCCCTTGTACTTGGCCACCTCTACGGCCATGTCATCCCCAATGCACTCTCTAACTGTCCTCTGCGACTACATGGTTGTCTCCCTATCAATATAATCAGGCCTACCCGTAAAGGACAAACCCGTAAGAGCAGTGTAGTCCTCAAGGGTGATGGTCATCTCCCCCCAAGGAAAGTGAAAAGTGGTGGCGGTATCCCACCACCACTCCAGAAGCAGGCGCACGAACCGTCTAGACACGTTAGGGCCCACGACCTTCCTAAAAACATATACCGTCGGGTACAAAGGACATGCCTCCACCGCCGCCCGAGTCTGATCGTCCAGCTTCCTCTAGCGCTTGACTAAGACCGACCCACTGTAAGGTCAACGAGCTGTATCTGTCCCAGCCTTCCCGGCACGAAACCGGGACACCACGTGATGCTCCTAGTCGTGGTGCAAGTCAATTCCATCATAATCTATGGGGCCCAACCAAAGGGGCCCATCCTCAGGGTCGGAACCCCTTCCGGACTCCAATGGAGGATACAAAGAGGAATGCCTCATCCTCCGAGAGCGCCGAGCGTGGTAAGTCCCCTCTCGCCGCATCGGGCGAGAAGAAGCAACCCGTGGCTGCATGACGTAACTCGAAGTCTCCCCCTTATTGGAGGATCCGCTGCCATCCGACATACTACATTTCGCAAAATAAGAAAAAAAAACATAAGGCAATCGTACCTTGAAACCAGCAATGCAAAACAGTTACATTCTAAAGTCCCAAATATGACAAATTAGTGGCATCAAAGAATTTCGTTCTCTAAAGTGACATGTTACTAAGTTCGCAATTAGTGACAAAGGCTCATGCATACCAAATCAACCACGGACTAATCCGAACATCAAAATAATGCATTTTCTATCATCTATAGGCTATGTAATTGCAAGCAAAGCATCGAAAAACACCTAGATTGCATTCCAATGTCAATTCGTAGGCACCCTTGCAGGTTAATTTTGAACAAGCACAAAATCACCCAAAATCAACATACTTGCAAAAATTAACATGCTTAGGAACTTATTCATGTTATAAACATCACATACAAACAAAAAATTGCAAGAAATTAGGGAAAATATCAAAAACCCGAATTTAATTTGATGATGGAAAATGATACGAATTTCTACTCAAATCGAGCCAAAATGCATGTTAAACTCGAAATCACTTACATATATGCGGTTTAGAACGACTTGGGAGAGATTTTGGTAAAGAAATCGTGCAAAACCGAGCAAAAACAATGAAAAACGAGCAAGAGGAATAAGAAAATTGCGAGCAACAGCAGCAGCAGAAAAATGGTGAAATGCCACTGAACTGCTTGCATTTAAAGAGGATCTGCGCTGGAAATTTCCAGCGCTGGAAAATTTCAGCGCTCAAAACTGAGCGCTGGAAAATTCCAGCGCACATTTATTCCACTCCGACAAAATGTCGGGCCATTCAGCCCAATTCTTATCAAATAAACCGCCTATAGTTTTTCCGGTTTGTTTCCCCCCGGAAAAGTAACGGTTTTTTCCAAATTTTATATTCAGTGGCCCACTGAAAGGCAACTGTGTCCGGAATCGCCACAACCCATCTAGGTGCGGTTTACTTTATTTGTTTTCAAAAAAGTTCGTATTTTGAAAAAAGATATTCCTCAAAGTTTTAAGGTTTATTCATTCGTTGCTAAAAAATATCAAAGTTTTATGTTTTATTCATTCCTTGCTAAAAAATGTCAAAGTTTTAAGATTTATTCATTCCTTGCTAAAAAATGTCAAAGTTTTAAGGTTTATTCATTCCTTGCTAAAAAAAATGTTAAAGTTTTAAGGTTTATTCATTCCTTACTAAAAATGTCAAAGTTTTAAGGTTTATTCATTCCTTGCTAAAAAATGTCAAAGTTTTAAGGTTTATACATTCCTTGCTAAAAAAATGTCAAAGTTTTAAGGTTTATTCATTCCTTGCTAAAAAATGTAAAAGTTTTAAGATTTATTCATTCCTTGCTAAAGAATGTCAAAGTTTTAAGGTTTATTCATTCCTAGCTAAAAAATGTCAAAGTTTTAAGGTTTATTCATTCCTTGCTAAAAATGTAAAAGTTTTAAGTTTTATTCATTCCTTGCTAAAAAATGTCAACGTTTTAAGGTTTATTCATTTCTTGTTAAAAAATGTCAAAGTTTTGTGTTCCGAATTCAGGTTCCCGTTTAAGGTTTATTCATTCCTTGCTAAAAAATGGTATTATCACCTATTTTATTCTAAAAAAAGTCAAAGTTAAGTGACTATTTTCGAAAAGCATTATTCTTCCAAGTTGAACGTCTTCAATGACTTTGTGAGAAGATCGTTCAGGTCAATAAGTTCCCAATGACTCGTGGGGGAACTGTTGACATTTCCAGTGATGACCCTTCAGTCAAATGTCATCACTCGGGGGCTCGGGAGACCCTCGTTCAGACTTAGTACTAACTAAGCTAGGTCTTAGACGCATTCTGTCTACCAATACTTTGATTATCGTCTTGGTCAGACTCAATCAAAGTGGGGGCTAACTTTAGACGCCTACATTTGTCCCTAGGCCCGACACGGTGTGTTCAATGATGAAACCAAACACCGCTTGACTAATATTTCCTAAGTATGCGACGAACGATCCATGACTGACTTATAATCCCGCAAGCCATATTTCCATTTTTAGAAACTCCTATTTATAGTAACTACTATGCTTGAACGCTGCCCCGAATAGCAACCATTTAAGATAAAATATCTAAGTGTTTGAATTCCCTTACAATTCATCATTAGGTAAGAACTAAGAGTTGCATTCCAACCCGTGTTCCTAAGGGATAGAAAACATGAGTATGATTTGGTAAAAAACCGATATGGCTGGAAGATGAAGTAAAACACCAGCGCTGGCAACTTGAGCGTCATTTTATTCCAGTGCTCAAACCATATGCGTTGCTTTATTCCAAAGCTGCAGTTTGCTCCTTACATAATCACGCAAAAGATAGAATTAATCCAGCTGTCACCAGAACAAATATGGTGCACAAAATGCAAGCGCTAGAAATTACCAGCGCTTCTGATCCAAGCGCTGGAATTTTTTAGCGCTCGACAGATCTCAGTTGGAAAATTCCATTCTGAAATTTATCTTATTCTAGCCTATTTTACTATAAATAGGGCCTCTTAAAACCCGAAAAAAACACACACAATTTCAACCCTAAACCCTTAAGCTTGAGTATTGACCGAAGCTTTTCTCTGTCCCGTATTCGTGTGTCTGCCGCTTTAACACACTGTTAAGCAGACCCTTCCCGCACGATCACCTGCTCACTGAATACTGTCGAAGTGCTGCCGAAACCTAAACACATTCCTTAAGCCTAAAATACTCAAAACTCTGGAAGAATCCCGCCCCATAGTCAGTCAGTCATCGGAAAGTTCTAAAACCAAGCGGAAAGCTAGCAAAGTCAAGTGGTAGGTGTTCCTGAGAATCGTAGTAAAGCCTACACTTTGCTGTAACGTGAATATATATCTTTATCGCTTTCCCCACCATATAAATCTGCTAACTTTAATCTGTTATATTGCCCACGCTTAAATCAGATAACTCTTTGACAAATCGGTATTGTTAAGCTCCTTTAATCAACCTAAATCAGCATTTTGACATTTGCTTAGTAATATCTGTGCATTAAAATCAATCAAGAGTAGTAATGTAGCATAACGCATGTCCCATCATCGTCACAATTAAACTAATAAGGACCGCGCCGCGTGGGCTAATGCTGGGCACTCCCCGTATTAGTAAACGTCCCACCAACTCTCAATCTCTGCTCCGATGGATGTACATTGGGGGATCTCCATACCAGGGATCACAAGGGAATCTATGGCTATCGTGAATCAAATATGTTTGCACTCCAGGCGTATCACGATAATCGGGTTTTGTCAGTTTTTTTAACTGAATGGCGATTCCTAAAGACTAGTAAAAAGAGGCTAACGCCCACAGTTAGTCCCTGTTTACTTAATATGCTTTCCAGATCCAAAGGGAAAAAGTTGTGTGGGGCATAAACTCTTCCTAAGACGTGCCCCGTCGTGTTTTTCGACCCCCTCACAACTTCCTCCACCACCACACCACCACCTACAACCTCCACCACCACCACCACCACCACCACCGTTGATTACCGCGCCTTTAACCACTGCACCACCACGACAAACCTGCGTCCAGCCTCCCCTTCATCGTGCCTCTCCTCCGCGCCCAACCCCCTTCCTTCCTTTCCTCCACGGAGTCGCCAAAATCGGCGTAAACCCCCCCCCCCTGCCTCGCCGGCGTGATGCCGCGCCGCCCAGACCGACCACCCTTTTCCTCTTCCTCCGTTTTCCTTCCTCATCGTTTTCACTGTTTCTACCTTCTCTCTGTTCTTTTTTTTGTGCGTGAATATCAGGAACCCAGTTCCTATTTAGGAGCTCTAGGTTTATTATAAGCCCAAAGTAAGCCCAACTTCTATCTTGGCCCAACTTTATTTACTAAATGGATGTTTTGGTTATTTATTCTATTGTTGTTGTTTTATGCAAAAAAAATTGGTTACAATTCTAGATTTAAAATTTTAAATATATGTATTCACTTAAAACATGAAATTAAATATATGTTTTACTTAATTCATATTTAATTGATTTATGAATTTATAAACTAATAACATAATTTAGAAAATATTAATTTTCCAATATTTATCGTTTTAATATTAATTCAATAATTTAATATTTTGAAAGAATTCGGATAGGAGCTCAGAAAGATCGATCCAAGGATAAAGATATATTAGCATAACTTGAAATTGAGGTAACGACTATTGCTAGTACCCGTAATCCCATCTAAATGTATTTATGAAATATGACGTTATGATTGAATTAATAAGCTAAATGCTTTGATATGTTTAATGAATTGCGGGAATGAAATATGATTTGATTGAATTATTTCATAAATATGATATTTATGTGAAATCGTGAAAATAATAATATTTATTTGATCACGTGATCTACAGGAATTATGTTACTTCAACTGAAGTACAAAGGCTAAGAAAAGTAAAATAAAACAAAACATGATAGATGAAAGTGAAAGACCTAGCTGTTTGGCACTACATGTTCACAGGATACGATTCGCGGTCATGCATGTACCCATGGGGCACCTGCCCATTGAGCCAAGGGTCTCATGTTTTATGCACCGGCCCATCGTGGAAGACGTTGCACCATGTCATACATGCTAGCGACTAGCATGTTAATAAAATGTTAAGAATGAATTAACATAATGTTTTATATTATTCTATTCTCCCAGTTTTGTCAACTAAAATGCGTTGAAATGAATATACGTTCCTAGAATAGTTCGTGACTGAGTGTTCGGCTCACCGTTTTGTTTTCTGTTTTAGGCACGACAGGGGAAGATGGAAACTAGTAGTGGCGAGGATTTCAATTTATCAATGTTCACCTTGTTAATGTTTTAAATTATAATAACACTAGTGAAGACTCTTTAGTAAGTTATGAAAGTTTCTTTATTAAGAAAATAAAAGAAAAATTATATTATTATGGAACTTTAAAGTAATTATTATGATGTTTTCCTTGTAATTCCCAAGAGGGAGTTATGGCAGTAATGTCCCGACCAAATTAGGTAAATTCTGCTGCTTAATTACTTGAATTAGAGGTCGGGGCGTTACAGTTTGGTAACGAGATAAAAGGGGATTATTTTCTATTGTTTACTCGCTTCAATTTGACGAGACATGTTTTGCAGAATGTCGACTATTGATGTTAACAATGATGTTACCAACAAGGATCACAACAGGCACCAAGTTCACGACAATAACAACATCACCCACGAGGATCATGATCATAAGGAAATAATGGAACGATTGGAAAATTTAAGTGCGACGTTAGCCGAATTAGTCCAAGATTCTTGGAAAAAAAAGATGTAAACGAGGACGAAAGCGTGTCAATGTTCAAGAAATTTTCATTGCTCAACCAACCATTCTATGGAAAGCCCGATCCAGTTGAGTTTGAAGATTGGATCAGTCGCATAGATCAACTATTTGAAATTTTGCAATGCCCTGAGAAATGGAGATTTGACTTTGCGGTGTTTTACTTAACGGGTCAAGCGGGATTATGGTGGAAAGTTAACAAGGAGCGAAAAAATGGGCCTGGATTTGGTTGGAACCAACTATAGAAGTTGATGAGAGATAAGTTTAATTGTACCCACCATCCTTGAGGAAACAAAAGGAAGATGAATTTCTCCACTTGCAACAATGAACGATGAGCGTTTTAGAATACGCAAATAAGTTCATGGAGTTGTCAAGGTTCACGCCAGAGCTAGTATCGATAGAGCAATCCAGGATGAACCATTTTGAGCGAGGTCTTCACCTTAAGTATCAGGATAGGTTGTCAACTCAAAGGTTTACTTCCTACTAGGATATGGCTGATATTGCAGTTAATGTAGAACGGGTGGTACTACTTCGAGAAGCTCAAAATGCTAGGTACAAACGGAGAAATGATAACCAAAACCAAGGAGGAGAAAAAAGGCCAAACCAAGGCAATCAAGGAAACAAAAACTATAGGAGGAGTTATGGTAATCAAGGACGTAATAGGGGACAAGGTCATCAAGGAGGTAACAAAACTCAAAACAATAGGTCGTAATGATGTGCCAAATGTAGAAAAATGATTCATGTTGAGAGTGAATGTCGTATTGGAACACACGCTTGCTACCGTTGCGGGAGCCATGGTCACTACATAAGAGATTGTCCAAAGCAAGTAAAACCAATCACAAGAGGACCAGTTTCAACTAACAATGATCGTGGTCGGGACAACACAACAAAAACAACAACAACAACAAAGGAGGCATAAACCGCAACCTACATCGACCATCAACGACTGGAAGAGTCTTCGTAAGGAGGCAAGAAGAGGTAGATGAGGATGATAACATCATCACTGGTACCTTCTCTATCCATTCTTTCCCTGCTCATATCCTCTTTGATTCTGGAGCTTCACATTCTTTTATTTCTCCATTATTTGCGAACGTTTAAATTTGAAAGCATGTAGTGACTTTCATGCTATGAGTGATTCCTTTCCTAGCGGAGAAATAGTGAAATGTAGAACAATGTATAGAAAGTTTCCTATTGTAATGGAGAAAACTGAGTTTCTATTTGACTTAGTAGTTGTTGACCTATCGGAATTCGATATAATTTTGGGAATGAATTGGTTGACAAAGTATGAAGCTAACCTTAATTGTTCAAAGCAGAGTATGACCCTTAAAACGCTAATTGGGGATAGGATTTCATTCCAAAAGTTTGTGAGAAAACCAATTATTCAAATTGTCTCTTCTTTGAAAGCTCGTAAAATGGTCGAGAGTCGTTTTTTTTGTTATCTTTGTAGTATTGTTGACCTAAATACTTCTAAGTCATCCATCACTGATATACATATTGTTTGTGAGTACCCACATGTTTTTCCAGAAGAAATACCTGGTATGCCTCCACCTAGGGAACTAGACTTTAGCATTAAATTAACTCCAGGATCCACCCATATTTATAAGGCACCATATAGAATAACACCAGACGAGTTACAAGAATTAAAGAAAAAATCAGATGATTTACTTGAAAAAGGATATATTCAACCAAGTGTTTCACCTTGGGGAGCCTCTGTCTTATTTAATAAGAAAACGATGGAACTTTGAGGTTATGCATAGACTATAGGGAGTTAAACAAGATTACTATCAAGAATAGAT
The DNA here is from genome assembly GCF_020520425.1 of Spinacia oleracea. Classification (NCBI taxonomy): domain Eukaryota; kingdom Viridiplantae; phylum Streptophyta; class Magnoliopsida; order Caryophyllales; family Amaranthaceae; genus Spinacia; species Spinacia oleracea. The sequence continues at coordinate 58,076,554 of NC_079487.1, forward strand.
ATCCTTTACCCCGTATTAATGATTTATTTGACCAACTTCGAGGTGCGTAAGTATTTTCATAAATTGACTTGAGGTCAGGATACCATCAACTTCAAATTAAACCCGAGGATATTCCAAAAACGACCTTTAGAACCAGATATGGTGACTATGAGTTTGTTGTAATAATGCCTTTTGGGTTAACCCATGCACCAACTGTATTTATGGACTGAATGAACCGCATTTTCAAGCCATACCTTGATATGTTTGTGGTTGTTTTTTTTGATGATATTTTGGTGTACTCCGAGAGTAATAAGGAACATAAGGTTCATTTGAGAAAAGTGTTATAAACATTGATCGAAAACCAATTATATGCCAAGTTTTTAAAATGTGAGTTCTTGCTTAAGGAAATATAATTTTTGGGTCATATTATTTCTAAGAAAGGTGTATCAGTTGATCTTGAGAAAATAAAAGCGATTAGGGAATGGCCTAGACCAACCAGTATCCCTGAAGTACGAAGCTTTATGAGTTTAGGTGGATATCATCGAAGGTTTGTTCATAACTTTTCTAGGGTTGCCTTACCTATAACCCGATTAGTTAGGAAGAATACCAAATTCGTGTGGAATGATGATTGTGAATATGCATTAATTCAAGAACTTAAGAAACGTCTAACCACTACCCCTATTCTTACCCTTCCATCTGGAACTGAGGGATTTGTTATTTATAGTGATGTTTCTAAGCATGGGTTAGGATGTGTCTTAATGCAAAATGGAAAAGTCATAGCTTATGTTTCTCGCCAACTCAAAATCCATGAACAAAACTATCCTACTCATGATCTCGAACTTGCAGCTGTTTTTTTTGCCCTCAAAATCTGGAGAAATTATTTATACGGTGTTTCGTGTCAAATTTTCACTGACCATAAAAGTCTTAAATACATTTTCCCCCAAAAAGAACTCAACATGAGGCAACGTAGGTGGTTGGAACTCCTTAAAGATTATGATCTTGATATACAATACCATCCAGGAAAGGCTAACGTTATTGCAGATGCATTGAGTCAAAAATCTCACCTGAATTCCATCTTTCCTTTTTCCCACACCAACCAAGAAGAGCTGCAAAAGATGGAAATTGAGTTCATCTAGAAAGGAAATTCTTTTCTAAATATGTTAGTGATGAGACCAACGTTGATTGATGAGATTAAGGAAGCACAAAGTACAGATTCACAATTAGAATGAATAAGAAGTGAAGTGAGAAATGGGAAGTCACCTGGTTTTGTAATTCAAGAAGATGGCACGTTGAGATTTCAAGGAACATTATGTGTACCAAATGATAAAAAGTTGAAAAGTAGAATCTTAGAGGAAGCTCATACTTCAATGTACTCGACTCACCCTGGATGAAACAAGATGTATAAAGATTTGAGACAAGTGTATTCGTGGATCAACATGAAGCAAGAAGTGGAAGAATATGTGGCTAAATGTTTGACATGTCAGAGAATCAAGATAGAACATCAAACACCAGCGGGTTTGTTGCAACCTCTGGATGTGCCAGAATGGAAATGGGATTCAAAGTCTATGAATTTTATCATAGGCCTACCAAGGTCAACCAAGGGAATAAATGATATTTGGTTCATTGTGGTTTTCAGCATACCGTGAAGCTCAGTAAGAGTTTTCTCCATACTGTTCATGTTGTAATTCAACTTGAACTGATCATATCCACTATGAAGAGAATGGAGAATTATGTCAATGGCCATTTCATTTGAGACGTCAGAATCTAGAGCTCTCATGTTCTCAAATAATCCAATCATCTTAAGAACATGCGGGCTCACTAGTTCTCCTTTCTTGAGCTTAGTCTCAAGGATCAACCTTTGAGTCTCGAATCTTTCGATTCTGGCCTTATCCTGAAACATGTTCTTCAACTCCGAGATGATTTGGTAAGCATCCGAATAATGAACGTTTTCTGAAGTTCAGGATTCATGGATGCAAGCATCACACATTTGACATCCCTGTTGGCCTGGATCCAACGGTTAAGGGTAGCTTGAGTCACCTCCGGCCCGACGACCTCAGGTAACTCTTCTTCGAGGACATACTCTTTTTCCTCATGCATTAGAACTATTTTCAAGTTCCTTTTCCAATCGAGGAAATTATTGCCATTCAACTTCTCTTTGTCGAGAATTGAACTTAAGTTGAACGAGTTGTTATTGTTTGCGGCAATTTGATTACTACATTTGAAAAGAATTTGCAATAAATAACCAATCATAATCTTTAATAACTTTGAAATAAGTGCAATCATGCAATCATTAAAGCTATTAAAAATTTCGTTCATGCAAAATAAAACATGGTCCAAAAATGTATGAAACGATTCCAAGACCCTAAAAGTCCTAAATCCTTAAGCACGCTTTGGCATGTCTTAAGTCTTTTAAGATTCTAGGTAAGAAAAACCTATTGCTAGTAATCTCCAAATTACTCTTGGTTAATAAATTAATTCCATAATTTATTCCTTTGGCACAACATATGCCATTGTTGTTTGAGTTAAAACCACAATCAACGTGTTCCTTTGTGATACCTTATCATCTAAGCCAACTAAAATAGCACCTCGCAGAAGGAAATATGTCCTTCACCTACGTGCATTTAATCTAATACCAAGGTTCATATTAATTGCGAACAATTAATTCAGTGAGATCAAGTGATCGGAACAGCTAGCTGGAAAAACGATTTCGATCAGTGAATTCTAATGAATATTAAGCTCACAACTTACTCTTGACTAAACCTACAAGGTCACACCAATGGCACGTAATAGATCACCGGATTAAATGAATTCAGAAATTCATTTAATAGCTTTTCGGGAATTAGTTTTGAAAAACGTATTATACGATACGATCTTGCATCAGAATCGTATATCATATCGCGAATATTCGTAAGCTGGGCAAAACGAATAAATCGTATCGTACGACGGTGATTCGTCGTATACGAAATGATAAATAATATGCGGAAGGTATTAGTCGCGAATACGAAGGGCATCGGAGTTGCCGGCCCGTCGAGCCAAGCACGCAAGCGTGCAAGGCCCAACGAGCCAGCCAGCTCGCGAGCAAAGGCGAGCAACCAGCCCGCGTGTGGGCGCGAGCACGCAACAGCAGCGCAGCAGCATGGCAGCGACGAGCGAGCAGGCCCATGGCCAGCTGCTCGGCTGCGCGCTGTGGGCTTCGGCCTGCAGCGTGGCTGGGCGTTGGGCTGTGGGTGTCCGTGTACTTTGGTGTGGCCGGTCAAGGCCACTTGGTCTTGGTCGGTGTTTATGCCAAATTTCGTCTAGGGGCGATCTTTGGCTTAGGTCGACACTAACTAAGCGATAATCAAATAAGGGAAGACAAAGAGAGATACGACACAGAGAAATGTTGACGCGGAAAACCCAGGAATAAGGTAAAAAACCGCGGATAGCTATGAGGCTATCAATCCACTAAGTTTCCTATATGATTGTTTGTATCTTATTCTAGAAATCAATGTAACAAAATATAAATAACGAATACAAGAATGATTTGAATGCTTTTATGGCTTGAGAGTATGAGAGCTTCAGTTTCTGTGTCCCGTTTGTCTTCGTCTTCGTCCTTTTATAGGAATTTTCCAACGGTCTGGTTGGTTGAGAGAATCCCACAAAGATAGGGATATCTTTGTTGCACGTTTCTTTGGTCTTCAACTGACTCCACGCTTCTCGCGCATGCCTTGGACTCGTTCCTGCTATCATGACGGCGCTGCCCATCGTGGGCTTTAGGTTAACTTATCTTTATTGGCCTGCCCAGAGACGACGCGTCTCTACGTTCTTGCGCGTTGTCGTCTGTCCTTCGTCGTCTATGCCTCGTCATACGACGCCACGTCGGACGTATCTTCCTGGAACTATGCTTACCTGCGACACGACAGAACCTGGTTGACACGACATGATCAAACGTTAGTGCGGTTATGTCGTTAGTCCAAAAAGTGGGATAACAGTTTGCCCCCAATTGTGAATTTGAGGAGTCATACAGAGCGAAAGAAACAATTTAAAATTTTAAAAAATAAAAAACCGTCTTCAACTGCCTAGTTCGTGGGACAAACCGTTCGGAATTCCAGAGTAATAAATATCGATTCGCGACATGCAATAAAGTTCTTCACACCAAGATTTTTCAAAAAAATTCTAGATCCGAAAGAAGGAGAGAGAAGATGGAGAAAGTGAAGTCGATTTTCGCACTGAGTTTGCTCGATTTCAGGTAAAATTTACTTTCTTTTTTCGATTTTCTTGTAGATTTTTGTAAGTGAGATGGGTAGATCTAAATCGGTTGTAGTGAGAGGAAAGGGGGAGTCGGGATCCACTCGGGTTAAGTCCCTTAACCCGATATATTCTACTGTGGTGGACCCGGCGGCGTTTGTTGAACTTGTTGGTTTGCCGCCGTCGGCGGAAGTGAAGATTCCCGGCTCGGACGATGAAGCCTTTGACTGTCCAGAGGGGTATGTGGTTATGTACGAGTATCCATTCACAATTGGCTTCAAATTCCCTTTCACTTCTCTAGTTAGGTCCTTTATCGAGGTTTTCCATTTGAGCCCGGGTCAGTTGATGCCCCAGATATGGCGGGTTTTCACGGTGGTGCACGGAGTTACTGCAAACTGGCGGGCGCCGTTTGACCTGTCTGACTTGATGTATACTTACGACCTAGCGCTGCAGAAGTGTTGTAGGTATACCTTGGTCACGAAGAAGGGGAAGACGAACTTAGGTGTTGGTTTAGGTGTGAACGACAAGGGTTGGTAGAGTCGTTTTGTCTTCGTAGGCAAAGATTCTCTGGGAGATAAAGGGCGGTTTCTGGTCGAGGGATGGACGACGGAAGGTAAATGTGTTGTTTTGTCTTTGTTTCTCGTCGTTTTACTGAACATCGCCTTACTTGGTTTTGTTTTGCAATTGTCAAGGCGTCGTCGTTGACTGAGTTGAACGCTGATTCTGAGGACAAGTATCGGAAATTCTTGGGTTATTCTGTCGAGGATAGGTCTTTTAGTCGCGACGAGGAGTTTTTAGACGAGCAGGAGGTGAACCGGTCAGGCGACGTCGCCGAGGAGGAGGAAATAGACGAGGAATCAGGTCAACTGACTCGTCGTCGGAAAAGGTTGGATTTGCTTGAAGAGGTAGTGGCAAACTCATCGTCCGCCGAAGGTGAAGTAGGCGATATGGCTGACAACTCAGGTATTTGACGTTTTTTTTATTTCGGGGTTTGTATATATTTTTGTTTTTGCTTTGGATAGTGTTTGACCTTGATCTTTTGTATTGGGTGTAGAGCACACTTTGTCGTCTAGGCCTGTGTCAAGGATGTCTCAGAGCGAGATTCAGGAGCGTGCGAGGAAGCGATTGAGGTCGTCCTCGACTTCTGGTGGACAAGGTATGACGGTCGTACCTCGGTTTTCTGCGATAGGTTCGTCGGCCGAGACGCCTGTCGTCATAGGAGCCGAAGGCTCCCATCCGATTGCTTCATCATTGCCCCCACAGCCGTTCAAGGCGTCGTCTGCTGCTGTCGACGTTGGTAAAGTGTCTGCTTCGTCGGCCAAGAAGCGTCCTGCTGAGACGAATCCTGTCGAGGATACGGTTATCACTTTGCCCCCAGGCTTCTTGGGTGATGAAGAGGCGTCTGTTATATGGCCTTTCGCTGATCGCTTGATCTTGCCTACGACGTATCGACGATATCACGAGGTGGATCCTCTTCCTGTCGCGTCGGACGCCGCTACTTAGTCTGCGGGTGAGTTTTATTTAGTTTTTTCTTCTTTTTTTATTGCAAAAGATGTGTGTTGTGTAAATCTGTTTTGGCATTGGTTTTGCGCAGGCGTCGCAGGCTGCCTTGGTTGTGCGTAGGCAATGTTCGTTGCTGTGCGACGAGGTGACGAATGCGAGGCAGCTGACGGCGACGGCGAAGAAGGCGGCCGTGTCGTGGGAAGCGAAGTGGAAGGCTGCTGAGAAGAAGGTCGTGGACCTCGCTGCGGTGGTTAAGGCCAAGGGTGATCAATTGAAAGGTAAGGATAAGCAGTTAGCCGACGTGGCTAAAGATCTGGAGAAAGTGAAGGAGGAGCTGGCCTCGACGACGGAGGAGTTAGATGGATTGAGGAGCTTGTACGACGCCCTGCAGGAGGAGGTGAAGGACGTCGAGGCTCTCGCTATATGGAGGACGTGGGCGCAAATGATGTACTCCTGTTTGATTGGGGAGACTAGCCTTTGGCCGTGTCAGAAGGAGGTGGACGACTATCTGGCTAATGGCGGTACCATGGCTGACCTGTCGGTGCCTGTGGTGGATTCGGAAGAGTTAGCGAAGACGGATGACACCGCCAGTACTGAGGCGACAGAGGTGGATGCGGCCTTGTTGGTGGTGGATGCGCCTGTTCCGGAGCAAGAGGGGGAGGTGTTAGCTGTTGGGTGCGAAGAGGAGGCTCTTGTCGTCGTTTCTCAAGACGAGACGTTGGACGTGGCGTCGGTGGTGGTGCCAGTCGTGACTGACGCCGTCGTGCCCCCAGAGCAGGAGTCGGAGCAGGAGGTCGTGGCCTCTACACAGGAAGAAGGGATGTAATAGTTTGTAGTTTTCGAATTTCTGTTGGTTTTTGTGTTTTGTTTGTGAATTTCTTTACTCGTCGTCGATGGCGACGACGAGGTGGTTTGGATGACTTGTGTTTTGTTTTTGTGTTTTGGATGTTTTTACTCGTCGTCGGTGGCGGCGGCGAGGTGTTTGGATAATGCTTTGTGTTTGAATTTCGGAAGTCGTGGCCTTAGGGGTCGCGCAATTTGTATTTTGCTATATAAGTGTGTTCCTCTTTTTTTCTTATTTGCGTGTGTTCTTTGTGACTCTTGTGTTTTGAAGCTTTCGTCGTGCGTCGTGTGGCATGTGTCTTACGGGTAACAAATATTGAAATGGTGGCATTACATGTATGTAAAACCGTACCTGTATCGGTTGCTCGTTGTTAATCACTTGGGATTCATTTTCTGTCATGCGTCGTGTGTTATCTTCCGCAAAAGAAAACATGGGTTGCTAGGAGGATTGGCCGTTGGGGATGCCAACGGCCCTCCGATGCCTAAGTCAGTAATCATTCCAAACAAATAAAGCGATAAAAAATAAGGAAGAAGGTAGGAACGATGGTACGACAACTGATAAAATTGGCTACGACGGATATTTTAAAAGTGATAGAGTTTAAGATGTGTAGCGTTCCAGCTTCGGGGGACCGACTTTTCGTCTTTGGTGACGAGCCTGTATGCCCCCTTTCCGACGATTTTATCGATCAAGTATGGTCCTTCCTAAGCTGGCGCGAGTTTACCTGCGTTTAATTCTTTTGTGTTTTGGAACACTTTGCGCAACACCCAGTCGCCCTCCTTGAACATTTTTACTTTGACGTTTTTGTTGAAGCATTTTGCCACAATCTGCTGTTGCGACGCCATTCTTATCAACGCTGCTTCTCTGAAGTCTTCTGTGTTGTCGAGGTTTTCACTAAGTTCGACGTCGTTCTGCTCTGGCGTCATGAGTCCATATCGTGCACTGGGCAGCGTCACTTCGGGGGGTAGTACTGCTTCGCACCCGTAAACGAGTGAGAAGGGAGTCTGTCCCGTCGCCGTCCTAGGCGTCGTCCTGTTGGCCCATAGGATGGATGGTAGCTCTTCTGCCCATCGTCCCTTCTTATCGTCCAGCCGCTTTTTTAGCGATGCGATGATTGTTTTGTTGCTGGATTCCGCCTGTCCATTTGCTTGGGGGTATCTTGGCGTTGACGTCTTTAGCTCAATGTTCCACGTCTTGCAGAAAGCCCTAGTCTTGTCGCTGATGAATTGGGATCCGTTGTCGCATATGATTTCTGATGGCACTCCGAATCTGCATATAATGTTAGTCCATATGAACGAACATACCTCTTTGTCTCTTACCTGTTGGAACGCACCTGCTTCTATCCACTTAGAAAAATAATCTGTTAGAGCGAGCATGAAGACCTTTTGTCCTAGGGCGACGGGTAGTTTACCGACGATGTCCATTCCCCATTTCATGAAAGGCCACGGAGTTAAGGTGGGGTGTAAAAATTCAGATGGTTTATGTGTCATACTTGCGTGTCGTTGACATTTGTCGCACTTAGCTACGTACCTCATTGCGTCCTTGAGCATCGTTGGCCAATAGTATCCGTTTCTTTTGATTCTGGTTGACAGGCTTCGTCCTCCTTCATGTCCGCCACATTCTCCTTCGTGGTATTGCTTTTGTAGTCTTTCCCATTCTGTTTTTTCTGCGCATCGCATCAACATTCCGTTCGCTGATCTTTTAAATAATATACCCTGCAAAATAACATATCGTGAAGCTTTGAAAAGTATCTTCCTGGCTTCGAGCTTGTCGTCGGGTAGGGTTTCATGTGTTAGGTAGTCGAGGATGGGCTTGGTCCAGCTTTCGTTGTTTGTGGTTGATAGGACGAGGCTGGCATCTTGTGGTATGTCTTTTTCAATAGCGGGTGACAATAGGTGTACTAGAGGTATGGTCGAGAATGGCGAATTTCTGAGTGCGGATCCTAGGTTGGCAAGGGCGTCGGCTTGCGTGTTCAGGTCTCGTGGAACTTGTTTAATGGAGAGGGGTTTGAATTTGGAGGCTAGTTTTTTTTTCTTTTTCGAGGTACAAGGTCATTTTCAGGTCTTTAGCCTCGTAGTCGCCGTTGATCTGGTTGACGATTAATTGTGAGTCGCTAAAGATGTTGAGTCCACTTGCCCCCAATTTTTCAGCTAGCGTCAACCCGACGATTAATGCCTCGTATTCTGCTTCGTTGTTTGTCGCTTTGAAGTCGCAGCATATGGCTTGTGCTATCATGTCCCCTTGTGGTGACTTTAGCACGACGCCTAGACCTGCAGCGCGAAAGTTAGACGAGCCGTCGACGAAGAGCGTCCATATCTCTTCTACGTTATTGATGAGTTTGACTTCGTCGTCCGCTATTTTCTCCAGGTCGGGGCTAAAGTCTGCCACAAAGTCTGCTAGTGCCTGCGATTTCACCGCCGTTCTTGGTTGGTATTTGATGTCGAAGCTTCCTAGCGCCATCGTCCATTTCTCCATTCGACCTGTTAGTTCTTGTCTACGCATCACAGACTTGATTGGATAATTAGTCATCACCACTATTTGGTGAGTTTCGAAATAATGCCTTAGTTTTCTAGCTGCAGTAACGAGTGCTAAAACGAGTTTTTCGAGGGAGGAATACCTGGTTTCCGCTTCTAGTAGCGACTTACTTATGTAGTAAATAGGTAGCTGTTGCGTTTCGTCTTCTCGGGCTAGGACCGCGCTGACTGCTGTGGAGCTGACGGCTAGGTACAGTTGTAGGACTTCGCCTTCTTTGGGTTTGGACAGGAGGGGTGGCGACATCATGTATTTTTTGAGGTTTTGCAAGGATGCTTCGTGGTCGTCGGACCAGTCAAAACCTTTATTTTTACGCAAGACGTCGTAGAATAGACGACACTTGTCCGACGACCGCGAGATAAAACGATTTAGCGCCGCCACTCTTCCTGTCAAGCGCTGTACCTCTTTTATGTTCCTGGGGGATTGAATGTTGATGATTGCGCGCACCTGGTCGGGGCTAGCCTCGATTCCTCTTTGGGTGACGATGTAACCTAAAAATTTCCCTGCAGACACTCCGAAAGAACATTTAGTTGGGTTGAGTTTCATACCGTATTTTCTCAATATGTCGAAGGATTGTCGTAGGTGTTCGACATGGTCGTCGGCCTTCCTTGATTTTACTAGCATGTCGTCGATGTAGACCTCCATCGTGTCTCCAAGTTGGTCTTTGAACATTTTGTTGACCAATCGCTGGTACGTTGCACCTGCATTTTTAAGACCAAAAGGCATGACTTTATAACAATAAATACCTCTGTCTGTTACAAAAGATGTTTTCTCCTGGTCGTCTGGGTGCATAAGGATCTAGTTGTATCCGGAGTAGGCGTCCATAAATGTTAGAAGCTCGTGTCCAGCGGTGGCGTCGACCAGGGCGTCGATGTGCGGCAGCGGGAATGGGTCTTTAGGGCATGCTTTTTTGATGTCTGTGAAGTCGATACAGACTCTCCACTTTCCATTCTTTTTACTGACGACGACGACATTTGCTAACCAATCTGGATACTTGACTTCTCTGATTTTCCCGGAGTCTATCAGTTTTTGGACTTCTTCGTCTATGATTTTATTTCTCTCAGGCGCGAATTTTCGCCGTTTCTGTTTCACTGGTTTGAAGTTGGGGTCGACATTGAGTTTGTGGGTGATGATGTCTGAACTGATTCCTGTCATGTCCTCGTGCGACCAAGCGAAGCAGTCCGAGTTTTCTCATAGGAATGACACTATCTGACTTCTGATATTGTCAGGCAGCGACGCTCCGATCCTTACTACTTGGTCTGGCTTTGCCTGATCTAGCGTAATTTCGTCGATCTGTTGGTCGTCGGGGTCGTCTACCGTCGACCCTGGCTGTAATTGCTAGATGGATGACTTTGATGGTTTCATCGCCGTTTCATAACATTTCTTTGCGTCCCTTTGCTGTCCTTTGATTTCCATGACTCCCCATTTGGTTGGGAACTTGATTGACTGGTGGTATGTCGACGGCGCCGCCTTCATTTTGTGGATCCATGATCGTCCCAAAATGACGTTGTATGCTGATGGGCAGTCGACGATGTTGAACTTGGTCATCACATTAACACCTTCTGCGTACGTAGGCAGCGATATCTCTCCTACTGTTCGTAGCGATTCTCCACTGAATCCTACTAGGACTGTCGACCTTCTGATTATACTCTTTTCGTCTAGTCCCATTTCCTGCAGAGCCTCTAGGAATAATACGTTTGCTGAACTGCCGTTGTCGATCAATATCCTTTTGATGAGAGCGTTGCCTATTGGGAGCGATATGACTAGCCCGTCATGATGTTCCTGTATTGTGTCGGTTAAATCTGAGTCGTCGAAGGTTATTATCATCGCCGCTAATGACTTGTCGAGTGCTACTTCGTCTTCGGTCTGCCCCTCTTTGACGGCTTCAGATTCGCCCCTGTTGATTTTTTTAGCTGCAGAAGAAGTTAGTCCACATATATCTGAACCACCAGAAATAACGTTTACCACTTTTTCGAACGTGGGCGGGGCTGGTCGGTCGCCGCTTGGTGCTGGGTTGGGTTGGGAGCTGCTATCCTTGTTGTACGTCTCCTTTCCTTTGTCGCTCAGTAGGTCCTTCAGGTGGCCTCTTTTCAATAGATACGCCACCTCCTTTTTGAGGGAGATGCATTCCTCGGTTGTGTGGCCATTGTCGCGGTGGAAGTCGCACCACCTGCTCATGTCCTTCATAGAGTCTGGTTTGTCACTCTTCTTAGGCCATCTGAAGGTACCGCCTAAACTTTGAAGGGCGTTTACCACGCCTCCGATGTCGACGTTGAAGCCATACTCGGAGATGGGGGGATAAACGACCCGTTCATTCCTGTAAACACTGTTAGTATCATCATATTGATTGACATTTTGTACCTGACCCTGGCGGTTGTATGGTTGGTGTCTCCAGCCGTTGTTCCTTGGGGTGTACGACCTCCTGTCGCTGCTGCCCCCTGCTGGTCGCTGAGAAACCATTCGTGTAATCTCGTCGTCTTCAATCCGCATCTGGGCCGTAGCCCTCGATCTGACTTCTTCGAAGTTTGCACAGGGATATTTGGTTAGTTCCCGGTACAACTCTGAGTTGGGGACGAGACCGCTCTTGAATGCTTCGATGGCTGTCCTGACATCACAGTTTTTTATGCTAATTTTTTCACAATTAAAATGGTTAAAAAATCGCGTACCGACTCGGTGGGTCCTTGGACCAACCGATAGAGGTCACTTGTTTGTTTCTCCAACTGGCGACTGCTGGCGAATTGTTGGTAGAAGGCGTTGATGAGGTCGGACAGGCAGAAGATAGATCCAGGTGTTATGTTCATGAGCCATTCCAGGGCTGCTCCGTCGAGGGTTCCTCCGAAGGATTTGCACATGATGGGCTCGACCAGGTCGTAGGGGATGCCGATCTGCCACATTCGCTGCTTGTAGAAGTTGACGTGTCTGTATGGATCAGACGTTCCGTCATACAGGGTGGTCCAGGTAGGGAGTCGGAGCTGGTGTGGTACCGTCACCCTAGCGATCGCTTCACAGAACGGCGATGCTGCATACCCGTCGGTCGGCTCGGTCTCCACGGGCGTGGGTGCCCCCGGCAGTTTGGTCATCAGCTTCATCATCAACGAGCATCGCTTCTTCATGTGATTTTCCATCTTATTTAGGCGCTTGGTGACGGGGTCCGGTATTGCTTCATCCTTTTCCTCATGTGGCTCCTCGCCGTCGGACAGGTCTTCAGAGTCGCCAGTCATCTCGAATATCAACTTCTTCGGTTTTGCACCTGGCTTGTAACGCGATTGATGCTTGTTACTTTTCACGGATTCGAGCTACTTCTGGAGGTTTTCAATGGAGGCCCTTTCTTGGGCCAGCTCTGCTTGGGCCTTCTCGTAGGCCGCTTTCATCTCTGCGAGCGTCATCTCTTCAGTAGTCATGGTGTGTAGGGTGATTTTGCGTGAAACCTAGTTAATGTCCCCACAGACGGCGCCAAACTGTTTATGCCAAATTTCGTCTAGGGGCGATCTTTGACTTAGGTCGACACTAACTAAGCGATAATCAAATAAGGGAAGACAAAGAGAGACACGACACAGAGAAATGTTGACGCGGAAAACCCAGGAATAAGGTAAAAAACCGCGGATAGCTATGAGGCTATCAATCCACTAAGTTTCCTATATGATTGTTTGTATCTTATTCTAGAAATCAATGTAACAAAATATAAATAACGAATACAAGAATGATTTGAATGCTTTTATGGCTTGAGAGTATGAGAGCTTCAGTTTCTGTGTCCCGTTTGTCTTCGTCTTCGTCCTTTTATAGGAATTTTCCAACGGTCTGGTTGGTTGAGAGAATCCCACAAAGATAGGGATATCTTTGTTGCACGTTTCTTTGGTCTTCAACTGACTCCACGCTTCTCGCGCATGCCTTGGACTCGTTCCTGCTATCATGACGGCGCTGCCCATCGTGGGCTTTAGGTTAACTTATCTTTATTGGCCTGCCCAGAGACGACGCGTCTCTACGTTCTTGCGCGTTGTCGTCTGTCCTTCGTCGTCTATGCCTCGTCATACGACGCCACGTCGGACGTTTCTTCCTGGAACTATGCTTACCTGCGACACGACAGAACCTGGTTGACACGACATGATCAAACGTTAGTGCGGTTATGTCGTTAGTCCAAAAAGTGGGATAACAGTCGGTTACATCATTTAATACAATTACGTTATTGTATTATTCCACACAATTCAGTACACACAAGTTTTTCAAACCCTAAACCTAATTCAGAAATTACGTTCTTCAGTTTTCTCTCTCTAAGAAAATTGTTCTTCCCAAAAGAAAAAACTCTGGTTTGACTGTTTAAGCTACGGTTATCAAGACGGATCTGATCGTGTCGGTGAACCAAGTAGAGGAACGACAAGTGAAGTTCTAAGTTCGTGTTCGTTGACAGATTACTAGGAAAAATACGCTTTGAATGTAAGTTTGCTTAATCTGTGCTTTATACATGTTTCCTGGCTTTGGGGATTGTTTCCGCACATGTTATTATGTTTAACTGTATTCCCAAACAATGGTATCAGAGCCTTATGTATTCAAAGCATGTTTTAGCATGAATTTTTTGTGTTTTTGCTGTTGTAGAAATTTTGGGAATTTTTGTTGATTTATCGGAAATTTTATGGATTATTGGATTAATTGCGTAACCTGTTCTGAAATAAAAAAAAGATTCGGTTTTTCGACCTTTCTGACCCTAATCTAATTGAAAACGATTTTCTAAGATCAACTTATGAGAACGGAATTGCAAAAACTGGCCTCAAAGTGATGTTTTTTGGGCGTTTTTGTTAATTTTCGAATTAAAATTAAAAGTGTCGGAAAGTATTTCAATTAAAAAGTCGACCTAAAAGACTCGGATTTGATTGAAATTTTGACACGATGTTCCTGGGTATATTTTTAATATATGGTAAAAGTTTCAGATTTTTCCGATAAGTATAAACCTTAATTTTTCTTTCCCCAAATTCGTACAAATTAGATCCCTAATTTATTTTTTATAATAATTTAGATCTAATAATTCGTTTAATTGGGAAAGGGAATTTAATTTTATGGGCCAGTGGCTAATTTTAAAAATTATTGGATTAAAATTTTGAATGGTTTCGTTAATTTTAATCGCACTTATACCTAATAATTAAAATCTGAAATATAATTGTTTAAAGAACAATTTAAAGTTTTGGATTTTATTATTTAAAAAGTTCAAATTTTTGGTTGACTCATTCGTTCTTAAAATTTGAATAATGTTAGCCTTGATTTAATATTTTACGAAATTGGATTGTCGTTAAATTAATTAAATCGTAAAAATCGTTGTTTTTCGAAAATAAAAATCGTAACTTTTTATGAAAAATAACATAAATGCAAACGTTCGTGAAATTAAAATATTTTTTTTAATTAAGTTGGTTCGTAGTACGAACCAAAGGCACGAACACAAGGATGGGGTGGACGTGTGGCTCACAAGGATGGGATCAGTGCCGAGCCGCAGCGACACGGCACTACAAGAAAATCATACAAATATAGACGGAGTTACTGCGACGTTTTGATAAACGGTCGCTATAGATTTGGCTGCGCGAAATATAATTTATATATTTCGACGGTTTTAATCGTCGAGATATATATGGACGAAACAAACCGTCACTATAATGAAAAATAAACACGTGTTACTCATGTGTCATTCTTTACCCCGCTAATCTAAAATTTTCATCCTAAACTTATTCTAAAATCCCGCTTTACTCGCTCCCACTTCCCACGAATCCCCTAATTAAACAGTTGACAAGATTATCAATGGCCTTCTAAAGAGGAGAGAGAGAACAGAAACAACAATGGCGTGACAAACTAGATCTGTCTTCCTCAACGCTACCCGGTCTCCATCTATCCAACCTTCCACACTGTTCTTCGTTGCTGCTCCCAAATTCGTCTGTAATTCTCACCGCCTTTCTTTCACGAACCCTATGTACCAATTCATCCTCTTTATTTTCCATTCACTTACTTCCTCCCTAAAATTCCAATTACACTCCTACAAATATTAATATGTATGAATGCTACTATTGTGCATGAGGCTTGATGTATTGGATACGCTCAATCTGTCTCCCTTTCTCCTCCAAAACCCAGCTTCCCTCGGAGGTATCGTTGCTCACACTTCATCTTTGCTTCCTCCATGTGTTGTGGGTTCCAGATTCACCAATTCTATGGTTCGTTGGATAAATTCGCTCAAATTTCATACCAAGAAATTTGTAGGTTTGTTTTTTCTTCACTTTTTTCCTGAATGTGTATGCTTTGAATTTTTTTATGACAGTTTAGCATTATTTTTATGTTTTTGATACACGGTTAATTGTTATTTTTCGTTGTTGTGTTTTAATTGATCTGGAATTTGATTTTAGGTATTTTGTGTTGTATATTGATCTAGGAAGTGCAGCCTTTTGCAATTAGGGACCTTACCAATCCCTACTTGAGCCTTTTTAGAAGATCATGCCTCCTGCTTTCCTTACCATGGATGGTAGCCCTCTTTTAATTTTCACCGTTCTCGGCACTTTCATGTAGATTCTCGGTACCTGCAAGGTTTGATGATGGTGATGATTGATAGAGAAGAATTGTTAGGCAGTTTTCATGAATAAGGTTTGATTTCAACAACTGTCAATTTATCATTTGGTTTCACATTTCTTGTTTAAGTTTATATCTCCTGCATTTCGGTTTAGTCCTTCAGTAGTATTGTTTTTGTTTTTTTGGTTACTCAAGTAAGTTTTTCATTTCATTCAAAGAACAAGAAAAAAACATCCCAATGCAACCATTACATATAGGTGAGAAAATGCCTCGTCAACACCTCTGCAACAATAACAAAACAAACAAGCAAAGAAAACAAAAAAAAACACTAAACAATTACGTATTCCATTTCAAGTAAAAATTAGATCTTTATTTTACGCTAGTTAGGAGGAAATTTTGTTCTTTAAGCTTGAATTGATGTTGAGTTGGTGTAATATTTGAAAACTGCAATATTGAGTTAGTTAGACTTCTCTAGAGGAAGCCTATTTGTTCTGAAGTTTTGGATTGGTAGTTCACTAATATTAGGATGATTTGCAGGTTTTCCTTAGGTTTGAATCAACATGGAGTCATAAGTGACCTTTACCGCTTTACATTGCATTAGTTAATCATAAGCATATGGCCTAGTGGATCGTGACTCCTCAATGCGTTAATACTCATGTGATTCCTGCTGTACTAGAGATTTTTCCACTGGCTGTTATTTATTTATTTTATTTTTTATCATATAGTTATATAATTCAAGTTGCCTTCTTACATTTTCTGATAAAGAATGAATGAAATTGCAAGATTGAAGTGTTTCTGACCATTTGCATGGGACAAATGATTTTCTTGATTTTGCTTACCCAGTAACATATAAGGGTAAAGAAAGTGAAGCAACAATCAAAGGCTCATGTTGACGCTTAACTTTGATTTATCCTTTATATTTGTTCCTTTATCAATTTTTGAATGTTACCTGTTCAAACACTATTTTGTACTTTCATCTATCTTGATTTAGCCAAATTTTTTTCTTGTTCGGGTTTGTTTTCCTTACGATCAGAATTAGAATTACTTTTCTTGTTGTATATATGCATACACGGTTTGGATTTGGTTGCACTCCGAAAGAAACATGAAGAAAATATTTTTATATTTAATTGTAGTTGATGCATCTTGATTTAATATTTCGTGTTTGAGACTGTGAGTATGTGACCATGGAATTGTATTTTAATCAGTTATACTTTCTCAGCTTTAGAATATTTTTGGGAATTCGTAAAGGTTACCTGATTAAATTAGATATTTGTTGTTCTGAAAGGTAATATGTTTATAATATCACCTCAAATTGCCTGTTTTTACCGTCTCTTTTTGGGATTCAAAAATCTACTTCTGTTTGATATTAAACAGTCTGGGTTTTTAGATCTAATCACAGAGCTGCTATTGTTTTGTGCGTGTTCTTGATATACAACTTCTAACTAAAGCACGTATCTCATTTCAAATTACAAAACCAACAGCTATCATGTTAACTGACTTCCCTTCCTATGTCTCTGCTAAGTATATTCTTTGTAGTATATTGACCACATGTTTCCTCTCACTACTTCAAAAGGCATGATTTCTCGATGTTATTGGATCGACGTTGTGGAAAACCGCTTGGAAGGAAAAACAATCTGTGTGTTTTGTCGACTTAAAATAGCGTCGAGAATAATCCACGTGCCCGCACGTGATATGAACAGTTCACGACTTCAAGTTTTGGGGGAAAGAACGACCCTCATTCCTACAGCCGCACTAACCCTTTTCTCTCATCAGTTCTTAAATCTTCCCAACCCTAAAATCATACTTGTTTTTCGCAGCTCCATTATTTTTCTTCCAATCTTCAGGATCTAAGAGTTAAATTCTTGCTTGAACAATGAAATTTCTTCATGTTTTTATCTTTCATCTCAAGTTCTCAATTTTTAGGGATTTTTTTTTGTTAATTGTTATATGTCGAATCAAGTTTATTTTTAGATCTTGTTATTCAAGTACTTAATTCGAACTCCATTAGAATTCGTTTATTCTTCAGGTTTCTTCTCTCATTTTCTATTTGTTATGAATAATTAATTTTTTTTATTTGTGTATCAATACTTCAAGAAACTTAATTTCAAGAAGAATAAATTAGTAAACAAGTCAAACTTCTGATTAGGCGAGCGCTAAGTCCAGATTTCAGCGAATACCATCTACTTGGTTAGGTTACTAATCTTTGTTTCACCTGATTAGAACTTAGAAGCATATATGGTGTTGCAAATGCAGCTGTCTTGTTTTCTGTTACATAACAAAATGAGCAATAGTAGTCGACTAGTTACCCATCTTATGTGGTAATTATTGATAGGAATATGCAGAGTAGTAATGTAAGAAATGTTGCTGCAGTCTATCAGTCATAATGTGTATTTGATTATCTGCAGAATAACTGTAGAAATGTCTGTAATGCAAATGATTAGTAAAGTAGACATTCAACCACTTGGTGATAGCGATAGGTAATAAGGGCTCAACTTGGTTTGTATTCTAGAATTCTATTCAGTGGGGAGCAGAGAATGGGTAGAAAACATCTATTTGGCATGACAACTGGTTGGTTTTGTGAGTATGATTCAATTCGCTTTCGCAAATTATACAGTATAGCACAGGAATATTATCCATACTGTATCTAGAAAAGAACAAGGAATAAAATAAGTAAAATCGAGGGGAGATGAAGCTTATTTACTTGATCACAAACTTATTTACTTGTGGTGAAGCTAAAGTCAGAGTTAATTGGTTCGGTTATTCCCTTTAATACAGCTAGAGAGATGGTTGTGGGATGGGAAGGGATGAAAGCATTTCTGGGATTAAAAGTTTGCCACTTTGCTTTATTGTTTAGTTTTATGTTTCAGTTATTATGAGCACTTTCTTTCTCTTAATTCCTTAAGCCCTGTTAATTCAATTTTCATTATAAATTTTTGTGATTCGTGGCCCCTAATTTGAAGAAGTCGTTCAACTATCCTGCTGAATTCGAGTAGCATGCTTGTGAATTGATCTGCTTCGGATCTGATCTTTCATTTCACAAACTCTGTTGCTCCCTCTGATCTGTTCTTTCATTTCTGTTGCGAGAAGATCAGAACACTCACAACTGATATGCTGCTTCTTGTGCTGAACTATAGACTATTACATACTGATCATTTCTTGTACTGATCTGCTATACTGATTAGAACAGCAGTTGTGAACTGATGATGCAGATTTGTTGCGTGCAGATCAGAAGCAGCAGCAGATCAGAACAGCAGTTGTGAAACTGATCTGCTGCTGCTTCTGATCTGATGCTGCAGATCTGTTGCGAGGAGATCAGAAGCAGCAGCAGATCAGATCACAAGTTGTGAATCTGATCTGCTACTTCCAATCTGTTGTTCGAGCCAAAAGTTGTTGCTAACTCTACTAAATCTCTTTCTCGTTATTTAATTTAGTTATTTAATTTGCTAGTTAGTTTGGCAATTTTATCATTTCAATTGTCTGAAGAAGGTGGAGAAAGATCTGTAAGTCAGGTACTTGCAAACTTGATTAGAGCTGGTAAACTCTTGAGCACCTGTCTTTTAGTTGTGTCTTTAGTTGTGTCTACAGCAAGGCTGCTTTGGACCCAGATTAAGCAGTGGCTAGGGATAAGAACTTCATGAATTGATCTGTTATACATGCTGAAATGGCTACAGAAGGACTACAAAGGCTCTAGATTCCAGAAAAGGTTGTAGTAAACTGTTGTTCCTGCCTTAGTAATACCAATATGGAGAGTTAGAAGTGATGCAATTTGGAATTTTGAAGTTATACATATTGAATTCTTTTGTAAAAGTTGTAAAGGATACCATAAAGAGCAGGATAGGAAGAATCATAGGGAACTAAGTGTAAATATCACAGATCTCTAGCTGCGATACCTAGACTTGTTTTTTCTTTGTTTCATTTGCTGAACTATAATTTATCTTATTATTCAAAGATCGTAGATTGAATAAGTGTTTGCTTGATCTACCTTGAAAAATATAATTTGAGTGATTCAAATGATATTGTTAATTTTCCTTTGATTTTAAAATGTGTTCATCATGCTTTAATTTGACATATTAAATTTTCTTTGCAGATTATTGATGATTCAAGTGGTAATGGTATATGTAGATCAAGATCAACAAGTTATCTTGAAGCTAAGCTAGCATAGCAATAGTTTTACTTGGTAATTAGTTTGTACGTAGTTAGAAAAGTAGTTTTTATTAGTTTTGGACTATCTTGTAGAAAAAATGATGTTAGGAAGTTGTTTTTATTTTAACATATTCCTTTTATTTCAGTTAACTAGACTCTGGAAATTAATTTAATGTATGGATTATTTATATTGTTATACATCACTTTTTCTAGATTAATCAAAGCACGACGTTACGGTGTTTTATAATAATGTAGTAGAGTATTTGATTACTATCATCTATGGTCAATATATATTTTATAAATAATTTGTGATTTTAGATTAATTGATATTATATAATATGATGCAAATTGTGACGCTCCAAAGGGTCTAAATTATTTTGGAGGGAATGAGGAGAACTCGCACGAAAGTAAACATATAGGGACTCTAATAAGAGTCTATATATTTCGGGTGTCTAAAGTGTCTCTATATGGTTTATAGTGGCGGGAAAATGTGTCTATAAGCGTGCAAATAGTGACGCTTTTTGCAGTCTAAATATTGCGACTATCTATAGAGTCCCTATATGCCAAATAGCGGCGGCGAAATACATCGATATTTTGCAAATTGTGACGCTTTAAAGCGTCGGTAAATAGCGGCAATGAAAATAGCGATCCTCTCCCAAAGCGTCGCTATGTGAAATAGCGACACTCTATACCATCGCAATTTGTCCCAAAAAGCGTCACAATGTGCCGCGTTTTTTTGTAGTGCGGGCAGCAGCATGGGCTCTGCGTGCCGCGCGCGCGCTGGGCGAGGGAAGGGGGCAAGCGAGCAAGCAGGCACGGCCTTGCTTGCGAGGGCTGCGAGCAAGCAAGGCGCCTAGCCTTGCAATGCACAGCAGCAGGCGGCGACGAGCGCGCAGGGCAGCAGGGGCTGTGGGCACGCGTGCTTGGCTGCGGGGTATGCGGGCATTGCTCGTGTGCCTCGTAGGCCACACAAGTGTTGTGATGGGCTAGGCGCAAGCCTAGCCCAAGCAAGCACATGAACATTTTTTTAAAAAATTTGTTTATTTCATTGGGCTTGACCATATATGTTTGCATTAATTTGGGCTAACGGGATATTTAATTTAATATTTTATTTACTTGGGCTAGGCCGCGAGTTTTAATTTAATATTTAATAATTAATTATCCGGAATAATTATTGGTTTGAGTGGGAGCCACTAAATGAAATTAAAATGTAATAATTATTTTAATTATTTTTCGTAGGTCGCATTATTTTAATTAAATTCAATTTTAATTAGAATAAAGTCTAAGGATTAATAATTTGGAAATTGATTAATCTTTTAGGACGCGATTTTGTGAACGTGAATTTTAATTAATTCACGTAAATACTTGCATAATTATATGGGTCATTCGTTTTAGCATATGAATGGGTGAATGCATAGAATGTGTATTTTATGTAATGTAGGTACTCCAAGTGACTAGTATGGCCATTTTAGGATAGTCAAATACGGTCTGCGAAACGTTCTATCTTTGAATGTATAGTTTTAAATATGGTCTACGTACCATGAAAATTTTGATGTAATTTATTATTTTCAAGTATTTCTAAGTTTAGAACTTTAAGTTAGCATTTGAACGAAGATTCAAGACAATGCCAAGCTAACAAGATGGTGATGAAGATTGGATGCTTCAATACAAGATATTTTGGGCCATACTAGTTCACCATTTTATTTATGCATTTGATATATATATATATATATATATATATATATATATATATATATATATATATATATTATGCTTGAATGTATGTATGTATACTTTGCATGAATAGGTTGTTTCGTATGACTCGATTAGATTAAGTTCACTAAATAATCGAACCAACATAGAAACAACTAGGTCCAAAGTAATATTGAGTTTTAAAATTGCCTTCCAAATCATGCACTTACAAAAATCTGAGGACCTAACGTAGTAGGTTTACACCAAAGCGAGGTGCTATATTAGTTGACTTAGATGGTAAGGCATCCCAAAGGAGCACGTAGATTGTGGTTTCAACTCAAACAACAATGGCATTTTGTTGTGGCAATGGGTTAAATTATGGTATTAATTTATTAACCAGGAGTAATTTGGAGATTACTAGCAATAGGTTTTGCTTACCTAGAATCTTAAACTACTTAAGACATGCCAAAGCTGCTTAAGGATTTAGGACTTTTAGGGTCTTGGAATCGTTTCATTGATTTTGGACCATGTTTTTCTTTTTTCATGAAAGAAATGTTTAATAGCTTTAATGATTGCATGTTAGCTTTATTTCAAAGTTATTAAAGTTATGAATGGTTATTTATTGCAAATTCTTTTCAAATGTAGTAATCAAATGGCCGCAATCAAAACAACACTCAACGTAACTGAAATTATGGATGTAAAATTGAACCTATCAAACTTTCTTGGTTGGGAGAGGAAGCTTCGGTAAGTCCTCAGGTGGAACAACATTGAATATGTAGTTGGCCATCCCATCCCCAGCTATTACTCAAAGGATATAACTCCAGAAAAGCAATGTGCGTGGGCGAACCACATGTCGCTTGTCATGGATCTTATTCTTAGCTCTATCCCCAAAGATTGGAGTTCAAGGTTCGTTGCATACGATCCATGGGCACTCCTAAGGCATCTTAGGGATATATGTCATGGTAGATTCCAACATGGTGGTCAACATATCGACCAAAATGTTTTTGAATTGGTAAATTCATTTGAGGATCTAAAGCTTAACGCTCCACTGGTTTGTTGCTTTGACGTCGAAAGACAAAAGGCAAGGGAAAGGGTCATTTATCTTGAAATGACATAGGGGACGCCAATTAGAACTCATATAAAGAAAACGGTTGGGCTTCTCAACCGCCTTGAGTTACTTGGTGATCCATTCCCAGATTCTGCTGCTGCGGGAATACTTTTGAATTCTCTTCACCCTGGTTATTAGAAATTCAAACTACTCTATTTCTCCAAGAAAAGGGAAAACACTCTTAGTGAGCTAATTTACTTGCTTCATCAGTATGAATTGGACTTTGTAAGTGATAAGCAAGCATCGCTAAAAGTAAAGAGTAAGAAAATCAAGAAAAAGGTTCCGGGGACGATCCAAAGCAAGCGTGCATCTCCATCTACTTCTGGAGGGAAAATGGCGCCCACCGAGAAGAAAATGAAGAAGTATCGTTCTCCATCTACATCGCAATGCTTCAATTGTAATGAAATTTGTCATTACAAGCGAGATTGCCCCAAACTAAAGGAAGAGAAGAAGGACGGAAACGTTGCTTCTCCTTCAGGTATGTATGTTATACATTGTAATCTTGCTAATTCTACTTCTTGGGTATTAGATACTGGTTATGGCTCACACTTATGTTCCAATTCGCAGGGACTAAGGAGAAGTAGAAGGCTTGATAAAGGCGAGATGGATCTACGCGTGGGAAATGGAGCATGGATTGCTGCATTAGCCGTAGGATCTTATTTTATTTCTTTGCCTAGTGGTTTTGTTTTGGAACTAGAAAACTGTTACTATGTTACTAGTATCACCAGAAACATTATTTCCATTTCTAGTTTGGATTCTAAAGGTTTTAGTTTTCAATTTAAAGACAATAGTTGTTCTTTTGCTTTGAATGGAATGTTTTATGGTTCAGCACAACAAGAAAATGGTCTATATGTGCTAGATACGAGCAAACACATTTATAACATAAATACTAAAAAGGCTAAAACTGGTGATTTGGATCTCACATTTCTGTGGCATTGTCTATTAGGCCATATAAACACAAAGCGCATGGAATTACTTCAACGAAAGGGAATTCTAGAATCATTCGACTTAGAGAAGATTGATCAATGCGAATCTTGTTTACTTGGAAAAATGACAAAGAAACCTTTCTCAAAGGTGGGAGAAAGAGCAAGCGAAGTACTAGGGCTAATACATACAGACGTATGTGGGCTCATGAGTACGAAACTAGAGGTGAGTTCAGCTATTTCATAACGTTTACGGACGATTTCAGTAGATATGGCTATATTTACTTAATGAAACACAAGTCTGAATCGTTTGAGAAATTGCGAGAATTTCAAAATGAAGTAGAGAATCAACATGGAAAGAAAATCAAAAATCTAAGATCGGATCGAGGAGGTGAATATCTTAGCCACGAGTTTGATGACCATCTAAAAGATTGCGGTATTCTTTCTGAATTGACTGCTCCGGGGACACCTCAATGGAATGGAGTGTCGGAACGGAGAAACAGGACCTTACTCGATATGATCAGGTCAATGATGGGTCAAGCCGAACTTCCTTTACAATTTTGGGGACATGCGTTGGAAACTGCAGCACTCACACTGAATCGTGCTCCGTCAAAAGCTGTTGAAAAGACTCCATACGAATTATGGACTGGGAAACTTCCAAAGTTGTCTTTTCTAAAGATTTGGGGTTGCGAAGCATATGTCAAGCGATTAATTTCGGACAAGCTCGAACCAAAGTATGACAAATGTTTCTTCGCTGGGTATCCAAAAGAAATAAAGGGGTATTATTTCTACAACAAGTCAGACAACAAGGTATTCATTGCTCGTGACGGTGTCTTTTTGGAAAGAAATCATATTTCCAAATTGACAAGTGGGAGAATAATAGACCTCGAAGAGATTCGAGACGAACAACGAACTAAGAACTCTTTGGAAGCAATTCAGGTTGATGAACCTCCAAGGTCTTTAGAAGAGCCAGTGGGAGTAGTTCCTCAAAACGTTGTTGCCCCTCGTAAGTCAAAAAGAACTATATTTCAGCCGGAAAGATGGACAGGCGTCCTCTTGACTGAAAACTTAGACGTTCTCATATTAGATAGTGATGAACCTATGACTTACAAGCAAGATACGACGAGCCCAAGCTCCACTAAATGGTTAGTGGCCATGAAATCTGAAATAGACTCCATGTCTGAAAATCAAGTCTGGGATTTGGTAGATTTGTCGGATGGATTTACACCTATCGGATGCAAATGGGTCTTCAAATTGAAGAAAGACAAAGATGGAATTGTATACCTATACAAGGCTAGGTTGGTAGCAAAAGGTTACAGGAAAGTTCACGGCGTTGACTACGATGAAACCTTTTCTCCAGTCGCGATGCTTAACTCTATTCGGATTATCCTTGCGATTGCCGCGTTTCATGACTATGAAATATGGCAAATGGATGTCAAAACTTCCTTCTTGAATGGTGTTCTTGAAGAGACTGTGTTTATGACACAACTGGAGGGTTTTGTCGATCAAAAGAACCAAGGAAAGGTATGCAAGCTTAAGAAGTCCATTTACGGACTAAAGCAGGCATCAAGGAGTTGGAATAAACGATTTGATGAAGCAGTCAATAAGTTTGGCTTCATCAAGAATCAGGCGAATCTTGTGTATACAAGAAGGTCAGTGGGAGTAAAATTACATTCCTAGTCTTGTATGTTGACGACATACTACTTATTGGAAACGACATTCCTATGTTGGAGTCTGTAAAGACTTGGCTTAGAAAGTGTTTCTCAATGAAGGACTTAGGAGAGCCACAGTACATATTGGGCATCAAGATCTATAGGGATAGATCTAAGAGGATGACTGGACTAAGCTAAATCACTTACATTGACAAAGTGCTAGCTAGGTTCAATATGATGGAAGCTAAGAGAGGTCATCTACCCATGTCACATGGAACATATCTACGCAAGAGTCAGTGTCCCAAAACATCTGATGAGCGTAGAAAAATGAGTGGAATTCCATACGCTTCGGCTATTGGATCCATCATGTATGCTATGATTTGTACAAGGCCGGATGTTTCGTTCACACTCAGTGCAACAAGCAGGTACCAGTCAGAACCAGGTGAGGCACATTGGACTGCTGCCAAGAACATCCTAAAGTACCTGAAAAGGACTAAGGATTAGTTTCTGGTTTATGGTGGTACAGATGAGTTGATTGTTAAGGGCTATACGGACGCAAGCTTTCAAATCGATAGAGATGATTTCAGATCACAACCTGGGTTTGTGTTTTGCCTCAACGGCGGAGCAGTAAACTGGAAAAGTGCTAAGCAAAGCACTATTGCGGATTCTACAACTGAAGCCGAGTACATTGCTGCCTCAGAAGCAGCAAAGGAAGGTGTTTGGATTCGGAAGTTCATCGAAGAACTTGGGGTTGTCCCCTCCATTATAGGACCAGTGGCTTTGTATTGCGACAATAGCGGAGCCATTGCCCAAGCACGTACTGCGGCGATTTCATATACTTTGAGAGATCGTTGAAAGTAAGGAAATCGAGATTTGCATGGTTGGAACTGACGACAACGTCGCGGATCCCTTAACTAAACCGTTGCCACAAGTGAAACACAACGCACATATAGCAACCATGGGAATCAAGCATGTTGGAGATTGGCTTTGATTTTCTAAGTTTTGTTTTAGAACATTTATTAGATCTATGTTTAAAATAATTGGTTTAACCATTTCATATTTATGAAATTTATTATTTCATATTCATTTAATTTTGGTTTAGTATTAAATGATAAGTCCATGTGATTCAAATCATTCAAATGGGATGGCAAGATGAATTCTTCGACAAAGAAACACCCATAAGTGAACTTGAATATTGAAGTCACAAAGGATCCCTAATCCAGGTCATTGAAAGATGGACGACCAATGACTAATGAAGATTAGATTGCAAGTAGATTTTTAGTTCTGTTTCTTGAACTAGAGTGACTGTATGTCAGAATATTTTGCATAGATACTTATTGGATCTTGTATTGGATTGACCAAGAGATTAAAGTTATGTCATAGGTAGTTCTCATTAATGGTGATTAGAATCGTTCCTCAGAACATGAGCGATTATGTCTGCTCGTTTGAGAATTAGTTTGCTTTGATGCTAGCTAAACGTCGCACCGTAAAAGGAGGCTATAAAAGAAGTTATTGGGCGTACTATGAATCAAAGTCAGTGTTCATAGATTGCAAGAATGGATTGTCCTCTTATCTTTGATAGGATATGGTGTTGTTGTGTGACAAGGCCTCTCGGAGAGTTAGATACTGTAAAATGCATGGCCGTGCTCAGAATGGTTAAGGCTTAACCTTCTGTAAAAGTTTAATAGTTGAGCTCTGTAATCCGAGAAACACTTCTGGACCTAATAAGGATGGCTTGGATCTTACCTTATGTTCAGTAAGTAACACTAAATGACAAAGGAATGTGAATGCACACTTGTCTGAATGACAAGTGGGAGACTGAAGGAAATATGTCCTTCACCCAAGGTGCATTTAGTCTAATACCAAGGTTTAGATTAATTACGAACAATTAATTCAGTGAGATCAAGTGATCGGAACAGCTAGCTGGAGAAATGCTTCCGATCAGTGAGTTCTAATGAATATTAAGCTCACAACTTATTCTTGACTGAACCTACAAGGTCACACCAATGGCACGTAACAGGTCACCGGATTAAATGAATCGGAAATTCATTTAATAGCTTTTTGGGAATTAGTTTTGGAAAACGTATTATACGATACGACCTTGCATCGGAATCGTATATCGTATCGCGAATATTCGTAAGCTGGGCGAAACGAATAAATCGTATCGTACGACGGTGATTCGTCGTATTTGAAACGATAAATAATATCCGGAAGGTATTAGTCGCGAATACGAAGGGCATCGGAGTTGCCTGCCTGTTGAGCCAAGCACGCAAGCGTGCAAGGCCCAACGAGCCAGCAAGCTCGCGAACAAAGGCGAGTAACCAGCCCGCGTGTGGGCGCGAGCACGCAATAGCAGCGCAGCAGGATGGCAGCAACGAGCGAGCAGGCCCATGGCCCAGCTGCTCGGCTGCGCGCTGTGGGCTTTGGCCTGCAGCGTGTCTGGGCGTTGGGCTGTGGGTGTCCGTGTGCTTTGGCGTGGACGGTCAAGGCCACTTGGTCTTGGCCGGTTACATCATTTAATATAATTAGGTTATTGAATTATTCCACACAATTCAGTACACACAAGTTTTCCAAACCCTAAACCTAATTCAGAAATTACGTTCTTCAGTTTTCTCTCTCTGGGAAAACTGTTCTTCCTAAAAGCAAAAACTCTTGATTTATTGTCTAAGCTACGGTTATCAAGACGGATCTGATCGTATCGGTGAACCAAGTAGAGGAACGACAAGTGGAGTTCTAAGTTCGTGTTCGTTGACAGATTACTAGGGAAAATACGCTTCGATTGTAAGTTTGCTTAATCTGTGCTTTATACATGTTTCCTGGCTTTGGGGATTGTTTCCGCACATGTTATTATGTTTAACTGTATTCCCCAACACTCGCTTTGGCCGAAACCTACTACCTTAGATCCTTAGATTTTTTTTAAGTGCTTGATTTGGAAGGCAATTTTAAACTCAATATTACTTTGGACCTAGTTGTTTCTATGTTGGTTCGATTATTTAGTGAACTAAATCTAATTGAGCATACAAATAACATTCATGCATAATACATTCATTCACAATATATATAGTGCATAAATTAATTTTGGTTAACCAGTATGGCCCAAAACATTGTCTTGGAGCATCCAATCTTCTTTCACCTTGTTAGCTTGGCATCGTCTTGAACTTCATTGAATAAGGGAACTTAAAGTTCTAAAATTCCTAGAAATACTTGAAATAATTAAATAATTACATCAAAATTTCAATGGTACGCATACCATATTTAAAACTTTACATTCAAAGATAAAACGGTACACAGACCGTAACTATCCTAGATTGGCCATACTAGTCACCTTGAATACCTGCAATATATAAAATATATATTCTATGCATTCATCCATTCGTGTCCTAGAACGAATGAGACAAATAAATATGCAAGTTTTTACATGATTTATTTAAAAATCATGTTCACATAAAACACATCCTAAAAGATTAATCACTTCCGAATTATTAATCCTTAGAATTATTCTAATCATAATTTAATTTAATTAAAATAATGGTGCCCTACGAAAATAATTTAAATTAATTATTTCATTTAATTTCATTAAATGGCTCCCACTTAAACCAATATTTTAATTTGGATAATTTAATTTTAAATATTTAATTAAACTCACAGCCCGGCCCAAGTTAAATAATGTTAGGTTATGATACATATGAATAAACATAAATCATGCGGAAAAAACCAAAAAGCCTGGAAACATATTACTTACACATAATCATTTAGCATAATTCAGATGCATACACTTTGTAGCGTGCCCTCCCTAGCTGCGCCCGAACCGAACAAGAACAAGTCTTTAGGACTCCAAGTGTCGTCCCTCCGTAGATAGTCCACAGCACGTCCGGATCCGCCTTAAGCTTGACCAACTAGAATCGCCCTTAAGGTTACTTAGGATTTTCGGCTATTTTGGGTTGCAAGTGTTTGGCTGATTTTTGCTTAAAAATCTTACCTTTGAATACTTCAAAATCGTCTATTAAATATGTGACCCTAGGCCCTTATTTATAGAGTTTATGGAAAAGAATTATAATCCTACTAGGATATGGATTTATTAATTAGAATCCTAATAGAACTCTAAATAATAAATTTAATCTTTTAGGATTAGGATTTAATCAATGCATGAATTCCGATAGGATTAGGATTAGTTACGAACACGAGCACACACGCATGCACGCCCGTACGCCGGCCTTGCGGCCCACGCCGAGCGCACAGCGCATGGGGCCTCGCAGCCCATGAGCTTCGTGCGCGCCTGCCAGTGCTTGGCTGGGCCTGGCCTTGCGCTTGGCCTGGTCGAGCACTTGGCGTGTGGCTTGCTGGGCGTTGGCCTACCCTCGTGCTGGGCCTTCGTCTAGCAAGCCTCGCCCAATGCTAATTCGTACGATACGCTTTCCGATTAAATTCCCGATTACGGAATTCATTTCCGATACGAACAATATTTAATATTTCCGATTCTGGAATTAATTTCCGTTTCGAACAAATATTTAATATTTCCGTTTCCGGAAATATTTTCCGATTCCGATAATATTTTCGATTCTGACAATATTTCCGTTTCCGGCAATTTTTCCAATTCCGGCAATATTTCCATTTCCATTAATATTTTCCGATGCGTACCATGTTTCCGTTTCCGGCAACATCTATGACTTGGATAATATTTATATTTCCGATACGATCCATATTTCCGTTTCCGGCAATATCATCGTTTCCGGAGTATTCATTTCTTGCCTTTGACGATCTCAGCTCCCACTGGAACCAAGATCCGTCGATTCCGAATAACCATAGATGGAGTATTTAATGCCACTAAATGCTTGATCCGTTTACGTACTATTTGTGTGACCCTACGGGTTCAGTCAAGAGTAAGCTGTGGATTAATATAATTAATTCCACTTGAACTGAAGCGGCCTCTAGCAAGGCATTCAGCTCACTTGATCTCACTGAATTATTAACTTGTTAATTAATGTTGAACCGCATTTATTAGACCTAATATTATATGCATACTTGGACCAAGGGCATTATTTCCTTTAGTCTCCCACTTGTCCTTAGGGACAAGTGTGCATTTCCTAATTCCTTTGTCACTCGATGCTTGCTCTTGAACATAAGGTAAGAGTTTTCATCCTTATTATGTCCAGATGTGTTTCTCGGTTTCAGAGTTCAACTGAACAAATAAACAGATAATCATATCCTATGATTCATCCGAGCACGGCCATGCATTTTACAGTTTCTAGCTCTCCGAGTGGCCTTGTACAACTTTTAAGCATCTCATCCCGATTTATGGGAGGACAATCCCAATCTTGCGATCTTGAGACTAGACTTCGTTTGATAGGTGATTACCTGGGCGTTGCCTTTATATCCTCCTTTTACGGTGCGACGGTTGGAGTGAGGGGGTCGAAAAAGCACGAGGCTAATGCGTGACCTCGTCCCTCGTGGGCATGACGTTTCTTTTTGTCAAATCAAGTGTAATTGGATTTCCTGTGAGTTTACACCTAATTGACTAGTAATATAGGAGTCGCCATTCAGTTTTTAACGACAATGAGAAAAACAGACAAAACCCGGTTATCGTGACAAAAAGGGAGTGCAATTATGTTTGACCACGACGGCCATAGGTTCCCTTGTGATCCCTGGTGTGGGGATCTCTCAACGTACACCCGCAAGGTAGAGATTGAGAGTTCGGGGGACTGTAACTACCGAGAGGAGTACTCGCTCTTCGATAACTCCAGAGGCAGGATATCCTTACTAGCTCAGCATAAATAATTGAAGGGACATGCGTTAACTATTAAACTAATCTGAATTGATTTTAGCAATATGCAACACATAATACTAGATCGATCGTGATTATCTGGTTTAGATTGATTTAAGGGACCTAGCATGATAGTTCAATTTCCCAAGATATTATCTTTGTTAGGCGTGATAGAACAATCAGATTAATAGTTTAACAGTTTTATAAAAGGGCGAGGAAAGCGATTAAATCATGCGAAAGGACACATTACGACGCACCCTTGAGAAGTGCGTCACGGTTCTCAGAAAACTAACCACTTTGGCTTTGCTATTTCTCCTTTTTTTAACGAATCTCAAGTTTCCGGGCTTAATTCTTCAGCTACAAGGGACAGGATACGTTCTGTTCGATTTTTGGATCGATTGCGACAGAACACGGGATCAATTTCGCAGCGTGAGGCTTAGGCTTAGGGGTTGGAGTCAATAATCAAAATATGAATTGTGTGTTGTGTTTACGTCAAATTTGGGGCTGTATTTATAGGGAAGAGTTCGTGGAAAGATAGAATTTTAGAGCTCTAATCCAAGAAGAATTAGGAGAGAATACGTACCCAGGTATTTTCAGCGCCCAGGGCTCCCAGAGCCAGGCGTTGAAAATAGGGTCTGGGCCATATTTCCTTGTCATATTTGGACTCGTGGAATACGGAGTCTTTGAGACTTATTCGAGTCTTTTAGTGCGTATTAACTTTAGGACGGAATGCGTCTGGGCCCGTTACGAACTCTAGGCTCGTTAGGATTTTAATTAATACGTAACTCTTATTTTCGAATTATACTAGGAATAGGATTCCTCTTGCAAATTCTATCTCTTTTAGGATTTATGTTGGAGTGCAACACCTAATTCTGACAGGTTTCTATCTTTTATGTCTTGCCAGTTTTAGCAACTACCCGTTACGGCAGGTACTATTTTAGCAGGTTTCTATAAACAGCTGGTTCGGGTGAAATGAAAAGGGTGATCGAGATTCGTTATTTTATAGGAGATGCGTTGCCAAGTGGAGATTTATGTTTTCATCATCGAACCTTCCCTTTCGGGAATGGGGACAAAAGTAGGTGTCTACAGTTAGCCCCCACTTTGACTGAGTCTCGGTATGAGACGATGGTCAAAGTACTGGACGGAGTGCGTCACACAAGCCATAATGCATGTGACTTGTTTTGCGAAGGTCTCACGAGCCCCCGAGTGATAACATTTGAATTAAGGGTCATCACTTGAAGTGTCGACATATCCCTCACTTGTCATTGGGATTTGTCAACGGATAGTATAGAAACTCCCTCACTTTGTCATTGGAAGTATCTGAAGATGTATAGAAACTCCCTCACTTTGTCATTGGAAGTAGCTACAGATGTTTTCGAAATCAAAGCTATAAAGTGTAATTGGGCCTGGCCAAGCCTAATCACGAGGTATAATGTATTTAAAGATTCTCATTTTCAGGGTTAGCTAAACGAGAAAACCCCCTTGTTTTTATGAGACGTAAAACGAAGGAAAATCCGGCACATCGTTCTTTTTTGGAAAAACGGAAAACCAATCCTTTAATTTTTGGAAAAAGGGAAAACCGATCCTTTAATTTTTGGAAAAAGGGAAAACCGAAAAAAGTTATCGCTACGGCGACTAAGGACCTGCGCGGTTAGTGGCGCAGACCCCGCCGGCTAAAGATGGCGAGCCTGTCCGCTGAGGGTGGACGCCCCGTCCGATAGAAGTGAACGAATCTGTTTCGAAATCTGTTTGTGGTTTTTTGAAAATAAGGACCTACGCGGTTTGTGACGTAGACCCCGCCGACTAAAGATGGCGAGCCTGTCCGCTAAGGGTGGACACCCCGTCCAATAGATATGGACGAATCTATTTTGAAATTTGTTTTGAAGATTTATTTTCGAAAACTAAGGACCTGCGTGATTAGTAACGCAGACCCCGCCCGCTGAAGGTGGGCGAGCCCTGTCCGCTGAGGGTGGACGTCCCTGAATTCGTTTTTTCAATTTGGAACTTGCGTGGTTCGTGACGCGATCTTGCCCGCTGAAGATGGGCAAGTTCCTATTTCTTTTGTTCATTGTGATTTCTTTTGAGAATTTACTTTTATTCATTCTTGTAGGAGCGAATTCTTTCGAGGGATGCTCGGATTTAGTTGCAACCTGAATGTGGGTTGACAACGTGTTTAGACGGACCATTGTCTTGTGGTCATCTTCTTTCATGGTTTTGAGCTAGTCTTTACGGCTCAATTTTGCCACCACCTGGGTCCTTGATTAGGGGACTATGTATAAGTATCAACGGCGACCTTTGTCTTGAGGTCATAATCCGGTTTTATTTTTTTAAGATTATCCAAACATGGGACTTCGTACATCGTAGTCTGGGAATATTGTTTTAACCTTGCATACTCTCCTTTGAGATATATATTTTCTTTCGAGCCCCCAAGCACTCGTGCTTGACGGTCAGTTCTTGCCAAGAGAGGTACGTATTTTATAACGTCCTTTAATCATGTTTGGGATCGTGCTCGTATGTGCAATCGACCTTTATAGTGGTATGCTATTTTGACGAGGTCGTGGGGTGACTTCATTTTCCGGACGACAAGGTTTATATTTCAATAATGTTAGATTTAGCTTGGCCCGGATTAATCCTTTGACAAACAAACATTTTTTATTTGAGAAACCAACGACTTAATAATATTTTTTGGTGTTTCGAAAAATGACCTTGATATTTATTTTGCTTATATTTGTTTTGAAAAATGTACACATATATATTCCTTGAGACGAGTCTATGTTTCGACAAGTTTTATTCATTTTCACTTTTTGGGTGCTAATGGTGCTTTTGGGCTTGATCTTGATTTCAATAGGGCCTCGTGTCTACCAACACGGTTTTAAGTCCTTTCCTGTTCCGCGTTTTGCGAGATCCGGGCCTTGGGCTGCATTTTCGGCACCCAAGGCTAGGCGTTAATCATTTCGGCGCCCAGCCGTGGGCGCTGAAAGTTTTATCCTGGCAATTTTTGGTTTTTGGATTTCTTGACGCGTTTCCGAATGGGATCAGGATGTCACTTGATGGCTTCAGGTATATATAGGGGGTTAGATACGTCCTTCATTTCCATCACTCTCAATCTTCCTTTCTCTCGTAATTACTTAGCTTTAATTCTTCCTTGCTTTTGTCATGTCGATTCCTCCCTTCTCCCTCCAACGAGCTGTCAGGCGTTGGTTAAGAGCCCTTACTCCTACAGAAAAGGCTTTGTTGAAAGAATACCACTTAGAGGCACTTTTAGGCTTACAACAAATTAATATTGATTATAACTTTTTGTGTGCAGCCCTGAGCTTTTGGGATTCTGATCACCATGTTTTTGTCTTTCGGGGCAATGAAATATGTCCTTTGCCAGATGAATTTGCTGCGATCCTTGGTTATCCTACTAATGCTACTCCTGCCACCCCTGGCACTATTTAAGAGGGTAAAACAACCATAGGGGCTGTCCTAGGACTAGATGTTAACATGCTTGCTGCGATTGTTGTAGGTGATGAGGTTAATTTGGCAAAGCTTGTAAAACATCACTTTAGACCTAGTAAAAATGTGACCGAACAGAAATTCCCTTGTATTTTTCTTGTTGAATCATTATTTGATGTCGAATAACAATGGCGAGTTCGGTGACATAAGGTTGATCCCCTTGATTAGCCAGATGGAAAGTTGCTATTCTATTGTGCCGTTGGTTGTTGCCGAGACTTTGTTGAGTGCGGATGAGCTGAAGAAGAATGCCAAATCTGAATATTTTAAGAGGAGCCCCTTATTGCTGCAGGTAATCGATCTTTCTTTTGCGCACACATATTTTTTTTATGTTTTTTTGTTCGTCCTGCCTGGAGCTGATTTTCAGCGCCCAAGGCTGGGCGTTAGAATTTTTGGCGCCTGGTCCTGGGCGTTGAAACTGCGCCCCAGGTTTCGTTTGTTTATTTATTATTTTTTTTGATCTGATCGTACCCGTTCTTTCTGCATATTTGGCTCATGGAACGACTTAGGCTTTTAGAAACTTCTGTTGATCCTAAACAGTATCGTCCTATAGCCTTGGGTAATCGAAAGTGTTTGCACGGAGGCCAGGACGAGGCCGAGTGGGCTTCCTTTTTTACTCATGGTATCTGTTCTATTAAGTGGGTGGTACCGTGGTGGGGTTTGACTACTATGACAGGGGGTTCTGATGTGTCGGTTTATGTATCTTTGCTGGGGCTATCTCGGCCCATTTATATCTTTCCTTACCGAATCATGCGTCAATACGGCTTAAGGCAGACTATCCTATTTTCTGATACAGTACCACCTAAAGTAGGGGCCTTTTCACAAGCACGGGTTCGAGCATGGGCTAAATATTATGATGGTCTCCCGCGTTGGGATGTGGCTACAAATGGTTTTGTGGATCTTTCTGAAATTTACAAGTTGTGGATGAGTTCCGATGATAAAGCTGTGAGGACCGAGGCTCGAAATGGAGAGCCGGCTGAGCTTTTGATACCACGTATTCGGGTTAGGTATGAGGGCCGTGATTCTGCCAATCCTCTCACCCATGGTATTAAGACTGTGAAAGCTCGTCCTGATCGAAAGCGAAAGGAAGTTCCTCCCCGTTACAGTTCTAGGCCTAAGAAGATGCCTAACATGAAGGGGCCTGCCGTTGATAAAAGAAATGCAAGCTCTCGCGGAGATCGTCGCCGGAACAATGTATGGGTTAGGAAAGCTCAGCCGCTGGTAGAACCAGTGACTAATCCAGTTGATGTTGATAATCTTTCCCCCACCATTGTTTGTGCCCTTGAAGCTGAGCGGGCTATAACGGTTCAAACTGAGAATGTTTCTGAGGCCTTGGCATCTTTGGAAGTTAGTGTCCAGGAGCCGGTTCTTATGGAGATTGATATAGGGGCAGCGCAGAAACCTGTGGAGGTGGACCCCGCGAACATTGCGCTCTACAAGACTTTATTTGATGATCCGGAAGAACTAGAGTAGTGTAGTTCTTGCTAGGGTGTAGGTGCCCTTTATTTATTTCAGTTGTGTTTGTTTTTCATTCCTTAGCACTTTTGTTTTCCTTCTTATCATTTTTTAATAAAGGCGTATTTTATTTTTACTTTCATTTTTTGCTTCTCCTCTTTTTTCATTTTTTTTATATATTTGCTCATGTCTAACACTTTTGCACAACGTATATATATTTTACTTGATTGGACCGAATCCACAAATAGGATTGCCTACGTATCTTTGTTAAATAATTTTAACTTAGAATCAGGGCGCGCGTAGTTCTAGCTAGAATAAGTTATAGGATGCCGAATTTAATAGATATGCTCTGAGGTGGAAACATATTATTTGATCGGTGAAATGAGTGAAGTTTCATCATTATTTTAATCTGCTTTTTTGCCGTAAGCCGTGTATCTGCACATAAAAATGAAATTCCATGTGTTTTTTTTGTTTTTTGTATGGCTATTTTTCGGTACGCATATCTGAATACGTGTTGTACCCCCAAGTGTACGTTATTTTTCTGTTATGTGCGGATAAAATGACGAGCACTTCTGGGCAAAATTTGGCAGGCAGAGAGTTTCAACGCCTAGGCTGGGGCGTCAAAGATTTCGGCGCCCAGCCCTGGGCGTTGAAAATGATTTCTGGGCAGTCTTTTTTCGACGCTTTGCTTCACATGTTCTTGCATTTATTTCTTTTCTCTTTTTTTGTTTTACTTTTTTACTCATATTGAAATCAATTTTGACGCTATTTCGGAGGCTTTTTTGACTGTTAGCGTGAGACGCATTTTTGTCCGGATTAATTTTTTCTATTCATGACTCAAAACGGTTTTGAGAATGGGGTTAGTGTGCGGAAGATATGAAGATCTTTGTGTAGGCTTTTGAGTGGGCCGAGGTGTATGTTGACGTGGAGGGCGGTATTTATTATTTTATGAATTTTTTTTTAGCAACATTTGCATTGTTTGGGTTTGATTTCCTTTTTTATTTCTTTGGGTTGCATGGGTTAGACCTTTATGTTTTGGATATATGATAGTGTGGTTCACTTTGTGGGTTTTAGGGTATTGATTTCGATGTCACGATTTCAAGACCGAGTGGGCCTTGCTTATTGGGCCTAGAGTGGGCCGCTTCTTTGTTTTTGTATTTGCATGTACGTTTGGTGCTTATTTAGTGTTAGAATAACAGTTTTTAGGAGAAATCTTACGCCTTTATTAATTTGGAAAGTAAGGAAAACACACTGAAATAAAATTTGCCTATATTCTAAGGGGTTTTAGGACCATCTAAAGCCTTTATTTTTTTCTATCAATCTAAAGAACTACTAGGCGTTTTTCTTTACTAAGGTGCTCTCTATGGCTTAAGCCTTGGGTTTAGTCTCGTAAAACTTTGGTCCTTCGCCGGTACTCATCTTGAATTCTATTCCCTTTGTGTTGACCCACTGACATGTCTTCACCCATCCGTTCTCGGCCTCTTCTAGTGTTGATGCAGGAGAGATTAACCGGGTTGGATCGAAACCTTCATCTTGTAAAGCTAGGGTAGTCATCACAGTCTCGTCCTCCATAGGCCTCGATTCGTTAAACAATGTCCATAGAGCCTGGTTGTCCAATATTTCAGCTGTTTTGGTCTTGGTTGTTAGGTTATGATACATATGATATTACATAAATCATGCGGAAACAACCATTAACCCAGGAATACATATTATTTACACATAATCATATAGCATAATTTAGATGCATACTCTTTGTTGCGTGCCTTCCCTAGCTGCGCCCGAACCGAAAAAGAACAAGTCTTTAGGACACCAAGTGTCGTCCCTCCGTAGATAGTCCACAGCACGTCCGGATCCGCCTTAAGATTGACCAACTAGAATCGCCCTTAAGGTACTAGAATTTTCGGCACTATTGAGCAAGGAATGTGGCTGAATTTTTCTCTCAAAACTCACTTTGAATACTTGAATTAATCTCTTAAAATATGTGACCCTAGGCACGTATTTATAGAGTTATGGAAAGGGAATTGTAATCCTAGTAGGACACGAATTAATTAAACTTAGAATCCTACAAGAACTCTAATTAATTAATTTATCCTTTTAGGAATAGGAATTTAATCATATACTAACTCTAATAGTTTTAGGAATCATGCATGAACACAAACTCACACACACACACACGGCAGCCACAAGGGCCGCCCATGCGCGTGCGTGCGAGCAGCAGCCCACGCAGCGAGGCCCACGCAGCCGTGGCCTTGGCGCGCGCTGGGCCTGCCTTGCGGTAGGCCTGGGCGCTGCCTTGGCTGGGCTTGTGGCGCGCGCGTTTGGCTTGCTGGGCGATGGCCCGGCTTCGTGCTGGGCCTTCGTCCGGCAGGCCTCGTCCGATGCTAATTCGTACGATACGCTTCCGATTAAATTCCCGGTTCCGGAATTTATTTCCGATACGAACAATATTTAATATTTCCGATTCCGGAATCAATTTCCGTTTCGAACAAATATTTAATATTTCCGTTTTCCGGAATTATTTTCCGATTCCGATAATATTTTCGATTCTGATAATATTTCCGTTTCCGGCAATATTTCCGATTCTGGTAATATTTCCATTTCCGATAATATTTTCCGATACGTACCATGTTTCCGTTTCCGGCAACATCTACGACTTGGATAATATTTATATTTCCGATACGATCCATATTTCCGTTTCCGGCAATATCATCGTTTCCGGAGTATTCATTTCTTGCTTGTGACGATCTCAGCTCCCACTGAAACCAACATCCGTCGATTCCGAATATCCATAGATAGAGTATCTAATGCCATTAGATACTTGATCCGTTTACGTACTATTTGTGTGACCCTACGGGTTCAGTCAAGAGTAAGCTGTGGATTAATATCATTAATTCCACTTGAACTGAAGCGGCCTCTAGCTAGGCATTCAGCTCACTTGATCTCGCTGAATTATTAACTTGTTAATTAATACTGAACCGCATTTATTAGACTTAACATAGAATGCATACTTGGACCAAGGACATTATTTCCTTCAGTCTCCCACTTGTCCTTAGGGACAAGTGTGCATTTCCTAATTCCTTTGTCGCTCGATGCTTGCTCTTGAACATAAGGTAAGAGTTGTCATCCTTATTATGTCCAGAGGTGTTCCTCGGTTTCAGAGTTCAACTGATCAAATAAACAGATAATCATAGCCTATGATTCATCCGAGCACGGCCATGCATTTCACAGTTTCTAGCTCTCCGAGTGGCCTTGTACAACTTTTAAGCATCTCATCCCGATTTATGGGAGGACAATCCCAATCTTGCGATCTTGAGATTAGACTTCGTTTGATAGGTGATTACCTGAGCGTTGCCTTTATAGCCTCCTTTTACGGTCCGACGGTTGGTCAACGTCAAAGCAACCAGTTCTCAAACAAGTAATCTCAAATCACTCAGGTATTGAGGATTTAGTGTCTAATAATTTAATGAAATTTACTTATGACAGATTTTCATCTCTTACAGTAAAGTTTCATAGGTCCTGTCCGATACTAGTCTTCCCAAAGTAAGTATCTATGCAAATGATTATGACATTGCCATGTCCACATAGCTCAAGAAACAGAACTACTAGTCATCTTGCATTCTAATCGTCTAACGTTTTCTATGCGTCCAATTTTATAGAAAACTCCGACTAGGGACCATTTTCAACCTTTGACATTCAAGTTCACTTGATAGACATTTCTTAGTCACAGGACTGGTCCTGACAGTCTATCTTGAATATATCGTCAAATTTGAAGGGACTCATCATTTAATACTAAACCAAGATTAAATGGAATATGAAAATACATTTCATATATGATAAATGTTCAACCCCAATGTTTTATAACCATGGGCCTCAAACCCATCTTCTAAAACAATTCATGGAATTTAAAGCTATGCTTGATTTCCAGTGCGACAATGTGAGTGTTGCTTCTCACTTGTTGCATAGGTTTAGTTATCATGCTTTGCCAATCTTAATATCCTTTTCATCGAATGTTCTTCGAGATATGATGATAAGATCTTTTCGAGTTTGTTTATTATGTGATCTAGTCTTTCTTACTTCGATGGTGGTTTTACTCATTTTTCAATGAAGAACCATCAAGTTAGCAGACGTTTTTCTTGCTTCAAGAGTGGTTCTACGCATTTTTCAATGAAGAACCATCAAGCCAGCAGATAGGTGATCTACCCAAGTTCAGTGAAGAACTTTAAACAACCCTGTTTTATTGCTTCTTAGGCAATAATTACTTTTACTTCAACTGTATAGGTTGCTAGTGATGCTTTGTTTGGATTTACCTATCCAGGCAGTTCATAGATATGTGGAAGATTCTCCAACTATATCTTAGAACATAGAAATTATTATTTTAATTTCCCACGCAACAACTCATGGTCTCCAACCCATGTTGCCATTTTCAAAACACGATGCTCTATAGCTCGTCCTTATCAATGGTTAACTCCAAAGGGTCTTGCTTGATCCTTTGCCAGTGTTTATGCGTGTAGCATCAATATTTAGCATATCTTTATTTCCTTGAATCAAGAACTATTCCTATGTACCATTTCAAGTACCATAAGTATTCTTGATCTTAATCTAGTTGATCTTCACTTAGATCAATAGAGATTGGTATATGTTCGTCATGCCTAAAGTCATACGATACGTTTTTGGCGATCCTCATATTATATCATACATGATAAATTCTTTTGCAGAATATTTCCCAATTGAATTCTATTCATGTAACTTTAGCTTATCTAGTTTCAGTAGATACTAAATTCAGCTAAATTCTTTGACATATAATATAGGTTAAGAATCTCATTTAGACTCTTTGATGTTTAACTAGTAAATGCTTATACATAGTTCAAACATCCTTTACTTAGATTTATTCACATGGGTCAAATATCTCCAATGGAGACTTTCGTGTTTGATTTAGTAAATGCCATTACTTAATCCAAAACAATATCATAAGATCTTTGTAAATAGATCTTAATACCCAGTATGTACTAAGTTTCGCCATGGTCCATCATTGATGAATTATTTCAAATCTAAGTCATTAGCATTTGAATGTTATTTCACAATAGAGAGATATGTGTGTAATACACATAGGACCAATTAAGTTTTAAGTACTCCCACTAAACTTCTTATATATCTATAAGAATCATGTATATTTTATGAAACTAAAATGCTTATTAGCTTCACTTAAAATACAGTTCCAATTCCCAATTGCTTGCTTAAATCTGTACTTAGATTTTATAAGCTAGCTTTCTTTTTCGAGCATTTATTTGGATCCACAAATCCTATGACATACCATGTACATAGTTTATTCCAACATTTTATTGAGGAATACGTTTTGTCATCCAATTGCTATATGTACCAATATGCAATCATTGCTTGAATTATAGACTTGAGCATTACGATTATGCATGAGGTTTCAACACAATTCACACTATGAATTTGCTTGTAACCTTTAGCAACTAATCTAGCTTTGTGTGTGAACACAATTCCATGTTTGATGGTTTTTATCCTTAAAAAAAACTTGCAACCAATAGGTGTGAAACTATTCTTGCAAATCAACAAAATTTCAATTTTGTCATCAAAACATTGAGTATGTTTTATGGCCTCTAACCATTTAAAACATTTGAGGCTATATATGGCCTCTAACCATTTTAGGGAATCAGGGTTTCGTCATAGCTTTCTCACAGGTTATAAACTCATTAATCTATATGATAATAGTTTGACTGCAAGTTGTAGGTTTCTTCACTATCTAATAGAAGAATCGCATAGCTTTAGTGACCTGAACTCCATGTTTCTTCACTATCCAATAGAAGAATCTCATAGTTTCAGTGACTTGAACTCTATGCCTACTTGGGTATAGAACATCAAACAATAGAATATCAATAGCCACTTGAAAGTCCTTTGAATATTCTTGTTCTCCTTGAAGCATTTGTAAAGTCTTTAAAGAGATGTCTATTCTTTAAAGCCACTTGTAAAGTCCTTACAGAATAAGTTCGGATTTTCTGAAGCACTTCGAAAAGCCTCCGGAATGTCCGTTTATGTTTGTTGTTTGCCTCGAAGACTTTCGAGGTCTATTTTCTCCCACTTGTCATTTTGGAAACGAATCTCCAAAAGGACATCATTTCGAGCAAACAAACATTATGTTCTCAAAAATTCGTGGTAGAAACAATACCCTTGTGTCTCATTTGAATAAATCATAATGAAACATATATCTAGACTTGGGCCTTAGTTTGTTGAATAACAAACACTAAGCTCCCACTGAGTTTAGCAACTCTTTAGATATATTTAATTGAAAAGATATCCTGAAATTACTTTTCAATAGCTTTGACGAATTTGGTTTAGTTTGGTGGTAGTTGAGCATTTTGTTTTAGAAATTATAGGAAAAGTTTTTATGATTCATCATTAATCGAATCAAGTACCAATTGACTTCGATTATTCCAACTAAGATATGCCATATCTTATGGACCTAGATTGTGAAATTACAACACACAATCATTGATGATCATATTTGGTCTCAAGTAATCATCAACATGATCTAACCTAGATCTTTATGATTTCTTGCCAAGTGGATTTTATACTTCTGAATCTTTGAACTAGCCAAACAGATTCAACTTATATCACATTTGAGTAAATAAACCTATATTCACTCAAATCTGTGTGAAATAATAAAGTCATAAAACCTTTCTTTAGCTTTGAACTCTATTGTCTAGGCGTTCTAACAATACTTCATATCTTTTGTTACTTTCAACAAGTAAGACTAGTTGTCTTAAAATGATCTAGAAATCAATCAATTTTCAAAAGTCCAACAAAATAGAGCTTATGAATGTTAACTTGTTGATATGGTCTAAGCAACAATGCCAAAGATTAGTGGAACTCAAATCAAGGGGTTGATTTGAACCTAGTAAAGTTCTTTAAAGAGTTGTTTGTTTTAATCAAGCATATTGACTCAACCTGTAATTGACCATTTCATTCAAATAAACAAACAAACATTGTTTTTGTTTTTCTTGAATGTGAGTCTTTCTGTGTTTGAAGCAGAAATTTAGGTATGCTGATTATGGAACAAAATAGCCATTAAGTTCCAGCCTTTGAAAGGACTTAAAACAAACTTAGATGACCCTACAATTAATGTAGCAATGCCATGCTTCATTTCCCACTTGTAGGTCATTAGTGTATCCTAGCTTCCATTGTTTGAGTTATTACCGAAGTAAGAACCTCAAGCGGTATATGATACCAAGGAAGTTTGATTGCTAGGTCACTTCTCTTCAAACATAAACTTATAGGTAGAAACGGAATCGTAATTCCTTTCATTTGTTCCTCGTTTTCCTATTTCTTGTACTTTTTCTTATAGTCTTAAGAATTGAATTCTTTAGTGTTGACTTTTATACTTTGTTAGACATGTCCAATGTCACCCCAACAAGGTTCTTTACCATTTAATTTATGTTGAACATTCTGTTGCAACTAGATGATCTTACCAGAAGCTTCTAAAGTTCTCTAAGCATCGATCTATTCGAATGTCTAGTGACTAGACTCATTCGAGAATTAAATGGACAAAGATATTAGGTTGTTAACCATTGGTAAAGCTGAGCGTTT
Source organism: Spinacia oleracea (assembly GCF_020520425.1). NCBI lineage: Eukaryota > Viridiplantae > Streptophyta > Magnoliopsida > Caryophyllales > Amaranthaceae > Spinacia > Spinacia oleracea. The sequence continues at coordinate 58,120,007 of NC_079487.1, forward strand.
TAAGCTCAATGCTTTATGATCTCAAAACTACATTGTATTTTGAATTCACAAGCACCAATTGGTTTGCCATTCGACTTTGATGTTCGAAAACAACCATAAAAGTCGCTATAAGAAACGTACATTTTAAATTGCTCACTTTCTCTCATTTCCGTGAATCGTTCTTGGATTCACTACCAATCGAGGAAATTTACTGTTACCTTTCTAAAAGGATTTACTGCAGTGCAAGATATTTAATTATAAACAATAATTAAAACATACATTGAAGCATGCAAAGTCTAAACATTTATCATGAATAATAACTTGAAATTAAAGCAACCATGCAATTCAAACAAGTTATTAGCATTTTATTCGATTTTATTGTTCCGGCAGGTGTGAATAAAATGATTCCAAGATCCTAAAATCATTGAAGAACTAAGCACAGTTTGTCGACTTAATCCTAAAACATCTTAGGTAAGCAAAAGCCTTTTGCTAATAGTCTAGAAACTATTCTTGGTTGATAGGTACGTCTAAGAACTTATTAGGAAAACCTATCGATTTTGCCACGACATAAAAGGACTCCTTACTTATATCGTTGAGTTTCACCAAAACTAACATGTACTCACAATTATTTGTGTACCTTGCCCCTTTAGGACCAATAAGTAACACCTCGCTGAGCGAAAACTATTACTAGATTGATGTAAAGGATATCCAAGCAAGTGTATATTTTGGCATGGCACCTTTTAACTCAATTTTTAAGTTTGGAACTTAAGGCTCTTACTATGTTGGTTAGATTTTAAGTGAACTAAAATCCTTAATCATGCAACATAATCAAGCCACAATCTCATGCATAATTAAGACATATTTAAAGCAATAAATAACTTAAAGCATGCATAAGATAAATGTGATCTAGTATGGCCCGACTTCATCTTGAAGCTTTGACTTCAAAGTCCGTCTTGAAAATCTCCGTGGGAGGCACCATTTTCTTCAAATAGGATAAGCTATAATTAAAACTAATTACAACTATTTGATGGTTCGCAGACCATATTTGAATTGAAAAATAACTTTGGTACTTTAGACCAATTACATTCAAATTAATGGTGCGCAGACCATATTTTCTATCCTATTTGGGCCATACTAGTCACTTCATAACCTGCAAAACAGTACATATACAATATATACCATTCACCCATTCATTATCATGAATGGCCCACATAGCTGGTTAGTAAAAACACATTATGCATCACGTAAACATTTGCAGCAATTAATCAAGGGCACCAATAATCTACCAATTATTCAGTCCTTATTAATTCTAATCAAGTTGTTTTAACCTTAAGGATTTGTAGACCTAATCAAGAGTTTATGACTAAAAGGGCTCCCACTTAAACCAATAAATTCATATGCTTTACTAATTTTAAACATAAAAATGTATTTCAAGTCTAACCGGAAACATACAAATTTAATTAAAATTTAAAGCTCATATAAATTTATAATTGAATCCAAAAAGTTTAATTTAATTTCAGTCGTATTTAAATTAATTCATGATTTTAATTTTAGTAAAATAATTAGAATAAATAAAATTTATTATAATTACAATATTCAAAATTAAAATCCAAGAAAATAATTTAAATTATTAATTTTAAAATTAATTAAAATTACGTAAACTGAAAAATTTCAAATTAAACATTCAAAACGATTTAATCGCAACGCAAACACCCTACGCATTGCACGCCCATGGGCCGCACGCACACAGCCATTGCTGGCCATGTGCGCGCAGCCCATGTGCTCGTCGCATAGCTGCTGCATCTTCCATCGCAAGCCATCGCACGCTGTGGTGCTCGCTGCGCGCGCGCCAGCGCTGGACGCACGCGAGCCATCGCTCGCTGTGCGCGCTCGCCAGCGCTTGCTGTGCGCGCGAGCCATCGCTCGCTGTGCGCGCGAGCCATTGCTCGCTGTGCGCGCGAGCCATCGCTCGCTGTGCGCGCGAGCCATCGCTCGCTGTGCGCGAGCAATTCCGCGCGATCAACGCTGGGCGCAGCGCTCGTGGCTCGCGAGCTTGCGCTCGCTGCGCGCGAGGCTGCGCGCCCTTGCGCGAGGCAGTGCGCGTTGTGGCGCAGCTCGCTTGCTGCCCACACGCGACTGCCAAGGCTTGCCTTTCGCCCATGCCCATTCGTCCATAGCTCGTGGCCCACGACACAAGGCAGGGCTGCTGCCTTGTGCTCGTGCACCATGCCTTGCTCATTGCATTCGTGCCGCACGGGCGACGAGCTCCCTTGCTCGTCGTCGCATGCCCGCACTATACAACACCCCTTAAGGGTAACACGAAGCGTCCATTGCTTTGTGCGTGCAAGTTATATGAACGAATCGCATAAAAAATTAAAATTTATATTTAAAATTAATGACAAATTAATAAATAATATTAATTTCATAATTTTAGGGCGAAAAAATCGAAAATTTATTATTCAATTGATTTCCGATTATTATGGATTCAAGTCTAGGTCATAAAAATTTAAAATTTATTATAAATTTACAATTTTTATGGTGGTTTTTAATCATAGGTTTCTAATTAAATTATAATTAATTATGAAAATCAAATTAATTCTAAATTATTCTAATTTTCAACAAATTAATCATAATTACAAATTAGATTGCATAATTAACAAGGCTAGGCATTCAAACTTGTTAAACATATACAGTAGGTCAATCAAAAATTCAAGATTTATCAACAAGAATCGCAAATATTTAATTTAACATCTTAAATTTACGAAATTTTGCATTCGAAAAACTAAAACCTTCGAAAAGTCATAGTTAGGCTTCGAATTTGAGAATTCTGGGTTCGGCAGAAAAATACTCTTTTTGTCAAAATTTTAGAATGCCTTTTACATGCGGAATTGACACAAAAATCACTCGATTTGGATGAGTAACGAAGAAACTGCCAAAAAACTGCGTACGTATAATTAAATAAACGCAATTTGCAATTAATTAACAATTACGAAAATTAATCACCCCTTTTAATTCTTGCAAATTTGTAATATTTAACCATGTTCATGCAATTTAGATTATGAAAATAATAAGGGGCTCGTGATACCACTGTTAGGTTATGATACATATGATATTACATAAATCATGCGGAAACAACCATTAACCCAGGAATACATATTATTTACACATAATCATATAGCATAATTTAGATGCATACTCTTTGTTGCGTGCCTTCCCTAGCTGCGCCCGAACCGAACAAGAACATGTCTTTAGGACTCCAAGTGTCGTCCCTCCGTAGATAGTCCACAGCACGTCCGGATCCGCCTTAAGATTGACCAACTAGAATCGCCCTTAAGGTACTAGAATTTTCGGCACTATTGAGCAAGGAATGTGGCTGAATTTTTCTCTCAAAACTCACTTTGAATACTTGAATTAATCTCTTAAAATATGTGACCCTAGGCACGTATTTATAGAGTTATGGAAAGGGAATTGTAATCCTAGTAGGACACGAATTAATTAAACTTAGAATCCTACAAGAACTCTAAATAATTAATTTATCCTTTTACGAATAGGAATTTAATCATATACTAACTCTAATAGTTTTAGGAATCATGCATGAACACAAACTCACACACACACACACGGCAGCCACAAGGGCCGCCCATGCGCGTGCGTGCGAGCAGCAGCCCACGCAGCGAGGCCCACGCAGCGAGGCCCACGCAGCGAGGCCCACGCAGCGAGGCCCACGCGCTGGGCCTGCCTTGCGGTAGGCCTGGGCGCTGCCTTGGCTGGGCTTGTGGCGCGCGCGTTTGGCTTGCTGGGCGATTGCCCGACTTCGTGTTGGGCCTTCGTCCGGCAGGCCTCGTCCGATGCTAATTCGTACGATACGCTTCCGATTAAATTCCCGGTTCCGGAATTTATTTCCGATACGAACAATATTTAATATTTCCGATTCCGGAATCAATTTCCGTTTCGAACAAATATTTAATATTTCCGTTTCCGGAATTATTTTCCGATTCCGATAATATTTCCGATTCTGACAATATTTCCGTTTCCGGCAATATTTCCGATTCTGGTAATATTTCCATTTCCGATAATATTTTCCGATACGTACCATGTTTCCGTTTCCGGCAACATCTACGACTTGGATAATATTTATATTTCCGATACGATCCATATTTCCGTTTCCGGCAATATCATCGTTTCCGGAGTATTCATTTCTTGCTTGTGACGATCTCAGCTCCCACTGAAACCAAGATCCGTCGATTCCGAATATCCATAGATAGAGTATCTAATGCCATTAGATACTTGATCCGTTTACGTACTATTTGTGTGACCCTACGGGTTCAGTCAAGAGTAAGCTGTGGATTAATATCATTAATTCCACTTGAACTGAAGCGGCCTCTAGCTAGGCATTCAGCTCACTTGATCTCACTGAATTATTAACTTGTTAATTAATACTGAACCGCATTTATTAGACTTAACATAGAATGCATACTTGGACCAAGGGCATTATTTCCTTCATTGGTGAGGTGAGGTGCCTCATCCAAGGTATGGCAGTCATGGAAAATTTCAAATCCGGGTTTTAGCAAGCCATCCTGAACGAAGGGTTCAGGGAAATCACAGCATGGGTGTACTTCTCCTTCCCGAACGAACATTCCGTTAAGAGTTCTTTGATACGGGGGAAGAAGGGTGGTTTGTTTGGCCTTAGCTGGGTTAAGGCGTAGCCTAGACAAGCGGTCAGCAATATCTTCCTACGTTGGTTCATAGCCTATGCCAAAAGGAGTAGATTTGTTGGGTAGAGGATGGAACGTGCATTCCTTCTTCCTTATGCCCAATGGGGTTCCTGGGAAATAACCTTGAGCTAACAGCATATTAGGGATAACCCGGGACGCTCGCGGATCTAGAAATGCTAAATGGTAGTCCTCAATGAACTGGATGGGTTCATCCATTTGAAAACCGTAAAGGTCGTCTGCAGTTTTGGCTGTTCAAACCATAGTACAACTGATGTCGAGAGGAGGAGCGCGGATTTCCAGAATTACCCCGTTATGGTTAAGTTTAACCATTTGGTGCAAGGTAGAAGCCACACCTCCTAAGTCATGGAGCCAAGGGGGGCCCAAGAGGAGGTTGAAAGTGGGCTTGATGTCAATTATTTGAAACTCTGTGGTGCGTGCCACAGGCCTTGTTTGTATTGTAAGGTTGATTTTTCCCAACACAGGCCTTCGAGAGTTATCATAAGCTCGTACTCCTTGCGTGGAGGTTTGGAAATCATCGTTTCCTAGCCCCAAGTAATGGGCGGTTCGCAATGGGCAAACGTTAACTGCCGAGCCGTTATCTACGAGCGCTAGGGGGGTGTTTTGTCCTTTGCATCCAACCACTAGATAGAGAGCCTTATTGTGGGCACCCCCTTCTTTGGGCAAGTCTTTGTCAGTAAAAACTATAGCCTTTTCTCCAGCATCTCTTGTGACGTGGTTGACCAATGAGTCAGGTGTGATATCCATAGGTACTGAGATGAGGTCAAGTGAGCGAATAAGTTTTTCGCGATGCTCCTTTGAAGTACACATGAGATCCCAGATGGTAATCTCGGCTTTGGTTCTTTTTAGTTGCTTCAAGAGAGGATTTTCGATGACTTCTGCGACGGTGGTGTGCCGCACGTTTTCAGGAGTATGTCTGACTGGGATATCGTCCATGGGAGGTGGGCGAATATCCGGTTGGTATATCCTTCCGGATCGGGTGAGATTGTCGACTTCGGGCTCCTGAGGGGTGGTGTCAATGAGAGCATATCCGGGCCTAGTTTCGGTAAAGAGGTCCTGGCCTAATACTTGATATAAGTAGACATCTTCAGCATCATCATCCCACACACCGCACACTTCTCTCTCGATTCGATCCATAGGGACCACAGCGAGTGGTGCACCTTGAGGTGTAATGTACACCGTAGGGTCGAAGTTCTTATTTTCTGGTTGGTCGAGAGAGATGTGACAAGAGCCGAGTGGGCTCTTGTTGTTTTTGGGTTTTCCAACGTTAGGGAGAGGTATTACTTCATCCTCTATCATGTCCTGGATCGTGTTTTTTAGATTCCAGCAGTTTTCAGTGTCATGCCCATTTCCTTGATGGAATTTGCAGTAAGTACCCTCGACCCAATACTTACTTTTGACAGGAGGGTCACGGGTGGGGCCTATAGGCCTCAACTTTCCTTGATTGGTTAGTCTTTCGAAGGCTTGTACCAAAGTCGACCCGAGTGGGGCAAACTTTCGATCTCGGACCCACCTTACAGGGCTTCTCCGGGCGGAGGTCTCCTCTACGGCATGGACTTCTTGGGCTTGGGATGTGTGGCCCCTGTTGTAGGTGTCACTTTTGTATGCGGGCTTGCTTTGTATTTTTTTTGAGAGATCATCCTCGATCTTTATTCCCACATCATAAACTTTTTTGAAAGTATCAAGGCCCAGGTACCTAAGGTGTTGTCTGTAAGCCGGGTCCAGGATGTCAATGAATTTCTGGACCAATTCTGTTTCGGGAGGCCTATTGATTAGTTGGGCCGCTTGGTCCCTCCATCTAGCAAAGTAGGTTGTGAAACCTTCATTTTTCTTTTGGAAGAGGACTTCCAGCTCGCGCATGGTGACTTGAAAATCCATGTTCGACGAGTATTGCTTGATGAAGACATTGACAAAGTCCTCCCAAGTGGGGAAGAGCTTGGGGTCCTGGTGGTAGTACCATTTGAGCGGCACAGGTTCCAAGGACAAAGGAAAGGCAGGTAAATACATGGACTTGTCCACGCCTTTCAAGTTCATGGCATTCACGAAGCTCAAGAGATGATCACGGGGGTTGTCCGTGGCCTTGAATTTCGGTAAGTCAGATGAACTAAACTTTTCTGGTAGTTTGCCAGGAAAAGGTTCAGGATCGAGGGAGAAGTACTTGCTCCCCATGGTTTGCTGTAGAACCATTTTTTCAATCCTCTTCTCGTTATCGAGGTCGTTTTTGGCTTGCGCAGCTGCTAAGGCTTCGTTTTCCATTTTTAGTTGGCTCATGAGTTGGGTCATTTGGACCATCCGGTCTCGCAATTCTTCGATGGACATGTTTGAGGGTGCGAATCGAGGTTGGGGGAGCGGAGATCCTTGAAAGGGGGAATGACGAACAGAGCTTGGAGTTACTAAACCTTGCGTTGGTGATGTAGCTTCAAGACGCACTAACCTTTGATTTTCAGATCGGCACCAAGTGGAAGGACCAGCCCTATGTATAAGATAAGCTAAAGTTTAGGCCCAAAAGTTTTAAGCATTACTTAGTCTAAACTTTTGACTCTCTCTATTGGTTTTTTCATTCTCTCCTTTGTTGGTACACTTTTTGGTTTTTTCCTTGGTCATTCTTTGGATTTTCGAAACACTTGCCCGTGTGACATTCATAGTTATTAGCATGCTCAGTTTTGGTGTCGAACATTCTCGTCGTAGGAGGCCTAACAACGACACGAAGAGTTATTTATTACTTTTTTTTTGGTCGCTTTTAGAACCGAGTGCCTTTTCATGCGCCCTCGCAGCAATTTTTTACGAATAGTTTTTTTTTGCTACGTATTTTCTTTATGCGTGGGCACCGAGGCTGCTGTGCCTGACCAAAAGGCCAGGCAGCAACTTCAGCGCCCAGCCATGGGCGTGAAAAACATTGGCCCCCAGCCAGGGGCGCTGAAAATGCGTCCCTGACTGGTGCTCGTTTTCTGTTTGCGTATATTTTTTGTTTATGCGACTTGATTTTGCGTGCTTGCCTAATAACGTCCTTTACGCGTTGTGCAGCGTTTGTGGGATTCGTTACGGGCCATCCCGATCGTCGCTTATTTTTGTGGCGATTGTTCGGGTTTGCGGAACACGTACTTTGGTATAACTCTTTGGCCAATTGGTTTATGAATGTTTGGGCAATTTTTAAGGTCGTTGGTTTTCTAGCATTATTTGTCACACACAATCACATAATTCGCTACACATAACTAACATTACATCATGAGGCAAAATAATAATATGTCATGTAGTTTATGATAGGCTTCTATGGGTATTACTTGCGCCGGCTTGGTACCGCTTCTATCGCAGATCCAACACATGCCCCGGTCGAGGTAGTGCCTTCAACAGACGAATTTCGCCCAGGAGGCCAATCACGATGTTAGCCAAGGGGGCATGCACCAATGAGAGGGACCTAGTGGGTGAGCGATTGGGTTTGGGACGGGTGTACTACTAGCGAAAGTGCCGAGTGGACAACATTCGAAGCGTATGCACCCCCCGGTTGGCGATGGGTATCCTTAGTCCCAACTCCCGAGATGAAACATGCCAAGGGAGCCAAGATTCGTTATGCGGTTCTGCCCATTCACAATAATATGCTGATTTTCAGGTCGTCCCAACTTGATGGGGAAATAAACGCGGGGTAGGATCGTTTCACCCTTCGGCTATTTTGATTACCTACGAGCACGAGTGTTTCCTTCACTATCCCCAGTGGAGTCGCCACTGTGAGGGGGTCGAAAAAGCACGAGGCTAATGCGTGACCTCGTCCCTCGTGGACGTGACGTTTCTTTTTGTCAAATCAAGTGTAATTGGATTTCCTGTGAGTTTACACCCAATTGACTAGTAATATAGGAGTCGCCATTCAGTTTTTAACGACAATGAGAAATACTGACAAAACCCGGTTATCGTGACATAAAGGGAGTGCAATTATGTTTGACCACGACGGCCATAGGTTCCCTAGTGATCCCTGGTGTGGGGATCTCTCAACGTACACCCGCAAGGTAGAGATTGAGAGTTCGGGGGACTGTAACTACCGAGAGGAGTACTCGCTCTTCGATAACTCCAGAGGCAGGATATCCTTACTAGCTCAGCATAAATAATTGAAGGGACATGCATTAACTATTAAACTAATCTGAATTGATTTTAGCAATATGCAACACATAATACTACATCGATCGTGATTATCTGGTTTAGATTGATTTAAGGGACCTAGCATGATAGTTCAATTTCCCAAGATATTATCTTTGTTAGGCGTGATAGAACAATCAGATTAATAGTTTAACAGTTTTATAAAAGGGCGAGGAAAATAATTAAATCATGCGAAGGGACACATTACGACGCACCCTTGAGAGGTGCGTCACGGTTCTCAGAAAACTAACCACTTTGGCTTTGCTATTTCTCCTTTTATTTAACGAATCTCAAGTTTCCAGGCTTAATTCTTCAGCTACAAGGGACAGGATACGTTCTGTTCGATTTTTGGATGGATTGCGACAGAACGCGGGATCGATTTCGCAGCGTGAGGCTTAAGCTTAGGGGTTGGAGTCAATACTCGGAATATGAATTGTGTGTTGTGTTCACGTCGAATTTGGGGCTGTATTTATAGGGAAGAGTTCGTGGAAAGATAGAATTTTAGAGCTCTAATCCAAGAAGAATTAGGAGAGAATATGTACCAAGGTATTTTCAGCGCCCAGGGCTGGGCGCCGAAGATTTCGGCGCCCAGAGCCAGGCGTTGAAAATAGGGTCTGGGCCGTATTTCCTTGTCAGATTTGGACTCGTGGAATACGGAGTCTTTGAGACTTATTCGAGTCTTTAAGTGCGTATTAACTTTAGGACGGAATGCGTTTGGGCCCGTTACGAACTCTAGGCTCGTTAGGATTTTAATTAATACGTAACTCTTATTTTCGAATTATACTAAGAATAGGATTCCTCTTGCCAATTCTATCTTTTTAGGATTTATGTTGGAGTGCAACACCTAATTCTGACAGGTTTCTATCTTTTATGTCTTGCCACTTTTAGCAACTACCCGTTACGGCAGTTACTATTTTTAGCAGGTTTCTATAAAAAGTTGGTTCGGGTGAAATGAAAAGGGTGATCGAGATTCGTTATTTTATAGGAGATGCGTTGCCAAGTGGAGATTTATGTTTTCATCATCGAACCTTCCCTTTCGGGAATGGGGACAAAAGTAGGTGTCTACAGTTGGTCAACGTCAAAGTAACCAGTTGTCAAACAAGTAATCTCAAATCACTCAGGTATTGAGGATTTAGTGTCTAATAATTTTAATGAAATTTACTTATGACCGATTTTCATCTCTTACAGTAAAGTTTCATAGGTCTTTCCGATACTACTCTTGCCAAAGTAAGTATCTATGCAAATGATTACGACATTGCCATGTCCACATAGTTCAAGAAACAGAACTACTAGTCATCTTGCATTCTAGTCGTCTAACGTTTTCTATGCGTCCATCTTTATAGAAAACTCCGACCAGGGACTATTTTCAACTTTTGACATTCAAGTTCACTTGATACACATTTCTTAGTCACAGGACTGGTCCTGACAGTCTATCTTGAATATATCGTCAAATTGAAGTGACTCATCATTTAATAAACCACAAATTAAATGGAAAATGAATTCTATTCATTTATTGTGAATGATTAACCAATAATGTTTTACAAAGTATTAAACTCTAAAACTTTAAAACATTAAACAAGGACATCAAAGCCATTCTCCAATATGCTTGATTCCGATAGCTGCAGTGTGCGAGTTGTGCTTCGCCTGCGGCAGAGGTTTAGTCATTGGATCTGATATGTTGTCATCAGTTCCAATCTTGCTTATCTCGACTTCTTTTCTTTCAACGAACTCTCGTAGAAGGTGAAATCTACGAAGTACATGCTTGACTCTTTGGTGGTGTCTAGGCTCCTTTGCCTGTGCAATAGCTCCGTTATTATCACAATACAGGGCTATTGGTCCTTTAATGGAGGGGACTACACCAAGTTCTCCTATGAACTTCCTTAGCCATATAGCTTCCTTTGCTGCTTCATGTGCAACATGTACTCCGCTTCAGTTGTAGAATCCGCAATGGTGCTTTGTTTAGCACTTTTCCAGCTTACTGCTCCTCCGTTGAGGCAGAAGACAAACCCAGACTGTGATCTGGAATCATCTTTGTCGGTTTGGAAACTTGCGTCCGTATAGCCTTTAACAATTAATTCATCATCTCCACCATAGACCAGGAAGTCATCTTTGTGCCTTTTCAGGTACTTCAGAATATTCTTGGCAACAGTCCAATGTGCCTCTCCTGGGTCTGACTGGTATCTGCTCGTAGCACTGAGTGCGTACGCAACATCCGGGCGTGTACATATCATAGCATACATTATTGAACCAATCAATGATACATACGGAATCCCATTCATTCGTCTACGCTCATCAAGTGTTTTTGGGCACTGAGTCTTGCTTAGAGTCATTCCATGAGACATGGGTAGGTAGCCTCGCTTGGAGTTTGCCTTCTTGAACCTATCAAGTACCTTATTGATATAAGTGCTTTGACTACGTCCAATCATCTTTTTAGGTCTATCTCTGTAAATCTTGATGCCCAATATGTACTGTGCTTCTCCTAGATCCTTCATCGAAAAACATTTCCCAAGCCAAATCTTGACAGAGTTCAACATAGGAATGTCATTTCCGATAAGTAATATGTCGTCGACATATAATACTAGAAAAGCAATTTTGCTCCCACTGACCTTCTTGTATACACAAGATTCGTCTGCGTTCTTGATGAAACCAAAGTCACTGACTGCTTCATTAAAACGTATATTCCAGCTCCTAGATGCCTGCTTCAATCCGTAGATTGATTTCTTTAGCTTGCATACCTTTTTAGCATTCTTTGGATCCTCAAAACCCTCAGGCTGTGTCATAAACACAGTTTCTGTTAAAATGTCATTTAAGAAAGCGGTTTTGACATCCATCTGCCATATTTCGTAATCGTAATATGCAGCGATTGCTAACATTATCCGAATAGACTTCAGCATTGCAACTGGTGAAAAGGTTTCATCGTAATCCACACCGTAGACTTGCCTGTAACCTTTTGCAACCAATCTAGCTTTGAAAACTTCAAGTTTCCCATCCTTGTCCTTTTTCAGTTTGAAAACCCATTTGCTTCCAATGGCTTGGTAGCCATCTGGCAAATCGACTAAATCCCAAACTTGGTTTTCAGACATGGAGTCTAATTCAGATTGCATGGCTTCTTTCCATTGCTTGGAGCTAGGGCTCGTCATAGCTTGTTTGTAAGTCGCAGGTTCATCACTTTCAAGTAATAGAACGTCATAGCTCTCGTTTGTCAAAATACCTAAGTACCTTTCCGGTTGAGATCTATATCTCTGAGATCTACGCGGGGTTACATCTCTAGATTGTCCATGATTCTCACCAGATACTTCTAAAGATCTCTGAGTTTCATCCTGAATGTCATCTTGAGCATTTTCAAGAGTTTGTTGTTCGACTCGAATTTCTTCGAGGTCTACTTTTCTCCCACTTGTCATTTTGGAAATGTGATTCTTTTCCAAAAAGATACCATCTCGAGCAACAAACACCTTGTTCTCAGATGTATTGTAGAAGTAATACCCCTTTGTTTCCTTTGGATAGCCCTCAAGGATACATTTGTCAGATTTTGGATGAAGTTTGTCTGAAATTAATCGTTTGACGTATACTTCACATCCCCAAATCTTAAGAAAAGACACTTTTGGAGGCTTTCCAAACCATAACTCATATGGAGTCTTTTCAACAGCTTTAGACGGAGCTCTATTTATAGTGAGTGCGGCTGTATTTAGTGCATGTCCCCAAAGTTCGGCCTGACCCATCATTGGTCTAACCATGTCTAGGAAGGTTCTGTTCCTCCGTTCCGACACACCGTTCCATTGTGGTGTTCCAGGAGAAGTCAATTCTGATAGAATTCCACATTCTTTCAGATGGTCATCAAATTCATAGCTCAGATATTCACCGCTTCTATCAGACCGCAGTGCCTTAATCTTCTTGCCTAATTGATTCTCTACTTCACTCTGAAATTCCTTGAATTTGTCAAAGGATTCAGACTTATGCTTCATTAGGTAGACATAACCATATCTACTGAAGTCATCAGTGAAAGTGATAAAGTAGCTGAAACCACCCCTAGAATTTGTACTCATTGGTCCACATACATCTGTATGGATTAAACCCAATAGTTCAGTTGCTCTTTCTCCAACTTTAGAGAAAGGTTGCTTTGTCATTTTACCAAGTAAACATGATTCGCACTTACCATAATCCTCTAAGTCAAATGGTTCTAGAATTCCTTCCTTTTGAAGTCTTTCCATGCGTTTCAAGTTAATATGGCCTAATCGATAATGCCACAGATAGGTGAGATCTGAATCATCCTTTTTGGCCTTTTTGGTATTTATGTTATAAACTTGTTTGTCGTGATCTAATAAATAAAGTCCATTGACTAATCTAGCAGATCCATAAAACATCTCTTTAAAATAAAACGAACAACTATTGTCTTTTATTAAAAAGGAAAATCCCTTAGCATCTAAGCAAGAAACAGAAATGATGTTTTTAGTAAGACTTGGAACATGGAAACACTCTTCCAGTTCCAAAACTAGCCCAGAGGACAACGACAAATAATAAGTTCCTACAGCTAATGCAGCAATCCGTGCTCCATTTCCCACTCATAGGTCGACTTCACCCTTGCTTAACTTTCTACTTCTTCTTAGTCCCTGTGAATTGGAACATAAGTGTGAGCCACAACCTGTATCTAATACCCAAAAAGTTGAATTAGCAAGTATACAGTCTATAACGAAAATACCTGAAGATGGAACGACTGTTCCGTTCTTCTGATCTTCCTTTAGCTTTGGACATTCTCTTTTGTAATGGCCTATTCAATCACAATAAAGACAGCTTGATGTGGACTTGTCCTGTTTTGATTTAGCATTGCCCTTGAACTTTCCACCTTTCTTGAACGGTCTCCCTTTAGCCTTGAGTAAATCTTTGGCTTCACAGTCCAGTATTATCTCAGTCTTTCTGACAAGGTGAACAAATTCTGCAACTGTTTCTTCTCTTGGTTCACTTAGGTATAGTTGCTTGAAGCGACCAAACCCACTGTGTAGTGAATTGAGCAAGATAGAGACTGCCATCCTTTCGCTTATTGGTGTTCCTAGCAAACTTAGGCGATCAAAATATGAAAGCATAAGATCCACATGGAACCTTAGTGGGACGCCTACCCTTTGTTTAGTGCGAAGGAGCTGAACATGTGTTTCTTGGACCTCCATCCTATAACACCTGTTGGGAGAACTAACCTTTAGACCAGACATTGATTCAATCAACTCATGGACGTTCAGGTCCCTGTACTCCGTGCTTCCACGACAGATATCCCTCAGATTCTTGATGAGAGTAAAAGGTTCATAAGCTACAAACCTTCTAGCCCATTCATCAGGGATATTGTTCAGCATGAGACTCATAACCTTTTTGAGATCCGCATCCCAGGCGGAAAATCTTTCAGGGGTCATGTCTCTAGAATAGTAGCTTGGCATGGGATGTAACAGTACATACTCAAGTCCATTGAGTCTGACTATTTCAACTAGCTTAGCTTCCCATTCAAGAAAATTTGTTAGGTTCAGCTTGACCATAAGCTCAGAACCCATGATGATATTTTGATTGTTGTTTGCCATAGTAAAACTACAATTGAAAAAGAATAAACAAATAAATAATCATTCACAGTTTCTCTTAATAAACTTAAATTCTAGCATATATGCATAATTCAATGTTCATTAAGCATTTTATTCAAGTTATGTGTTCCGGCAGGTGTGAATAAAATGATTCCAAGATCCTAAAATCCATTGAAGAATTAAGCACATTATGTATTTAGACTCAATTCTAAAATCTTTTAGGTAAGCAAAAGTCTTTTGCTAATAGTCTAGAAACTACTCTTGGTTGATAGGTATGTCTAAGAACTTATTAGGTAAACCTATCGATTTTGCCACGACATAAAAGGACTCCTTACTTATATCGTTGAGTTTCACCAAAACTAACATGTACTCACAATTATTTGTGTACCTTATCCCTTTAGTATCGATAAGTAACACCTCGCTATGGCGGAAAACTATTACTAAGATCGATGTAAAGGATATCCAAGTAAGTGTTATTTTGGCATGGCACCTTTTAACTCAATTTTTGAGTTTGGAACTTAAGGCTCTTACTATGTTGGTTAGATTTTAAGTGAACTAAAATCCTTAATCATGCAACATAATCAAGCTTTGATCTCATGCATATTTAAGACATATTTAAAAGCAATAAATAACTTAAAGCATGCATAAGATAAATGTGATCTAGTATGGCCCGACTTTATTTTGAAGCTTCGACTTCAAAATCCGTCTTGAAAATGGATTGGAAACTTCGTCTTTAATTTCACCGTGGGAGGCGCCATTTTCTTCAAATAGGATAAGCTATAATTAAACTAATTACAACTATTTGATGGTACGCATACCATATTTGAATTGAAAAATAAATTTTGGTACTTTAGACCAATTACATTCAAATTAATGGTACGCATACCATATTTTCTATCCTATTTGGGCCATACTAGTCACTTCATAACCTGCAAAACAGTACATATACAATATGTACCATTCACCCATTCATTATCATGAATGGCCCACATAATTGGTTAGTGAAAACACATTGTATGCATCACATAAATATTTGCAGCAATTAATTAAGGGCACAAATAATCTACCAATTATTCAGTCCTTATTAATTATAATCAAGTTGTTTAACCTTAAAGGATTTGTAGACCTAATCAAGAGTTTATGACTAAAATTTCTCCCACTTAAACCAATAAATTCATATGCTTTACTAATTTTAAACATAAAAATGTATTTCTAGTCTAACCGGAAACATACAAATTTAATTAAAATTTAAAGCTCATATAAATTTAAAATTGAATCCATTTTATTTAATTTATTTTCAGTTGATTTAAATGAATTTAAATTAATTCAAGGTTTAATTTTAGTAAAATAATTAGTATAAATTAAAATTTATAATAATTATAATATTCAAAATTAAAATCCGAGAAAACAATTTAAATTATTAATTTTAAAATTAATTAAAATTATTTCAGAACTGAAAAATTCAAATTAAAATTTAATACGAACCAATCGGGTCAAGGCAAGGCCATGGGCTTGCGCCCATACCTCGTCAAGTCGAACAAGCAACAAACCCCTTATCACTCGATTGTGTTAGATTATGATACATATGACAATTCATAAATCATGCGGAAAAACCATAAAGCCAGGAAAACATATTATTTACACATAATCATTTAGCATAATTTAGATGCATACTCTTTGTTGCGTGCCTTCCCTAGCTGCGCCCGAACCGAACAAGAACAAGTCTTTAGGACTCCAAGTGTCGTCCCTCCGTAGATAGTCCACAGCACGTCCGGATCCGCCTTAAGATTGACCAACTAGAATCGCCCTTAAGGTACTATTATTTTCGGCACTTTATAGGCAATTGTGTAATTGAATTTTGCTCTCAAAAACTCACTTTGAATACTTTAATGCTCGATGTAAATATGTGACCCTAGGCACTTATTTATAGAGTTTATGGAAAGGAATTATAATCCTATTAGAATACAAATCCTATTTAATTATAATCCTACTAGGATTCTAATTAAACAAACTTTATCTATTAGGATTAGATTTAATCATATTACGAATCCCGGTAGCCTTAGGATTCGAGTAGCACACACGAGTGGCGCACAAGCACCGCACACCCGCACGCAGGCCTTGCGGGCCACGCCGAGCGCACAGCGCAATGCCCACTGTCGCAGCCTTGTCCGCGCGCGCACCCAAGCTTCGGTTGGGCCTGGCTTTTGCGCTGGGCCTGGTCGTATGCTTGGCGTGTGGTTGTTGCGCTTGGCTTGCTGGGCGATGGCCCGGCTTCGTGTTGGGCCTTCGTCTGGTAGGCCTCGTCCGATGCTAATTCGTACGATACGCTTCCGATTAAATCCTCGTTTCCGGAATTCATTTCCGATACGAACAATATTTAATATTTCCGATTCCGGAATTAATTTCCGTTTCGAACAAATATTTAATATTTCCGTTTCCGGAATTATTTTCCGATTCCGATAATATTTCCGATTTTGACAATATTTCCGTTTCCGGCAATATTTCCGATTCCGGCAATATTTCCATTTCCGATAATATTTCCCGATACGTACCATGTTTCCGTTTCCGGCAACATCTACGACTTGGATAATATTTATATTTCCGATACGATCCATATTTCCGTTTCCGGCAATATCATCGTTTCCGGAGTATTCATTTCTTGCCTGTGACGATCTCAGCTCCCACTGAAACCAAGATCCGTCGATTCCGAATATCCATAGATGGAGTATTTAATGCCATTAAATACTTGATCCGTTTACGTACTATTTGTGTGACCCTACGGGTTCAGTCAAGAGTAAGCTGTGGATTAATATCATTAATTCCACTTGAACTGAAGCGGCCTCTAGCTAGGCATTCAGCTCACTTGATCTCACTGAATTATTAACTTGTTAATTAATACTGAACCGCATTTATTAGACTTAACATTGAATGCATACTTGGACCAAGGGCATTATTTCCTTCAGTCTCCCACTTGTCCTTAGGGACAAGTGTGCATTTCCTAATTCCTTTGTCGCTCGATGCTTGCTCTTGAACATAAGGTAAGAGTTGTCATCCTTATTATGTCCAGAGGTGTTTGTCGGTTTCAGAGTTCAACTGATCAAATAAACAGATAATCATAGCCTATGATTCATCCGAGCACGGCCATGCATTTCACAGTTTCTAGCTCTCCGAGTGGCCTTGTACAACTTTTAAGCATCTCATCCTGATTTATGGGATGACAATCCCAATCTTGCGATCTTGAGATTAGACTTCGTTTGATAGGTGATTACCTGAGCGTTGCCTTTATAGCCTCCTTTTACGGTGCGACGGTTGGTCAACGTCAAAGCAACCAGTTCTCAAACAAGTAATCTCAAATCACTCAGGTATTGAGGATTTAGTGTCTAATAATTTTAATGAAATTTACTTATGACAGATTCTCAGCTCTTACAGTAAAGTTTCATAGGTCTTGTCCGATACTACTCTTGCCAAAGTAAGTATCTATGCAAATGATTATGACATTGCCATGTCCACATAGTTCAAGAAACAGAACTACTAGTCATCTTGCATTCTAGTCGTCTAACGTTTTCTATGCGTCCAATTTTATAGAAAACTCTGACTAGGGACCATTTTCAACCTTTGACATTCAAGTTCACTTGATAGACATTTCTTAGTCACAGGACTGGTCCTGACAGTCTATCTTGAATATATTGTCAAATTGAAGGGACTCATCATTTAATAAACCACAAATTAAATGGAAAAATGAATTCTTTTCATTTATTGTGAATGATTAACCAATAATGTTTTACAAAGATTTAACTCTAAAACTTTAAATCATTAAACAGGGATATCAAAGCCATTCTCCAATATTCTTGATTCCCATAGCTGCAGTGTGCGAGTTGTGCTTCGCCTGCGGCAGAGGTTTAGTCAATGGATCTGATATGTTGTCATCAGTTCCAATCTTGTTTATCTCGACTTCTTTTCTTTCAACGAACTCTCGTAGAAGGTGAAATCTACGAAGTACATGCTTGACTCTCTGGTGGTGTCTAGGCTCCTTTGCCTGTGCAATAGCTCCGTTATTATCACAATACAGGGCTATTGGTCCTTTAATGGAGGGGACTACACCAAGTTCACCTATGAACTTCCTTAGCCATATAGCTTCCTTTGCTGCTTCATGTGCAGCAATGTACTCCGCTTCAGTTGTAGAATCCGCAATGGTGCTTTGCTTAGCACTTTTCCAGCTTACTGCACCTCTGTTGAGGAAGAAAACAAACCCAGACTGTGATCTGAAATCATCTTTGTCGGTTTGGAAACTTGCGTCCGTATAGCCTTTAACAATTAATTCATCATCTCCACCATAGACCAGGAAGTCATCTTTGTGCCTTTTCAGGTACTTCAGAATATTCTTGGCAGCAGTCCAATGCGCCTCTCCTGGGTCTGACTGGTATCTGCTCGTAGCACTGAGTGCGTACGCAACATCCGGGCGTGTACATATCATAGCATACATTATTGAACCAATCAATGATGCATATGGAATCCCATTCATTCGTCTACGCTCATCAAGTGTTTTTGGGCACTGATTCTTGCTTAGAGTCCTTCCATGAGACATGGGTAGGTAGCCTCGCTTGGAGTCCGCCATCTTGAACCTATCAAGCACCTTATTGATATAAGTGCTTTGACTAAGTCCAATCATCCTTTTAGATCTATCTCTGTAAATCTTGATGCCCAATATGTACTGTGCTTCTCCTAGATCTTTCATCGAAAAACATTTCCCAAGCCAAATCTTGACAGAGTTCAACATAGGAATGTCATTTCCGATAAGTAATATGTCGTCGACATATAATACTAGGAAAGCAATTTTGCTCCCACTGACCTTCTTGTATACACAAGATTCGTCTGCGTTCTTGATGAAACCAAAGTCACTGACTGCTTCATCAAAACGTATATTCCAGCTCCTGGATGCCTGCTTCAATCCGTAGATTGACTTCTTTAGCTTGCATACCTTTTTAGTATTCTTTGGATCCTCAAAACCTTCAGGCTGTGTCATAAACACAGTTTCTGTTAAAACGCCGTTTAAGAAAGCAGTTTTGACATCCATCTGCCATATTTCGTAATCGTAATATGCAGCGATTGCTAACATTATCCGAATAGACTTTAGCATTGCAACTGGTTAAAAGGTTTCATCGTAATCCACACCGTGGACTTTCCTGTAACCTTTTGCAACCAATCTAGCTTTGAAAACTTCAAGTTTCCCATCCTTGTCCTTTTTCAGTTTGAAAACCCATTTGCTTCCAATGGCTTGGTAGCCATCTGGCAAATCGACCAAATCCCATACTTGGTTTTCAGACATGGAGTCTAATTCAGATTACATGGCTTCTTGCCATTGCTTGGAGCTAGGGCTCGTCATAGCTTGTTTGTAAGTCGCAGGTTCATCACTTTCAAGTAATAGAACGTCATAGCTCTCGTTCGTTAAAATACCTAAGTACCTTTCCGGTTGAGATCTATATCTTTGCGATCTACGCGGGGTAATATTTTTAGATTGACCATGATTCTCATCAGATTCTTCTAAAAATCTCTAAGTTTCATCCTGAATGTCATCTTGAGCATTCTCTAGAGTTTGTTGTTCGACTCGAATTTCTTCGAGGTCTACTTTTCTCCCACTTGTCATTTTGGAAATGTGATCTTTCTCCAAAAAGACACCATCTCGAGCAACAAACACCTTGTTCTCAGATGTATTGTAGAAGTAATACCCCTTTGTTTCCTTTGGATAGCCCACAAGGATACATTTGTCAGATTTTGGATGAAGTTTGTCTGAAATTAATCGTTTGACGTATACTTCACATCCCCAAATCTTAAGAAAAGACACATTTGGAGGCTTTCCAAACCATAATTCGTGTGGAGTCTTTTCGACAGCTTTAGACGGAGCTCTATTTATAGTGAGTGCAGCTGTATTTAGTGCATGTCCCCAAAATTCTAATGGAAGTTTGGCCTGACCCATCATTGACCTGACCATGTCTAGCAAGGTTCTGTTCCTCCGTTCCGACACACCGTTCCATTGTGGTGTTCCAGGATGAGTCAATTCTGATAGAATTCCACATTCTTTCAGATGGTCATCAAATTCATAGCTCAGATATTCACCGCCTCTATCAGACCGCAATGCCTTAATCTTCTTGCCTAATTGATTCTCTACTTCACTCTGAAATTCCTTGAATTTGTCATAGGATTCAGACTTATGCTTCATTAGGTAGACATAACCATATCTACTGAAGTCATCAGTGAAAGTGATAAAGTAGCTGAAACCACCTCTAGCATTTGTACTCATTGGTCCACATACATCTGTATGGATTAAACCCAATAGTTCATTTGCTCTTTCTCCAACTTTAGAGAAAGGTTGCTTTGTCATTTTTCCAAGTAAACATGATTCGCATTTACCATAATCCTCTAAGTCAAATGGTTCTAGAATTCCTTCCTTTTGAAGTCTTTCTAAGCGTTTCAAGTTTATATGGCCTAATCGACAATGCCACAGATAGGTGAGATCTGAATCATCCTTTTTGGCCTTTTTGGTATTTATGTTATATACTTGTTTGTCGTGATCTAATAAATAAAGTCCATTGACTAATCTAGCAGATCCATAAAACATCTCTTTAAAATAAAACGAACAACTATTGTCTTTTATTAAAAAGGAAAATCCCTTAGCATCTAAGCAAGAAACTGAAATGATGTTTTTAGTAAGACTTGGAACATGGAAACACTCTTCCAGTTCCAAAACTAGCCCGGAGGGCAACGACAAATAGTAAGTTCCTACAGCTAATGCAGCAATCCGTGCTCCATTTCCCACTCGTAGGTCGACTTCACCCTTGCTTAACTTTCTACTTCTTCTTAGTCCCTGTGGATTGGAACATAAGTGTGAGCCACAACCTGTATCTAATACCCAAGAAGTTGAATTAGCAAGTATACAGTCTATAACGAAAATACCTGAAGATGGAACGACTGTTCCGTTCTTCTGATCTTCCTTTAGCTTTGGACATTCTCTTTTGTAATGGCCTATTCCATCACAATAAAGACAGCTTGATGTGGACTTGTCCTGCTTTGATTTAGCATTGCCTTGGACTTTCCACCTTTCTTGAACGGTCTCCTTCTAGCCTTGAGTAAATCTTTGGCTTCACAGTCCAGTATTATTTCAGCCTTTCTGACAAGGTGAACAAATTCTGCAACTGTTTCTTCTCTTGGTTCACTTAGGTATAGTTGCTTGAAGCGACCAAACCCACTGTGTAGTGAATTGAGCAAGATAGAGACTGCCATCCTTTCGCTTATTGGTGTTCCTAGTAGACTTAGGCGATCAAAGTATGAACGCATAAGATCCACATGGAACCTCAGTGGGACGCCTACCCTCTGTTTAGTGCGAAGGAGCTGAACATGTGTTTCTTGGACCTCCATCCTATAACACCTGTTGGGAGAACTAACCATTAGACCAGACATTGATTCAATCAACTCATGGACGTTCAGGTCCCTGTCCTCCGTGCTTCCACGACAGATATCCCTCATATTCTTGATGAGCGTAAAAGGTTCATAGGCTACAAACCTTCTAGCCCAATCATCAGGGATATTGTTCAGCATGAGACTCATAACCTTTTTGAGATCCGCATCCCAGGCGTAAAATCTCTCAGGGGTCATGTCTCTGGCATAGTAGCTTGGCATGGGATGTGACAGTACATACTCAAGTCCATTGAGTTTGACTATTTCAACTAGCTTAGCTTCCCATTCAAGAAAATTTGCCAGGTCCAGCTTGACCATAAGCTCAGAACCTATGATGATGTTTTGATTGTTGTTTGCCATATTTAAAAACTACAATCGAAAAGAATAAACAAATAAATAACCATTCACAATTTCTCTTAATAAACTTAAATTCTAGCATACATGCATAATTCAATGTTTATTAAGCATTTTATTCAAGTTATGTGTTCCGGCAGGTGTGAATAAAATGATTCCAAGATCCTAAAATCATTGAAGAACTAAGCACAGTTTGTCGACTTAATCCTAAAACATCTTAGGTAAGCAAAAGCCTTTTGCTAATAGTCTAGAAACTATTCTTGGTTGATAGGTACGTCTAAGAACTTATTAGGTAAACCTATCGATTTTGCCACGACATAAGAGGACTCCTTACTTATATCGTTGAGTTTCACCAAAACTAACATGTACTCACAATTATTTGTGTACCTTGCCCCTTTAGGACCAATAAGTAACACCTCGCTGAACGAAAACTATTACTAGATTGATGTAGAGGATATCCAAGCAAGTGTATATTTTGGCATGGCACCTTTTAACTCAATTTTTTAAGTTTGGAACTTAAGGCTCTTACTATGTTGGTTAGATTTTAAGTGAACTAAAATCCTTAATCATGCAACATAATCAAGCTTTTGATCTCATGCATTTTAAGACATATTTAAAAGCAATAAATAACTTAAAACATGCATAAGATAAATGTGATCTAGTATGGCCCGACTTCATCTTGAAGTTTTAACTTCAAAGTCCGTCTTGAAAATCTCCGTGGGAGGCACCATTTTCTTCAAATAGGATAAGCTATAATTAAAACTAATTACAACTATTTGATGGTACGCAGACCATATTTGAATTGAAAAACAACTTTGGTACTTTAGACCAATTACATTCAAATTAATGGCACGCAGACCATATTTTCTATCCTATTTGGGCCATACTAGTCACTTCATAACCTGCAAAACAGTACATATACAATATATACCATTCACCCATTCATTATCATGAATGGCCAACATAGCTGGTTAGTAAAACACATTATGCATCACGTAAACATTTGCAGCAATTAATCAAGGGCACTAATAATCTACCAATTATTCAGTCCTTATTAATTCTAATCAAGTTGTTTTAACCTTAAGGATTTGTAGACCTAATCAAGAGTTTATGACTAAAAGGGCTCCCACTTAAACCAATAAATTCATATGCTTTACTAATTTTAAACATAAAAATGTATTTCTAGTCTAACCGGAAACATACAAATTTAATTAAAATTTAAAGCTCATATAAATTTATAATTGAATCCAAAAAGTTTAATTTAATTTCAGTCGTATTTAAATTAATTCATGATTTTAATTTTAGTAAAATAATTAGAATAAATAAAATTTATTATAATTACAATATTCAAAATTAAAATCCAAGAAAATAATTTAAATTATTAATTTTAAAATTAATTAAAATTACGTAAACTGAAAATTTCAAATTAAAATTTCAAAACGATCTAATCGCAACGCAACAACCCCACGCAACGTACGCCCATGGGCCACACGCACACAGCCATCGCTGGCCATGTGCGCGCAGCCCATGCGCTGCGTCGCATCGCTGCTGCTGCTCTCCTTCGCAAGGCACCATGCGAGCTGGTGCTCGCTGCGCGCGCCAGCGCTCGATGCACGCGAGCCATCGCTCGCTGCGCTCGCTGCATGCGAGCCAGCGCTCGCTGCGCGCGCTCGCCAGCGCTCGCTTTATGCGGGCCAGCGCTCGCTGCGCGCTCTTGCCAGCGCTCGCTTTGTGCGAGCCAGCGCTCGCTGCGCGCGCTCGATCCTGCGAGCCATCGCTCGCTGCGCGAGGCATCGACGCTGGGCGTAGCACTCGTGGCACGCGAGCTTGCGCTCGCTGCGCGCGAGGCTCCGCACGCTTGCGCGAGGCAGTGCGCGCTGTGGCGCAGCTCGCTTGCTGCCCACACGCGACTGTTGTGCCTTGCTTTCGCCCTTGCCCATTCGTCCATTGCTCATAGCCCACGACACAAGGCAGGGCTGCTGCCTTGTGCTCGTGCACCATGGCCTTGCTCATTGCATTCGTGCCGCATGGGCGACGAGCTCCCTTGCTCGTCGTCACATGCCCGCACTATACAACACCCCTTAAGGGTAACACGTAGCGTCCATTGCTTTGTGCGTGCAAGTTATATGAGCGAATCGCATAAAATTTAAAAAATTTATATTTAAAATTAATGACAAATTAATAAATAATATTAATTTCATAATTTTAGGGGGAAAAATCGAAAATTTATTATTCAATTGATTTCCGATTAACATGGATTCAAGTCTAGGTCATAAAAATTTAAAATTTATCATAAATTTACAATTTTTATGGTGGTTTTTAATCATTGGTATCTAATTAAATTATAATTAATTATGAAAATCAAATTAATTCTAAATTATTCTAATTTTCAACAAATTAATCATAATTAAAAATTAGATTGCATAATTAACAAGGCTAGGCATTCAAACTTGTTAAACATATACAGTAGGTCAATCAAAAATTCAAGATTTATCAACAAGAATCGCAAATATTTAATTTAACATCTTAAATTTACGAAATTTTGCATTCGAAAAACTAAAACCTCTGAAAAGTCATAGTTAGGCTTCGAATTTGAGAATTCTGGGTTCGGCAGAAAAAATCTATTTTTGTCAAAATTTTAGAATGCCTTTTACATGCGGAATTGACACAAAAATCACTCGATTTGGATGAGTAACGAAGAAACTGCCGAAAAAACTGCGTACGTATAATTAAATAAACGCAATTTGCAATTAATTAACAATTACGAAAATTAATCACCCCTTTTAATTCTTGCAAATTTGTAATATTTAACCATGTTCATGCAATTTAGATTATGAAAATAATAAGAGGCTCTTGATACCATTGTTAGGTTATGATACATATGACAATTCATAAATCATGCGGAAAAACCATAAAGCCAGGAAAACATATTATTTACACATAATCATTTAGCATAATTTAGATGCATACTCTTTGTTGCGTGTCTTCCCTAGCTGCGCCCGAACCGAACAAGAACAAGTCTTTAGGACTCCAAGTGTCGTCCCTCCGTAGATAGTCCACAGCACGTCCGGATCCGCCTTAAGATTGACCAACTAGAATCGCCCTTAAGGTACTATTATTTTCGGCACTTTATAGGCAATTGTGTAATTGAATTTTGCTCTCAAAAACTCACTTTGAATACTTTAATGCTCGATGTAAATTTGTGACCCTAGGCACTTATTTATAGAGTTTATGGAAAGGAATTATAATCCTATTAGAATACAAATCCTATTTAATTATAATCCTACTAGGATTCTAATTAAACAAACTTTATCTATTAGGATTAGATTTAATCATATTACGAATCCCGGTAGCCTTAGGATTCGAGTAGCACACACGAGTGGCGCACAAGCACCGCACACCCGCACGCAGGCCTTGCGGCCCACGCCGAGCGCACAACGCAATGCCCACTGTCGCAGCCTTGTCCGCGCGCGCGCCCAAGCTTCGGCTGGGCCTGGCTTTTGCGCTGGGCCTGGTCGTATGCTTGGCGTGTGGTTGTTGCGCTTGGCTTGCTGGGCGATGGCCCGGCTTCGTGCTGGGCCTTCGTCTGGCAGGCCTCGTCCGATGCTAATTCGTACGATACGCTTCCGATTAAATTCGCGTTTTCGGAATTCATTTCCGATACGAACAATATTTAATATTTCCGATTCCGGAATTAATTTCCGTTTCGAACAAATATTTAATATTTCCGTTTCCGGAATTATTTTCCGATTCCGATAATATTTCCGATTCTGACAATATTTCCGTTTCCGGCAATATTTCCGATTCCGGCAATATTTCCATTTCCGATAATATTTCCCGATACGTACCATGTTTCCGTTTCCGGCAACATCTACGACTTGGATAATATTTATATTTCCGATACGATCCATATTTCCGTTTCCGGCAATATCATCGTTTCCGGAGTATTCATTTCTTGCCTGTGACGATCTCAGCTCCCACTGAAACCAAGATCCGTCGATTCCGAATATCCATAGATGGAGTATTTAATGCCATTAAATACTTGATCCGTTTACGTACTGTTTGTGTGACCCTACGGGTTCAGTCAATAGTAAGCTGTGGATTAATATCATTAATTCCACTTGAACTGAAGCGGCCTCTAGCTAGGCATTCAGCTCACTTGATCTCACTGAATTATTAACTTGTTAATTAATACTGAACCGCATTTATTAGACTTAACATTGAATGCATACTTGGACCAAGGGCATTATTTCCTTCAGATTGATCGTACCGCAAAGCCCAAGCAACAACGCACTAACGCGTCAGGCCCAGCGAGCCACACTTGCGCGCAGCCCACTCGCCCAACGCCTTGGCGCACAGCTGGGCAACACTTGCTGGACAGGCCAGCCAACGCTGCTCGCGTGCACGTTGTGCTGCGCTTGTCGCTTCCTTGGATACTGCCTTGGCGTGCTGCTGAGCGAGGCAACGCAGGTGTGGCGAAGCATCCATCGCTGCCCACGCGTGCTTGCCTTGCTCGCTGCACTTGCTCGCCCGTTGCCCCATCGCCCACACGCGTAGCACACGCCCCTTAGGCGCATTGCCTTGCGCATACCACGCTCGTTGCTCGCTGCATTCGTACCGCACGGGCGACGAGCTCCCTTGCTCGTCGTCTCGTGCCCGCACTATACAACACCCCTTAAGGGTAACACGTAGATTCCATTGCTTTGTTCGTGCAACATTTTTGGGCGTTTTCATAAAAATTTAAAATTTTTAATTTAAAATTAATGATAAATTAATAAAACATATTAATTTCATAATTTTAGGGCGAAAAATCGAAAATTTATTATTCAATTGATTTCCGATTAACATGGATTCAAATCTAGGTCATAAAAATTAAAAATTTAACATAAATTTACACTTTTTATGGTGGATTTTAATCATGGATACCTAATTAAATTATTAATTAATTATGAAAAACAAATCAATTCTAAATTATTCGAATTTCAACAAATTAATCATAATTACAAATTAGGTTGTATAATTAACAAGTCTAGGCATTCATAATTGTTAAACATATACAGTAGGTCAATCAAAAACTCAAGATTTATCAACAAGAATCGCAAATACTTAATTTAACATCTTACA
Organism: Spinacia oleracea; assembly: GCF_020520425.1. Lineage (NCBI taxonomy): Eukaryota > Viridiplantae > Streptophyta > Magnoliopsida > Caryophyllales > Amaranthaceae > Spinacia > Spinacia oleracea. The sequence goes on from NC_079487.1 coordinate 58,147,329, forward strand.
TTTACAAACTTTTGCGTTCGAAAAACTAAAACCTCCGAAAAGTCATAGTTAGGCTTCGAATTTGGGAATTCAGGGTTTGGCCTTTTACATGCCTTTTACATGCGGAATTGACACAAAAATTTTAGAATGCCTTTTACATTCGGAATTGACACAAAAATCACTCGATTTGGATGAGTAACGAAGAAACTGCCGAAAAACTGCGTACATATAATTAAATAAACGCAATTTGTAATTAATTAACAATTACGAAAATTAATCACCCCTTTTAATTCTTTGCAAATTTGTAAAATTTAACCATGTTCATGCAATTTAGATTATGAAAATAATAAGAGGCTCGTGATACCACTGTTAGGTTATGATACATATGAATAAACATAAATCATGCGGAAAAAACCATAAAGCCAGGAAACATATTATTTACACATAATCATTTAGCATAATTCAGATGCATACACTTTGTAGCGTGCCCTCCCTAGCTGCGCCCGAACCGAACAAGAATAAGTCTTTAGGACTCCAAGTGTCGTCCCTCCGTAGGTAGTCCACAGCACGTCCGGATCCGCCTTAAGCTTGACCAACTAGAATCGCCCTTAAGGTTACTTAGGATTTTCGGCTATTTTGGGTTGCAAGTGTTTGGCTGATTTTTGTTTAAAAATCTTACCTTTGAATACATCAAAATCGTCTGTTAAATATGTGACCCTAGGCCCTTATTTATAGAGTTTATGGAAAGGAATTATAATCCTACTAGGATATGGATTTATTAATTAGAATCCTAATAGAACTCTAAATTATAAATTTAATCTTTTAGGAATAGGATTTAATCAATGCACGAATTCCGATAGGATTTACGAACACGAGCACACGCACACGCATGCACGCCCGTACGCCGGCCTTGCGGCCCACGCCGAGCGCACAGCGCATGCGGCCTCGCAGCCCATGAGCTTCGTGCGCGCCTGCCAGTGCTTGGCTGGGCCTGGCCTTTGGCTTGCTGTGCGTTGGCCTAGCCTCGTGCTGGGCCTTCGTCTAGCAAGCCTCGTCCGATGCTAATTCGTACGATACGCTTTCCGATTAAATTCCCGATTCCGGAATTCATTTCCGATACGAACAATATTTAATATTTCCGATTCCGGAATTAATATCCGTTTCGAACAAATATTTAATATTTCCGTTTCCGGAATTATTTCCCGATTCCGATAGTATTTCCGATTCTGACAATATTTCCGTTTCCGGCAATATTTCCGATTCCGGCAATATTTCCATTTCCATTAATATTTTCCGATACGTACGATGTTTCCGTTTCCGGCAACATCTACGACTTGGATAATATTTATATTTCCGATACGATCCATATTTCCGTTTCCGGCAATATCATCGTTTCCGGAGTATTCAATTCTTGCCTTTGACGATCTCAGCTCCCACTGGAACCAAGATCCGTCGATTCCGAATATCCATAGATGGAGTATTTAATGCCATTAAATACTTGATCCGTTTACGTACTATTTGTGTGACCCTACGGGTTCAGTCAAGAGTAAGCTGTGGATTAATATAATTAATTCGACTTGAACTGAAGTGGCCTCTAGCTAGGCATTCAGCTCACTTGATCTCACTGAATTATTAACTTGTTAATTAATACTGAATCGCATTTATTAGAGTTAATATTATATGCATACTTAGACCAAGGGCATTATTTCCTTCAAATAAAATAAATAAATAAATAATCCACCGTTAGCCCTTTCATGCAAAAATTAAATTTAAAGCCCAAACGAAGCAAAATAGCCAATTTGTGCAACACGGGCTAGGCTTGCGCCTAGCCCAACATCCCCTAGTGCATTGCGTGCCATACGAGGCCTCGAGGAGCATCGCCCCTGCCTCGTTAAGCACAGCGCACAACAACGCAGCCATGATGTTGTTGCTGCTGCTTTGCTCGTCGCTGCTCGCAAGCCAAGGCCAGCGTTGGTGCCTTGCTTGCTCGTTGCTTCGTCGCTGAGCTAAGGCACAGCTGCTGCCTTGCTCGCTGTTGTGGCCAACGCGCGCTGGCACGCCCAACTCGCTTGTTGGCTGCCTCGCGTTGCTGCGCTAAGCTACGGCGGGGCAGCGCGTATGGGCTACGCCTAGCCACAAGCACCGCACAACCATATTCCGCGCCTTTGGCTCGTGCGATACGAGCCACACGCACTGCACAACCATGACGTTATTTTACTTTGAAATTAACAAAATTAATCGTTTGATTTTCGGAAAATAAAAAAGTGGGTGATTGAATTAATTTTACAACAATCCAATTTTGAGAAATTTATTAACTCTTGGCTAACAACATTCAAATTTAACAAACGATCAATATCATCAAAAATTTGAACATATTTGATAACCCAATCCAAAATTTTAAATCGTTCTAAACATTTAAATTTCAGATTTTTATCAATTTGGTTTATGTGATGATTAAAATTAACGAATCTAATCAAAATTTTAATCCAATAATTTTTAAAAACTGCCACTTAATATGAAATTATATTTCCTTTTCCAATTAAACAAATTTTCAGATCTAAAGTATTTTTAAAATGAATTTACGATCTAAAAATCACCAATTTAGGGGAAAATAAAATTAAGGTTTATACTTAACATTTATGGCCGAACATTTTACCATTATTTTAAAATATACCCAAGAATAGTAGGGAAAATTTCTATTAATTCCGAGTAGTTTAGGTCGAGCAATTAATTGAAAAACTTTCCAAAATTGTTAATTTAATTCATTAATTAACAAAAACGCCCAAGAACTCGAACTTCAGGGTCTGTTTTTGCGATTCTGTTCTCATGAATTGATCTTAAAACGTCGTTTTCAATCAAAACCCCTAAACACGCCTCACGCACAAATTCCAAATTTAAAATTCAAAATTCAAATCCAACGACGTCATAATGCCGGATTTTCAAGTCCAACTTCCAAATTGGAAATTCAAATTCAAATCCAACAGCTTCATAATGCCGGATTTTCAAGTCCAATTTCCAAATTCAAATTCAAATCCAACGGCGTCATAATGCTGGATTTTCTAATCCAATTCCAAATTTCAAGCTCCAATCCAACGGCGTCATAATGCCGAATTTTCTAGTCCTACTTCAAATTCCAAACTCAAAAACTCAATCCAACGGCGTTATAATGCAAGATTTTCAATTCAATCATTCAAATCTCCAATTCCATGTTCAAAACTCCAAGTTCAAACCTCCAATTCCATGTTCAAAACTTCAAGTTCAAATTCTCAATTACATGTTCAAAACCTCAAGTTCAATTGTTGAAACTCATGACGGCATAATGCCGAATTTTCAATTCAGCCTTTCAAACCTCAAGTTCAAATTCAAACTTTCAAGTTTCAAGTTCTATATTCCAAACCTCAAGTCTCAAATCCATGATGGCATAATGCCGGATTTTCAATTCAATTTCAAAATTATATGATCAACACTTCAAATTTCCAAGTCCACGGCGGCATAATGCCGGGCTTTCAAATCTCAAATTCCTATTCAAACCCCTTTTTCAAAAACAAAAGTTCCAAGTCAAATTCCAAGTGCCTAAAACCTATGGCGGCGTAACGCCGGATTTTCAATTTCAAAAATTCTAATCCTTCAACATTCCAAATCCAAAGCCTCATATACTATACATAACTCCTCTTTTTAAATTCCAAGTTCAAGCTCCAAATCAAAATTCGAATTTCAAAATTCACTTTCAAACTACAAAAACTCTTACCTTCCATTGCTCGCAAATACGAAATTCAAAAACAATTCCAACGGGTTGAAAGTCCCCAGAAATAATACAAGTTCAAATTCCAAATACATTCCCAACGGGTTGAAAATCCCCAGAAATATTACAAATTCAACTTCCAAAAAATTCCTACGGGTTGAAAATCCCTTGAAATAATCCAAACCCCATACAAATTCCTATGCGTTGAAAGTCCCCTAAAATAATACCAATTCAATTCCCACATTCTATCCCGGGTTGAAAACCCCTAGAAATAATACAAGTTCAATTTCCAATTACAAATCCAATGGGTTGAAATCCCCCCGAAATAGTTCAAACGGGTTGCAAATCTCGGAACAAATAATACAAAATCCAATGGGTTGAAACTCCCCTAAAATACTCCAAACTCTATTTTGGGTTGAAATTCCCTCGAAATATTCCAAATTCCAATGGGCTGAAATTCCCCTAAAATACTCCAAGCTCTATTGGGGGGTTGAAATCCCCTTCAAATAATACAAAATCTAACTTTCCTTCTCATGGGTTGAAACTCCCCCAAAATAATACAAATCCAAATCCGAACTCTCTTCCCGGGTTGAAAGTCCCTTGAAATAATACAAATTCAATTTCTAAATTTCTATCTGGTTGAAATTCCTCTAAAAAATTCCATACTCTACAAAATCCAATGGGTCGAAATTCCCTTTCAATATTCTGAGTTTTAGTGAAATGGTACAAGGAGGAAACCTCCACAAAAGGATGAAGCTCCTTTCAAAAATATTTCCAACGGGTTGCAAACCCCGAATACAAATGCAAAATCCAAAATCCCAAATCTTCGGAGTGACACTTAGAGTCAAGTCTAGGTCTCATTCATTGCATGCATATCATACCATGTGTCGGGAAGTCCAAGTTCTAAATTCAAGTCATGTGCTAACTAAGTGCTCGGACTCATTCTCTCAAAATTCAATTCAAGATGACTTCATTGGCAACGGCTGTAGCTGAGCTCTATGACCGTGTTGGGGAAGCTGGGGCTCGTATAAGGGCTCTCGAAGACAATCAAGAAACTCTTTTCAATGTTGTGGGTCCTTTCGAAGTGGATGAAGTCTTTCATAACAAGAGGCCCGCACTTGACCTTGTGCAGCCCGATGAAAATTCGGAGTCTGGGTTTGTTATTGGGTTAGCTCAAGAAGACATTTGAGGGATATGGGCCAGTGATGATGAAGACATATACCATGATCCCCCTATTGAGAACCTCTCTGATGATGAATGTCAGGAAATTGTGAATGTCAATTGGTACTTGGACACTAATGCAGAGAACAGTGTTCATGTCATGACTCGATCCGATCGAATTCAAGAGCCAGTCAGGAGGACAACACCGGCAACTAATGTCCCTCCACTCACTGAGGAAAATCCCTTAATCAAACAATTGAAGCGTACAAAAGCAGAGGGTCAATATCTGGCAACTCATGGCTTCCTCTGTTGAGCATTGTACAGCTCTAATTAATGCTCTCGTCTAGCTGAATGTCACCCCGGAAGTTACTCCTGACGAGCTGGTCAGATTGCTAACAAATCTGGAGGAAGGAATTACCTTTACAAATGATGACCTCCCGCCTGAAGGGGCAAGCCATCACAAGGCTCTCTATCTGACTGTTGAATACAAAGACAAAATCATCCCCATGACTCTAGTTTATAATGGATCGGCCATCAATGTGTGTCCTCTTCGCACTGCTAAAAAATTTGGGCTTCACTACTAGTGACTTTTCTAGCTCCTCTCAAGGTGTGCGCGCCTACGACAACACTCACCGGGAAGCAATGGGAACTCTCACACTTCTACTCCGAACAGGTCCAATTGAGCGCAAGGTGAGCTTTCCACTACTACAAAAAGAGCCTAAGAAACCGAGTAAAACAAGGCAAAGAAACCTCACTTTATACGGTGCATAGGTAGTAGGTCTCTTAGCATAAGAGACCGGAATTTTTGCCTGGTTTCTTTGATACATCTAAGAGACCGATTTTGACAGAAAACTGGTTTCTTAGATCCTTTTCTGTTAAGTTAAATACAAAGAATAAAAGACCGAATTGATGAAATATGCGGTTTCTTTGACTGCACTAGGAAACCACTTAATTACAAAGTGTTGTTCCTTTGATTTTTTTAAGAGACTGTATTTTAAGCATCTAAGGTTTCTTTGATATTCCTCTGATATAACGTGTGCAATCCAAAAAACCAGATTTTTTAAATATTTGATTTCTTTGATTTTTTTTAATTTTTTTTAGGAAATTTTGCTATTTACTACCTTTAAAATACACCACTTTTGTATTTACTACCTTATGAAATTTTTATTTTAAATTACTACCTTAAACTTCCAATTTTTTTTAATTTACTACCACTTTACAGTTTTCTCATTTTAAAATTAAGATATCTCTTTCATTTCTTAATCGTTTAAAGTGATTCAAAAAGTTCATTATTTTCCTTTTTATATAGGGATTTCATTGAGAACGTCATTTCAAAAAAATTCGTTTGATAATTCATAAATATTTTAAAGTTTTACAAATAATATTTATTTTGTTTAAACTTTTACGAAATGTTAAAAAGTAAGATCCCGATGGAATCCTTATACATAAATGAGAAGAATGGATTTTGAATCACTTAAAATGATTAAGAAACGAAAGAGATATCTCAATTTTAAAATGAGAAAACTCTAAAATGGTAGTGAATACAAAAAAATGAAACTTTAAGGTAGTAATTTAAAATAAATTTTTCATAAGGTAGTAAATACAAAAGTGGTGTATTTTTAAGGTAGTAAATACCAAAAAATCCTTTTTTTTATTAATTTTAAATGATTGCTACAACTAATAAATTATTGACAAATAATATATTTTCATATTACATGGTACCTGTTAGATTCCATCCAACATTCAAATGGCTCAATGGTATAATAATAAGGAAAATTTGGTAATATTAATCCAACCTTTGGCCGGTTTTCTTTTATTAATCCCACCTACGACATATTTTTTAATAATCCCACCTTTACTACCCAACGACTTTTATTGGGCTTAAGTGACCGATAACTGGTGAAAAAATCATCGAGATGGTGATGAATTGATGATGATGACTGAATACATCTAGAGAGAGTACTTCCACGTAGGGATATATTACCGCCGACAATAGGTTTATGACGTGTTGGGCCCAATAAAAGACGTTGGGTGGTAAAGGTGGGATTATTAAAAAATATGTCGTAGGTGGGCTTAATAAAAGAAAATCGGCAAAAGGTTGGATTAATATTACCAAATTTTCCTAATAATAATTCATCAACTTTATATATGTGCATAAAATTTTTCCAAACCGACCAATGTACAAACTTCTTGTTCTCCGAAGCAATAAATTAAATAAAACTACTGTAACAATACATTCTCCAATCACAAGTTCAAATCCAAATTTCTTCAAACTACTGTATTAACTTGCTACCAGATTCCCAAAATATTTTTTAGAAAGTTTCTGGACCATTTTGCGTGCTTTCAGTTCTTATTACAGCTTCCTTCCCAGATATATGTACGCCAAAAGCAAAAACATCACCTTTGGATGTGGCGAGGCCATTGATTTATGACCTACACAGAATAGTGATTAATAAGCAAACTATACTTAAAACAAACAACATTGGACCTAATAGAAACTGGTAGCTCTACTCACCCGGGAGCTAAGTAACCATAAGTTCCAACTACTCTTGTTGCTGAAGCTTCTTCATCACTTGTTGTACCAACAAGTTTTGACAGCCCCAAGTCTGATATCTGAAATAAAAGAAACAAGTCAATAAGATAATCCAGCTTGAAGCAATCTTACTTTCATTACCACTTACAGAAAAAGTAAGAGATTCAAGCAAAGGAATAACCAACCTTTGCCCTAAAGGCTCCATCAAGTAAGATATTGCTTGATTTAATTCTCAATGAACATAATGAGTTTTTGTGTGTTCGTGAATGTACTCGATCCAAACCTCTACCCTCATGATCCATGAAAGAGACGTATGGCCTGCACAACCAACCATTAGATGATATTAGACTCCTATTTAACATGATTATCCAGGTACATAGATGGTAAATTGTAATGCCTTGATGAATCTAGTAATGCTCAACTTTGGATGTAACACCCCTATAATTTAATTGTATATAAATAATAGATGTCACTATTTTATTGAACGCATCGGAATATGAAAGGGGTGTTATGCCATACTCGAGAGAGTATAAGGTGAGGTATCACAAACTATATATTACAACCTTTAGCCAAAGCTACAATTTAAAATAGTCAAGACGAAATATAAGAGTTAACATAGTTATACCCAAAGTCATTTTAAAATTTGAACTTAATACTATTACTATTTGTTCCAGACTACAACGTAATATCCCATCAAGCACTCTCAAACACCTCCAATATTACCCGTGGAAGACATAAAACAAACTATAAGCCACAGCTTAATGAGCAGTTACTTTAGCAACGTCAGAATCACTTATTTCACAAAGTCGTAGGGTTTTCAAATAAGCCAGATAGTATAACCCGTCATTAAACACATTTATAATAGACATTATATAAAACTAACCCTTCACATATTTTACCACCAAAACAAAATAATGAACACACTCATCGATCATGTGAAAAGGTCGATATCACCAGACACTTTCACAATTTGTGTATATATAGTTTAGTAAGACTCACAAACTCTTAATTAACACACGCTCCGTGAGGCCGATCACACCAGACAGGCAGACACCTCAGGAAGTAACTCGTCACTGTCTAAACACAGGTCTTATTCGGTGCACCTAGGGCTGACCCACCCTACACGACTACACAGTTCGAGAAAAATATTTTATAATACCTTATCAAACCATTGTATTCCGTATTTCATATAACCACTTGAAATTTCGAATGAAGTACAGTAATTTACATACACCATGAATCAATAGCAATTTCTTTCCGAAAAACAAGTCCAGTAGTAAAATTAAAATCATAATATGCAATACTGCAATAACATAAAATACTTAATTCATAATTCCAACACTAATCATTATACATGACTTATATAATACTTTGTATTATGCATAATTAACCAAAACACATTTAGACAAAAAGTAGGTGTTATAATTATAAATTCTAAAACAACTTACTCCATTTATGAATACTAATTAAATAAGTTCCCCCAATTAATATAATAGAACAATTAATCAAGTATACATATACTTTTAAACAACTAAACTTGCGCCATTAGAAAAGAAGAAAAGAGCTTAAAGTACAATCATTCGAACAGCCCAAAAACCTTACGAAGTCTCTAAAATATATAGAGTTCAAAACATAACTAGACATAACCACTCACCTCACGAGATGGTCCGAAAGAGTCTACGAACGTCGCGGTCTACCGAAGGCCTACTACGCCAAGCTAATACACGACTACCGAAGGCTGCTATTTATAGGCACGAAAGATAAGCGATAACTTAGGAAATTTTCAACCGCTTAAAGATTAACTGTAGGGGAGCATTTATGAAGGAGTAGAGAAATTCAACCGGCCTTCCATTGTTACCTCAAATCATTGTCAAAAAGTTGGGGGTAGTAGGCTAGTTTCTTACTGACAATGTTGAAATTGGTGGTGGGTTCAATAGGTTCATTTCATACGGAGAGGAAAGGAGCAATGTGGTTATTATTTTGGGTATTCTTGTAATTTTACCATTGGGCAAGATTTCAGATTTTTATGAATATAATTTAGTATTGTTTTAGGATTAATAGACTTATTTCCAAATTATCTTCACCAATACACTAATTTTCCTCACTCGAATTCTAATACGTAATTGACACTATTAATCCAAGTACTTAGCAATAATATGCGCACATGCATATAATACTCATAATTAACATGTATATCACCAAACGCATAAACATTCAATTATATTTTAGTTTAGAGGGGTATTACACTGGAAAATATTGTAGAAATTGGGGAAAGAATCTTTAAAGAAGGTAAAGGCATGTAAGTATGTGACACACCTTTATTATGAGAATCGTGTAAATGACTCTTCGGAGAACATTTTTGTGCATATTCGTAAATAATAAAGAGCTCATCGTCAGTGGCAACGTAACCAAGCAGCTCCACCTGATACAGAGAGGGAATCAATGGGCCATTCAAACATTCTCAAACTGACCCTAAATACGTTTTTCTTTTGTGACAAAGGAACTATTCAGCATTAATCGCTTAGAAGACTTACCAAATATGAATGATGAACCTTACATAAGACTTTCATCTCAGCCATGAATTCTTTGGTTTTTGTTGCAGTCATTCTTTTGATTGCTACCTCCTGTAAGAATCATCCAAAATGTGTGGTCATAGCTCATCATGAGAAATTCTGGGAAAAAATGCTCATAGCTTTTTACCTGGTCATGGAGCAAACCGTAATACACTGAACCATAAGCTTCATGCCCAAGAAGATTTGCTTCTGAGAATCCCTCTGTTGACGTAAGGAAATCTTCGTAGGTGAATGTAATAGGCTTCTCCACTTGGAAAGCATCGTTTCCTCACTCTGGGAACAAATTGACAATCTGAACACAACAAACAAAAGTGCAAGTATGACAATCACAGCTAGGCCTCCCACTATCCATCCAAAAGGCACATGCTCCTTGTGATCTGTTTTGTTTTCTGCCAAAGGAGTATCGCATGGTCAATTGAGTTTCTATCATAAGACATAAATCAGATGGTCTCTCACAAGACATACTGCCATACAGGTATCGGAAAGAAAAACTATCTTATAAAACTCAAACTCAGGAGTGACAAGATATAATGAGAACTCATAACTCAAACTCAGAACTCAAATTAGATTGTAAGTACTCTCTAATTAATCTCCATCCACGACAAATAGGGAATTCGCATGACATCTTCTAATCTCTCTTTTTCAATCCTTGGGTATAGAAGAAAGAAGAGAGATGTCAAAAAGATAACGAGGTACATGAGATGTCGAAAGGGGCCGAAATATTCACAAAAATTATCAAAAAGAATTCGTAGCAGATATACAGATTTGTAATACAACCCATATGTTAGACGGTAATGGGTTTCTGTGTAAGTAACTATGCAATTAAAGTCCCAACTCCAACACAATCATGGTAATGTAACTCCACCCCCCAAGTACATATTTCTTCATTAATTTGCATGACCAATCAAACCTCAACAGAGTTACACACTAACTCATTATTACCCTTACCAGTATTACTTACCACCTATCAAGTGAACGATATGAGTAATGATTCCAAATTAAGTTATGAAGAAATTCTGAAGCCGCCAAGTTGTATCATACACAGCCCTGCTGAGAAGTGAAAGTCTAATCATAGAACTTGATATCTTAGCGGAATTTGATTGCCTAAGGGAGTAAACTATCTTTCATCAAACAGGATGCCCCCCCCCCCCCCGAAAACAAAAGAACAGAACACGGTGAAGGTGAAGTATCCACAAAACCAATAGAAAAGAAGGAGCTTGATCTACTTTAACAACATTGCGAAGTTGGAAACATAACAAAAATTAATTGGACTGGGACACTGTTAGTTAAAATGGTGACCAAGCGATAAGTAAATTTCTGTGGAAAGTCTAGCTAACATCAACCACATATCCAACGTCCAATGCATAAGCAAAGAGATTATTCTAAAATCAAAGAAGAACATTCTGTGGAATTTATTTCTAGTGGATGTTAAAGAATTTTTTTTTATTGTCTGAGACTTCTTAAGAGTTAAGAACAAGACTACGTTAAACATAATTATGCTGGACTAAGTACTGCACTACTACAACAGTAGTTTATAACTTAATACTGCCACCTTCAATTATTTAGTTGGAATTTCAAAATAAAAAATGATAAAATTATTTTATTTATTAATTCCTCCCGGATCCATATTCTGGTGTATGAACACAAGTTATTTGTAAGCTATTTCCAACATTGGCAACATGCTACTCAAATAAGACAGACTATAAAATCGATAGAAGTGAACAATTACACAAATGAATATAAAAGTACCTTTCTCTTTTTGCTGGGACGTTTTTTTGAGCTCTTGTCTTTATCTGTCACAAGAACAAAAGATCCTTAAAACCAAACTACTCAAATCAATTCCACATTTATGTTGTAAAAGATCAAGAGATACATTTAAATACACCAAAAGAGGACTGAACTCTCTAAAAGATATTGGAAAAAAAATACTAATCACCTTGACATCATTCGAAGATAATCCTGTAAGGCGGAGATATGAAGAAGTTCCCACCTTTCTAGGTAACCAAGCGGTGTATGATTCACTGTACCCAACTGAGACCACCGCGCCCCCGTCGAGACCACCCAACCACCTTCATAACCGATCGAGAAAACGCCAAAAAACAAAGGTAAGGGATGAACTAACCCAAACACCTTCTGAATCGGCAAGGAAAAAATAACTGGCCGCAAAGAAAACAACTGGCCGCAAAGAAAATAACTGGCCGCCGCAAACGGAGGGTGAAACCGGGCTTGAGAACCTTCGAGAGCACTGTTATGGGTCGTTTTGTATGACGTGAGATCGACGCATGAACGGGTCAACGTGAATCAGATCGTACCAGTTAGCTCCTACTTTTAGGGAGTCGTTGTGGCTGAGTCAAGGTCAAATCAGTTAGAGAAGGTCAAGGAAGCGGTTTAGAAGATCGTGGAATCAGTTGAGCAATTCAAGGAGCATTACTAGCACAACTATCTCAACAATACAAGACCTAGAGTTCTATATAAAGACCCTCATCACCTAAGACTGGGGGCGATGGGATTCTCTCTCCTTCTATTAGCTATTTATCTCCTTCTCACATTATTAACTACTGGCCTATCATGGTAGCCTTGCCCAGAGCTCCTGCCATCATCAAGAGGGAGCTTCCCTTTTAACCTCCACCTAGACTTTCCACTTAGACTATTACCCTTTATCATTTATTCTATGCCTCTGTATTATCCTAATGAAGAGACCTTCCTCCTAATATGGTTTGTGCCGCAAAAGTAACCTACCGCCACATTGTCATATATTTTCTTAGACCTTCTTTAACTACCCTCTGCCAATTTATGTATTCCATTCGTACTCTCCGATACCTTATACTCATGCTTAATTAGTAGTTACGTTTACATACATGAAAATACACTGATGTACTTGTATTCAACAAGGCTTTTTACGCCAGCAACATAGTGGATTGGTGGACTCATGGCCACCCGCGGTTTTTATCCCTTTCGGGTTTTCCGCGTCACCATCTCTTGTCTCGTCTCTCTTTATTTCCGTCATTTATTTCTTGTTATTTACACTCTCTATTTTATCTAGTCGTCTATGTCCCAACCAAAGGTCGTCCATACGAAATTTGGCATAAACAGTTTGGCGCCGTCGGTGGGGAGATGGCTAGATTTATCTTCAAACACATATCCACAAATATTCTCTCAAACACAATATCCGACCCACTTGGGTTCACCAATAAATTTGTCGTCAGGCTATGGATTGTTGTCATACTTTGTCGCCACCATGAGATGGAGCTACGTCAGGGCACATGTCATCAGCATGACAGGTGTCGTCGACAGGTCAGGCGTCATCGACGGTCAGGTGTCGTCGACTGTCAGGTGTCGTCGACTGTCAGGTGTCGTCGACGGATCAGGTGTTGTCGATCGGTCAGGAGTCACCGACGGGTCAGGTATCGTCAAAGGTCAGGTGTCGTCGACGGTCAGGTCTCGTCGACGGGTCAGGTGTCGTCGAAGGTCAGGCGTCGTCGACGGGTCAAGTGTCGTCGACGGGTCAGGTGTCGTCGACGGGTCAGGTGTCGTCGCCAGGCTCGTTAGTCGATGGAATATGGAATGACGTCAGGGTACATGTCGTCGCCAGATCAGGTGTCGACATCAGCAGGTGTCATCGCTAGAAGTGACGCGTCTGAGTGGTCGAATTCAACCTAGATGATGCATATCGTGACAACAACGACACCAACGCTTGATGACATCGAAAATAGGTACTAATATTTATAATATTCAACTCTAATCGTTTGGCCTCGTTTTCGAATACGTGACAGGTTTCGGTCTAGACGTCACGGACCATCATGCAGATGTCACCACAAACAAGATACAATATGAGTTGTCTCGTACCTTGATAAGATCTCGAGACGATTTAACACTTGACGTCGCGAGAAGTATGGTATAAAACTCAACCCCAGTGATTTTAATTTAAACTAATATTGTTTCTAGTCCTTGTTGTCACTAAAACAGATGCGAACACGTGACGTCATCCACCAATGACATGACGTCAACATAGTTTCATCCGACGTGACCTCCACATCAGTCGACGACGTCTCCAAAAACGAAGGCGACAAATGGAGATTCAACAACAAATTGTCGGCAATACTAGATTTTGTGGCTAACTTCAGTCCAAGTATCAAATAGGAGAATTTGTAGTTGTCCTGAAGTCGCCACAGGGGAGCATATAGTATACTCTATCTCATTTAATTTTCATATAGTATACTTGATTTGCTTTTTATATAGTATACTTTGCTTGTTTTAATTTCCAAAAGCACTTTCAAATATATGCTATAAGTTGTTATCCTACTTTTTGTACTAACGTCGTCACCACTTGTCGTTTGATCATGTCGTGTCGCCAAGTATTGTCTTGTTTACAGGTATTGACGTGTCGCTTGGCTAGGTCATGAATACATCAGGCGACCGACGTTAGAATGCAGGTGACAAGGTACTGTCTTGTCTACAGATACTGACGTGTCGCTTGGCAAGGTCGTGAGTAAAGTAGGCGACCAACGTTAGAAGTGTTACACGAGGTCACGACACAACATGAGGTCACGACGACACAACATGACGCCACGACAGCAAGACGCGACCATTCTGGTTACCCCTGTGACGACAAGAAGTTTCTCGGTGTTAAACATGGTACGTAGAAGTGATTATCGAACATCTTTATTTTAACAATATATTTCTTCGTAAGTTCGCCAACAGATCGTTGATTGATACATGAATATCAATGGGGGCTAAAGGTACGAACATACTTTCGAAGTGAGTTATCTTTTATTTATAATATACACGTATTGTCGCTGCCACGTACATCGCAGATCGTGAGGGTCATCAACACAATCGAATGGTATGAGTGACTCAATTCATTTATTAATGACGTCAAAATTTTATAAACTAACACCTCATATCCTATTGAAATTTTCTCATATATCATCCGTGATAACTATTTTTCATTTACTAACGACATGCCGCGACTATACGCGTTAGTATGTATATTAATGACAACAGATTACCTTGATCATGACGGTATGCCCCGACGCCACGAGATGGCAATGACCGATGACACGACGCCACCAGACTACCGAGAAAGCTAAGGAAATCGGAATGTCGAATAATCATCATCAATGACCATGATGACACATGAGTAACTTCTAAACTATTTTTCACACACTTTCTCATTTCAATTCATTCATTGTTGTTCTCTTGTATTAATATGTCTCGTATCCAACGTTCATCAAGTTAAACTAATAAATTTTTGCATCGCACCATGAATGTCTCAATTTTTCTAATGACTAAACCATTTTATCAAATCGTTTTGAGGTAATTTGACTTGACACATGAGACGTTTAGAGGTTGCATCATGCTGGCACGCATGTACGAAGTCAAATATAAACGAACGTCATCATATCTGTGGCCGACTTCAGTCATGATATCTTCCTAAAGCCGCCACAGGGGGGCAAGATAGTACATACTCCCGTTCAGTTTAATATACTTGTTACAACTTTGAAGTTTAACTGACGATGTGATACAATTTATTTTCATGATGATCTTGTCGTAAGATTTTGGTAACAGGTATGATGCTAAGACAAATGTACGAACACTGGGGGCTCAACCACTATCACATGTCGAAATAGGCGGATAAAGAAAATTCATTGGGTTTCCCAAAGACGACAAGTGATAAGACGTCAACCGATTAACAAGAAAGGTAATTTATAAAGAGTTCACATGTATTTGAATTTATGACATATTGTAATGTAAGTTTGTCAAATGATTTTACCAAAGACGTTAAGAAAAAGTCCACTTCTTAAGACAGTATAAGGAATTCACATTAACCATATGTTCTTTCTTGTGCCACATTGCGAGGATCAACCAATAAGTCGACCAACGTTGGAATGGACAATGTCAAGACCAGCGATGCGTCATCATTCAACATGACGGTACGACGCCAGATGTGACGACGATGGTACAAGCGATGGCAATGATCTCAGGAACGAAAACAAGATCGGCGACGAGAGGTGTCACGACATCAGGACAATGCTGTTGATTGTAGAATCGTCATCAAGGGACAGTCAACGACTCGACGTAATTTCGTTACATGAGCCCATATTAAGTAATATCTAACACTTACTTCGTGCGTTAATTAATTTATTACATTTTTTACTACACTGCGATTAAAGTTCAATTTCAGTTTTTGTTATTTGTCGCATTGAATATATCTTTCCAAACGCAATTATATTATATTTATGTTTCATCTTATTCATTTGAAAATCAACGCTAACATCGCATCAAGCGAACGTCCACCTCTACCTTTTCTATCCTCAATAGATCACTTGTTGACGATATCACGAACGACAACAGCAACGAACGACATCATCAGAAGACGACATCAACGAACGACGCTATCAACTACAAGCGACGACGTCTCCATGGTCATAACCCTTAAACTTATTGGATCCCAACGACGACGTGTCTCTTCTAAGCGCGACCACTACACACGACGCAGGTACTATTTATGTGCACATAGCTTCGTTCTTTGAGTACCTTACAAGTGACATTTATTCCACAACGAATAATAGATATAGCATAAACAACATTTTAAGCTAACAACGTGTATGCACCCCCGACACTTGTCCAAACGCCTAACCAATCGCCAAATACAAAATAGAAAAACACACGTTTTTCCCCTTCAACACCGACGGCAAACGAAGCCAGCCCAGAATACTCAAAACCTACTTAGACTACTGTTCCGAAAATCCCATAGGCTAAACTCTCCTTCCATAGACTGCACCATCGAAGCCTCTTATCCCTCGTCCTCATGTTATAGGAAACCTCACAACTCTTCGACTCTTCTTGACATTCGTCATAAGTTTGCTTCGAACAATCCACTTCATTTACCTGTAAATTCAACTTAGTCGCCTGCTACCTACCCTCACATGGCATTACATCCGACTAAAATAATTCGACCTTGTGCCCAATCGACGCAACTTCCTTCTCTAAATTCTTCGCATGACTACGAAAAAACGAAGAGGCTTATATCGCATGCATACGATAGATGTCACACAACAGCGACACTAGAGGCACGCCTGTAAACATCAGATGACCGACTGAGATACAACAGTTGGCCATGACGCCTGTAAACATCAGACGACAGACTAAGATACAATCGTTGGCCATGACGCCCGTAAACATCAAACGACAGACTAAGGTACAACAGTCGGCCGCGACGCCCGCAAATATCAAAAGACAGACGAAGATACAAAAGTTGGCCATGACGCCGGATACCTAACTAACGGCTATGTCTTAACATGTTTTCGCAAAGTTTTGTAAGAATTACACTATGTCGTCTTACGCTTGTTGAGAGAAACGATTCTTTCACAAGATGTCAGGTTTACATCTCATTAAGTTGAGGACACCAACATCGACATAAAGACACCAATATACGCGTGATGACATCGAGTGCTATCAGAAATCGTGGATGACACCAGGTGGTGACGTCATTGAACAAGATTAAGTACGAAAGACGACGGACAAGCCGAAGACAGTGACAGATTAGCGTCGATAACAAACGAACATGGTGACAAGCTTTGAAGATTATTTTCCTAACTTCCGGCTTGCTACAATTAGGAAAATGGGGGCTATTGTTATGGGTCGTTTTGTATGACGTGAGATCGACGCATGAACGGGTCAACGTGAATCAGATCGTACCAGTTAGCTCCTACTTTTAGGGAGTCGTTGTGGCTGAGTCAAGGTCAAATCAGTTAGAGAAGGTCAAGGAAGCGGTTTAGAAGATCGTGGAATCAGTTGAGCAATTCAAGGAGCATTACTAGCACAACTATCTCAACAATACAAGACCTAGAGTTCTATATAAAGACCCTCATCACCTAAGACTGGGGGCGATGGGATTCTCTCTCCTTCTATTAGCTATTTATCTCCTTCTCACATTATTAACTACTGGCCTATCATGGTAGCCTTGCCCAGAGCTCCTGCCATCATCAAGAGGGAGCTTCCCTTTTAACCTCCACCTAGACTTTCCACTTAGACTATTACCCTTTATCATTTATCCTATGCCTCTGTATTATCCTAATGAAGAGACCTTCCTCCTAATATGGTTTGTGCCGCAAAAGTAACCTACCGCCACATTGTCATATATTTTCTTAGACCTTCTTTAACTACCCTCTGCCAATTTATGTATTCCATTCGTACTCTCCGATACCTTATACTCATGCTTAATTAGTAGTTACGTTTACATACATGAAAATACACTGATGTACTTGTATTCAACAAGGCTTTTTACGCCAGCAACATAGTGGATTGGTGGACTCATGGCCACCCGCGGTTTTTATCCCTTTCGGGTTTTCCGCGTCACCATCTCTTGTCTCGTCTCTCTTTATTTCCGTCATTTATTTCTTGTTATTTACACTCTCTATTTTATCTAGTCGTCTATGTCCCAACCAAAGGTCGTCCATACGAAATTTGGCATAAACAAGCACCGATTAGCCACTGGAAAGCAAAAGAAACCTAGAAAACAAGGAAATCCTAATAAACATGGATCTCTCGTTGGCGATGGCGATCTGACACCTATCGCCAGCGAGGAAGAAAGAGAAAAGCAGGCGGTGGAGTTGGGAGGTGGAAGGAGAGAGAAGGCTGAGAAAATTTAAGAGAGGAAATTTTTATTCCTAAAAGTTGTGTTGTTTAGGAAGAAGTTATTTTTTAAAATTTTGTTTTACGATTATGAGGGAATCCAAGAGGCAAAAAAAATCACAAAATTAATTACATTAAAAATGAAAATGGTAATTTTTTATAATATAGGCTTAAGAAACTGGTTTCGAAAGATCTTCGATTTCTTTGATATTTCTCAAATATAATATTATCTAAGCAACCATATATTCCTGGTATGAGGTTTCTTATATTTTTCCTAAGAAACCACACTTCTAAGATAATTGGTTTCTTTATCTAAGAAACCTAATAACTGACTTAAGCGGTGCCCTAGCAATGGTTCCTTAGCCCATTTTTGTAGTAGTGTTCAAGTGCTCAACATCAAAGCAAGCTTCAATCTCCTTTTGGGGAGACCTTGGATCCACGACCTCAAAGTTGTACCGTCTTCACTCCATCAGAAAGTTCGAATGGAGGTGCAAGGAAATATCATCACTCTAAATGCATTCCATCCAAGAACCAAGATAGCTGACAAAGCTCTAATATTAATAGAACAAGATGACATTGATGAAGACCTTTGGGGGTTCAGCACTGAAGTAGGAGCCATCGAGTCCAGAATGAATCCCATGGCAAGGCGTATGATGATTAAGCGTGGGCGCTTTTTGAGCACTACTCTGTCACCGCCTACCGAATCTCCTTTCAAGACCCACGGTCAGACTAACTGTTGTGGCCTGGGATACAAACCAACTAAGTATGACAATAAGCAACAATCGGCTAAGCTAAAAGCCCGTCGAGCCGGTCATGACCAATTCAAAATGCCTCCCCACCAACGCACACTCAACGGGCAATTCATAAAAGAAGGAGAGGATGACCTATACTTTGACTTCCAATAGACTTTCTATGATGCTTTAAAAGGGATTCTCTACCCTGGGTTCGAGATCTTTCAAGACTGTCACTTCCTCGAAGATGCCCCTCCAGTACCCTTGATTCATCAGCTTTTGGTCTCCTTTTCGGCCAAGAAGTGGCACCAATCATTTCTGAAGATACTATCGTTCAAATGATCACTCAAATCGAAGATTTTGACCCGTCTAAGCTTAATTCTCCTATTGAGAAGATGGTCAATGGTTGGAGGAAGTCCCTCAAGATCACTGCTCCAAATGGAAAAATGTTCAAGATTACTGTGGGCGAAGGATTTATGATGAACGAGTCTGAGTCTGAGGATAAGTCTGGATCTGAGTATAAGATTCTAGGGCTAGAGTCTTGCATCAATCAAGAGCCTCTAAAGGCCGAACTTGAAATTAAAGTTGTCGATGTAATGATTGCTAATTTCAATAATACTTCAATTTCCTCCTACTCTTCAAGTTCAAATTCAAAACACACTCCTAATCCAAACAAATTTGCTTCACAAGAAACTGACCTTGAAATCTTAAAAGTTATCGAAAATCATGAAAATAGGACACCCATAATTGAGGAAACAGAAAAAGTTAACCTTTCTAACAACAGTGATCCAAAACTAATTCAGATTGGTTTAACTCTATCTCAAGCAGAGCGGGATGATCTTATCAAGCTACTTTCAGAGTACATAGACGTCTTCGCATGGTCCTATCATGATATGCCAGGGGTTGATCCAAGCATCGGTCATCATATAATTCCCCTCATTCCAGGTTCAAAGCCCATCAAGATGAAACTCCGTCGCATGAAACCAGATGTTTCATTCAAAATTCAAGAAGAAGTCTCTAAGCAGCTAGAGGTCGGGTTTATTCGAGAGGCCGAGTATCCAGAATGGATTACAAATGTCGTCCCAGTCCCAAAGAAAGACGGCAAAGTATGAATGTGCGTTGATTAAAGAGATATTAACAGGGCCAGCCCTAAAGATGGTTTTCCACTGCCTCACATCGATATCTTGGCTGACAACACATCAAATCATGCCTTACTCTCTTTTATGGACGGGTAAGCAGGCTACAATCAAATTCCCATGGCAGAGGAGGAGATGGAGAAGACAACCTTCATCACTCAGTGGGGTACATATTTCTATACTATTATGCCGTTCTGACTAAAGAACGCGGGGGCTGCGTATCAAAGAACAGCCACAGCCATTATGAGCGACATGATTCACAGAGAAATCGGGGTATATGTCGAAGATATGATTGTCAAATCCAAAGAGCGACATGAGCATACAACAGTACTTCGAAAACTTTTCAATAGACTCGGGCAATACAATATGAGGCTCAATCGTCAAAAGTGTGCATTTGGGGTGACGTCAGGCAAGTTACTCGGGTATGTCATCAGTTATCGGGGCATCGAGGCGGATCCTTCAAAAATCAAGGCCATCCTAGACATGAAACCGCCAGCGAATGAGAAAGAAATTCGGGGGTTCCTTGGCAAGTTACAATACATCAACAGATTCATTTCAAAACTCACCATGATTTATGAGTCAGTATTTCGAAAACTCCGCAAGAGTGAGCCCAAGGTATGGGACAAAGAATGTCAACATGCATTTCACACCATCAAGGACTATCTTTCAAATCCGCCAGTGTTAAAGCCAGCAATACCAGGGCCTCCCCTCAGGCTTTACCTTACAACAACTGACTCGGAAGTAGGGGCCATGCTCGCCCAAGAGATCGAAGGCAAAGAAAATGATTTGTACTATCTAAGCAAGAAGCTACTCGAGTACGAAACCAAATATACTCAACTCAAAAGACTCAATATCGCCTTGGTTTGGGCCACAAACTTAGACACTACATGCTCTCCCATACAGTGCATGTAATTTGCAAAGCAGATCCTCTCAAGTATCTATTCGAAAAGCCGGCTCTCAAGGGACGGTTGTCCAGGTGGTTGGTTATGTTAGCAGAATTCGATCTCAAGTACATCCCTCAAAAATCCATCAAGGGTTCAGCGGTCTCAGACTTCCTAGCCGACTGTCCCATCGAGGCAGAAGAGGAGGATTACGACCTACCCGACGAGCAAATTCTAATGACAAGCGATGATTAATTGGTCGCTGCACTTTGACAGTGCTTCAAATCAAAATGGATGTGGTGTCGGGGTGATCCTGGTAGCTCCAGACGGCACTCACATTCCTATATTAGCAAAGTTACAATTCAATGTTACAAACAATGCGGCCGGATATGAAGCCTGCATTATGGCCTGGAAGCCGCCTTAGCATTGGGTGTCCAGAAACTTCGAGTATACGGGGACTCTTCCCTAATCATCAATCAGATTTCCGGCAAATGGAAAGTCAGAAGCAAAAGCTTATCCCCATACAAGTCCTATCTTGAGAAGCTGTCTGGACAAGTAAATGAGCTTCGTTACACATACCTCCCAAGAGAGGAAAACCAATTCGTCGACGCACTAGCAAAGCTGGCATCAATGATCAACATTCCAGAAGGCATGGCCGAAATGCCGAGTAAACTGTACTGGAGGTCCCTAAACTTTGGCGAAAGGAGCAGTTTAGTCCCTCAAGTTTCAAAAGGAGCATTTTAGTCCCTCAAAATGGATGGAATCAGCTACTTTTGTTAACACCGTTTCGTTTTCCGTTAAGTTCAATAAAATAATAATAAAACCGCATTAAAGAAAAAGAAAATTAATTTACACGTGTATAAATAAATGAAAACAGCTGATTTTGATTATGACTTAGCTTTTTCAACTTACTTAGCTTTTTCATATGGCTTTTTCTCCATTTACACGTTTCACCCTTTATCTTCCCATTTTCTAGGTTCTTCCACAACTCTTCCTAATCAAATCGAATTTAGTGTGTAACCCAAACAAATTTACTCTAAATTTTCAGCAATTATCGCCATCAACTTCAGCTAATTGTCGTTCTTCCACAACTCTAAAGTTTCAAATTCTCTTCTCCTAGATGTCTGCTACTACCACTAGTTCTTCTTCTACCTTTTTCTCTCTCTTTCTCTCTCCTCTTTTATTATGGGTTCTCTTCAATCTACTTCTCCTTCTTAATTCCTGGATTTCTCCAACAATGCCATTTTAATTTCACATTTTCACTGATTTTCCCCTTTTTTTGTTCCCCTGTTTTTTATTTATTTTGGGTTGGTTTCGATTTTTTTCTTATTTATTCTGGGTTGGTTTCAATTTAAGAGATTATGGGTTGGTTTTGATTTTTCCCCTGTAATTTCACATTTTCACTAATCTTTGGCTCGACTTTAAAACTGGGAGAAAGAGAGCTGACCCTTTTCAGAATTTCGACTAATTTGGCCAAGTAATCCCTTCTCAATTGTTTAATTTTTGTATGATTTTGGTAAATTACTGTTACATTATAGGTTGATTGTTGCCCTTTAATTTTATTTTTACTTTTTATTCACGCCATTATTTAATTTGGTTAATGATCAATCGAGTGGATGAATTCGATTGTGGTTTTGGGTTTTAAGTTTTCTTTTTGCACAATATCTGCAATTTGCAAGATAAGTAAGAGGAAACACATAACCCCGAGAAATTTGTAACTACTCGATATATCATTTATTTGGTCCAATGAAATCATAAATATTTAATCAAGAGAGATCAAGGGGATATTTTGATTGACCATGTTATGAAATTGCAATGATCTATTTTGTGTTAATTAATTTTTCTGAAAGTGTTAATTATTTTGTGTAAATGTCCGGTTAAATACGCTGTTTTTTAGAGCTTAAACTGCTAGTTTTTAGAAAATAGGTATTTTGCTTTATTTTTCAAATGTTTATGGGTAAAAGTAACTGTTATTTTGTCACTTTCTACCTTTT